>NC_052165.1:26425325-27121797 GCF_902713615.1 Scyliorhinus canicula | reverse complement strand
CCTTCTATGCTGTGACAGTTCTGTAATTCTGTAAAAGCTTTTTATTAAACATGAGTATTGTTTTGTAAAATATTGCAGCTGTTAAAACATAGAGGAAGAATTGGTCTTGTTAACATTCAGCTGTTAGTCAACCATTTTCCCTCTGGTTCATATTGTTTTGAGTCAGTACCAGACAGCTGTTGGGGCACTAAACGAAGCAGACTTTAGTCAATCTAGTGTAGGTGATTGACCTAAGTAAATACAGAGGATGATATTTAATACAGATGGAGGGGGGGACCATTGTGAATGTCACCTCCTCTGGGAAAGGCCTGTCGGTATTGATTGCTGGCACTTAAGTGGTTAGCGGAGGGCTTTTCCAGGGATCAAGGATCCGGGGGCAGAATTCCCACCTCTGAGAGCTGCTTGTCAGTCAGAGGCTGGCAGCTGTCCATTGTAAGCAGCACCAGCAGAAGCGTGGCAGTATTGCCGATGCATTCAAGGAGAGGCTTAGAATCGCCAAGGCGCCCAGGCAATAGATGAGGGAGAGTGAGATGGAGTTTGGGTGGAGATTGTGGGAGGGAGGAAATTTGGTGGCATAGGAAGAGCATCGGTCGCTGTGCCCACCCCCACCCCCCGCCTTACTTTGGTTCAATCCCTTGATCAGGCATTGAGTGCCTTTGTACGAGGGTATCCCTGACCCTGCTCCTGGCCAGGAACCTGCAAGCAAACAGGACAGGGTTAAATACCAGCGATGCTGGGACGTGACAATTAAGTGGGTATTAATTGGCAAGAAGGTGGCAGGGTCCCCACCCAGCACTCTTCCACCCGATTAAATGTGTCCCCCCCTGCCTAACTCGCCTAGGGGAAGCGCACTAAATACCATGCAGAGAGCGACTTTCAGTTCCGCTGGGCGGGATTCTCCATCTATTCACAACAGTGAGATTCTCTGGTCCCGCTGCAGGGAGTGGGAGATTCGGTTGAGTCCAAATTCTCTTTCCTCGCCAGCAGCGGTAGCTGGGAGGACTCGCAATGGAGAATACCGACCTCTATCTCTTGATCTAATTAAAGAACTGTTGAAAACCATGCTCGCTTGTACCGCATATTTTGCCTGCATTAAAAGATCATAGATAAGACCTCATGAGGTATATGTTACTGAATCTCTGGTAAAAATATTAACAGTTGCAGATGTTTTATTCTTTTTTTTACTGAAGCATCTATTTTCTTTTACTAAATTTGCTTGAATCCTTTGATGAACAGGCTTTATCTGTTCTTTATAACATTACTGTTATACTATACCTCCACTTTTATCTATTACTCTAACCACTAAATTTATATCTTAATCAGTCATGCTGACATCAGCATGATGCTGACATCATTATTGTCACTTTATATTTCCTTGAACACTTTTGAGTACAACACTCAAGACACTAAAAGCAGAAGACATACGTTCCTCTTATGAATGAAATGAAATGAAAATGAAAATCGCTTATTGTCACGAGTAGGCTTCAAATGAAGTTACTGTGAAAAGCCCCTAGTCGCCACATTCCGCGCCTGTTCGGGGAGGCTGGTACGGGAATCGAACCGTGCTGCTGGCCTGCTTGGTCTGCTTTCAAAGCCAGCAATTTAGCCCTGTGCTAAACAGCCCCTGTGTGCTAAACAGCCCCTGTACTTCAGCCCCTGTACTGAGACTTCAAAACTATCCTGTTTATATTGAAATATCTGTTTCTCCAAGATACAAACCTTTAGTCTCTCCATGATGTCTCACATACAATTCTCCAGGGTGACAAACACCTCATTGTGTCCATTTCTGGGTGAAAAACTTGGGTAACCAATACCAATTTCATGGATGAATTTCCATGACCCATAGGAACAAAGGAACATGGGACTTAGGAGTAGGCCATTTGGCCCTTTGCGCCTCCTCCACCATTCAATAGGATCATAGCTGATCCAGTTGTGATCTTGACTCTACTTTCCTGTCTCTCTCCCCCCCCCCCTCCCCCCCCCCCCCCCTTGACAGGTGACTCCCAAGAATGGTTGAAATATGTCCAACCCACATATATATAGATATAGATATAGATATAGAGAAATACAGCACAGAACAGGCCCTTCGGCCCACGATGTTGCGCCGAACTTTTGTCCTAGGTTAATCATAGAATTTTGGACAATTTGTTATGGCCAATCCACCCAACCTGCACATCTTTGGACTGTGGGAGGAAACCGGAGTACCCGGAGGAAACCCACGCAGTCACGGGGAGGATGTGCAGACTCCACACAGACAGTGACCCAAGTCGAAATTGAACTTGGGACCCTGGAGCTGTGAAGCAATTGTGCTATCCACAATGCTACCGTGCTGCCCTTAAGAAGTTAACTTACACTCCCTTATTCTACCCTAATCCAAGTACCTATCCAATAGCCGCTTGAAGGTCCATAAATTTTCCGACTCAACTACTACCACAGGCAGTGCATTCCATGCCCCCACTACTCTCTTGGTAAAGAACCTACCTCTGACATCCCCTCTATATCTTCCACCATTTATCTTAAATTTGTGTTCCACCCGGGGAAAAAGTCTCTGACTGTCTACTCTATCTATTCCCCTGATCATCTTATAAACCTCTATCAAGTCGCCCCTCATCCTTCTCCGTTCTAATGAGAAAAGGCCTAGCTCCCTCAACCTTTCCTCGTATGACCTTGAGTATGACGTATACTCAAATAATTTTAGACAGTTCTCTGGCAGCCACCTATAACATTCCCTTTGTGCACATTGTTATAACCGGTCCCCAGGCAAGGTTCCCCAATTCGGTAACTTCCGGATGGGATATACCCCAGTTGTTATGCGCCAGGTGAGGAGCGATGAACTGGCTCCCTTTCTTTATTCAACCCCCTCGGTTCATCGTAACAAGATTAATTTAAAAAGAATTCCTTCCCTAGCGGATACCTTTTCCCAGCCCAATATATTTATGTTTCATACAGGGCTAACATAAGGGGTTGAGTGAGTGTCCTCGCCCAATTAATGGCCAGAGGGCGAGCTCATCATACAATATTCAAGGACAGGCCGAGCTTCTTGTATGTAGAATGGAAGAGGTTGAGAGTGACTTGCAAATCTTGTATAAATTGAGTGATGACACTGCAGTGATCCACAAACTGGATCATGTATATCTATGGTCAGTTGCGTTTTGGCACAGATGTGATTGAGGTTAAAGAATTTTCCATTCTGGCTTTATTTAATACTGATGCCAGAGGGCTGTTGATCTTTAATGAAGTGATCCGGTAGATTTTAAATAGCATGGGGGTTATCATTCAGCCTGCTTGACCCCGGTCTGGATTTTGAAGACATCTGTTTTTAGATCTCCCACTCAGTGATATCTTCGGGCAGCAAGTGCAGGATTGTGATAAAGTATCTTGGGACATTCGGTTATGACCCCCCTCGGAGGTCACGGAGTGTGCACTGCCCATTTCCCCGAGACTTCCCCGATGAAAGGGGGCAGGGTTTCCCCCTTTGCAAGGGGAATCTCTCAGTATATAAACTCCGACCTGCGCGCAGGGTCGATGAGGTCCAAAGATTGCTGGATGAGAAATAAACCAGTGTTAGTGTTGTATCCAAGTGTGTGGTCACTTCATCGGATTCCACAATCCAAATTATTGGAGCACAATCCACACAACCTTGTGATTTACCGAGTCAAATGCTTTGGTCAGGTGGATGAATGCAATGCAGAGTTCCTCATGTTGTTCTCCCCATTTTTCTTGGATCTGTTTGGCAACAAAGACTATTTCAGAGGTTCATCTGGAAAGTTTAAAACTACACTGTGCCTCTGCGAGAATTTCCTTAGCCCCAAGAAGTACAGGATTCAGGAGAGTCTGTGCAAGGAGTTTCCCTGCTTTTGGGCATGAGGGAAATACCTCAATTGATTGCTTGGGGAAGTCTAGGGCGAAGGGTGCCCAGGGTATCTGCCTGAGCACTGCTCCTCATCCTGACCCACAAGGAACCATTGTAAAATATAAAAGTTTAACATACCTGGACCACCTACTGGTGACTTTGAGATTTTTGGGCCTTTAGTCATGCCCGCATTTAAAATAATGTGCCTATACTGATGACACCCTTTATGTTCGGCCTTTATGTTACTCCCCTGATATGGGCAGTTTTCCCATGTGTGAATACATGCATTTCAAAATTGGGGGCCTGGAAACATATCCGAAACATGATGCAATCCCCTTCCCCACACCCACTGTCTCATGCCTACCTGCCAAAACATTTTCACTAAGCTGAGAAGAGGGGGGTGTGGGATAGGAGGGAATAAAATCAAGCCTTAAAACATTCTGTAAGTGAGATCAGTGACAAGGAAATCAATATTACATTGGCAACAGTTTATACATGTTTTCCCAGTGAGAAATTGTTTGTATTTTGCTTGCTTGATTGGAAAATGATGTGTTGGAAGGAAAGAATCAATTTAAATTGTAACTGGCAGCTCAGACTGATTTGCCAGTGTGTGAGAATGCTCGAGGAACTACACTGCAAACGGTGTAAATTACACAAATCAATTTCTCACAGTAAAAGGTCCAGTATAGGCATTCCCATTGATGTATCATATTGTGAGGAGGCACAGAGTTCACACAGAGCTGGAAGAGGGAGGAGGTGGAGGAGGAAGGCTTTCAACAAGAAGCAATCTCTGACTAGTGTTCAGGGACTAATTCCCTTACATGATTCTCAGTGAAGAACAATGGGAACTCCCTGTGGTGAGTTAAGCGGTGTGGTAGCACCTGATCGGGCATGAGGACGGTGGGTGGAGGTTGCCACAATCTACCAACTTCCATTCTGATTACATTCATTGCACGAAGGCCTGTGGGTGTTCTTCCCATCTCACAACCAACTACAGCCCTTAAGGGGACAATTTTAGTGTCCACTTAAGAATCTCATCCCAACACTGCTGGGATTATCCCATCTTTGGGGACTTCACCAAAGGTGGGGGGGGGGGGGGGTGTGAGGGGGGGGGGGGGGGTGACAAGCAAACCTTTGAGAAAACCAGCATCGGGAAGCGGTTGGCTCACTGAGAGTAATCCCCTGCCCTTGTCACCGACCCATTTCATCCCACCCCCCCCCACGAGTCCCACCACTCAAAACCTCACCCGCCATCGTATACCTGTGCACCTCGGACTATCCACAGTCCGTGGCCTCAGGTGGGTGTTGTACCAGCAGCAGCCACCAACCACCCTTGTGGCACTGTCATTCAATAGAGCTGCTGGCCTCTAATTGGCCAGGAACTCTTGGCAGGTAAGACATCCACTGCCTTGACTCCGCTCTTGGTCTGTCAAGTGCCTGAATGGGACTTGATATGGCAGTCCATGCCAAAAGTGACCCCTCTCACTTACATTAAATCCAGCACAATATGTGAGAGAGTTGGGCTTGAGTAAGGACGTTCTCACTGAACTCTACCTCTATTGGAGCTATAACTGTAAGCTCAAGGCTACCTCCTGATCCTTCCTGGCTGGAGCTGGAAATATTTGTAACATCTGACAATCTGCTGTTCACTGTTGTCTGAGGGAGTCCACTGAGGTTCTCTATTCAAAGACAGTTAATTACATTTCATTTTCATTCTCTCTGGTCAGGAATAAACAAGGGAGCAAGCACACAGTTTCATTAGGATTGCAGTTTTCCCCATTGTTCAGGGTGCCATTGACTGTATGGCATCATTTTGTAGGCACTGTATGTCAATTCTCTGTGCTATATTGGAACTGGCTGGGTGGGTCCACTTGTGAGGGGTCACTGAATGTCTTGTGGCACTACATCCAGACCCCAGAACTTGACTCATTGCATTGATCTCTATAGCTATCTGTTCCCACTACATTCCAAGCATTTGTCTAGAGGGTCTCTGACCCCCTGTGGATTCAGGATATCTCACCAACTTCCACTTCCTCCACCAGGCCTCCAGTGCAGTGTTCTCTACGTTGGAGCTCAGTCACTTTCATGATGTATCATTCTTCACTGTTTCCGAGGCAAACTTTACTTCAGAACATAGGAACATAGGGGCAGAAGTAGGCTATTTGGCCCTTTGAACATGCTCTGCCATTCAATAAGATAACGGCTGATCTCAGTGTGGTCTCAACTCCAGCTTCCTGCCTTCCGCCATAAAACCCTTGACTCCCTTGCCTATCAACAATCTATCCGACTCAGGCCTGAATAAATTCGGTGTCCCAGCCTCCACTGCTTTTTGGGGAGGAAAATTCCGAAGTCTAACTATCCACTGAGAAAAAGAATCCTCAGCCCCAGTCTGAAAAAGGAAACCTTCCCGCAGAACTCCCAGTGCCTGCTTCAGCCACAATGCACCTTCTCTTTAAGCAATGCAGGCTACCTTTAACCGGTCCTGTAAAATCAAGCTTCGAGATGCCATATTTGCTGATTTTAAGAAAAAATGGGAAGTGCTGGCAGTTCTGAGTTACTCTGTGATTTGATTTACCTTCCTCAAAGCATTCTCTGAGTCTAAGTGGCTGATTGATTTAGAATTGGTGAATTCAGGTTGAATAACTATAATTCAGCACAAACCTGTGACTGAAACATAAATGGAGATTAATGTAACTTTCTGTTCAATTCGAAAATGGATATAAATGACATTCATTCATAGTTGGTTAAAACCTGTGCCTTGTTTTACTTCAAATATAACACTTGCAGTATTGTGTTTTTTTATATGACTGATATGAGGAAATGGGCTGGTTTAGCACAGGGCTAAATCGCTGGCTTTGAAAGCAGACCAAGGCAGGCCAGCAGCACGGTTCAATTCTCATACCAGCTTCCCCGAACAGGCGCTGGAATATGGTGACTAGGGGCTTTTCACAGTAACTTCATTTGAAGCCTACTTGGGACAATAAGCGATTTTCATTTCATTTTAGAAAGCATAATTCTGTTTTCAGAGGTCCCATAGTTATCTAATTTTTAAAGCAAATATATCACAGTGGGTATGACCATATGAGGAGGGGATAAATATTGACTCCCCTAATTTACCATTGTAGGTCTGGCTGTAACAGGGGGTGGGATTTTCCAGCCTCCCGGCCATGTGTTTTTCAGTGACACGCCGTTCGCTGGCGGCGGGATTCTCTGTTCCCGTCGCTGACAATGGGATTTCCCATTGAAATCCTCCTGTGCTGCCGGGACCAGAGAATCCCGCTCCCAGCGAACAGGTGGAGAACTCGGCCAGGGTTTGTGAAGGATTTAGGAGGATGATGGAATTGTCTCAAAATCTGTGTTTCACCATTTATGTGCTGATTGCAAAGAAACGAGGCTTTCTTGGACTTTTTAAGACAAAAAGGGGTTTGTTTTTATCGAGTTAAAAACCCACCCAGATGATGAAAGCAAAATATTTTAAAATATTTTACTAGGTAGACCTGCGCTTCTTGCATTTTTGTGACCCACATTCCACGTTTTATTGGACGTAGCTACATTCTTAGCCAGATTAAAACTCAATACAGAAAGGCAAGAAAATAAGAGTTCACGGTTTATGAATCCTTGGCTGTGGCAGAATCTTTTCCAGGTTCCTCTAAATTCCAGGGGTTGAGTTGAAGTCCACGTAAAACTGCAATTTTTGCAGGCCGTTTCCTTTTTAATCTGTAACCTGTCTTTTCCAGAAGTCAGTGTGTTTTGCTCCTTAGATTCCTTTTGATGGAAACTCACTGGTCGGGATTCTCCAATCAGGTCAGATAATCGGCGGGAGGGGGACGCGCGAATCCCGCCACGCCGCTCCGACGCCGGGCCGTTGATTCTTCGGTCGGCAATCGCACTGGCAGGGTCGCCACAGCGCTGGTCGGGGGCTGTTGAAAGCGATCCCCCCGGGTATTCTCCGCGCTCGACGGGCCGAGTGCCCGCTGAGTTGCGACGAGTCCCGCCGACATCGTCCGCGTATGGTCTTACCTGGCGGGACCTCGGCGTTCTGGCTGTGGGGGCCGTCCTGGTCAGGGCATGGGGGGAGCCGAGTCTGGGGGGGCCTCTACGGTGGCAAGGCCCGTGATTGGGGACTACCAATGGACAGGCACGCTCATTCCGGGGGGGAGCCTATGTTTGTCCGAGCCGGGTCCCTCTAGGGCTCCACCATATTGCCCGGGGGCCAGCGCAGAGATGACCCTGGCGTGCCCGCGCAGTCCCACGCCGGCCGTGTAGGGCAGGCTTTCGCCACCGGAGCAGCGCACAGCACTCCGGCACCGTTCTAGCCACCGAGGAAGGGGTGAATGTCTGGGCGTGGAGGCCTGTTAATGCCGGCGTCACTCGCGTCGGTTTTGACACTGGCGTCAACACTTGGCCATGATTTTGGAGAATCCCGGCCCTGGTCTTTCCTTAAGAAAGTCCCGAGTGATTCTCCCATCTGCAGGGGCCTGGCAGTGCCCCAGAGTGGTTATCGCAGCTCTGGCTGCAGATATGGGGTGCCGCACGTCCGGTTGGGAATCCGCACATGCGCATGGCGACGGCCTGCAGCGGCCGCCCCCTGCGACATGGCGGACACAGACAGCGGAGCGGCACTAAAAATGTAGGCCCCCCCCCCCCCGAGATTGCGCACATCTGCGGGTCTATGACGCCCGATCGCCCCTGGCTGTCCATGAGGCCCACCCCTCCTCCCCCGTGAACGATCCCCCCACACCCCCACTGAGTCCGCAGCCGCCACCCAATGACCCCGATGTCCGACAGATGGTTAGAACCACGCCGTCGGGAACTCGGCCAGTTGCGCACAGAGAATGGTGGGGGTGGGGGCCTCTATCAAAGGCCCCCTACCCGCGCCACGTTGTTCGCGCATGCGAGATTCTTGAGCGATGCTCCGGGGACCGGAGAATCGCGGGAGCGGCGCCGGTTCGAATTTACGGCTTGACAAATATTCTCCGCCCCTGTGCCGAATGCGATTTTGGCACGGAGGCTCGAAGAATCCAGCCCCGGGTTTTAACTTGAGGAAGATGAGAGAAGGGAGTACCTTATTGCTCCATTGGTAGCTTTTCTTGACTACAGCTTTGCTTCTGAGTTTAGTAGTTGTTTAAGGAGAATCCAAAGATGGTTCTAGTCAAATGACGTCCTACCCCTATAATGATGTCAGAAAGGGTTTATTGGAGGCCATGCAGTCTGGCAAGGCCCCGGGATGGATGGCTAGCCAGTGGAATTTTACAAGAAGTTCTCTGGGATGCTGGGCCCGCTGCTGGTGAGGGTATTTAGTGAGGCAAGGAAGTGGGGTGTTCTTCCCCCAACAATGTCTTGATTTCACTGATCCTGAAGCAGGAGAAGGACCCAGAACAATGTGGGTCACACAGACCAATCTCCCTATTAAATGTGAATGTCAAATTGCTGGCCAAAATCCTGGCTTCGAGGCTAAAGGACTGTGTTCTAGGGGTGATAGGGGGAGACCAGACGTGGTTTGTTGAGGGTAGGCAGTTAACGGCCAATGTTAGAAGACTCCTGAATATGATTATGGTGGAGGTGGTGGTCACTATGGATGCGGAGAAGGTCTTCGACCGTGGGAGGTCCTGGGACAGTTCGGGTTTGGGCAGGGCTTGATTAACTGGTTGGGTTGCTGTACCAGGCACCGGTGCCGAGTGTGTGGACGAACCAGGTGAGCACGGACCCTGAGCTGAGTGGTTTGCTGGGTCATTTCTGAGTTAAGCAGATATCTATGGAACTGGGGTCACATGTCAACCAGAGGATGGCATATTTACTTTCCTAAAGGACAGTCAGATGGGATTTTACAACAATAAATGGTTGTCATGGTTGCCATTACTCAGACTATCTTTTATATTCCAGATTTATTAATTGAATTTAAATTCCACCAGCTGCCATGGTGGGATTTGAACCCAGGTCCCCAGAGCATTATCCTGGCCTTTGAATTACTAGCCCAGTGATTATCCCGCTATGCCACCATCTCCCCCTTTCAATAGTTCCTTTTTTGAAGTGGGCCCTGACACTCTGAGGTGTAAACTTCCACGAGCAACATATTAAGGCATGTCTGCAGCGCAATCCATATAGAAAATGTCACCAAAAGTGGGTAACTTGAACATCATGTGACTTGTGGCAGCCATTTGTGGTCAGTGTATTTTATTGTCTTGAAAGAGTCCATGTTAAACAGTTCAATATATGTTTGCTCAACCAATGAAATTACAAGGTGATACCGCTCATGCACAAATCCTGCCATCATGGCACAGTAAACAAAGCATCAAAATTATTTCCTGAATGAGCATTGACAACATTAGTTAATATTGAAGGACTGTGAGAAAGCCAATGTGGGAAGGGTTGGCCTGTTCAAGGATTCTGAACTGTTGGATTCCACCAGTTGTGTAAAATAATGTTAAATTGGTACTACCAGATTTCGAAAGAGAAATTCTTACCCTGCTATTGAAGGTTTGGAGAAAATAATTGTGTCTCATCGCTGGTTCACATTTCCCTCCTTGTACTCTACAGATTCTGCAAGAAGCCTAAAAGCATCTGCGTCTGCTGTTGAACACATTTCTCAGAAGCTGAGACACACACGCGAGTTTACTATTCTGATTACGCTGAAGCAAGTCCACTATAATTCAGGAGTCTTCCTGTCCATTCATCACTCAGAAAAGAGGTCAGTGACGTCCCTCTTATTTCACACAAAGACTGTTCATTCTGTCCCTCCAGCAAAACTCAGGGCAAACTTTATCCACAGCTGCAGTTTAATTTCCAACTAAAGCAGCATTAGGAAAGAAATACAGAATGTCTTTTGCCAATTTGGCACATTATGTATTTATTTTTCCCACTGCATTTGTCAAAAGGGAGCACTGCACGATGCAATAACAAGAGATCAGTTGGCTTCAGAACTTTGAGGGGTAAGAGAGTCTGTCAGCGATGCTACCTGGATTCAGAGGAAGCATGTTCAAAGCTGCAAAGCCCTTAGTTGCAGTTTGTGTTCTTCAAGTTGCCGTTATATGTTTATCTTCCAATTTTTCTCCTGCCTTAAAGATGGTGGACACGATTCAGCGGACAAATTTAAATCCGCTTTTGGGCACATTTGGCGGGTTTATTTGAGTGATTGCAGTGCTGAGAATCACCCCGCTATTCAACGCCACTTTGTCGTTATTCTTTGGTCTTGGGGAGTTTCTCCCTGCTGAAGCCACATTCAGAGAGATTTCATGCTGGCTAGCTGCTCACAGATTGGGTTACCATTCTGAACAAAAGCCCCGATCCCTCCCCCCCCCTTTCAGTGCCCCACCATTTTATAGACCCCCTTACCCCACCAACATTGTTGAGGATCTTGGGAACCGTCCCTCACCCCTCCTCCAATTAGCCCAAACCCTGACAGCATGGAACCCTGGCAGTGTCACCCGGCCACCCCAGCACTGCCAGGATGGCACTGCCAGGGTGACCGGGTGGCACTGCCAGGGTGACTGGCTGGCAATGCTAGGGTGCCAAGCGGAGTGCCAGGGTACCCCCTTCCCTGTCCCCAGTCACTTGGGGGTCTCTAATGGCCTGCAAGACCCCGCTGATGTGTGTTGTGCCTGATCCACATTTGTGTAGAGCAGTGCTAAATGGCACCCTGATGAGGTCTTGCAGACGTGGCCATTGACTCCCGGCCATCAGGAGAATCTGGCGTCCGGTTATTTACATGAGCCTAATGGCTCAATTAAATATGCTGACCTGGATCTTGCCAAGTGAGGGCGAGGTCTAGATCAGGCCAAGTTGAGTGAGTCGGGTGACTCGCGACTGGCCTGGTGGCCGGCGCAGAGCCCGATTTAGATCCCCGATTTAAACCCGGCAAGCCCGCATCCGTGCTGGGTGAAATGTGCTGACTGAATCGCACGTGGGGTGTACGGCACTGGTATAATTCACAGCAGAGGTGGATTGACAGTTCATTGGGCCCTGCGCTCACCTTCATCTCTGGGCCCTCTCCCCAACGCCACGTTCCCCCCCCCCCCCCCCCCCCCCCCCCCTCCCCCCTCCCCTCCCCCCACCCCCACCAAACCACTCTGGCCCCACAGAAAGCCAAGGCTGTCACAAAAATACAGAAATTGTTCACTGTTTTTTAAATTGTAAAAGTACTCCTGTATTGCTTAATTGCTTAAATTCTCTGTAAATAAGAAGCATCACTACATGTAAATACCAGGTGCACCACAGATCGACTTGTAAAAACTGAAAAATGCCAACTTAAATATTTTTTAAAAAAAGGACAGAATGAGCCAGTCCAGTGCAGGAGCAACTCCAATCAACAAGATGCCATTCAGTATATTTCACAGAGTCTCATTCAGTTTCTAAAATAAAATCCTCTCACAAAATCAAAGGAGTTATTGCCATAGGTTCATGTGAGTGGTGTGTCCAGTGAATCCAAGTACAATATCGGGTGGCTTTGTCTGGCAGGATTCCGTCCTATGCCCGAGACACTTTCTGAAGGCCAGTCTCGAGAGCGATGCTGGGTTGAACTACCATCTGATATAATGCAGCCATTATATCAGACCAGCAGTGTCCATTTTGATGAACAGAATTTAAGCAAGTTGGCATGGCAATTTAGACAGCTTGTTTTCTCCACTTTTTCTTTCCAAAATCTTCAATTGCATCATTGTAGGTGATATCTTGTAAAGATGCATTTTCAATCAATATTGCTGAACTTGTCAAGTGTTCCTGGCTCACCGTACTTCACAAATCATTTTTAATTCTTCAATACAGAAGAAGAATGTTCACCGGAAGCATTTGTGACAAGTATTGTCAACAATATTTTCAGAATAGTTTCACGTTTGGAAAGATTGCCTGCAAATCATCACGTACAAGTCTGTACAAATTAGCTGGTGAACTTGAAGCACAGAACTCATCATTATCGATTTAATGAATGAATTGCTTGACTTCATCATTAAAAAAGATTTGTGGTCCCACAAAAGAGTAAAACAGCAAGACTGTACTTTGAAACTTATCTGATAACGTTCTCCCCATGTCTGCGTGGGTTTCGTCTGGGTGCTCTGGTTTCCTCCCACAGTCCAAAGGTGTGCAAGTTAGGTGGATTGGCATTGTTAAAATTCATCTTAGCATCCAATGGGTGGGATTATGGCGATAGGTGGGGGAGTGGGCCTAGATAGGATACTCTTTCAGAGGGTCGGTAGATACCCTTTCAGAGGGATGGTGCAGACTCAATGGGCCGAATGACCTCCTTCTGCATTGTAGGGATTTGATGATTCTATGATTTTGCTTCAGCTTTCACATGTGGTTTTTCTGAATTTGATGCAGCTATATCTAATAAGGTTTCCTTTATATCAGCGAAGTTAATTTTCAAAACCAAAACAGCAGCTGCATGAGGGGCGGCCTGGGGCGGGATTCTCCGACTCCCCGCCGGGTCGGAGAATCGCCCGGAGCCGGCGTCAATCCCGCCCTCGCCGTGTTCCGAATTCTCCGCCCCCCGAGATTCGGCTGGGGCGGGAATCGCGCCGGTCGGCGGGCCTCCCGCAGCGATTCTCCAGCCCACAATGGGCCGAAGTCCCGCCGCTGACAGGCGACTCCGGCCGGCGTGGATTAAACCACCTACTTGAACGGCGGGATTGGCGGTGCGGGCGGGCTCCGGGGTCCTGGGGGGGGGAGCGGGGCGATCTGGCCCCGGGGGGGGTGCCCCCTCGGTGGCCTGGCCCATGATCGGGGCCCACCGATCGGCGGGCGGGCCTGTGCCGTGGGGGCACTCTTTTTCTTCCACCTTCGCCATGGTCTTCATGGAGGCAGAAGAGACCCCCTCCCCTGCGCATGCGCCGGTATGACGTCAGCAGCCGCGTGGACTTACGTCGGCCGGCAAAGTCCTTTCGGCCCCGGCTGGCGTGGCGCCAAAGGCCGTTTACGCCACCCTGAATGTGAGGGCTTGGCCCCTAAAGGTGCAGAGAATTCCGCACCTTTGGGGCGGCCCGACGCCGGAGTGGTTCACACCACTCCAACACGCCGGGACCTCCCGCCCCACCGGGTAGGCCCTGGTGTCCCAAATTTTCTTGACTCAAATGTTTTCCATTTGTCTGCTCCAAGCGTGATTGCAACATATTCCACCATTATGTGGAAAAGGATAAAAAAAGCATACGTTTAAAACAAACTCAAAACAAATGTACAGCTTCTTCATAGGATTCAGCTGCAGCATTGCAGATTAAATTCAAGGAGTGCCTGGAATATGGGATGAATAATGTTCAGGGGGTTGCATTGTTCAGTCTTGCTTATAGACCTGAATACTTTCCTGCCATATTTGCGGCATTATTGAAGCTCTTCTGAAGATGTCAATTTTTGATGTCCAAGCTTAAATATGCAGTGATTTCCAAAACAGTCATCTCCAGAACTCAGAAATGTGGGAGTGAAGTTGGAAAAAAACAAAGAAATGGCTCTACAACTTCACCATCGCTGGTCACATATCTTAAAATTACTGTCCTCGTGACTCACATCTAGTGTTGAATCAACTATTACGGAGTAGTATTCAGCCTTTTTTACTTCATTAGTGAATTTGTTTCTGAGCCATTCTGTCATTATAGTGATGAATTAATCGTAGGTTTGGTGCGTTAAAATTTGGTCTTCCCCGAGCCACAATATTGATAATATTTCAAGTGCTCTTTGAGAAGCAATTCAAATTCACTGAGATATCAAAGGCAAGCTAAAAAATTACCTCTTCAAGTTGACAATGATGACTCATAATGTGCTCTTCGAGGTAGTCCCAAAAAAATAACAGTTTGACTGTGGTAACAACAGAAATTACCCTTTTCAATGGTTATCTGTGGTAACAACACATCTCAGCACTTTTCCCCAAAACAAATTTTCCTTTTCGATATGCAGAATCAGTTCTTCCAGATAATTTTCATTTCAAACGAAAGAACACGTAACTTTAATTTGAGCTTTGGAAGATTCACGATTAACAATATCTCTTCCAACATTTCTCCAGTTAGAGTACCTGTCGATGAATCCTTATTTCCCTAGGGTCAGGGAACAATTTGCAAACATAACAGTAGACTGCCTTAGGGGTTTACAGAAAAAAAATCAACGAATTTCTAATTTCCGGCATCCCGTTTCTCTTCACCCTCAGAAAATAGGACTATGAAGACTTCTAACCTGCTTTCGGCCTCCAACCTCAAACTCTTATCTCAGATTTTTCATATTACCTATATTTTCTGGTTTATTTAGGACAAAATATTCTATCATACTCGGTGGAACAGATTTTGACCATAAGGCAATGTCTTCATGGTAGGTTTCTTCCCTCACTCCAACAAAAGAATCAGCATCTTGCAGTTCCATTATTATTTCAGAGTCCACTTCTTATTCAAGCTTTTCAGGCAATGTGGAAATCGGAAAGTGTAAGTCATCAGATAATTCATTGAGACTTTTGGATGAGGAGGATGAATGTGCAGATTATGCACTGTCCATTACTTCAAACTTGACAAACTGTCCTTTCGCCTGCTTGGCGGCTGACCTAGTGCTAGATTTGGTGGTTGAGCCTTGTGCTCCGTTGCTGGCCTGGGTCTGCTAGGCTGGCGCACAGCACAAATCTGTTTAACTTCTTGATTCACAAATGTCAGCAGCCTCACCTTCGCCTCTCCTTGTGGTCACGCGGGCGTGCGCCTCAAGTTGACTGTGCGTTACCAGTTTTTCCACTCTTTCAGACTCACCAATCCCAGTCTGATTTTACTCTGCATTTACAATCAGTCTATCAGCAAATGCAGAGTGATCAGCTTCTGGTTGGATGTCCAGTGCACCTGCCCAGTGTGGGGATGGGTGAGCATTGTTTGGAGCCCTGTGCCTAAGCTTGTAGTTTCATTGTAAATCCGCTTCTGATTCACAGGGGGTGTCAGTCCTGTAGCATCTGACTCAATTGGCCATTCTTCACATGTCAAACAGGAGGGCAGTGAGCATTGACAGCCTTTTGATTGTGGAGGAAACATTCTACGTCACTTAACATCCACACATGCACCTTGTATCTTTGTAATACCAGATAATCATTGAAAGGGTAACTTCTGGCTATGTTTTTGGAATCTTTCTAATCTGTGGCCTATTGCGGCTAATTATAATATCGCCATCATTATGGAACTTGGTACGAACTGATAAGTACACTTGGTATCCTGATGCAAAATGTATTTTTTAATTGAATGGGAAAGGTTAAGAGTTCACAGTTACTTTTGTTTCCCATGCAGGTAAACATGAATATTTAATCAATTGCCTCAAGCCTATTTATATGACATTACTCTTGTACATTCTAATATCTCATTAATTCAATGACATAAACTTTTACAAGGCTATTTGCTAGTACTGTTATGTTGCTATGATGGCAGCATAATCTCATGCTGTAAATACAGAGAGGAGTCAATGTAACATAAATTAAAACTGACATCAGTGTTCTTGTAAGGGACTACGTCAAAAAAGATCCCATGAACTCAATCAAAATTTTCCTCCAGTTAAAATGATGAATGATCAGTGGATTATGCTAACCAGTCAGTTAGTTGTTCATCTGTTACGACCAATTGTAAAAATACATTAGATATTTTTGACAAAGGTGTCACCATGAAGTGTGTACGGCTTTCGCTATGAATAGGCACAGGTTTCTCAAATCTGTCTCTTCATATGGTCTAAAAAATATATATTAGAACAAAGCCTACACGCAATAGTGAACATTACAGAAACAAATTATTTCAAGAATAAATTCATCCCCAAACCATGGGCGCGATTCTCCGCACCCGCGGAAAATCGCGACGGCCGACTTTTGCGACGGCCCGACACGGCCCTGTTCCCGACGTATTCACGTCCGGGAAATGGGCTAGGAACGGGGCCGCGTCAATCACGAGCGCGATGACGCCGGAACGCGACGACGACACGAACACGCCCACGTGAGGCCGCCCGACGCCGTAAAAAGGCGCGGGCGAGCACAGAAACTGTAGGCCAGGATGTCGGAGCAAAGGAGAGCAGCCCCGCGATTCTTGGAGGCTGACGTGGAAGTCAATCGAGCAGAGGAGGGGCATCATCTGCCCGTGTAGAGGGCATCGCCAACCTGCCAGCACGGTACGCCAGGCCTGGCGTGAGGTGGCTGCTGCCGTCAGTGCTGTGGGGCAGACCCCTCGCTCTGCAGAGCAATGTCGGAAGAAGATGCACGACCTCACCAGGGCTGCCAGGGTAAGTGCCAAGAGGGTGCCCCTGGGTCACAACCATCCCTCCCCCTTTTACTTAATCACCCACCCCCCCGGCATGGGGGGTGGAGGGGGATTGGGGCAGAGTGAGTTGAGGGTGGTTCACAAAGTAGTCACAGACCCAGCGCTCTGGCCCCCATGGAGAGATGCAATGGTCTTATTACAACTTGACACCCAAACTGTGCCAGTATCTGAACGGCCTGCTGATACCTGCCGTATTGTAATGATCTACCTATGCCCCCTCCCCCAACAGGACAAGACCGCTCACAACACTCGTGAGCGGAACAAGACTGGAGGGGGTTCGCCCATCCTGCACCCCCTCACCACGTTTGAGCAGAGGGCACTGGACCTTGTTGGGGGATCTGCCACCCGGGAGATCGCGCAATGCGAGGTTGGCGGAGCTGCAACAAGTGAGACAACCCTGCATGACAAACACCCCCCCTCCCCCATCCTCTGTCCCTTCACACACCCTGCCCACTTGGACACCTCACCCATCCTCTGTCCCTTCACACATTCTGCCCACTGGGACCTCCCCCATCCTCTGTCCCTTCACACCCTGCCCACTGGGTCACCTCCCCCATCCTCTGTCCCTTCACACACCCTGCCCACTTGGACACCTCCCCCATCCTCTGTCCTTTCACACACCCTGCCCACTTGGACACCTTCCCCATCCTCTGTCCCTTCACACCCTGCCCACTGGAACACCTCCCCCATCCTCTGTCCCTTCACACACTCTGCCCACTGGGACCGTCCAGCGCCCGGCCGAGCGTCTCTAAATAACCCGTTTCATTCTCTTCCCTAGGACGTGATGCTGAACGACCAATGCCGTCTGCCTCCAGGCGGACACAGGCATCTGCCCCCACCGCACCCAGGGCCGCACGACAGAGGGTGCCCGATCAGCGGGGAGTCCCATCCTCCCCAACCGAATCTGTGGAGCAGGACGCCCAGAGGGCGGCGAGAGAGCAAGAGAGAGAAATGGCCCGCGAACGCCCTGCGGCCTCTCAGCGGGCCGATGACATAGAGGAGGCGCCCACCCAAGACGACCTCGAGCTTGCGGCACAGCTATCTCCCACACCATCCACCATCCCAGAGACACTCACCCCGGTTGGCCGATTTAGTGATGAGGCTCCTGGGTCACAGTCTGGGTCACACATCACAGCTGAGCAGGTACAGCAGGTGGAGGTCGGAGCAGCCGAGGGCCCGGACTGGCGGAGGGCAGGCCAGGCCCAGCATCCAGCTGGCTCCCAGACTTTTTCCGAGTTCCTGGAGTTTCTCAACCCACCCGCACAGCCGATGCATCAAGAAACCCAGGGACACAATGACGGGATGAGGGCTGTCTTCCAGACTCTGCAGACGCTGTTAGAGGAGTCGAACCGCGTCCACGAGCAGGGAGTGGTGCCGCTCATGGCAGCAACCCAGGCCGACACTGCATGGGTGGCATCCGCGGTGGAGGCAATGGGTCAGGTTATGCAAGGCGTTGGGCTTAATGTGCATGCGTCATCCTCGGCTCTGGACAGGGTTGCCCTCTCACAGGCAGCAATGAGCCAGAGCCAACACGACACTGCCGGCGCGCTGCGGGCCTTGGCCGAGTCTCAGCAGGTCATGGCACAGTCACAGCAGTCGATGGCACAGTCCCAGCAGTCAGTCACGGAGAGCATCAACCGCCTGACACATGTGCTGGATGGCGTCGTGCACTCACAGGTTGAGATCGCACAGTCCCTGGCGGGAATGTCTAACTCCCTGGACTCCGTCTCTGCAAACCTTCGGTTCCTGGTGGATACCGTTGCAGGCCTCCAGGACTGGCAGCGCCAGGTGTCGGTGGTGCGATGGGGCACCTCCCCGCTTGCACCTCTGTCCTAAAGTGAGGCCCGGGGGCCACCGGGCTCCCCGAGGGAGGAGGAGGTTTCGGGGTCCGTCCCATTAACTCCATCACGGGACGTCCCGGAATTCTCGGCCTCCCCCCCGTCCCATCCCTGGTGCATCGGGTGGGCAGCAGGCAGAGCAGGGTGGCACAACGTCACCCGAGACGCCCGCAGAGCAGCCTGGCCCATCAAGGCCGGGTCACCCCAGGAAACGCTTGCCGAAGGAGAAACGAGTCGAAGGGGGCGATTCGCAGCAGTCCTCCTCCACTCCTGCTGTATCATCTGGGGAATCACTTAGATGTAGTGGTAGGGCCCATAAGGCAACAAAGAGACACTGAGTAAGTTGGCACGGGTGAAGGGCACAGTTTAGTTGTAGGGGCTAGGGCATCTGTAAATTATTGTTAACATTAAACGCACTGTTCCACCTTACTTGTAATACCGTGTGATTGTTCCACGGCCACAGGAATCGTGATGGTGACCGAGTGTCGCTGGGGTTGACGAGCGGTGAAACTTCGGTGCCGGGTGTGAAGTCCCTGCCCCTCCCCCCACCCCCTCCCACAGCTAGCCCATGCGGGCACGTGATGGAGTGTCCATGACGAACTCAGCGGCCACCAAGGTGGATGGTTCAGCTATTGCCATGGGTCAGACTCTCTCTAACGATTCTGAGCTCACAGCTCATCGCAGAGCAGGCTATCATCATTCCACATGGCACTGATCACACCCGCTGACACAGCCATCAATGTTGTGCCATACCGTCTGGACCAAGTGGTAAGGGTGATGTCGAAGTGGAGCAGTGTACACTGAGAGGGGGGGGGGGGCTGTGGTGGTGGCAGTTGTGTGTTGACCCTCTGCACGACTAGCGATGCAGGTGGTGGTTTGGTGTTCAGCGTGGACGTCGCATGCGACGCGTGAACTGTGCTGCCACCAAGGCGTCGCGTGCCCGCCGTCCTCGACGGGTCCGTTGTGCCGCCTCCTGGACATCACCAGCACCTAGGTCGTGTCTGCGTGCTGCGCCCGCCACTCCGCCAGCCTCCTCCTCCTCCTCCTCCTCCCTCTCCTCCTCCTCCTCCTCCTCTGTGCTGGCACCACTGCCACTGGCTTCTCCCTCTGCCTCCTGCAGCAGGTCATCTCCCCTCTGCATCGCGATGTTGTGCAGCGCACAGCAGACCACAACAATGCAAGCGACCCTGTCGGGCTGGTACTGCAGGGCCCCTCCGGAGCGGTCCAGGCACCTGAATCTCATCTTCAGGAGGCCAAGGCAGCGCTCCACCACACCCCTAGTTGCTGCATGGGCCTCGTTGTATCGGGTTTCCGCATTGGTCTGAGGCCTCCGTATAGGCGTCATCAGCCAAGACCTCAGCGGATAACCCCTGTCGCCTAGCAACCAGCCACCTCAGCCAGGGGGGACGTCCCTCAAACATCGCAGGGATGTACGACTGCGCCAGTATGTAGGAGTCATGCACACTCCCTGGGAACCTTGCACAGACGTTCATGAACGTCATGTGGGGGTCGCATACCACCTGGATATTCATGGAGTATGTCCCCCTCCTGTTTGTGAACACCTCCCTGTCCCCTGCAGGCAGGCGCATGGGGACGTGAACACAATCGATTGCCCCCTGCACCATCGGTATCCCGGCCACGCTGGCAAATCCACAAGCTTGTGAGTCTTGAGTTGCTCGGTCCTCGGGAAAGGTGATGTAGCGATCCGCGATGGCATAGAGGGCGTCGGTCACATCCCGGATGCACCTGTGGACCGATGACTGGGAGATCCCGGAGAGGTCCCCGCTCGGAGACTGGAAGGAGCCGGTCGCATAGAAGTTAATAGCGACCGTCACCTTGATGGCAACCGGGATCGCGTGTCCTCCCCCCGTTCCACGTGGGACGAGGTGCGCCACGAGGTGACAGATATGTATCACCGTCCGCCTACACAGCCGGAGTCTCCTCCTGCAGGTGATGTCCGTCATTGTTAGGAAAGAGATCCGGACACGGTACACCCTCGGCCTTGGCCGTCGCCTCTGGTGCCGTGGCTGCACCCTCACTCTCTCCTCCTCCCCCTCCTCCCCCCCATGCTGCCCGACGACTGGCAACTCCTCGGCCCTTCCCTCTGCTGCTGCAGCTGGCCCTGCATCCACTGCGGGTTGTGGCTGTGGATGCTGCTCCATCTCCAAATGCAGTGCAGCGACCCCAACCACTGCGCAGAACATAGCCGTTCTGTTCGCAGACATTGTGCTAACCTACAGAAGGGTGGTGGGGGGCAGAGAAACGGGACATGTTAGACGGAGGTTAGTCTACACCTCGGCAGCCGCCTGCCACGGGGTACCTGTGTGTCCCGGTGGCCTGGTCGTGCTGCTGACACGCGGGCAGCCTAACCCCTGGTCACTTTCTGCATCCAACGGGCAGTTAACTACGTCCTCTTCACCGGTGCGTCAGTGGCCTGTGTCCGTAAGCCACAGGGCAACCAGCGGGCGTGTCCTCATGACCGGCACGCCATGGCATGGTGGCAGACATTTTGTAACCGGGGTTGGACGGCTCACTCGCTCACTCTCTCCCTACCCCCCCACTCCCACTCCCCCCCTCAGTCTCCCCCACTCCCCCCTCCATCTCCCCCACTCCCTCCTCCATCTCACGCACTCCACCCCTCTGTCTCCCCCCCACTCCCCCTCCGTCTCCCCCCTCCGTCTCCCCCACTCCCCCCTCCGTCTCCCCCACTCCCCCCTCCGTCTCCCCCACTCCCCCTCCGTCTCCCCCACTCCCCCCTGTCTCCCCCACTCCCCCCTCCATCTCCCCCACTCCCCCCTCCGTCTCCCCACTCCCCCCCCCCCCCCCACTCTGGACCCCCTCCCGTTCTCGGGGATGCCTTCCCCGTTGTAGCCAGACTCCAGCAGTGCGCTGAGCGGTGCGCTCACCTCCTCGAAGCTCTCGTCAGCCAGCACGACTGGTTGACGAACTTCAAAAGCAGGTGTGTTGGCCGGCGTGAAAACATGGCGTGAGGATGTCGGGACTTCGGCCCATCCGGCCCGGAGAATAGCGCGGGGCCAATAAGTCGGGATTCTGGTCGTGTCGGGGGGTCTTTCGAGGCCCTTGCCAGGAATGCCGACGTGTAGTTTGTGCGGGGTTCGGAGAATAGCGGGAGGGCGTCGGACTGGCGTCACCGTGAAAATATGCGCGGCCCGCTATTCTCCGAACCGGCGTGAGAGCGGAGAATCGCGCCCCATGTGTTCGCCATTTGAGTTTTATGAATTCTTTAATCTTCGTTATCCAATCTCAATTATTTTTGTCAGCTATTCAGGTAACGGGAACAGCAAACTGTTTCTTAACATGTTCTTGGAATCCTTTTTTTCAAATAATTACTCTTTCAAATTTTACCGTCTTTCAGACCAGTAAGATCTTCTCTTAATCAGCCTTAAGCCTTCCATGTGCAATATGTCACTGAACAAGTTATTTAATGGATATGAACATGTTTTAAACAGCACAATCAAATATGACAATTTCCTCGCAAATAATGGCCCAAAAAGTCTAATTCCATTGTTTACAACAATTATGGTTCATGCTATTTTTGTTGAAGTTTGACATTAAAAGATGACACTTCTCTAATCTTGCATTACAAAGATAATCTTCTTAGAGTTGGGGTCTAGTTATAATAGAAGGCCATCTCGACACATTTAATTCCAATGTTGCAACTGATAGAAACTAAGACTACAGTGTGACGGACATGTAGTTAATTGAATTCAATATTATGCAGTTCAGTTTCTGATCCAAAAAATGTGAAATCTCTAAAATGGATTAATTTAAATAATAAGACAAATCTGGGAATGATTATAAAGAGAACAGTAGATACCTAGGATTGATTGGATAGACAATATTGGCTACCTATGAGTGATTGTATGGAAAATAATGGAAATCGAAAAGCCATTACATAGAGAATAATGGATATCTGGGATCGATCCCATGGAGAATAATGGATGCCTTGACTCACTTACATATACAATAAGGAATGCCTAGAATTGATTGCATACGGAATAATGGATGCCTTGTAGAGGTTATTACATATAAAAGAATGGAAATCCGAGAGTGATTACCTAAAGTATAATGGAAGCTTGAGAGTGATTACAGAGGGATAATGGAAATAAAAAATTGATTTCACAGAGGATGCAGAAATCTGGCTGTAGTTGCTTCAGGGTAGAAATTCCATTCCACTGAAAATGGGGGAAATGCTTCTTTTTCCCTAGAAAAAATGGCCGACTAATTTCAATTGCAGAAGTCACACATTTCAAAGCCACATGTTTCTCCAATTTCACTCGTTCTCTTTTAATTATGGAGAAGAGAATGATTTTCTGATTTTTCACTGGAAGAGGAATTTTTCCCAATTTGGGAAGAAAGGATACCTGGATGTAATTGCACTGCGGGAATCTCATGGTGACTTCCATAATAAATCATTTGATGGTTTGTAACTCATTTGGGATTAATTTACTGCCTTGTAATCACTCTAGTGTGTCAATTATATTTAAAATGAATGCTCAATGGGGGAAGGGTTATTCAGCGGAATGTGTTCTGTACTGTGTTGTTGGTGTTTCGCACTGAAGATTTAATGATCTCTCCACAGAAAGGTTATTGAGAATAGATTTGCAGTTCATTAAGGAATTTTTAGGAACTGTATTCTGAGAATGTGATATTTAGTAAGAGTCATAAATTCGTATGAAACCTTCTAAAAATGTTAAGTGTGCACTGCAGCTTGAGCCTGCAGTCTTAATCGCTTTAATAAATGTGTGGGATCAGATGTAAGGATTAGTCTGGATGGTAGTGAGATTTACAACTGATTCATCGCCTGTACATTAAAGTGAAGACACGGAGCAGCCTGGGGTTAAATGTGCTTCATGTCTTTCATGTCCCTCCTGACACAATACATTGTTATTTTAGACTTTACGTTACGAGGAAAAATCTCAAAGGATTTACCAGATGACTTTTTTGCTGGTTGAAATCCCAGAGTGTAGAGTCTGTTGTTTCGGCTAGTTGTGTGATGTTTTTCCACCACAACAGCTATGTTGCCAAAGGTTAAGTTGGCACAATAATAGGGCTATTCCAGCATTATTTGTTATGTATATTAAAATTTCAGATAGAAGACTAAAAATATTAAGGTGATGTCAGTGCATTAAAATACATTTTGTTTCCATGTGGACCAGGAGGAGCAGGAGTGGACACCCAACCTATCTCCACCCCTTCTCCCACCCCGCACCCTCTTCCCACAAAATAACTGCATAAACCATCCATTTGAGACTCCAGTGGTTGCTTCCCAAGGTCTTGATCCTTCCTACTGGCCAGATACAGCACTCCACCATCTTTAGATTGGATACCATTGGAACAAGAGTAGCTCATTTAATGGCTCATGCCTCCTCTGCCATTCATTATGATCTACCTCCAAAGCACTTAGATTCTTGGGAACCAAAGATATTATCAGTCTCATATTTAAAATTAAAAAATAACATAGCATCAGTTGCCATTTGCGGAATAGACTTCCAAACTTCTTGCTTTGTCGAGGTGCTACCTAATTTCACTCCTGAAAGGCCATAGTCTAATGTTTAGGCCATGTCCCTGAGTCTTAGACTAGCAAATCAGCCAAAATAGTTTCTCTCTCAATTCACTGTGCCAGTCTTTTAATATCTTGGAAACCACCTTAATTTTCTAAACTCTGGGGAATGCAATGATAGTTTATGCAATCTCTCCACCTAATTTAGTGCTTAGTGACCAAATATCATTCTGATAAATCTACACTGCACTCCCTCCAAGGCCTTTCTTCCGAAGGTATGGAACTCAGAATGGATCTCAGCACTCCAGATCTGCCTCGGACTTAAATGAGAATTTGAAATTCGAGGTGCTGAGAGTCTAAGAGTCAACATAGGTCAACAAGCACAGAGGTAATTGGCATACAGGTTTTAATGAGGGTTAGGACACAGGCCAGATGGAGAGTGCTAGGCAGATGTTGGATCTCTGTGTCTATTCATATATCAGTAAAGCCGTACCATATACCAAATAACAGATTCAAGACTGACTTCTTGGGTTCAAGGCAATTTGCTACCTTTATTTTTGTCAGCTTTTAGTGTCTATTGGTAAGTTTCAATTTTCACACAAGTACAGAATGTAGGACATTCTGACTAGCTCTGCAATAAGTTAATCAGAGTGATTCAGTGGGATTCTCCGCAATCGGTGCGATGGCAAGACACCAGCGTCAAGAACGGCGCGAACCACTCCGGTGTCGGGCCGACCGGAAGTAGCGGAATTCCCCGCACTTCCGGGGCTAGGTGGACTCCGGAGGGGTTGGCGCCACACCAGCCAGCGCAAAAGGGACTGCACGAGTCCGCGCATGCGCCAAAGGCCCGGCGTGATCCTGCACATGTGCGGAACCATCGGTGTATTCTGGCGCTTGTGCAGGAGGGTGTCTTCTCTGTGCCGGCCATGGCGAAGCCCTACAGGAGTCGGCGTGGAAGGAAGGAGTGTCCCCAAGGCACAGGCCTGCCTGCAGATCGGTGGGTCCCGATTTCCCGCCAGGCTACCATGGGGGCACCCTCTGGGGTCAGATCCACCCGCGCCACCCCGAGGACCGCCCGAGCCGACTTACCTGTCAGGTCCCGTTAGACCATGTCTAACCCACGCCGGCGGGACTGGCCGGAAACCGACGGCCACTCGGCCCATCGGGGCCCAGAGAATTGCCGGGGGGAGGGGGGGGGGAAATGCTGTCAACGGCCTCCGACCAACGTGGCGTGAATCCCGCTCCTGCCCAAAAACTGGCGACAGAATGTGGCAGCCGGCGGCAGGGCGGGATTCGTGCCGCCCTCCCCCCCCGGGGTTTCTCCGACCAGCAGGGGGTCGGAGCATCCCGCCCATTGTCTTTCGCAAATACAGATTGTTGAATTCAAAATGCAATGACAGCTCATAGTAATTTCTTCAAGTCAAGATACACAATACAAAAGGACTGCGTGGTTTAAAATAGAATAAAATAGCGATTTGCAAAGCAAGAGGATAGAACACATTTTAGAGAATAGGTTGAATTGATTCTCGAATGACTTTCTCGCCCTGATACCTAAACTTTTAAGAAGATTACTATCTCAAGTCTCGTCCCCTCTACAGCAGTGATTGGTCTTGACTAATCTATAATTCTTTTAATTCGACTAATGTGTCTGTCTGTTAAATTAAGCAATGAAACATTTCAGTAAATCTCCTCTCGAAGAAAAGCTTACTTAGCAAAAATCCTTTCCATGGGTGATTCTGTGGTTACTGTAGATATGGAACTGGATCCGAGCCCATCTCTCTAACATAATGAGTCTTTCTGTCAGTTCGGCCTTGCAAACATTTGCAGTTTCCTTATCGGGTATTTTCACAAGCTCTCAGCACTTTCTGCTGTCATGGTTAATCAATTACTTTTAAAATCTTAGTTACTATGATTTTTTAAAAATATTTTTTTATTCTCCTCCTTTTTCACATTTTCTCCCAAATTTATACCCAACAATAAACAATAATCAGTAACAAATGTAATGTCAATCCCCATATCAATAACAACGATCCCATCCTCCCACCAAACCTACAAACATTAGCTATTATGATTTATTTTAATAATTTCTTCCTTTAACCACTTTTACCGATAATAAAAGGTTAGTTTCTATCAGCGGGTTAAAGTTTATGAGACCTGAGAGGCTGACCAGAACTTCATTGGGATAATTGAATGTGTAGGTGACAGTTTCAGTGACAGCTGAGGTGAGGTAATGCATTATGCAGACAATGTCATATAGTTGGAAGTAGGTGATGTAATATATGTGGGATCAGAAACCACAACATAGCTCTCGCTGCCGCATAACTTTTACCCCCTTGTTTTTTAGTCCTCCAGATATAAAAGCCAGCTTCCATTTACCTTTTTGGTGATTTTCAGTACCTGTCTAGGCCTAATGGAGGCCAGATAGTTTACTGCTGCTTTGGAACCCAATCTGTACAAATCACGGCAAGTGTTGCACAACCTGAACTTAGCTCTTTGGCCCCTTCCACCATCTTTGTACTTTTGTCACTCATTCCATCCTTCTCTGGAGTCACTGTTTTGGGCTGATGCAGATTGTTCATTACCTCAGTATCCTGTTCAATCCTGAGGTGACCCCCATATCCTTTCCTTCACCATTGACATTGTTCATTGCAGGTCTTACTCATCACATCTGCCACCGAACCACTCACCAACACATTCAATTATCTCAGTGACAGACTGGCGACTGAATCAGCGGCAGTCGCACGTGCGCGGCCGACGTGGCGGCGGTCGGCAGCCATTGAAAGAGGCCCCCGCGACGATTCTCCGCCGTTGATTGGCCGAGTTCCCACCGGCGTGGTTCAGGTATGGTTCCACCTGGTGGGAGCTCGGCGTCGCGGCTGCGGTGGCCGTCCTAGGTGGGGACAGGGGGATCAGTCTCCGGGAGGGCCTCCACAACGGCCAGACCCGCGATTGAGGGCCACCGATTGGCGGGCGTGTGTGATCTACCTTCTTTTGCGTGGCCCACTGTGTGGCTCTGCCATGTTGCGCGGCGCCGGTGCGGAAACGGCCCCGCTGCGCGCATGCACGGCATGCAGTGCAGGGCCGCATACGGCAGCTGGAGCATTGCGGGGCACTGAGGTGCCATGCTGGCCCCCTGCGGGCTACAGAATCGCTGGGCAAAAAGGCCCATTGACGCCGGCACGAAACACTCCGGTGTTTACACCGGCGTCAACACTTAGCCGCGTTTTTAGAGAATCCCGGCCTAGTCTCCCAATATCTCAAATTTACAATTCTTATCTAAAACCCACCAATGATTTTTTTCCCTCCCTATCCCTATAACTTTCTTACCAATACTAGCTCTCTGAATTCTCTAATCTTCTGACTCCGGCCTCTTGTGATCCTTTCTCTTGCTACTTTAGGTGGCCTTTAGTCACTTGGGCCCCAACATCTGAAATTCTCTCCCACAATCCCTCTGCCTCGCCATCTTTCACTTCTCTTTTCGGACCCTCTTTAATGTACCTGCAGCCAGATTTTTAGTTACTCAACTCAGTATTTCCTTCATTGACTCATCTGGTTTACCTAATACACCTGTGGACATAGGAAATAGGAACAGGAGTAGGCCATTTGGCCCTTCGAGCCTGTTTCACCATTCAGTTACATCATAGATGGTCTACCTCAAACACCACTTTCTCGCACTATCCCTTGATGTCTTTACTATGTAGAAATCCAGTGATCTCAGTCTTGAGCACACTCAAGATTTAAAGATTTACCACCCGCTGCATAAGGGCCTTTTTATTAGTCCCCCCTTCACCCAGCCAGTGGAAACCTCCTTCTTGTGTTTGCCAGGTTGAACCCTTTAAGAATTTTACGTTTCAATAAAGTTGTCTCTCAGTTTTCAAACTCTAGAAAATACAGGTCCACACCCCTCAATCTCTCCTCACACGGCAGTCAAGCCATCCCAGGAATCAGTCTGGTGAACCTTTATTGCACTCCCTCTGTGGTAAGCATATCCTTCCTAAGGTAAGGAGACCAAAACCTCACACAATACTGCAGATGCTGTCTCTCTGAGGCTCTATAGACAATTGCAGTTGAGAGCTGAAGCATCTTTCCACTTTCTTTGTGTTAAAGGCATATTATTAGTACAGGTTTCTGGCATTGTTACATTTTATTAGTGCCAGTTATGTAGCACAGAAACATGGGGAAAGTATGCAACAAACCTTTTATTAATCCTTCCTTATTTTTGTTATTATTGAGAAGCCATTTGAAGATCAGGTTAATACTAAGGTTAAAGATAGTGGAAGGGACAATAGTTAATCAGGAATTATTTGTTTTAAATTTTAGGGTACCCAATCAATTTTTCCAATTGAGGGGCAATTTAGCGTGGCCAATCCACCTACACTGCACATCTTTGGGTGGTGGGGGTGAAACCCACGCAAACACGGGGAGAATGTGCAAACTCCACATGGACAGTGACCCAGAGCTGGGATTGGACCTGGGACCTCTGCACCGCGAGGCATCAGGGCTAACCCATTGCACCACCATTGCACCTTCTTAATCAGGAATTAATGACCGTGTGCTGTCAAACATGGGGTGGGATTCTCCAACCCCCTGCCGGGTCAGAGTGTCGCCGGGAGGCAGCGTGTATCTTGCCCCCACCGGCTGCCGTATTCTCCTGCACCGGGGTTTTCGTGGAGGCGGGAATTGTGCCGCGCCGGTTGGCAGTCGCTGGCAGCGCCCCCCCCGGCAATTCACTGGCCCCCGACAGGCCGAGAGACTGCCCATTTTCGGCGTGTCCCACTGGCGTAAATCACAACAGGTCCTTACCAGCGGGACCTGGCTGCACGGGCAGCATGCAGAGTCCTCGGGGGGGAGGGCGCTGGGGGATCTGGCCCTGGAGGGTGCCCCCAAGGTGGCCTGGCCCACGATCGGGGCCCACCGATCCGCGGGCGGGCCTGTGCTGTGGGGACACTCTTTCCCTATGCACCAGCCGCTGTCAATCTCCGCCATGGCCGGTGCGGAGAAGAACCCCCTGCGCATGCGCTGGGATGACGCCAGCACACATTGGCGCTCCCCGCATGCGCCAACTCGCGCCGGCCGGAGGAAGCCCTTCGGCGCCGGCTGGCACGGCTCCAAACACTCCAGCGCCAGCCTAGCCCCTGAAGGTGCGGAGTATTTCGCAACTTCGGGGCAGTCAGACGCCGGAGTGGGGTTCACGCCACGCCTTCACGCCGGAGTGGGGTTCACGCCACGCCTTCACGCCGGAGTGGGGTTCACGCCACGCCTTCACGCCGGAGTGGGGTTCACGCCACGCCTTCACGCCGGAGTGGGGTTCACACCACGCCTTCACGCCGGAGTGGGGTTCACGCCACGCCTTCACGCCGGAGTAGGGTTCACGCCACGCCTTCACACCGGAGTGGCTCCGCCGGTTCACGGAGAATCCCACTGAAACCTTTACAAAATAAAAGTATAAGGACTGTAGGAGAGCTAAAACAGTGAGGCAGATAAGGCATCTTGGAAAAGAAAAAGAAAAAGAGATGTTGAGACAATTCCTGATTTCAACATCATGAATAATCTTACAGGTTTTACTATAATGATGCTTTCTTTTGTAGGTACCTGGAGGTGGAGAGTAGTGGCCATCGGAATGAAGTGCGTTTTCACTATCGATCTGGCAGCCATCAGTCGCACACAGAGGTGTTTCCCTATGCTTTGGCTGATGGACAGTGGCATCGGATTGCCTTGGTCATTAGTGCATCCCACTTGATTTTATATGTGGACTGTAACAAGTAAGTAACTGAGGAAAGTGAGTTTACAAACAAGAGAAAAGCCAATAAAAAGATTTTCAAAAAACAAATGAGGAAAGTGGATATAGATGGAATGCTCATTCTGCGATTGCGCAGTGAGTCGTAGATACCTGTGCTGCACGCAACCCAAGAGTACCCAAGCAAATGGGTAATTTGATCAACTTTATAACCTATTTTGCTGTTGTTGATTAAGCATGTACATTATTATTACAGATTATTCATTTTCCCCTAAAATGGACAACTCCACATTGAAATAGAATAGAAAGCACAAGTTCAAATGATCCCATAACCAGTTGACTTACAGCAGGTAGCCCCATCTCCATGATGTATACTAAAGCAACTATCAAAGAGTCAGCTTAATAAGCCTGTGAAGGATATCTCACTGGAGGGAAAGGACATCCTTATAGCGTTTAATTTTGAGTTGCAGAATGTGGGAAGGCCTAATTTCTGATCCATCCTGAGCTGCCCTAAGGACCTCTCCTTAGTCTCTGCTGTCTTTGTGTTGATAAGGTGGCCATGGTGGTGTTAGGACTTTGAGCCAGGAATGGCAGTCCATGCATATGCCAGTATTGGTATGTGATATGAAACACATAATGGTCACTTTTTTAAAAAAGGGGCAATTTAGTGTGGCCAATCCACCTACTCTGCATATCTTTGGGTTAGGGAGGTGAGGCCCACGCAGAGATGGGCAGAATGTGCAAACTCCACACAGATAGTGACCCAGGGCTGGGATTGAACCCGGGTTCTCGGTGCCCTGAGACAGCATTGCTAACCTCTGCACCACCGTGCCGCCCCCACAATTGATCATTCTGTCGATCCTTTTCCTCCTTAGTGGTAGAGATCTGGGGCTGAGATGTTCTTTTCGAAGTGAGCTTGATGAATTAGCTCAATGATTCTAACCAGATTTCAATTATTAAACGCATTCTAAAATGTATGAAAAATTAAACTGTAGCCTGCCTCCAGAATTCTCAATTTTTATAAAAAGCTTTTCATCCTTTTCATCATTTGAAATGTCATTCTGCCAAAGACGCTAACCTAGTTCCTGTCATCTGTAATATTTTGTCTGATTTAACAGCTCAGAAGTGGTGAGGCATTCTAAAATTTGGGAGTTCTTAAAATATTGTAATATTGAAAAAGGGCTTGAAATGTGGGCTTCTTCATATGGAACAAAGAAGAATCAAACGGCATCTAATAGAGTTAAAAAAAATTTACAATAAGAAAGCCTTTGGGGAGGGTAAAAGGTGACTTTTCTCTCATTGTTTGGAGAATCAGGATTAATGGGCGCTAAACTCAAGGTGGCTGAACCTCCTCAGAAGAATTCCCTGTTCTGCTGCAGTGGGAACCCTATAGATGGGTTTTCACTAAACCTCTCTTGAAGTTATGGTGTCAATGGGAAAAACCCCAAAGAAACCTGAACCCTACCCCCAACCCCCACACACCCACCCCCGAATATTAACATTGACCAATAAGTACAAGAAATTTTTCACAAAGAGTATACATCAACGTGGAGGGACAAATTGCCATCTTCACAACACATGCAGTAATGTTATTGGATTAGAAATCCAGAAAATCCAATTAATATTCAGCAGACACATGATCAAATCCCACTATGGCAACTGAAGGAATTTATATTCAGTTAATTAATAAAACTGGAACAAAATGCTCGTCTCATTGATAATGATGATGGTGCTTTGAGGTGCCTGCTATAGGTTGTCCATGCCTTTGAAGTGTTTAGGAATGTGGGGTTCACTGCTGCCCAGTCAGCCATGACCTCAGTCTTGGGTTTGAGATCCTGCTCTTCAAATTTTTCTTCATAAGGAATTATGCAATTGTATAAGGTTTTGGGGAGACAATATCTGAAGGTTTTGGTGAGACAATATCTGAAGTACTATTATATGTAATCGCATATCAGATCAGTCATGATCTTATCAAATGGCGGAGCAGGATGAAGGGCCAAATAGCCCACTCCAGATTCTGTGCCTTCGGTTGTTATGAACTATTGGATGGTTGTAAAAACTCACCTGGTTTACAAATGTCCTTCAGTGGAGGAAATCTTATATCCTGATCTATTCTGGCATCTAAGTGACCCCACAGCAATGTGGCTGACACTTATGCCCCCTGAAACCTTTAGTAAGTCACTCAGTTTAAGAGCAATTAGGGATGGGAAGTAAATGCTGGCCTTGCCAGAGATGCTCATATCCCAAAAATGTACACGAAAATAGCAATAGGTCGCCCCTGTGTTATAGAATCTGCTAGGGACGTGATTTACCAGCCTCATCGCATCCGTTTTGGTGACGCAACGAGGCCGTTAATTCTCGCAAGATTCGCGATGTTTGAGACGTCTCGCGAGATTCAACTAAATCTCGCAAGATGTCACGATCTGGATTTTTCCCGCGCCTAGCGAGATCCAGATTAACATATTTAAATGAGTCAGCATCCCCAGTGAAGCCTCGACTGCATTCCATTTAGTACTGGTCTACACAAACGTGGACCAGGTGTAACGGCACCTGAGGGGTTTCCCAGGCCCCTGGATTGTCGCGGACAGTGCAGCATGGCCCTCTGGCTTTCCCTCTGGCACCTGGGCACCTTGACATTGCCACCTTGGCACATTGGCACTGCCAAAGTGCCCCGGTTCAAATGTCAGGCAGGATGGGGCACTGGCACAGGGTGCCTGGGTGGCGGTACCAGGTTGCCCAGATGGCACTGCCAAGGGGGACCATGCCCATGAAAGGAGGGATGAGGAAGGTTTGAAGGGTGGGTGAAGGATTGGTATGGAGAGGCCGAAAAAAGGTTGTGGGGGTTTAGGGTGGGGGTCCTGAAGAGGGGTGGCCCAAATGAGTGGGTGGGGAAGCCTGAAAATGGGGGCCATTAGCAAATCCATAGAGGGGTGTCCTCACTTGGGGGCTGTGGGATAATGCTCATGTGTGTGGGAGGTGACATTGCTCATGGGTGGGGGTTGTGGGGGCCCTCAAGCTCAGTCAGTGATCGGGGAACACTTTCAAAATGGTGGCCCGATCTCTGAGGAGCCGGTATTACCAGCATGTTCAGCTCCCCAATGATGGGCTTGACCAGGGAGAAACTCCCCAAGGCTCAAAACAATGACTGATGGCTTGATCTAACCACACATAAGCAGAGTCCATTCTGGGCGGGATTAGCGAAGTCACTCCTGGCACTGCGATGGTGCCAGGGTACCAGGCTGGCAGTGCCAAGGTTCCTGCATGGCACAAGCAATACCAGGGTGCTACTCTGCCTGGAGGCCGACCGCCTGGGGTCTCCGACTGCCTGGGAGAACCCCCACACAATTGCTGTTCCGCCTGGTCCGCCTTCAGGGGCTGAATGACGCTCGGCTGGGGTCTCCTCAGCGAGGCCGATACATGACGGGTGGCCATTCCACCTGGGACGTGCATAGTTAAAAATGCTTCCAGGGGTGGCATGTGGCGCAGTGGTTAACAGGGCTGGTGGGACAGAGAGTCTGCCCTTCAAATTTTTTGGTTGAATTCCGCCCTTGATTTTTATTCCATTGATTTTCATATAATAGGAGCCCAACAGGTTCTGTAGCAGGTGGGAGATTTACTCCATCAGATGAATGAATGCTTCATTTGAAGAATTTATGGAAGCAGAGAATAACTTTGGAGTTGGATAAATGTTCATGAAGTAAAAACATAAAAGGTTATGGGGAAACAGCGGAGGAATTTGACTACTGTTGGCAGCTTCATGTGAAGATGTAGCAGATACAAGCCTGATCTGTTAGGTGTTTCTATCCGTCATTGCATGTTTTACACTTCTGAGTCGATGGTGGTAGATGTGAACTATTTATTGCGTTTAGCAGGTTATTTTGGTGAAAGCAGGTACTAAGCAGATGCTGCTCCAATAAGACAATGTCTGTTTGGAAACCTGATTTCAGCACTCAATTCTGGCCTTAATTACTGACTACCATAATTTACATTTTTCTAAGATCACTAAAATGGACTCCTGCGGCACCCAAGTGCTCTTCAGGAATGAAGCAGCGTCTGTGGGCTGCACGCACCGGCATCCATTGAAGGCATGCAGTGCATTGGCTGACACACAACAACACAATTCAGGGTGGCTCCAGGGCGGAAGGAGAAAGTGCACAGGTTCTTGGGTGCAGCACTGGAGATCCTAGTGGAGGAGGTCCAGAGGAGGTGGGATGTGATGTATATACAGAGTAGTGAAAGGAGTCCACCTCACTTTCATGATCTTCCTTCTGCAGTCGCTGGTGCCACTCTGACTTGTTTTATGTCCTTCTCCCATTTCCCATCCAAGCCAAAGGGGAACCTGGGCAAAACGGCCCTAACCAAGCATTCTCTTTCTTCTGGTGACTCCGATGAGTTGTCTGATAAGTACAAAGCAAAGCACTTTGACTTTTTAGGTGATGTCCTCAGAGAATTTCTGGAATAAACGCTGATAGGGTGTGGGTGAAATCTCGGCAAAGTGTCTCCGAAAGACTCCTGATGTGTTTCAAAATTGTTTTCAAACCTCCAACAGCAAGGAATACATCTTTCAAGTAGCACTCAAAATGCCCAACAACATCTTGATCACACCTGTTCAGCTGGCTGTTGTGAGGAGAGGGCACGTTCAACTGCTAGTCACTAACATGACAGATCAGCGCTTTAATAAGTGCTGACAGACAACTTAGTTGACAAGCAGCCCCTTAATGGTTCCTTTGAGTGGTTGTTCCTAACCTGTGCTTTAACTCCCTTACCAAGATGGCGCCGTGAGCTAAACTGGCTTTTCAGCTTAAGCCGCCACCTTGACCATATTGTAGGCTTTACAGTGTCCACGTTATCTGGGGAAAATCACCCCCCTAATGAATGTTATCACACATGAACATCCATTTGCTTAGCTCACTTGTATTCACAAATCACTCTAGTAATGTATTATATTTAGATATTGTGTCTTTTCTATTCGTAGGATTTATGAACGAGTTATCGAAAGGCCGAGTATGGACATTCCAACTGGCTCAACATTTTGGTTAGGACAAAGGAACAATGTTCATGGCCTTTTCAAGGCAAGTTTGTGTCATAATATTACCACTCCTATATTCTTAAATTTTAATGGGGTATGAAAACACATTTTTATTAATGGATAGAAATCTATAGTTTGAAAATTTCTATCGCTATTCTGAATCATATTTTCACAGAAGATATTGAACTTTGAAAGCTGTTAACACTGTATGCTTTTCTCTTGTTCTCAAAACCACTGCTTAAGAACTAGCATCAACAATCTACATGGTTCATCACACAATCAGCCAGAAATCTAAGTTGCATTTACACTATAGCTACTATTCCAGGCAGAGCTGTGTTTCCATTGCTTTCTCTTCTATGGCTGACACTCTAGGGCCCAGGAAAGATCTGGGTATGCGCAGATACATAGATAGGCAGAACACCTTCCAAATATTTAGACACACATACCTCTAGGCATCTTGGATTCCCTGCTCTTGGTGCATTTTATGTGAGGCCTGGATGGTTCAATAAAAAGTTCAACAGGTCTCCTGAACACTGAACTGAATTTATACCTCGTGGTAACTCCAAGCAGTGTGAGATCCATGCTTACGGGAAGGCTCACCCTACTATGCCAAGGTGTCACATCAGGCATCAACTCGAGACTTTTATTTCAAAGTTTAGCATTAGTGCAAAGCCCAAAGCCACTTTCTATTGCCATTTAAGGTAATATATTAATGCAGCTTTGGGCTAACTTGCAAGGGACTAATTTGCACTTGGCTTGAAAAAGAGATTTTATTTTGCTAAGATCGGAGCTGAATGCTTTACTTTGTCAATAATGAGTAAATAGGAACTTAATGGGGAACGTCATTGATCTGGATACCTAAATTAAGAGTGGTATCCCCATCCTCAATGTAATGACATAGTGGGCTAGATTCTCTGGTTACCCAGTCGTGTGTTTCTCGGCGGCACGGCGTTCGCTGTGTGCCGGATTCTGTCTTCCCGTCGCTTGTCAATGGGATTTCCCAGTTAAGCCACCCCATTGTTCCCTTGATGGGGCATACACTTTATCAGGAAACCCATGGAAAAGGGAGGGCAGCATTATTGAACCATTCCTGGCAGCATTTGGAACATCTCCTCTGTGGCCAGTTTGTTTGAATACCGGAGAAAATGCATCTCAGGTTTTCGGTTGCAAAGCAAGCGATCCAGAGATTCCAGATTCTAGATTTTTAAAACTCATTCTGTCACAGGATGTGGGCGTCGCTGGCGAGGCCAGCATTTATTGCCCACCCTAATTACCCTTGAAAAGGTGGTAGTAAGTTGTCTTGTTGAACCACTGCTGGCTGTGTGCAGTGAGTACACCCACAGTGCAGCGAGGGAGGGATTTCAAGGATTTTGACCCTGCAACAGTGAAGGAATGGCGATATATTTCCAAGTCAGGATTGTATGTGGCTTGGAGGTGGAAGGAGTTTTGGTGCTTTACTGGAGTACATTTTGTCGATGGAACAAAATGCTGCTACTGTGCGTCAGTGGTGGAGGGCATGAATGTTTAGGTGGTGGATGAGGTGCCAATCAAGTGGGCTGCTTTGTGCTGTATGGTGCCAATTATCTTTTTTGGAGCTGCGCTCATCCAGGCACGTGCAAAATATTTCATTACATTCCTGATTTGTGCCTTGCAGATGGTGGACAGGCTTCAGGGAGTCATTGAGTTACTCTTTGCAGAATTCCCAGCCTCTGGCCTGCTCTTGTGGCCACAGTATTTATATGGCTAGTCCAGTTGAAATTTTGGTTAATGGTAACCCCCCAGGATGTTGATAGTGAGGGATTCAGCGATGGTAATGCCTTTGAATATCAAGGAGCGGTGGTATGATTCGCTCTTGTTAAAGACGGTCATTGCTTGACATTAGTGAGGTGTGAATGTTACTTGCCACTTGTCAGCCCAAGGATGGACTGAGGGTGCTAACCTAAGAAACGCATGCACTGACGTCTTGGGACTGAGATAATTGATGTACAACAACCAATGTCTGAAAGGGTGGTAGAGGCAGGAACCCTCACAACATTTAAGAAGAATTTAGATAAGCACTTGAAATGTCACAGCAAACAAGGCTACGGACCAAGTGCTGAAAAATGTGATTAGAATAGATAGGTATTTGATGGCCGCTGCAGACACAGTGGGCCGAAGGGCCTCTTTTTGTGTTCTAAATCTCTGACAACCCCTCTTCCTTTGTGCTAAGTATGACTCCAGCCAGTGGAGATTGTCCTCCTGATTCCCATTTACTTCACTTTTCTTGAGCTCCTTGATGCCATAACCCGGTCAAATGATGCTGCCTTCATATAAAGGTCAGTCTCCCCTCACTTCTTGAGTTCAGTTCTTTTGTCCATGTTTGAACAAAGTCTGAAACAAGGTGGAGATCTGAGTGACCCAGGCAGGATCTAAACTGAACATCAATGAGCAGGCTATTGCTGAGTAAGCGCCAATGGATCGCGCTATTGGCAGCACCTTCCACCACTTTGCTGATGATTGAGAATAGACTGATGGAGCATTTTGCATTGAAGTTAAGGAATGTATGTTTCTGTACAATTGAAGGGCAATGGGAACAATTCTAGACTGGCTCTGTAACTGAAGGATGTACTAATATATAGAATTATATTCGAGTCCACTGCATTGATGACTTATTCTGGAAATTGTTTATTCTCCACAGGGTGTGATGCAGGATGTGCAGATTCTTGTGATGCCACAAGGATATATTACTCAATGCCCGGACCTCAATCGAAGTATGTTTCATGATTATATTAGCTGTGTGTAAATGGCCATATATAAAAAACAATGTGAAAATGTAGAGAACTAAGGCCATCAGTGCTCCAAACCTGGCCATTCTTTGTTTATCCATTAGTTCCAGGCTTTATAAAACAAAGAATGTCATTTGATTAATAACAACCATTTGACCATTATGTGGTTTGGAAGGTTCAGCAATGTCAAATGTTATCTTAAAAGCATTAGGAATTGGAAAATGCTGCAAGTGCGCAACTTCTGGAGGGGAAGTAGAAGCGGAAGATGCTGGAAACACTCAACACTCCACTCCATGGAGAGAGAAACAGCCTTAATATGAGTTGGATATTCGATGCCTAGTGAACATGAGGTTGGAGGCGGGCAGGAGAAAATAGGGAGCAGCCATGTCGGGACATTCTTGCCACCCATGATGTTTTCCAGTGGCAAATGTGAACATGATTGGCTGCCACACCAAGAAAGTGGCAGTCAGTTCTTGGAATCATAGATTCCGTACAGTGCATTCGGCCCATCGTATCTACACCGACCCTTCGAAAGACCACCCAATCCCCCCTCTCTATTCCTGCAACCCCACCCTCAGGGACAATTTAATCTGTTAATCTTTATTGGCAAACCACCTAACCTGCACATCTTTGGACTGTGGGAGAAATTTGGAACACTTGGAGGAACCCACGCAGATAGGGAGAGAACGTGCAAACTCCACACAGTCACCCAGGTTGGAATTGAACCGGGGTCCCCGCAGCTGTGAGGCAGCAGTGCTAAGATGCCTAAAGCCTGAATTAGGGGCAATTATTGGTCTCGCCCGTATTTTGGAACTGGCGGGCCAGACTCCCTGTCATGTGTGGAGGCTGCCATTTCATGCTCTAATCAGGAGGTTGCAGGCAGGAAAGCCCACACCTGTAATCCACACAATTCCTCCGGAGGGGTTCCCACTCTGATCAGAGGACCCACTATCTTCAGCCCTCACCACTTTTGATCTTCATGAATGCCTCCGTGTTGAGACGGCCACTAGTGTTCGCCGACCTCCGCTGGTGGAGCTGCTGAGGTACCAGACCAGCCAACCCTCTGATTGACAGGATGACAAAGGCAATTAGGAGATTAGGCAGCCAAATAGGGAGCTCAGCTCTGGTGACGGGAAGTGACGGTTCAGGATCCCCAATTAATTCCCAACGTCGGGGCTTAAGTGCCGCGATAAAATCCAGCCCGTCTTTCATATTAATGATTGTTCATCAGAGCACAAGTTCTGTTCTCACCAGAGAGGTTTCCTGATTTGCTGTGAATTTCCGGCATTTTCTGCTTTTAATTCAGATTTGCAGCACTGGAGACATTTTGCTTCCAAAAGCGAGAGACAGATTTGTGCAGTGAGCAAGACTCCTCTTCGGAACTGGTGCCATAGAGTCGCAGTTAAAATGTTAACCTTTCCCTCTCAAATTCTGATCAACCTATTGTATATTTCCATCATTTTTCTCTTTTGTTTCATGTTTCCAGTAATCCTGTTTTCTCTATTATTATCTCTGTCTTGAATTGCATAACCTTCTTATAAAAACTCAAACTCTATCATTCCAGCCTGTCCGACATGCAATGATTTCCATGGACTTGTACAGAAGATTATGGAGCTGCAAGATATTTTAGCCAAGACATCAGCAAAGGTCATTTGATTTTATGAAAAGATGTTTAGATCATCAATAGTTAATTGCTTAAAAAATGGCTGAATACCTTATTCGACCTCTCTGGACACCCTAATGTGCTTCACGTTGACTGTTATAATGTTAACAAATAGAGCAGTCACTTGCACACAACAGACTTTTGCCTGCGGTAAATGCGGGCGTAAATGGTAATGTGGACGCTAAATTCTAAAAGAGACAGAAAACGAGAATCTCGCCAGTGAGATTTTGTTTTCAGATCCCCCCCCCCCCCCCCCCCTTCCCCCACCACCACCACCACCACCACCACCACCACCAGTGACATAGTGGGCAAAAGCCTCATTTAAATATATTATAATGTTATTAAAGGGCTTCCCCGTCATAGGTTCACCCTCACATTGAGATTTACCAATATGGAACCAGGCGGAGGGAACCTGTCGGGGGCACACCAGTAAATATATCCCCTGGGGGAAGAGGACAAGCCCAGACAGTACCCTGGTCCTGTTCCCTGGCACTGCCCCCTGTCAGGATGTATTTTCTGTGTGCACCTTTTGATGGTGGCGGAATCTTCCGGTCTCGCCAATGTCCAGGGGGATTTGCGTGCCCCACACCCTCTGCACCTGGGAAACCTGCTTTGTGGAGGGGACGGCATGAATGGTACCAGAGGGCTCAACCGGCAGGTTGGGCTGAAAACCTTTGGCTTTGTTTAAGGTGTTTGTTGACTGTAGTACAGTCATCATGACTGCTTCTGAAGAATGCTAATGATGTGACACTCTTTTGGGTTTCAATCGCTGTTTAAGTCCTCTTACAGTAAATAATTCAGTTATCATGGTGTTCATGGTAAATTGTTCTGAAGTTATATTTGGCACCAATTAAAACAAAATAAATTATAAAACTCTATGAAGCTTGACTGAAGCCTCCCTTTTCCCATGCTGATCAGTTTAAAATGTATCAGAAATATGAAATAATCCCTTCTGTAGTGTGGAACCGCTCCTGAAATTGTTTTGAGCCTGTTATCAGTTATATTGCTCCAACCTCAATAAATTGTACTGCTCACTGTAATTAGAAGTGAGACTTGAGATGTTATTTTTATAATTAATTCACAGGATGTGGGCATCTGTGGCTAGGCCAGCATTTAGGTAGGGGGGCATAGTTGTTAGCACTGCTGCCTCACAGATCCACGGTTCCAGGTTCAATTTCGGCCTCAGGTTACATGTCCGTGTGGAATTTGCACTTTCTCCCCATGTGTGCGTGGGTTTCCTCCGGGTGCTCCGGTTTCCTCCCACCGTCCAAAGAAGTGCAGGTTAGGTGGATTGGCCATGCTAAATTGCCCTTAGTGTCCAAAAGGTTAGGTGGGGTTACTGTGTTATGGGGATAGGGTGGAGATGTAGGCTTATGTAGGGTGCTCTTTCCAAGGGCTGGTGCAGACTCGATGGGCCAAATGGCGCTGAAAACCCTATGATTCTATTGCCCATCCTTAATTGCCCTTGGGAAGGTGGTGGTGAACTACCTTCCTGAATACAACTGAAAAGTTTGCTGGGCCATTGCATGGAGCAATTAAGAATCAACTACATTGCTTTTAAAAAAAAATGTTTTTATTGCAGTTTAACATTTTACACATGCGACAGTAGAAAAGAGTATGTGCATCGGGTACAATATACAAGAAATTTCCATTGGTATTCACCCAACCCCCACCGTCCCCCCACCTTGGTCCCTCACCACCACCCCCTCCCCCCCACCCCCACCACCCCCACCGCCACTGCTTTTTGTTGCTTTTAAGATATTTTCGTAGGTCTCATTTCATACAGTGGCAATTGTCATCTAATTACATATATGTCGTTCCTTCCCCTTCCTCCTCCTTTGTCAATTGGCCCCGCCCCCTCTTTCTCCTCCCACCCCCCTCCTCCCCGCCTCCCCCATCAACCACATTGCTGGGGGTCTGAAGTGAAGTATAGGCCAGACAGGATGAGGCCAGCATGTTTCTTTTCTTAAAGGGCTTAAGTGAACCAGATTGGTTTTTAGGACTGTCCATAGCTCCTCGGTCACCAATATGGATACTACTTTTTAATTCCAGATTTATGTAGCTGATTGAACTTAAATTCCCCAACTGGCATTTTAGGTTTTGAATTTATGTCTCTGGATCATGAGTCTTGGCCTCTGGATTACTAGTCCAGTATGCTACTGAGAGCATAACCGCTGCCCCCACCTCCAACCCCACTCAACACTTCAGATGTGAAGTAAAAGCACGTTGTAGAAATATTAAGACAACTTTTTTCAGCCCTTCCTGCTGGTGGAAGGTTCCAGTCTTGCTGAATAACAATAACAATCTTTATTTCTGTCACAAGTAGGCTTACATTAACACTGCAATGAGGTTACTGTGAAAATCCCCTAATCGTCACACTCCGGCACCTGTTAGGGTACTCTGAGGGAAAATTCAAAATGTCCAATTCACCTAACAAGCACGTCTTTCAGGACTTGTGGGAGGAAACCGGAGCACCCAGAGGAAACACACGAAGGCACCCCCCCCACCCCCGGTAGGACAGGCAGACCACGCAAAATGCCGTAGACATCAGCAGGATTGGAAGATCACGCTCCTCCGCCGCTGGAAAACTGTTTGAAGTTAATATAATTAATGTTAGGATTAATGATAACAATGATTTCATCATACCACTTGCACTTACAACAGACGGGTGTTTTTACGAGACATTTACTCTTTAAATTAGCTGAAAAGAGAGATACGTTGCTGAAGCTTTTTGTGATAGGCAGTATACAAACCCACACTCAACCAGCCCGTGCTTGCAAATGCAAAAAGAACGTCAACTACTAGATGTGATTTTCCACGATTGGGCAGCACTTACTGAACAATTCTGAGAGCACTAATAATTATCAAACATAGTAAGATAAAAAGTCAAGTCAGTTACCTTTGCTAGAAGCAACCTACATTAATAACTAAGGATCCACCTTTTGCAAACAAAAGCAACGTTTGGGATTCTTTGGTTTCAAAACTAAATGCCCCCTCCAGTGGAAAATCAGGATTATGTCCTGCTGGCGCAAGGAACATCACCTAGGTGGGATTCTCATATCTTTAATATGCTAAATTATGCATAGCAGTGAACATGCCGGTCTCTCTGCGCTTACTGGTCTCAGGCCGAACTGGCACCCCGATTCCAGTGCCCAGAGACAGTCGCCCTCCTCACAATACAAATGTTGACCTCTCCGCTGACAAGGGGAGCACCCCCAATCCTTCATCAAGGAGAGGTACCCCCCCCCACCACAGGACTAATGGGTCACCCACCCCCCACACTACGCATGCATGAAGGTGACCCTCACCCCTCAGCCACCCTCACCCTCAGCACAGCCCCCACCCCACATTCAGCCCGCTCCACTATGCCCACATTTTCAGCCACCCCCCTTAGGCCCTGCCTCCTGGCGTTGCCAATGGTCAACTGTCCCCTGGCACCATGGCACTGATACCATGGCAGTGACTGTCTGGCCTGGTGTGCTGCATCTCGAGGGAGGTCAAGGAGGTTAGTTCATTACTCATGTGCCCCACTGCTGCATCCAGGCTACAGAAGGAGGGTTCTCCCAAGGGTTCTCAGGGTTGGATGGCTCGGACTATGGATGAGGGGTTGACCCTTGAACCCTCCCCTAGGGCGGAGTCCCATGTCTGGACTGCATCTTCCAGCCCTGGGCAACCTGATGATCACTGTTGGCATGGTAATTTATTGCAGCCCTTTGATCAAGATCTTTATCCTGGTCTGACCTGTTTACCTTTGAAGTGGCCTTCTCACTCTGAGCTACTCTGTCTGACAGCTGATGAGCAGATCACAATTTAATTGACAGCTTCATCATTTAAAAAGTAGGCATGTGGTTTACTTGTTTATCTTTCCCTTTGAGCTTGAATGCATCTGAAGTACCCTCGATTGATCATAACCGTGATGTTTATAAACATCCTTATTCTGATTTATAGCTGCTGACCACTTCATAAACACTAAGTGCTTTCACTTCCTCTTTTCTAATTGCAGAAAGCACTGAGCATTGCTGAAGTAGCCAGCAGCGGAGAATTCGACCAACATTTTTAAGCCTGAGCATTCTTTGAATTGCCCAGGAGCTTGGGGAGCATATAGTTCACTGCTGCTTTACCCATGGCAATGTCTCAGGCAATCAGAGTCGACTTGCCAACCAATCAGCACCCTTTTTCTCCAGTTGTATAAATTATTGTGATCAATTGAAATTTGGCATTCTTACATCTGATATCCCCGGCTGAAGCAGTGGCGGGGATCTTGCCAGCGACGGCAAGGTACATATAGGCCCCAAGGGGAGAGGATAATGTCTGGGCACTGCCTCCTGGTACAGATTGACACTGCCAACTGGACAATGTCAACCTGTGCCGGGCCGGGGACAGTGCCAGGGGCTGGCCCTCTGGAGCGTTTAATTGAGTGGGGGGATTCCGATTATGTGTGGCGGGGGGGGGGGGGGATGTGGGAGGGAGAATGCTGAGGCCTTTGAAGGGTCACACTTGGCGTGATGGGGGAGCAGGTAATGAGGGGAGAAAACCTGACATTTGTGGGGGGAGGGGGGGACCTTGCAATGGGGGAGAGACTCTGGAATTGAGGGGGGAGTGGGCATTGTGAAGGACGACCTTGCATTGAGGGGGGGATAGGCGGTGGCGATACTGTCGTGGTGGTAGTCCGGGGAAGGGGAGAGCCCCCAATAATTGTGCTATGGTATGGGCTGTGTTGTGGGCCAGGGTTTCGAGAACCCTAAAGTGTATCATGGAGTTCACCTGACCCACAACTTTTAATAGATTGTGGTTATGGGGAACATATGGGCCTACTTTATAGATGTGATGCAACAGAAATCTACAGTACTTTTTAATTAAAACAATGTTTATTTATGAAACTAGTTAACACTTTATAAACCCACAGTAAACATCTTAACAACTATCAATACCAATAAATCCCCCAAAGAATACAGTACTCTCAAAGTAACACTTAATCTTTCCTTGCCACATCCATAAGACAAAAAAAGAATCCTTTTTACAGAAAGGCATCAGGTTTAACTTCACTACTGAGAGCAGTTCTCACTTTGAAACTAGCAAGTGATTTGAAGACATTCCTTTCATGCAGAAAGAAATCAGAGTTACACCTGGTTTTGCTGGATGCAGCTTCCAAGCTGCAAAATGAAACTAAACACACCCTGTAGCTGCGTCCAAAGAGAAAGTAAAAGCAGACAGACAGCCTAGCTCCACTCACTCTCTGACATCACTGATAAACACCCATTTCATAAAGTTTCTCTCACATGACAGCAGGGGAAAGTCCCCGTTGTGCTAGGGTGGGTGCTGGGGGGATCTCGCGAGATGTTATGACATGAATCCCGCCCACGGGGGTCACCTTTTTTGGCAAATCTACATATTAGCGTGAGGCAGTAAGTCTTACTCAATGTGCAGATTCCCGAGGTACCTGAGGCTTTGGGATTCAATCCCTTTGCCTTAGAAACCTCGGGATTCAATCCCTTTGCCGTAGAGACCTCGGGATTCAATCCCTTTGCCTTAGAGACCTCAGGCGAACAGTGTTCAGCACTGGTCCTCACAAACGCGGATCAGATGGAACGGCACTCGTGGGTGTCCCCCAAGGGATCGGAAACCCTCAGCTGCATGCCCTTTGGGCAGGGTGGTGCCCTGGCATGGCTGTTGCCAACTGGGTACCCTGGCAGTGCCAGTCTGGCACCCTGGAAGTGAAAGCCTGGAACCATGGCAGTGCCACCCAGGCACTGCCAGGGTACCAGGTAGGCACTGCCAAGCTGGCATTTTGTTTGTGTGCGTGATGGGGCTGGGGTTGCCTGGCGTGTGTGTGTGGCGGGGTGTGCCAGCCGGGGACCCTCACATAGCGTGTTCGGGCTGGGGGGAGGTGGGGGATTTAAAAATGGTTCCAGATCTCTCGCTACAATGGGGAGTTCCGGCGAGCAGACCTCCCCACTGTACGAAACGGGGCTATGTGCTGTCTATTCCCCGTCCAGTGCCCTTATTCAACGCAAGTCGCATTAAATAGTGATGTGTTTCTCAGCACTGTGAGCGCTGGGAAACACCCGGCTAAACACCCTCGCTAGGGGACTTTGTTCCCTTTTGAGAGAACGTGCCCCTGAAAACTCAGCCGTGCACCTGGAGAGATACACACTGGTTTTCAGTCAAATGATGGCAAAATTCCACCCAAAGTCTGAATATCTCAAACTTCAGGAAGCAGCCTCCCTCACAGCAGTCAAAGTCTTTCTATTTGTAAAATACCATGGTACTTATTTGCAAGATAAAGGTTATATAAGATTATAATGACTCAATGTGAATTGAAATGTTCAAACAGCTATCTTACGCTGAGGAGAAGATGAACAGTTTGGATCATTGTTACTGTGAGAAGAGCTGTAAGGTGAAAGACAGGATCTACAGAGAATCGGTGTACTGGACAGATGGCTGTAAGAACTGCACTTGCAAGGTACCCTTCAACATCACCACTTTTACCAGATATAAACTGTCTTTCACAGTATAAACTGTGACGTCATGCCCTCTCCCTCCTTGGACTTCTACCAGTTAGATTTTACAATTGTACATTCCTTTGCAATACTATCAGTTTCTCAGAGCTCAACACACAGGAGATATACAGAAAGCTTGGTCTGTACAACTGGGCGAGGAATGATTCTAATGGTTAATAATGCATCGATGTTGATGTCTAACAAAGCGAGTCTTTAAATAGCATCTCAATGTTTTCCCCAGAATGGAACAGTCCAGTGCAAGAGGCTGATCTGTCCTCCAGAGACTTGTCCTCCGGGTAATGCTCCAGTCTATGTGGAAGGCAAATGCTGCAAGGAATGTCAGCGTGAGTACCTTCTGATTTTATCCAAAACTTTGATTAATATTTGATTATTTCTTGAAGGGATGAAAATCAAGTCGCTGGAGCAATTTACACTTTTCTGCATGACAAATCTTTATTCCCCCCATTTTGATCCAATGTGAAATCACTGTCCCGAGACAGCTGACAATGTCACTTCATAAACAGCAAGTACTAGTGGAATACAAGCAGTAAGAGTCTTATTTTTCCAATTGCTCACTGGAGAATTGCAGAGTTTTCCACTTACTGCCATTCCTCAATTTGAGCAATTTGTGAATCCAGAATGTTATTGTGCTGATGAACATTTAGTAGTACAATGTGGTGTTTTACTGCTAACTTAATTATTTTCACAGTAACTTCATTGTTGTGTTAATGTAAGCCTACTTGTGACACAAATAAAGATTATTATAAGGAGTATTATTATTAATGATTGCAGATGTGTCTATGGTTTAAGACCCAGTTTAAGACCCAGTCCAACAATTGACCTGTGATCTTGGGAGAGCAGGCCTCTCTCTCCTACTTCCTGTGTTGCATTTGTGGCCCCAGTTTGCTTTCCCCAATCCTTGAGTGACATCAATGGTACTTGTGGTGTTCCTTGTATTGCTAAATTCAAGATGGTTGGCGTAGTGTTCACAAAGACCACAAATACCTTTTAAATTGAATGAAGCTATGAATGTATTAACACTACTTAATTGATTTGACACTCACTTCTATTTAATACACAGTTGATAATAAACATATAATCTACATTCATCTACTACTAATCTCTGCACTATGATCTGCATTCACTCACACTATCTTTCACTCAGCCTGTACTCTAGTTTTCTCCTCAACCTCTCACCCACAAGGGGCTGGATTCTCCGCAGCCCCGTGGCGTTTGGTGCGGGGGTGGAGAATTGACGTTTACGCCCGAATCGAGCTCGGCGCCGCTCCAACGATTCTCCGGTCCCCGGAGAATCACTCGCGCGCGAATTGTGCAGCGTGGCTGGTGGGCCATTGCCAGAGGCCCTCCCAGCGATACTCCGGTCCCGACCGGCCAAATTCCTGACGGCGTGGTTCTAACCACGTCTGGCCGGTCGGGACTCTCGCGCAGTGGGGAGGGCAGTGGTTGAAGCACCGGGGGGGCCTTATGGGAGGCTGGGACGGCAACCGGGCGGGTCAGATGGAGCGGCGCGGGGTAGATTGGTGGGACCTTGTTTGTTGGTCCAGGTCTGCCGGCTGAATCCGCCATCGCATTCGCATGCGCAGACTCGGAACCGGAGGAGCGGGACCTCTATTCGCAGCCAAAGCTGCATGAAGCTCCCCGGGTCCCTGCAGGTAAGTGAATTGGTCTCTTTTTTAGGAAAGTCTGGCGTAAAACGGCAGTGTTTTTACGGCGGCGTGGGGGCGTAGCCCCATTTTTGGAGGCTCAAACCCATGGCTTTGCATCGATGCCTTATATAATTGTCTATCTAGATCCCTCTAGTGGTTGATTTAGACATTACATTAACCCTTACAGTTTATTACATTCATGATAATGTCACAGTACGGCAGCGGGATTCTCCCGAATCCCCGCGATGGGCCGACGGCGGTGTACCAAAGGGCGCGAACCACTCCGGCGTCGGGCATCCGGGGGCAAGGCTGGCTCTGGAGAGGTTGGCGCCATGCCAACTGGTGCAGAAGGGCTGGCGTGAGTTAGTGCATGCGCAGAACTGCCACTGTGGTTCCTCGCATGCGCAGACCGGCCGGTGTATTCTAGCGCATGCACAGGGGGGTGTCTTCTCCGCGCCGGCCATGGCGGAGCCCGACAGGGGCCAGCACGGAAGGAAGGAGTGTCCCCACGGCACAGGCCCGTCTGCCGATTGGTGGGCCCCGATCGCAGGCCAGGCCACCATGGGGACCCCCTGGGGCCGGATCCCTCCGCAGCCCCCCCCCCCCCCCCCCCCCCCCCCCCGATGACCGCACCAGCTGGCCTACCAGCCACGTCCCGCCGTGTGGGACCATGTCCAATCCACACCAGCGGGACTGGCCAGAAACCGACAGCCGCTCGGCCCAATAGGGCCCGGAGAATTACCGGGAGGGCCACTGCCAATGATCCCCGACCGGCGCGGCATGATCCCCGCTCCCAACCGAAAACCGGCGCCGGAGAATACGGTGGGGCAGGGTTCTTGCTGTCCCCCGGGGATTCTCCGACCCGGCGGGGGGTTTGGAGAATCCCGCCCCTGATCTTCATCCTTTTGCTTTCTGTGTTCTATTTCTGATCCTCAAACTACTCTCTGAGAGTAGTGACTCTTTCCTATTGTCCCCCTGCATAGAGATTCTCCAGCCATTTCCACATCCTAGCCCTATCTTCTTCTCTTCTGGCATCAGTAAGGCTGCAATAGGCAGAGCAGCCAGGAGAAAAATATCCCACGGTGTTTTCCCAGCAGTATTGATGTTGTTTCTGTGGGAATGAAGCTCCAGGACATTATCAAAACCGGGTTGCGGGCCGAAAAGGACGGTGGTGAAGTTGGAAGTCAACATAAGGCCCAGAAGCAGTGCAGAAATGTATTTTGGTCCAAGACAGTTCACGCCTGACCAGGAATCAAGTTGTAACTGAAACTGAGAAATCATGTAGCCCAGTCACAGGCACGGCAGCTAAAGTAACAGTGAGGAATGGGCTACAAACTGAGCAATGTTATTTTAAAATCTGAGCGATTGGACAACAGATCAGAGACACAGGCCGGAACTTCTGGCCGTTCACAGTCCCACCGATAGCGCACTCCCGCCCCAGGTTTCCCGGTGGTGAGGGGTGCATTCAACGGGAAACCCCGCTGACAGTGATGACCCAGAAGATCTTGCCTCCGGCCAATGGCGGGTCACCTCTGCTGCTACAAAACACATGGTGGGTTGCGCGGAACATCCCGCCCACAGTAATTGAGTCTTACAGTGCAATCCAATGCAGAAGGCTAGGGTGGAATTCTCCCATCCGGGATTAAATCCCCGGCATGGGTGGGGATGGGGAGTGTTTCCTGCTGCAGAGGCTGCTGGAAAATCCATGCCATAACCTCTGCCCCTGGAGTAATTAACTATGTATCCGGGGGTTTTGCATGCCTTCCGTGGTGGGGCGGGCTCGATAGCGCGTATAGCCCCACCTTCGTACCGGTGCCATGTCGAAGAAAAGAAGAAGAACCTCTAGGAACACACTGAGGTAGGAAGATAGGTCTCCTTGAAGACACTGAAGCTGGAAGATCCACCTGATAGATGTCCCCCCCCTACCCACTGATGTGGTGTCCCAGGGTCTACGGTTGCTGGAGGCCTTCATCCTGGACTCCATGATTCTCTACTTTTACATACCACATTGGTCCAGGCGTGTTTGGGAAGGCACCTTCATCTGTATCCTATTAGCGGGATGCAGATCGGGTACATGCCAGCCACCAGCAGAATCAATTTTGGGCTTGCCGCCAAATCCTCCCCTCACCCACCATTGATCCTACTGGCGGAGGCAGGAAAGAATTCTACCTATGTCCCAATATGAAATGAAAATCGCTTATTGTCACGAGTAGGCTTCAAATGAAGTTACTGTGAAAAGCCCCTAGTCGCCACATTCTGGCGCCTGTTCGGGAAGGCTGTTACGGGAATCAAACCGTGCTGCTGGCCTGCTTGGTCTGCATTCAAAGCCAGCGATTTAGCCCTGTGCTAAACAGCCCCAGATCTTGAGAAGTGTAGAAATATCTTGAGAAGTGTAGAAATTTGGAAATTTAGAAGTTTTGAGAGAAGATCCTCAGCTCATCAAACAAGAGAGCATTCCTAAATAAAATAAATTCTTGTTTACTGAATACTAAAGAATGTTTTGCATTTATGTCGAGCTCTTCACAACTCTGGATGTCCCAAAGTGCTTTACACCAATGAAGTACTTTATAAATGTAGTCATGGTTGTAATACAGGAGGTGCAGTAATAAATGGGGAGGCAGTGGTGTAGTGGTAGTGTCGCTAGGTGAGTAATCCAGTGGCTCAGGGTAATGCTCTGGCGACCTGGGTTCAGATCCCACCATGGCAGATGGTGAATTCTGTAAAAATCTGGAATCAAAAGTCTAATGATGACCATTATCGATTGTCGTAAAAACACATCTGGAAGGCGGCACGTTGGTGCAATGGTTAGCCCTGCTGCCTCACAGCACCGAGGACTGGCGTCCGTGTCTGCGTGGGTCTCACCCCCGCAACCCAAAGACGTGCAGGTTAGGTGAAATGGCCACGCTAAATTGCCCCTCAATTGGAAAAAATGTTTTAAAAACATCTGGTTCACTAATAAGAACATAAGAACTAGGAGCAGGAGTAGGCCATCTGGCGCCTTGAGCCTTCTCTGCCATTCAATGAGATCATGGCTGATCTTTTGTGGACTCAGCTCCACTTTCCGGCCCGAACACCATAACCTTAATCCCTTTATTCTTCAAAAAACTATCTATTTTTATCTTAAAAACATTGAATGAAGGAGCCTCAACTGCTTCACTGGGCAAGGAATTCCATAGATTCACAACCCTTTGGGTGAAGAAGTTCCTCCTAAACTCAGTCCTAAATCTACTTCCCCTTATTTTGAGGTTATGCCCCCTAGTTCTGCTTTCACCCGCCAGTGGAAATAACCTGCCCACATCTATCCTATCTATTCCCTTCATAATTTTATATGTTTCTATAAGATCCCCCCTCATCCTTCTAAATTCCAATGAGTACAGCCCCAGTCTACTCAACCTCTCCTCATAATCCAACCCCTTCAGCTCTGGGATTAACCTAGTTAATCTCCTCTGCACACCCTCCAGTGCCAGTACGTCCTTTCTCATGTAAGGAGACCAAAACTGAACACAATACTCCAGGTACTCACAAACACCTTATACAATTGCAGCATAACCTCCCTAGTCTTAAACTCCATCCCTCTAGCAATGAAGGACAAAATTCCATTTGCCTTTTTAATCACCTGTTGCACCTGTAAACCAACTTTTTGCGACTAGCACACCTAAGTCTCTCTGCACAGCAGCATGTTTTAATATTTTATCATTTAAATGATAATCCCGTTTGCTGTTATTCCTACCAAAATGGATAACCTCACATTTGTCAACATTGTATTCCATCTGCCAGACCCTAGCCCATTCACTTAACCTATCCAAATTCCTCTGCAGACTTCCAGTATCCTCTGCACTTTTTGCTTTACCACTCATCTTAGTGTTGTCTGCAAACTTGGACACATTGCCCTTGGTCCCCAACTCCAAATCATCTATGTAAATTGTGAACAATTGTGGGCCCAACATTGATCCCTGAGGGACACCACTAGCTGCTAATTGCAAACCAGAGAAACACCCATTAATCCCCACTCGTTGCTTTCTATTAATTAACCAATCCTCTATCCATGCTACAACTTTACCCTTAATGCCATGCATCTTTATCTTATGCAGAAACCTTTTGTGTGGCAACTTGTCAAAGGCTTTCTGGAAATCCAGATATACCGGGCGCGATTCTCCGCTCCCCACGCGGCGTGGGAGAATCGCGGGAGGGCCCCCCGACAAAATTCACGCCCCCCTGCCGATTTCCACCACCCCCCCCAGCTCGGAAGAGTCGCCACTCGCCGTTTTTCATGGCGAACGGCGATTCTCCAACCCGGGTGGGCCGAGCGGCCTGCCGTTCGCGACCGTTTCACGACGGCGGCGTCCATTCCTGGTCGCTGCCGTCGTGAAACAGGTGAGATATGCCCATTTGGGGCTTGTGGGGGGGAGTACAGGGGAAAGAGCACCATGACTGTGCCCACTGATCGTCGGGCCGGCGTCTGAATCGGCGCACTATTTCCCCTCCGCCGCCCCGCAAGATCAAGCTGCCACGTCTTGCGGGGCGGCTGAGGGGAAAGATGGCCACCGCGCATTCGCAGGTTCGAGCTGTCAGCGTCGTGATGTCAGCCACGCATGTGCGGGTTGGAGCCGGCCAACCTGCGCATGCGCGGCTGACGTCATTAGGCGGCCGGCTGCGTCACCCTCGGCTTGCCGCCCCCGCGGCCGAGATTTGCGGAGCGCCGATCCTAGCCCCGCCGGGAGGGGAGAATAGGGGGCGAGTAGCGACCTCCGAGGCCGTCGTGAAACTCGGCCGAGTTCACGACGGCCCTCCCGATTTTTCCCGGGAGCGGAAAATTCCGCCTACCACATCCATTGGCTCCCGATTATCTACCGCACTGGTAATGTCTTTAAAAAATTCCACTAAATTAGTTAGGCACGACCTGCCCTTCATGAACCCATGCTGCGTCTGCCCAATGGGACAATTTCCATCCAGATGCCTTGCTATTTCTTCTTTGATGATAGATTCCAGCATCTTCCCTACTACCGAAGTTAAGCTAACTGGCCTATAATTACCCACTTTCTGCCTACCTCCTTTTTTAAACAGTGGTGTCACGTTTGCTAATTTCCAATCCGCCGGGACCACCCCAGAGTCTAGTGAATTTTGGTAAATTATCACTAGTGCATTTGCAATTTCCCTAGCCATCTCTTTTAGCACTCTGGGATGCATTCCATCAGGGGCAGGAGACTTGTCTACCTTTAGCCCCATTAGCTTGCCCATCACTACCTCCTTAGTGATAACAATCATCTCAAGGTCCTCACCTGTCATAGCCTCATTTCTATCAGTCACTGGCATGTTATTTGTGTCTTCCACTGTGAAGACTGACCCAAAAAACCTGTTCAATTCCTCAGCCATTTCCTCATCTCCCATTATTAAATCTCCCTTCTCATCCTCTAAAGGACCAATATTTACCTTAGCCACTCTTTTTTGTTTTATATATTTGTAGAAATATACTATCGGTTTTTATATTCTAAGCAAGTTTAGAACATAGAACATAGAACGATACAGCGCAGTACAGGCCCTTCGGCCCTCGATGTTGCACCGACATGGAAAAAATCTAAAGGCCATCTAACCTACACTATGCCCTTATCATCCATATGCTTATCCAATAAATTTTTTAATGCCCTCAATGTTGGCGTGTTCACTACTGTTGCAGGTAGGGTATTCCACGGCCTCACCAATCTTTGGGTAAAAAACCCACCTCTGACGTCTGTCCTGTATCTATTACCCCTCAATTTAAGGCTATGTCCCCTCGTGCTAGCCACCTCCATCCGCGGGAGAAGGCTCTCGCTGTCCACCCTATCTAACCCTCTGATCATTTTGTATGCCTCTATTAAGTCACCTCTTAACCTTCTTCTCTCTAACGAAAACAACCTCAAGTCCATCAGCCTTTCCTCATAAGATTTTCCCTCCATACCAGGCAACATCCTGGTAAATCTCCTCTGCACCCGTTCCAAAGCTTCTATGTCCTTCCTATAATGAGGCGACCAGAACTGTACGCAATACTCCAAATGCGGCCGTACTAAAGTTTTGTACAACTGCAACATGACCTCATGGCTCCGGAACTCAATCCCTCTACCAATAAAGGCCAACACACCATAGGCCTTCTTCACAACCCTATCAACCTGGGTGGCAACTTTCAGGGATCTATGTACATGGACACCGAGATCCCTCTGCTCATCCACACTACCAAGAATTTTACCATTAGCCAAATATTCCGCATTCCTATTATTCTTTCCAAAGTGAATCACCTCACACTTCTCCACATTAAACTCCATTTGCCACCTCTCAGCCCAGCTCTGCAGCTTATCTATGTCCCTCTGTAACCTGCAACATCCTTCCGCACTGTCTACAACTCCACCGACTTTAGTGTCGTCTGCAAATTTACTCACCCATCCTTCTGCGCCCTCCTCTAGGTCATTTATAAAAATGACAAACAGCAACGGCCCCAGAACAGATCCTTGTGGTACGCCACTCGTAACTGAACTCCATTCTGAACATTTCCCATCAACTACCACTCTCTGTCTTCTTTCAACTAGCCAATTTCTGATCCACATCTCTAAATCACCCTCAATCCCCAGCCTCCGTATTTTCTGCAATAGCCGACCGTGGGGAACCTTATCAAACGCTTTACTGAAATCCATATACACCACATCAACTGCTCTACCCTCGTCTACCTGTTCAGTCACCTTCTCAAAGAACTCGATAAGGTTTGTGAGGCATGATCTACCCTTCACAAAACCATGCTGACTGTCCCTAATCATATTATTCCTATCTAGATGATTATAAATCGTATCTTTTATAATCCTCTCCAAGACTTTACCCACCACAGACGTTAGGCTCACCGGCCTATAGTTACCGGGGTTATCTCTACTCCCCTTCTTGAACAAAGGGACCACATTTGCTATCCTCCAGTCCTCTGGCACTATTCCTGTAGCCAATGATGACCTAAAAATAAAAGCCAAAGGCTCAGCAATCTCTTCCCTGGCTTCCCAGAGAATCCTAGGATAAATCCCATCAGGCCCCGGGGACTTATCTATTTTCACCTTGTCCAGAATTGCCAACACTTCTTCCCTTCGCACCTCAATGCCATCTATTCTAATAGCCTGGGTCTCAGCATTCTCCTCCACAATATTATCTTTTTCTTGAGTGAATACTGACGCAAAGTATTCATTTAGTATCTCGCTTATCTCCTCAGCCTCCACACACAACTTCCCACCACTGTCCTTGACTGGCCCTACTCTTACCCTAGTCATTCTTTTATTCCTGACATACCTATAGAAAGCTTTTGGGTTTTCCTTGATCCTACCTGCCAAAGACTTCTCATGTCCCCTCCTTGCTCGTCTCAGCTCTCTCTTTAGATCCTTCCTCGCTTCCTTGTAACTATCAAGCGCCCCAACTGAAACTTCACGCCTCATCTTCACATAGGCCTCCTTCTTCCTCTTAACAAGAGATTCCACTTCTTTGGTAAACCACGGTTCCCTCGCTCGACCCCTTCCTCCCTGCCTGACTGGTACGTACTTATCAAGAACATGCAATAGCTGTTCCTTGAACAAGCTCCACATATCCAGTGTGCCCAACCCTTGCAGCCTACTTCTCCAACCAACACATCCTAAGTCATGTCTAATGGCATCATAATTGCCCTTCCCCCAGCTATAACTCTTGCCCTGCGGGGTATACTTATCCCTTTCCATCACTAATGTAAAGGTCACCGAATTGTGGTCACTGTTTCCAAAGTTTACTCTCATAATCTATCTTACTCTTCTATATAGCTTTTTTAGTAGCTTTCTGTTGCCCCCTAAAGATTTCCCAGTCCTCTAGTTCCCATTAATCTTTGTCACTTTGTAGCTTTTTCCTTCAATTTGATACTCTCCCTTATTTCCTTAGATATCCATGGTCGATTTTCCCTCTTTCTACCGTCCTTCCTTTTTGTTGGTCGGATTGTCCTTCAGGGAAGGAAATCTGCCATCCTTACCCGGTCTGGCCTACATGTGACTCCAAAACCCCCACAGCAATGTGGCTGACTCTAAACTGCTCCCCACTGAAATGCAGTTAAATATAGATTTCAATCAACTAGCAAGCCACTCAGTTCAAGGGCAATTAGGAATGGACAACAAATGCTGGCCAGGCAGCGACGTCAACATCCCAATAACACATTCTTAAAAAGTGAAGTCCAAAAAAAACCCAGCAGTGAGACATTGATCTGTTAACCTGCTTTAATGATGTTACTCGAGGAATACCCTATTCTCTTTTGTAATTATGCTTTTACTTTCACATGAAAATGTAGGCGGAGCACCATCAGAGTTAACTGACTCAAAGTGTTCTCCACTTGCACATCACCAAACTGTCTTGGTGACACTTCAGATGTATTACAGGAACTGGCAGATTAAAGTGTCAATTCTACATTCCACTGATGTTTTTTGTTTCTCTCAAAAGTAAAACTCTTCTCATCTGATGCTGAACCCGTTGTAGTGACATTAATGATCATCCAGAGCTGATTCTCTGACATTGTCACCGATGATTTGCAATGATTAAGCACACGCAATAATGGATAAATGAATAGAATTTCATCAGAAAACACATTTGTTGATAGATTTCAATCAACTGCAGCTGCAATACTTGATAGCTATTTCCCCTCTCTCACATGGGGTACACTGTACAATCAGTGACTTGCCATCCTGCAACATCCGTTATTGTCAGAATAATATTAAAGCAAAGTCATTTATCAATGCAATCTGCAGACTGCATCTCTGCCAAAATTGATTGGGGTGCATCAGCCATCAATGTTTAGGTTTAGTCTGTTCCCGCTTGACATAACATTATTTCATAATTTGCAGGTACTTGTGAAAATAATGTAAATCATTTTTACAACTCATATCTGAGTTCACTCATGAGTGAACCTTCACTTGGAACGTTTCGCTATCCTCCACGCTTCAAGGAGAATCTTTTTCATTTCATAGTATATCATAGAATCACTGCAGTGGAGAAAGAGGCCATTGAGTCAGCACCAACCCTTTGAATGAGCACTACCTATGTCCACTCCCCTGTCCACCCCACCCTATCCCCGTAACCCCATAACCTAAGCTGGGCACTAAGGGGCAATTTGTCACAGCCAATCCACATATCCCGCATATCTTTGCAAAGTGGGAGGAAACCGGCGCACCTGGACGAAACCCATGCAGACATGGGGAGAATGTACAAACTCCACACAGAAAGTCACCCAAGGCCAGAATTGAACCCGGGTTCCTGGTGCTGTGAGGCAGCAGTGCTAACCACTGTGCCACCGTGTCGCCTGATTCTTGTGACTATTTTGTTTAGTTAGTAAGACTGTATATTAGGAATAATGTTCTTAAAAAAAGGCTTTTGAAGATTTATGTTTTGATTCCATTGCACTAAATTACATTTGTATTGCAATTCGTGCATGTAAATAAAGAGTTATGTTGTCAGATGTTTGGAACATTCGATTGGGAAAGGTGGCCAACATTAGCTTGGTACCCGAATTGCCTGCATTGTCAATTTTCCTGTACTTTAGGCAGTACATCAGCTACTTTAGACAGACCAACAGCCCCGCACCCCATTCACGTTTACATTACCTGGCTGCAATGTACAAGTTCCAATTGACATTAAGGCAGACATTTTTTTTGTTCTCATAGTTCGTCATTCCCGGAACAGGTTGCAAGTCTGTCGCCAGGGGCTTATAGCTTGAGGGTCACAACTTCATATAATAATAATCTTTATTGTCACAAGTAGGCTTACATTAACATTGCAATTAAGTTACTGTGAAAAGCCCCTAGTCGCCACATTCCGGCGCCTGTTCGGGTACACGGAGGGAGAATTCCGAATGTCCAAGTTACTTAACAGCACATCTTTCGGGACTTGTGGGAGGAAACCGGAGCACCCGGAGGAAACCCACACAGACATGGGGAGAACGTGCAGACTCCACACAGACATTGACCCAAGCCAAAATCGAACCTGGGACTCTAGAGCTGTGAAGCAACAGTGCTAACCACTGTGCTACTGTGCCGCCCATATCAAGCGTGGCTGACCAGGAGTCTCTCCCACTGTTGCTGCCAACCTTTTGCGTGTTTGGAAGGATTAGCAGGTTGACACACTCAACCTGTTTGACCATATTATGAACACACCTTACTTGGGCATCAAGTCCTGGACTGGGAATCAAATTTGGAGCCTCTGGCTCAGTGACAGGGACACTTACCGACTGTGCCACAGGACCTCCTATGTGACATGCAAGTAGTAGAATTAAACTAAAGTTCTACATTATTACTTCTAAAACAAAGAATTCAACTATCATCAACTGATATCAGAAAGGGGCAGCAATCTATTTTCAAATTACCGCTGCAGATTTTCTCAAGTGCACTCTCAAGCAGGTGCTGTAACCTCGGTGGAAATTGCCATTTAACCATCTACCCAGGATTTCCGCAAATTTACAGCTATGGAAATCCCAAAGGAAATTTCCCGGCATATGAATTTTGAGTCACTTTCAAGTAAAGCAATGAACATCTAGAACATAGAGCAGTACAGCACAGAACATGCCCTTCGGCTCTCGATGTTGTGCCGAGCATTGTCCGCAACTAAGATCAAGCTATCTCACTCTCTGTCATTCTGGTGTGCTCCATGTGCCTATCCAATAACTGCTTGAAAGTTCCTAAAGTGTCCGACTCCACTATCACAGCAGGCAGTCCATTCCACACCCTGACCACTCTCTGAGTAAAGAACCTACCTCGGACATCTCTCCTATATCTCCCACCCTGAATCTTATAGTTATGCCCCCTTGTAACAGCTACATCCACCCAAGGAAATAGTCTCTGAACGTCCACTCTATCGACCCCCCTCATTATCTTATAAACCTCTATTAAGTCGCCTCTCATCCCCCTCCACTCCAAAGAGGCCATATCCTCCCTGCCTGACAGGGACATACCTAACAAGGCCACAAAGTATTTCTTCCTTAAACAAGCTCCACTTTTCATTTGTGCCTTTCCCTGACAGTTTCTGTTCCCATCTTATGCTTCCTAATTCTTGCCTAATCGCATTATAATTACCCCTCCCCAATTATAAACCTTGCCTTGCCGTATGGCCCTATCCCTCTCCATTGCAATAGTGAAAGACACCGAATTGTGGTCACTATCTCCAAAGTGCTCTCCCACAAACAAATCAAACACTTGGCCCGGTTCATTACCCAGTACCAAATCCAATGTGGCCCCCCCTCTTGTCGGCCTATCCACACATTGTGTCAGGAAAGCCTCCTGCACACACTGTACAAAAACTGCCCCATCCGAACTGTTTGATCTATAGAGGTTCCAATCAATATTTGGAAAGTTAAAGTCATCCATGACAACTACCCTGAGACCGCCACACCTATCCATAATCTGTTTTGCAATTTCTTCCTCAACATCTCTATTACTATTTAGGGGCCTATAGAAAACTCCTAACAATGTGACCGCTCCTTTCCTGTTTCTAACTTCGGCCCATATTACCTCAATAGGCAGATCCCCTTCGAACTGCCTTTCTGCAGCCGTTAAACTATCCTTGATTAACAATGCTACTCCTCCACCTCTTTTACCACCTTCCCTACTCTTACTGAAACAATTATACCCCGGAACTTCCAACAACCATTCCTGTCCCTGTTCTAACCATGTCTCCGTAATGGCCACAGCATTGTAGTCCCAAGTGCCAATCCACGCTCCAAGTTCACCTACCTTATTCCGGATGCTCCTTGCATTGAAGTAGATACACTTCAACCTACCTTTCTGTCTGCCGGTACACTCCTGTGACCTTGATACCCTCCTCAGTACCTCACTACTCTCAACACTGGCTTCTGGACTACAGCTCGTTTTCCCAGCCCCCTGACAAATTAGTTTAAACCTCCTCGAAGAGCCATAGCAAATTTCCCTCCCAGGATATTGGTACCCCTCTGGTTCAGGTGCAAACCGTCCTGTCTGTACAGGTCCCACCTTCCCCAGAATGTGCTCCAATTATCCACGTACCTGAAACCCTCCCTCCTACACCATCCCTGCAGCCACGTGTTTATCTGCACTTTCTCCCTGTTCCTCACCTCACGAGCACGTGGCACGGGCAACAAACCAGAGATGACAACATGGTTTTTCCTGGCTCTCAGCTTCCACCCTAGCTACCTAAATTTCTGTTTTAAATCCCCGTCCCTTCTCCTACCTATGTCATTGGTACCGACGTGTACCACGACTTGTGACTGTTCCCCCTCCCCCTTAAGGATTCTGAAAACACGGTCTGAGACGTCATGGACCCTGGCACCCGGGAGGCAACATACCATTCGTGAGTCTCTTTCGCTGCCACAGAACCGTCTATCTGTCCCTCTTAACTGTCGAGTACCCAATAACTATTGCTTTCCTGCTCTCCCTACTTCCCTTCTGAGCCACAGGGACGGACTCAGTGCTGGAGATCCTTTCACCGTGGCTTACCCCTGGTAGGTTGTCCCCCTCAACAGTATCCAAAACGGTATACTTGTTACTGAGGGGAACGACCACAGAGGATCCCAGCACTGACTGCTTCCCCCCAGCCCCTCTCACCGTCACCCATCTATCTTGATTCTTCGGAGTAACTACATCCCTGAAGCTGCTATCTATGACCACCTCTGCCTCCCGAATGATCCTAAGTTCATCCAGCTCCAGTTCCCTAACGCGGTTTCTGAGGAGCTGGAGATGGGTGCACTTCCCACAGGTGAAATCAGCAGTGACACTGACGGCGTCCCTCACCTCAAACATTCTGTAGGAGGAACATTGCACTGCCTTCCCTGCCATCCCCTCTACATAAAAAAAAGAAAAAGAAAGAAAGAGCTTACCTGTTATTCATTCTACTCCTTAGGTTAGAGGAGGTGGAAGGGTGGGGGACACTACAAGTGTAATGTCTAGGGTTTAGGGACTGCCCAACTTAAATACAGGTAAAAATAAAACAACCAGCGACCACTGCGCCCCGCACAAGAACAGCAATCAGCTGTTATGGGCCCGTGCAAACAATTTAAATCTTTACTACTTACCCAGCAGTCACTCGGATTCCCGACCGGATTCAGCTGGAAACTCCCAACAGTAAGTTTTTTTAAAATTTACTCCCCTTCTCAGCAAGCACTCACTCAGCAACCACTGCGCCCCACACGATAACTCCTCAGGGAAAAGAAAAACTACTTACCAGTCACCAGCCAATCAGTTACCTGCAGGCTGTGACGTCACGGTTCAACTTCTTTCTACTTCTGCCTGCCCTCGAGTCTCCCTCTTTACCTTTACTCGGCTGGGATCCTTACAGTGATTGTTTTTTTTTGGTTAGAGGAGGAGGTAGGGAGGGAAACACTGAAGTGTTTGGGGTTTAACTGTCACTGGTCACTTTAGATTTCATACTCTGCGTGAAGTTGACTTATTGATCTCGCAACAGAGCCAAAGCAGAAGTGGACTGGCGAGGATGTTGAAATGATTAAAGAATCAGTAGTTTGGCAGTACAGTGTGTGTTCAGTATCATCAATTACATCCTGGTTTTCACATCAAGATGATAGAACGGTACCTTGTGTTCCCAGTGAAACTTAAGTGATGCATTCTAAAAATAGAAATGATAAAATGCAACTGTTTTTCTCAGAGGAATTCATGAGCTTTTCTTACGCTTCTGAATTTCAAACTTTTAGATCTTCTCAATGGGTATCACCTCCGGAGTAACTGTTTTTCTGGAGATTATTTATTTTAATGAGCAGCTGTATAAAAAGAGTGTATAATGCAACATTCATGTATACTGGTCAACCTTCCGTGGCATTGCTCATTTAGGCTGGGGATGCGAGATGATGGAATTTGACTTTTAGTACCTGTTCTTGCTGCTGTAATGTGGGTGGTTAGTGTTTGAAACAATCCGGAAAAGATGTTTGCAGCAACCTTGCGTTCTGAAACAGCCTGCTCATTAGGGAGGGCAAGAAACCAATTGGTTGGTTCGGAAGTACCGAGGGGGAAGGTGATTCCAGTGGGGTCCCAAGAATAGTCTAGCAGCAAGCCAGAACAATTTTGTGTGGCCAGCAGGAACATTCCTGCTCATTCTGGCCCCTCAGATATTAAGAAAAAAGTTAATGAGTCACGTTTTGCTCACCTGTATGATATCGTTAAGGACCTTTGGCCTGTCAATGCCTGAAACAAATTGGCAGATTGTTAGAGCACACTCCGCTCATTTGTACATCAGAATTGTAATTCGGGTCCAATACATGTTATCAGCTCCCGATTTGCATGTTATGGGACCTTTCGTTTGAAACAGGCAGGCACACTCACCACCATCTAAAGGCACCTACCAAAATGGCAGTGTAAATGAGGCAATAAGTGATTCGATGCTGCCCTCTTTACATTGGGTGAACAGAATTGAAGTGATCTTGGTACGTGTTTTAACAGGCTGAGGGAAGCTCCCAACATTGCTTCTGGAAACAGAAAAAGTAATTTCACCTTTGCAGCTTGGATGGTGAGATGGCAGAATGGGTTGCCCACCTGTGTTAGAACCAGCTCTATTTCCACTCCATTGAAATCAAATATAAACGGCTCTGTAAGTGATGAGTGACAGGTGATTCACTCCATCCGTTTTCTACCCAAGTATTGAGTCATAAAAATATCCCCCCCACTCCATTGTTTTTTCAATTACAGTTCCATCCTCTGGAGAAACCTGGATCAAATGCTAATGCATTTATGGTCATAATTCTTTAATTTCATTTCCAGCATTGCCATTTGAATGGCATGATCACAAAAATATTTTGAGGCTAGTTAGTTTTTACATTCAGCTATATATAAAGGCATCTTTTGACTTTTTGGTTTAGATAAAACAAGTCAAATTAATTATGCCTGGTATCAAAGGTGAGCACTTAAATGTTTCACTTTTCAGTTAATGCATTACAGAGCCATTGGACGTCTACAAGACTAACTATCCATTCATAATTTTGCTATTAAATATCAAAGTTGACTACTACCTTTTCCCAAATTAAAGCAATGATGACTTGAATAAGTGAAGCTCACCAATACTCAAGAAGCTTGATATTTTCCGGTTTCCTCCCACAGTCTAAAGATGTGCAGGTTAGGTGGATTGGCCATGATAAATTGCCCTTAGTGTCCAAAATTGGCCTTAGTGTTGGGTGGGGTTGCTGGGTTATGGGGATAGGGTGGAGTTGTTAACCTTGGGTAGGGTGCTCTTTCCAAGAGGCGGTGCAGACTCGATGGGCTGAATGGCCTCCTTCTGCACTGTAAATTCTATGAAAAATTAGATGTCCATAGGTTTGTAAATAGTGCTGTATAAATGCAACGTCTTCCTTCATCCTATTGCTGATGGTTTGAAAAGAGATTACCACACTGAACAGCTGGCCAGGATATTTTTCTGTTTGTAAAGCTCTTGCATTCAAAGCCACTTCAATGGCACATCTGTAAACGCGGAGGTTTGCCAATAAAGCTGTCCATGCTCATTTTCTTTGGAGACTCGGTAGATTTATTGCTTGTTGCACAGACTATGGTGCGGAACCTATTGAAAGGTAGAAGCCTCACTGGCATGAAGCATTCTCATTTAGCCTCTATTTTGAATCATTAAATGCTTGTGCTTTGCATAATTAAGAGTGTGATACAAATGTTACAGATTTATTTGATTAAAAAGTAAACTTATTATAGCACTTATGCCATCAAAAATTGTATTTTGTTCCAATTTTTGTATGTGTTTCGATTGCAGAATTGGGTGCATGAACAGAGCTTACAAGTAGAAATTTTTGAGGGCAGAAAATTATTTTGTGTGGTACACCCAAAACCAGAGCAATGTAGTAAATCCAGAAATTTCTACCCCATTAGCTTTACCTCGGGCTGTGCCAGGGACAGTGCCAGAGTACCAGGGGAGCAATGCCAGGGTACTGCCTGGGCATGTCCTTCTCTCCCCATGGGGCTATATGAAATGAGGCTCCCAATCTTTTGGGCGGGAACCTCAATACATCACCGGCAAGGGACGGGAGAAATAAAAAAATCAAACCGAGATTCCCCGGTTTTCTGACTATCGTGATATATTGGGCCCATGATGCCGCTGTTGCTAACAGCAAATTCGGGTGCAAAGTCCTATATATTTGTTGAGGGTTACAAAATATCTCCATAAATGTCTACTACTTCTCTACTTCTTACGTTTTAACCTATTTTCTCATTCCTCTTTAGCCAACTCTGTCTTCATGCACCTGTAATTGGGCTGGGATTCTCCCCGTACCCGGCGGGGCGGGGGGTCCCGGCGGGACGGAGTGGCGTGAACCACTCCGACGTCGGGCCGCCCCAAAGGTGCGGAATCCTCCGCACCGGGAATGGCGGATGACTACAGCCTCCGGTGCAGAAGGAATAGAGTGCCCCCATGGCACAGGCCCGCCTGTGGATCGGTGTGCCCCGACCGCGGGCCAGGCCACCGTGGGGGCATCCCCCGGGGTCAGATCCCCCTGTGACCCCCCATGAACCCCGGAGCCCGCCCGCGCCGCCAGGTCCCGCCAGTAAGAGACCAACTCCAATTTACACCGGTGGGACCGGCATAGAACAGGCGGGACTTCGGCCCATTGCGGGCCGGAGAATCCAGACATCCCCATTGAGATGCGCCGGACCCGCCATTCTCCGAGGCGGGCGGCGCGACTCACGCCATTCCGGTTTTTGGGGGGCGGGAGAATTGGGAGGACGGCGGAGGCGGAATTCACGCCGATCCCCGGCAATTCTCCCACCTGGCGTGGGGTTGGAGAATTCCGTCCATTGCCTTTAAGTTTAAGACACCTATTTCAGACCCAAATCTCCCACCCTGAACACTGCCCAAAGATAGCCCTCTTCATACTACATTGCAGAACTACATTACAACAGTGACTAGATTTCAACCCTACTTCATTAAAATGTAAATCGTTTTGTGGTGTCCTAAGGTTCTAAAAGGCACTATATAAATGCAAGTTTTTCCATTTTCTGTGAGATCAATTCCCCCAACTTCTCTCATTTAGTCTTAGAGTTCATTATTTTGTGTAAGCCAATATTACAATTCTTGCATTGCATCTATTCTTTCCCCTGATCAACCCACCTGAAGGTTGCTATATTTAAAAAAAAATTTAATCCTCATGATTTTTTTTTCAGAGTTCAGGTAATGCACTGGGGTCATTTTCCCAAGTAGCCTCAATTGAACCTCTGGGCTGCATTTTACAGGTGCAAATCAGGCCTCACACCAACACCAACCCAACCACCACCCCTCACCCCTCACAATTATGTAAAACATATTGTGGTGATGTTGGTCAGCAATCCAATTTCAGCCGTCAGTTTCCAATAACATGGAAGGTGAGTGGGCATTGAAATCGGAAGATGACCTGCCATTTTGAAAAGTACAATGAGCTGGCTATTGAGCTTGTTAAAGAAGTAATTGACTGCAATTTTACATTGCCCCTCTATTTTTCGGTAGTCACATGGGAAGAACAGTGAGAGTGAGTTGGTTGACTCCAGGTATGAGGAGGCAACACAAGGCAGATGCAAAGGGGACCAAGGTGGCATGTAGCAGGAGACTCTGCTGCTGAAGGTGGCAGCATTTGGCTGCTGGTAGACTTTATACTTCAGTTATTTTGTAAACTGACATTACAAATAAGGAGTGAGTGAGGGGGATTGGGGCCTGCATACATGGTCACCCTGGAAGGTGAGGACTCCAGCAGTGGAACCAAAGATCACTGCCCACATGTGAATTGTGCTACCATGGAAGATATTCCTCCAGTGAGGAAGAAATGAGGAGAAAGGGGACAGAGGAGACCAGCTGTCCACGGACAGGGGCACCGTGCAATCCAGGCAGATGAGGGATCTGCTACTGCGTAAGCACCAGAACAAGACCGACAACAACAGCAGCCAGCCTGTGATGGGAGAAGACACTATCCTGTGCAGAGACTCTACAGGCAAAGGGTGTGTTACATTCAGCTCTCAGGGGGCTAGTACTTTCACAGGTTGCGTCTCTCTAGGGAGACAGTTTAGCTCTAGGGCCAGTTTAGCTCAGTGGGCTAGTTCATGATGTAGAACGAGGCCCACAGAATGGGTTCAATTCCTGTACCGGCTGAGGTTATTCATGGAAGCCCTGCCTTCTCCATCTTGCCCCTCACCTGCAGCGTGGTGATAATCAGTTAAATCCACCACCCAGTCAGCTATCCCCCTCAAAAGGGAAAGCCTTCCATGGCCATCTGGGACTGTGGTAAGTTTACTTGACATGTTCTATCTCTCTATTGAGACAATGACCTCCCTTTGTGAGTTGATGGTTTGGAAAATCAGTTAAAATTTCATTTGTGGCCACGCTATGCCTTTTGCTGTCAGGGTGACCGTGGCTTTGAGATCATACCAGGCACCAGCCGGAGGCTTTTGCGGCAAATCACAAGCTCCAGTTACTCATTGCATAAAAATAATCAGGGATGCCATGTTTGGGCGAGCAATTGGACTTCATCTCCAGCACCACTGATGATGTTAGTCAGGTTGAGAGAGACAGAGGCTTTGCTGGATTCCCCAAAGTTCAAGGTGGGCTAGAATGCATAATGTGACCATCAAAGCTCCACTGGGCCAGCCTGGAGCTTTTGTCAATTGTAAAGGTTTTCATTCCATCAATGTCCAACTTGTGTGTGAACTTTGTCAAAGGATCATATAGGTGTGTGCCCGCTCCCCTGGGAATAGTCACAACGTTAGGCACTTTCAGGGTGCCATGGATGTTCTGTTCATCAGAGCCATTGGAGGATTGACTTTCTTGAAGACTAGTGATAGCCAGTGAAGAGATGGCTTACGAACCCGATGAGAAATCCGTTACAATGAGAGCCATGCATCTACTGGAGTCATCACTGAGCAGACCACTGGTACAGACTAGCTGACCACCTCCTTTCCGATCCACCTCTCTGACCCTGTCAAAAAGCCTAAAATTCAACTCCTTGAGTTGCACCTGAGAGCTTGTCCTGGCTTTATCCCACCAATGGAGCTGGGAAAGATTTGTTTGCAACAGGCTGCTGTACTGTCCTCTTTTGTCTCAAATCTCTACAACCAGCACTCTGAAAAAAGTAGATGGCTGGTTATTTGTAGAATGGATTGCCATCAATGTCTGACAGCAACCCAGGTGACAGATGACTGGATCTCTTCAGTTACCAATATCCTGTAACGGAGATGTTAGTCTAGGATTTTAGGGAGATTGATTTCTTAATGGGTGCAGTGCGTATGACACGGATCCAGCATCCGAACTGCTGATTTTCTCACTCCCTGATTGAGGATACACTGAATTTCAGGAATCGATCTTGTGCACTAGATATTTATTTTAAAGTTTTCGTCATTATTTTTGTGCTCACTTTGAGCACCTTGTTACAGAATCAAGCTCACCCATATTTATTGTGTACAAGTTAAACAAAGTGTCAAGCTGCTTTCACTCTGTCCCCACAAGGTCCATGGTCTCAATCTCTGAAGTGGAGATGCCGGTGTTGGACTGGGGTGAACACAGTAAGAAGTCTTACATCAGGTTAAAGTCCAACAGGTTTGTTTCAAACACTAGCTTTCAGAGCGCAGCTCCTTCCTCAGGTGAATGAAGAAGTATGTTCCAGAAACATATGTATAAAGTCAAATTCAAAGATGCAAGACAATGCTCAGAATGTGAGCATTTGCAGGTACTTAAGGGCGCGATTCTCCGACACCCCCCCCCCCCCCCCCCCCCCGCTGGGTTGGAGAATCGGCGGGGGTCGGCGTGAATCCTGCCCCCGCCGGCTGCCAAATTCTCTGGCCCTCCAAATGTCAGCGAGGCGTGAGTCACGCCGCCCGCCCCGGAGAATGACGGGGACCGGCACAACTCAATGGGCCCCGGGGATGCCCAAAGTCTCAGGCCCGCAATGGGTCGAAGTCCCGCTGTTTTTTTGCCGGTCCCGCCGGCGTGGATCAGACTAGGTCCCTGACTGGCGGGACCTGGCGGCGTGGGCGGGCTCCGGAGTCCTGGGGGGGGGGTTGGGCGCGGGGCGATCTGGCCCCGGGGGGTGCCCCCACGGTGGCCTGGCCTGCGATCGGGGCCCACCAATCGGCAGGCAGGCCTGTGCCATGGGGGCACTCTTTTACTACGCGTCGGCCGTGTCAGCCTCCGCGATGGTGACCCCCGCCCTGCGCATGTGCCGGGATGACGTCGGCAGCCGGTGGGGAGCAAACCACTCTGGCGCCGGCCTAGCCCCTGAAAGTGTGGAGGATTCCACAACTTTGGGGTGGGCCGACGCCGGAGTGGTTCACGCCACTCCGTCCCGCCGGGACCCTCCGCCCCGCCGGGTACGGGAGAATCCCGCCCTCAGTCTTTACAGATCCAGAGATAGGGGTAACCCCAGGTTAAAGAGGTGTGAATTGTTTCAAGCTAGGACAGTTGGTAGGATTTCGCAAGCCCAGGCCAGGTGGTGGGGATGAATGTAATGCGACATGAATACCAGGTCCCAGTTGAGGCCGCAATCATGTGTGCGGAACTTGGCTATAAGTTTCTGCTCGGCGATTGTGCGTTGACGTGCGTCCTGAAGGCCGCCTTGGAGAACGCTTACCCAGGGATCAGAGGATGAATGCCCTTGACTGCTGAAGCGTTCTCCGCCTAAAAGGGAACATTCCTGCCTGGTGATTGTCGCGCGATGTCCGTTCATTCGTTGTCGCAGCGTCTGCATGGTCTCGCCAATGTACCACGCTTCGGGACACCCTTTCCTGTCTCAATCTCTGAAACCTTTGAATGTTTTGGTTTGCTCTCCTCACTGGGAAACTGCTCCCCAATGTCATTCCTGGCACCAGCCATTTTTCAAAAGGCAGCGAGTAACCGTATAGGTTCAGTAATCACCTAATTAAAGTCAATTAAAGGAGGAAGACAGGGAATTTCCAGATTCCCACATGCGTCTGGGCCAATTCAGTTGTGTTGAGGTGGGCACCCAGCAGCAAGTTGGGAGGAGGCGGGGGAACGCAGCACTGCAAGCAGGCTAAGTGGTCAGGCCAGCATGCCTGGGTCCAGGTGCAACCACAGGCCACAATCTGGAAGGATTCTGTCTCCTTACCTCACCCACTGCAGTTGGCAAGTTGGAAAGAGAGTGCATCCATGTTGAAGCATGATCTCTCTCTTCCTCACCATCCATTACAGCCTGCTCCTTCTCTCAAAATGCAAAGTCTCTGATTTGCTCGTCTAGCTTCCATAGCCCCTCTCCCACGTCCCTTCATTGGACAGGTGACCTGTCTCTGTGTCAATTGAGGAGGTGTGCCCTAGAAAATCTCAGGTCAGTGACTGCCGCCCCTCTGGCTGGCTTCAACATAGAACATAGAGTATAGAACATAGAACATTACAGGGCAGTACAGGCCCTTCGGCCCTCGATGTTGCGCCGACCTGTGAAACCACACTAAAGCCCATCTACACTATTCCATTATCATCCATATATTTATCCAATGACCATTTAAATGCCCTTAGTGTTGCCGAGTCCACTACTGTTGTAGGCAGGGCATTCCACGCCCTTACTACTCTCTGAGTAAAGAACCTACCTGACATCTGTCCTATATCTATCTCCCCTCAATTTAAAGCTATGTCCCCTCATGCTCGCCATCACCATCTGAGGAAAAAGGCTCTCACTGTCCACCCTATCAAACCCTGTGATCATCTTGTATGCCTCAATTAAGTCACCTCTTAACCTTCTTCTCTCTAACGAAAACAGCCTTAAGTCCCTCAGCCTTTCCTCATAAGATCTTCCCTCCATACCAGGCAACATCCTGGTAAATCTCCTCTGCGCCCTTTCCAATGCTTCCACATCCTTCCTATAATGCGGCGACCAGAACTGCACGCAATACTCCAAATGCGGCCGCACCAGAGTTTTGTACAGCTGCAACATGACCTCATGGCTCCGAAACTCAATCCCTCTCCCAATAAAAGCTAACACACCGTAAGCCTTCTTAACAACCCTATCAACCTGGGTGGCAACTTTCAGGGATCTCTGTACATGGACACCGAGATCTCTCTGCTCATCCACACTACCAAGAATCTTACCATTAGCACAGTACTCTGTCTTCCTGTTACTCCTTCCAAAATGAATCACCTCACACTTTTCAAGACTCAGAAATAGTCCTGACTCCTGTTTTCCATTCCCGGAGGAGGAATCCAGCCCCGATTTCATGTCACTTTGTTATTTAACTTAGAAAGTACTGAGTGACTGCATGATGCATTGTGTTAGCACAGTATTGTTTCATGGAGTCAAATAAAGCTTTGCAGCATAAAAAGAGGCCCCATGGACCATCATGCCTCCACGGGCCATCAAGCACATGTTTATTTCAATCCCGTTTCCAGCACTTGGTCTGCAACATTTTATGCTATGACATTGCAAGTGCTCACCGAAACGCTTCCTAAATGTTTCAGGCAGTGAGTTCCAGATTCCCACCACCCTCTGAGGGAAAAGGTTTTTCTTAAAATCTCCTCTAAAACTCCTGCCTTAAGCCTTAAATCCATGTTCCCCTGGTTATGGACCCCTTTACTAAGGGGAAAGGTTTCTTCCTATCTATGCCTCTCATAACTTTGTACAGCTCAATCAGGTCCCCTCCTCAACCTTCACTACTCCAAGGAAAACAACCTTAGCCTAACCAGTCACTATTCATAGTTGAAATGCTCCAACCCTGGCACCATCCTGGTGAATCTCCTTTGCACCCTCTCTAGTGCAATCACATCATTCCTATAATGTGGTGACCAGAACTGCACACAGTACTTTAGCTGTGGCCTAATGGGTGTTTTATACAGCTCCATCATAACCTCCCTGCTCTTATATTCTATGCCTCAGCTAATAAAGGCAAGTAATGTAAAATGAAAATTGCTTATTGTCACAAGTAGGCTTCAAATGAAGTTACTGTGAAAAGCCCCTAGTTGCCACATTCCGGCGCCTGTTCGGTGAGGCTTATACGGGAATTGAACCGTGCTGCTGGCCTGTTTGGTCTGCTTTAAAAGCCAGCTATTTAGCCCTGTGCTAAACCAGCCTAGTATCCTAAGTGACTCCATAATCTACCTGTTCTGCTGCCTTCAGGGATCTTTGGACTTGCACCCCAAGATTGGTTCTCAGTACTTCCTAGCGTCCTACTGTTCATTGTGTATTCCCTTGCTTTGTTAGCCCTCCCAAAATGCATAAACTCACCATTTCCAGGGTTAAATTCCATTGGCCATTGTTCTACTCATCTGACCAGCCCATCTACATCATCCTGCAATCTAAGGTCTCCTCCTCTCTATTCACCCCAACATCAATTTTCATGTCATCTGCAAACTTACTGATCATAGGGGCAGCACGGTACCATTGTGGATAGCACAATTGCTTCACAGCTCTATGGTCCCAGGTTCGATTCCCGGCTTGGGTCACTGTCTGTGCGGAGTCTGCATATCCTCCCCGTGTGTGCGTGGGTTTCCTCTGGGTGCTCCGGTTTCCTCCCACAGTCCAAAGATGTGCAGGTTAGGTGGATTGGCCATGATAAATTACCCTTAGTGTCCAAAATTGCCCTTAGTATTGGGTGGGGTTATGGGGATAGGGTGGAGGTGTTGACCTTGGGTAGGGTGCTCTTTCCAAGAGCCGGTGCAGACTCGATGGGCCGAATGGCCTCCTTCTGTAATGTAAATTCTACGATAAATTCTACGATACATACCCATCGCGTTCACAACTATATCATCAATTTTTACTACAAACAACAATGGTCTGAGCACCGATCCCTGGATACAGGATTCCTGTCACAATAACAACCTTCAACCATCACCCTCTGCCTCCAGCCACTAAGCCAATTTTGGATCCAATTTGCCAAGCTGCCCTGGATTCCATGGGCTCTTATCTTCCTGTGCAACCTCCCGCACAGGAAGTTATCAACAGTCTCACTGAAGTCCATGGAGACTACATCTACTGCACTGCCTCATCTACATGCGTTGTCATCTCCTCTTAAAATTGAGTAAAATTTGTCAGACATGATCTCCCCCTGACAGTTATGCTGACTATCCTTGATTAATCCTTGCCTCTCCGAGTGGAGATTAGTTCTGCCTCTCAGAATATTTTCCCAATAATTTCCCGGCCACTGATGTTAAACTCACTGGCCTGTAATTACTTGTTTTTTTCGCTGCTTCCCTTCTTGAATAATGGCATACATTAGCTATCCGGAATGTTTGACACCTGACTTTGAATCCAGTCTAAACTGAAATTCTTTCATGTCCAACCTTTAGGAAACACTTTAACATTTAGCTCTCTATATTTCAGTCAGTGAGAGGTGAATATGTGAATCTATAAAGCTGCTGTAAAGACTGTTAGAGGAGGGGTCAGGATAGGGAAATTTATGTCCCAAAATAGTACAAGAATTTTAAGCATTAAATTAGATAAAGTTGGTAGGGAGGATGTATTGTAGCACACTGGGTAATGTCCCTGCCTCTGAGTCAGAAGCTCCGGGTTCAAGTTCGACTCTCGGACTGGCTGGCCAAGGAAGATGTGTTCATAATGTGACATAGGAACTTAGGAAATAAGAGCAGAAGTAGGCAATTCAGCCCTTCAAGCCTGCTCACCATTCAATCAGATCATGGCGGATCTCTTCCTGGTCTCAAATCCACCACCTTGCCTGTTCCTCATACCCCGTTAACCCTTGACAAACAGGTCGAGGATCAACTTTTAAATCTTTCCAACATAAATCAATGGCAGGCGGTAAAAGTGGGGGAGATTGCTGTTCAGCTGCTTGAAGGAAAGAAACTGGAGCCTCTACCGCCACAATTCATTACTCCAGGTCGTGTTTTTATAATGATGTAAAGGCACCAATCACATAGGGATTGTGCAAACTCGGTATATGTTCATTTATTAATTTGAGGGACATATGAACAGATATACAGATATCCTTGAAGACTGTAGTGCGCTGTGTTTCTTTTCATTTACTGTCTGCTTCTTTTCATTCTGTAGAGCTCTGCGTGTGCTCTGCTGAAAGAAAACTAAAACTGGATTGCATGATATACTTCCTTCTAATGATGTCATGCTGCAATCTCTTTTAGGCATATTACAACATAACATTCATGTTAGTGTGTATGGTGACACAGCAACTAGGAGTCCGTGGTGGGCTGGTTGGCTCAATGGCTTGTGTGGATCAGATTGGTGCCCATTCCTGCTGTGGTGGATTCGGGACCTCCTCGGCCTGTCCATTTTGGAGGCCATGGCGCTGTGGGTCAGACCTTCTTTGGGCAGAGAGCTCAATAAGTAGTTGTTGGTAGGCAAAGGAGTCTGGGGATTTCAACCCCATTACGCAGTAATTGAAGTCAAGTGGCATCAAAGCAGTTTCACTAAGGCGGATATAGAACGACTAGTGAAGGAGATCAATAATTAGCACTGGCATAATACATAGGATCCTGCAGTGAAGCTTGGGTTATCACAGGAAAACATTTTCAATTGTACTCTACTATTTATAGCTTCATGCCTTGCCTGTCCAGCCTCTCGTCAGGACTAAACACAAATTGGGGAGTTTGATGGTGTTTATGTTTACATCCCAAATATCTTTTGCTGTCAGTGTTATTTATGGTACATTTTCACAATATTATTTTTATAATGTTAAAGCCGTTCTGCTCAGACACAAAGATGGCCTTTTGGACACAGTATTGGTGGATTGCTGTAGCCTAGATTGGGTCCGAACATTTTGGGGAAACGGGTAAAGAAATGTGAAGTGTTGGCTAGTGTAGACTTGAGAGATGAATAGACACTTCCAACACTGATGAAGGTTCAACTCAATTTTATTAACTATTTCTAACTAACTAACACACGATGACTGTGGGTCTGAATGATGCTAACTTGAACTAGAGACCTAAGCCTTGTCCGAACCAGTTGATTCTCTCAGCATGTGTTGTAAGTCTGTGCTGGGCTGAATGAGTTCCTGTTACACTCAGAGGCAGCACCCAGAATGAACGGGAACCGTGGTGCCCTCTGCCTTTGTAGTGTGTGTATTCTAACTGGTGATTGGCTGCGGTGTTTGTACATGTTGATTGGTTCCTGTGTGTGTCCATCAATGTGTGTCTGCATCATGATATATTGGTGTATATTATGACAAAACGTTTTAACAAACACCTTTCCAGCAGGTTTGTAACTGTGTGGTGCTGATCGATTGATCGGACATCAGATGGAACCCAATTAAAGTTCTTCATTTTTTCAACTTTCTTACTGAGAAAGATTGACTGCTTTGTTGAACAGATATAAAAACTGAAATAATGTGCTTTTGTTATCAGCTGTATGTGTCCTTGGCAACAAACTTTACTACAGTGGGCAGAAGATGACAGAATGGAAAGCATCAGGAGAGTGTTATCTCATGGTGTGTCAGGTAAGAATTGTTCAAATGTCATACAAAGCTATTTCATTCTAAATGTAAGCTTTAAGGTATAAATGCAAGTGTTTTGTTATTTGCAAGTTATTAGCTATATTTAGTTTGTTTTCAGGATATGGGTAAAATGGCTGCTTTTATTGTTGATTCCTATTGCCCTGAGAAGTTGCTGTGAGCTACTGCAGTCATTCTAGTGGCAGGGTTAAGCAGACATTTCCAGGATGTTGACAGAGAAGGATCAGTTGTAAATGTCCAGGTCAGAATCAGAAGACACCTGGACCTTAACAGCACGCTGCGATCTGCTGCACCTGCCATCCTCATTGGGAGAGGTCACCAGACTCCATTTAGAACTTGAACTCTTGGGCCGGAATTTTCCGGCTGTTGTGATTCAATTTTCCCAACGGCAGCGCAGCCCTGCCTTCAGGTTTCGCAGCAGCATGGGGTGGCTACAGTGGGAAATCCCATCAATATCCGGCGGGAAGAGTGAATCCCGCCACCAGCGAATGGTACGCGGCCAAGGAATACGGGACTGGCAGACTGGAGAATCCTGTCCATGATTTATTTTCTCTCTGGTTGCCAATTTTACCAAGCCAAAGGTGGACAAGGCTAGGGGAGTGGAGCATGTTGTTTTACCAATCAAAAATTGCAGCCAAAAAAACATATCCAGCATGAGGACTGTGGTCATTAATTTCAATGCTTTCAGTCTTAGTTAGGCAAACACAAAATCTGTTGTGTCCAGGGTTCACTTGCTGACAGATGGGTAGCTCACACAAGTGGTACATAATGGATTGGATTCATAACTCTGAGTATTAATTCTCTCTATTTTTTTGAACATGAAGCAAGGTTTCTGCTCTTTCACAGTGCTTGCTGAAGTTCCTCTTGCCCTTCATCCAAGTGCAAAGTTGAGTCACAAATCGCACTAGAATTTAAACAAAAGTGTATTAATTATAAATCGTTCCATTCTCCCAGTGCCCAGAAAATTTCAAAGGATTAGATTAGAAATTGGATCATCCTTGATTCTAATAAGCCCAGCTGTCCCATAAAAGGCATTCCTCTTTTTTAGATAATCGGGCTGCTCAAACAGAAAAAATGACTGGTAGAAAATGCTATTTGCTGGCATTACAATTTCCACTCCTGAGTCTGTAGCCCCTCCTTAAATGGTTCACTTATGGAGTAACGAAGTATCGATGCAAATTCTAGAATTATGCTGCAGGATCTAGCTGCCTGAAGGGTTGCCCAAAAGAAAAGCTGGCTGTTTTGGAAGAACTGAGGGAGGCATGGTGGCACAGCGGTTAGCACAGCTACCAGGGACCCGGTTCAATTCCAGCCTGAGGTGACTGTGGAGTTTGCACTTTCTCCCCGTGTCTGCATGAGTTTCCTTCGGGTGCCTCGCTATCCTCCTCCACAGTCCAAAAATGTGCAGGTTAAGTGGATTGGCCATGCTGAATTGCCCCTTAGTGTCCAACGGTTAGGTGGGGTTACGGGGATCAGGTGGGAACGTGCTCTTTCAGAGGGTTGGCACAGACCCGATGGGCTGAATGGCCTTTCTGCACTGTAGGGATTCTGTGATTCCCTACACAATGGCTGTGAAAGTAATGTTCTATTTTCTAAATTGGAATGGGAATATCCAACACTATATGGAGGTGGAGAGGGGTGAAGAACACAAAAGGTATTCCGGTAATTCAAGTTAAGAAAAGTCTTACCCTACTTTTCAGCCAAACTGAAACTAAGTGGCAGTACGCTCAGAGAAACCACAAGGATGGCACAGGGAGTCACATGGTCTAATGTTGTTAAAGTGACATAGAACCATTTTCCGGTCTTGTGCGCTGATTTTTGTTTTATTCCGGCTTAACTTCCAAAAATAAAGATAATAGGTGTGCAACTGATACTCTGCACTTCCGAATGTGAATGAGAATTAAGGGAAGAGATGTTCCAAATGCTTGAGGAGTAAGAGTTAAATTTGTTTGGTCAATTGAAAGCTCAAGCTCAATATCTGTTAAAATGTATATTTGTGAACAGTAGCAAACAGGGCAAAAATTAAATGGTCACCTTTTGTAAGAAAAATAATGAAACGATTCTGTTCAAAGCAATAGTAAGTGAGTCTGCTTTAAAGAGTAATGATTATTTTAAACAATTAAAGCTCTAAAGTGACAAAGTGGTGATTCTTAAATGAGTTTACTTAACGTCTTCTGCCTCACTTGACAGGACAAATCGATGCAGCGTGTTCTATATCCAAGCTGCCCCTCGCTGCCTTGCACACGATCAAACCAAATCTCCTTAACAAACAGCTGCTGTAAGGTTTGCAGAGGTAATCGACGCAAAGCTTAAAGTCTTCATTGAAGTTATGTTCTGAATCAGGATCACTGTACCACATTCCATTTTAGGAATTGGATCAAACATTCCCAGTTAAATCTTTCACTTACAATCTAGTGAATCTGAACAATTGCTCTGAATAAAATTAGCATTTATTTTCTTTGAGATGACACAGTGTAATTATTATCTGTTCTGTTACTGTGTGGTACAATGTTTCTGAGGGCTAATGATCTCTGTTCCTCGTGCACGAAAAAAATAACAGAAAGACACATATCCATTTGCAAATTCATCATGCTCCAGCTATGACATGGAGCAGAGGGTCATAGGTCATGCCCATAGCTCTCCACTTGGAGTGTTCCCTTTCTGACCCGGGTCAGCTAGAGATCTGTGTAGGTTGGAGGCCGAGGAAGAAATTATCAAAGAATAAATGGATCTGACCTCTCGCTGATAACTAGTGAGCTAAAGAGTACCACTCAAAAAGATCCGTGACGAGATTACACACGTTTTCCAGCCAAGGAATGAAAGATTTTGCAAGAGTGCGAACATTAATATAGGAAGAAAGACAACCTCTCGCCCAAGAAAAAAAAAAAATCACACTGGGGACTGGGCCCAACTCTTTAATATGCATAAAACAACAAATAATGGGCCAGATGTTTCACAATCGCAATGAATTCAATGGGGAGCCTCACAGCAAGAAAGAAACTGCTTTTGGCTAATGGTGGACTGGTGCAAATCATCCAGCAATATTCAAAGGATCGGAACTCGTGTCATCTCTCTTTTACTCAACAAATCACTGGATATGTTTTTATGAATTTATAATGGCGAGTGATGTTAATGCATCATTCTAATGTTGTGAATTCCCGTGAAATGTCTGGCCCATTATTTCTGCATAATAGAAATGTTTAGTAGTGGATGTTGATAATGTCAATGAGGGGAGCTGCACGGAGAAGTGTTTCTGCAGCAAATTGCCACTCCACCCACCGGTCTCCGAAAATGCTATCTTTTCGGCAAAGTCCAGCCTCTCCTCATTTATTGCAATACTCCCTTGACAGTGACAGGCGGCGCACCAATTGCTGTTCTACTTCAAGCTCAATTTGTCATTGTCAACCATTGACAGGGGTTGTCTGGTTCACTCAAAAGAGCTTCCAAGGAAAATTAAGGAACTTACAATAAATAAATAGTCTGATGAACAGGCTAATACAACATTGGAGCCAACTTGAAATCAGGAAAATTATAGCAGTCTTTATCTCTGGATGTGACTCAATGCATGTTTATTTGCTTCTAGAGATTTTGAAGTTTACCTCTGAGCTATGAGGAGAGACTAGATAAGCTTAGATTGATTTATTTAGAGCAGGGAAGGCTGAAGGGGGATATGATTGGTGTATAAGATTATGAGGGGTCTGGACAGTGTAAATAGGAAGCAGCTGTTCCCCTTGGTTGAGGGGTTAGTCACAAGGGGGTATAGTTTTAGGGTGAAGATCAGGAGATTCCAAGGGGATTTGAGTGAATAAAAATCACTCAGACAGTGGTGAGAATCTGGAATGAACTGCCTAGGAAGGTAGTGGAAGCTGGAAGCCTCACAACCTTTGAAAAGCACTTGGATGAGCACGCTAAATACCATCACATTCAATGATATGGGACAAGTGCTGGCAAATTGGATTTGCGCGCGAGATTAGGGGTAGTTATTGTCAATGCAGACTCGATGGGCTGAAGGGCCTTCTCTGCGTTATACGACTCTATGACTCCTGGATGCATGAATTTAGATCAATAGGAATGATTAGATTGAGGAGACATGGGCAATGGGTCCTTTCATGGTTTACCCACTAAATAGAATCATAGATACAAATGTCAGATTGAATGAGTAAGAACCCAGATCTGGCTCTGTTCTGTACCAAAGCATTGTATGCCATTCCTATTAGATGACAAGGAAGGCTTCCTCAATAAAATCATTCCAATCGTTCTTTCTCATCACAGACAATGACTTTTGCGCCGAGGGCCCCAAATGCATCGAGAATTCTGAATGTATGAACTTGAAAGTTGGTGCAGTCTGCAAGTGCAAAACTGGCTTTATGCCTCTCCGTGATGATGAAGCCTACTGTGAAGGTTAGTATGTGCTGTTAGCAGCAGAGCCTCTATTTCATGTGTCCATCTTTCCCTTTTCCAATGATGGAAAAGGAACATAGAGACAGGGGTTGGCCATTCAGCTCCTGTGGCTTGCCTGCCTCAGTCAAATCTTGGCTGATTTTTGCACCACAACTCCAGTTAGTTCCATTTATTCCATATCCCTCGATATCCATACCTAACAAAATTCTATGCATCTTAATTGTGAAAACTCCAATTGCCCCAATTCTGAAGACTTTTAGTGAAGAGAGTTGCAAATTTCTCTTATCTCGAAAAGGCATTTATGCTGCACTACGGGCATTCATAGTGAGATTGATGTACAAGTGTAACATTTATGCACACATTTATTTTTAAGCTGTCACTTAATGGTGAAACTTTTCATGCTACACATATTAGGATATATTTTAAACCTACTGCCGCAAGATAAAACAGGTGTTTTTTAAATTTGTTCTTGAGATGTGGGTGTCACTGCTAAGGCCGGCATTTGTTGCCCATCTCCCTAATTGGCCTTGAACTGAATGGCTTCCTAGGCCATATCAGAGAGCAGTTAAAAGTCAGCCACATTGCTGTGAATCTGGAGTCACATGTCGGCCAGATGGACATGAGTGAACCAGATGTGTTTTTACAAAACTCGACAATGGTCAGCTTTTAATTCCAGATTTTTATTGAATCCAAATTTCGGCAAATGCCATGGTGGGATTTGAACCCAGATCCCCAGAGCATTACCTGAGAATTCTGGATTACTAGTCCAGTGACAATACCACTATGCCATTGTGGAAAAGGCCTAACTTACATTTCCATGCAAATCAATGCAAATTAAAAATCAGCAAATTTCAATGAAAAGTGAATATTCCTCAATCCCCACAGTGCACAATGGGGCCATTCGGCCCATCTGGTCCATGCCGACCCTCTGAAAGAGCACCCTACCAGGCCCACTTCCCTTCCCTGTCCCCGTAACCTCACCTAACCTAACCTTTAGACACAAAGGGACAATGTAGCCAATCCACATAACCTGCATATCTTTGGACTGTGGGAGGAAACCGGAGCACTCGAAGGAAACCCACATGGCCACAGGCTCCACACAGACAGCCACCCAAGGTCGGAATCGAACCTGATAACCACAGTGCCACCATGCCACCCTCCATGAAACAATGCCAATTTTATATCTGAGTGGGAAGTTGAACATCCACCAATGCCCATGATAGTTTTTGTGGTAGTGAGATACTACAACATTATTCTGTTAGGACTCTGCTTTCACAATAAAACATATCCTATTGTCCCAGATAAGGGTAGAACAATAATTGAAGGAGACATCTTGGAAATTCATGTGACCGGATCTATGTTTCTATAAGTGAGTCAATCGTAAAACTCGAAATGGACAAGTTGCAAGTGAGTTACTGTCAACCTCATGTTGATAGTAAATCAATTAAAACATCAACCACCACATTTTCTACTTGCAATATTTGCAACATTGATTTTTTTAAAATATTGACTATCTCGGACTGACAGATCAGTAATAAATAATTTAGTAATGTTCTGCTTCACTGTGGAGATGTGAATTTAATTCCTACAGTTCAGAGAGTGCGTATATGTTTTAAGTGAAGGAAAATTTGCTTTGCTTTTTAGTGTACTGTGTTCAGGAGGAGTAGATCAAGGCTCACATTCACCCAATTCAGTTCATTCTTTACCAAGCCACTGGGGAAGCTATCAAAGGGAGTTGAGGCATTTTCCAGAAGGAGGAAGAAAGAAGGATGAGATTAAATTAACTGCAGCGCGGCCCCATCAAAGTATATAGCACTTCCTGTGCTTGCAAATTTTTTTTTTTTTTTTTTTAAATTTAGATTACCCAATTATTTTTTCCAATTAAGGGGCAATTTAGCATGGCCAATCCACCTACTGTGCACATTTTTTGGGTTGTGGGGGCGAAACCCACGCAGACACAGGGAGAATGTGCAAACTCCACACGGACAGTGACCCAGAGCCGGGATCGAACCTGGGACCTCAGCGCCGTGAGGCGGTTGTGCTAACCACTAGGCCACCGTGCTGCCCTTGTGCTTGCAAATTGACATTGGCATTTATTGTGGGGGAAATCGTCCCAAAAGGGAACAAAGCCCCCTCGCGAGCGCATTTAGCCGTGTGTTTCCAAGCACTCTCAGTGTCGAGAAACACATGGCTATTCAATGCGACTTGCTTTGAATAAGGGGCCTGAACTGGGAACGCACGGCCGAGGACACACAGAGCCCCATTGTTTTACAATGGGTGGGTTGCACTCACCAGAGGTCCCCATTGTAGCGAGAGATCAGAATGCCATGTTCTCAGAGACCCCGAAAAGAATCCTCAAAATCCTCACAGCCCAAACGCAACATGGGATGGTTCCCACGGCACCTTGCCACTTAAGCACCGAGGCAATGCCAGGCTGGCTTCCAGGCTGGCACTGCCAGTGTACTCAGGTGGCACCAGCAGTTCAAGGCATCACCATGCTATCAAAGCGAGCTGCTTTTCCAGGACAGCGGTCATAGGATTGCACCCATTGTGTGTGTGTATGCTAGCTAGGCCAGCATTTATTGTGTGTGTGTGTGTGTATATGCTAACTGGGCCAGCATTTATTGTGTGTGTGTATGCTGGCTGGGCCAGCATTTATTGTGTATGTGTATGCGAGCTGAACCAATATTTATTGTCTGTGTGTATGCTTGCGAGGCCAGCATTTATTGTGTGCATGTGCAAGCTATGCCAGCATTTATTGTGTGTGTGTATGCTAACTGGGCCAGCATTTATTGTGTGTGTGTATGCTGGCTGGGCCAGCATTTATTGTGTATGTGTATGCGAGCTGAACCAGTATTTATTGTCTGTGTGTATGCTTGCGAGGCCAGCATTTATTGTGTGCATGTGCAAGCTATGCCAGCATTTATTGTGTGTGCCAGGCTGGCACTGCCAGGGTACTCAGGTGGCACCAGCAGTTCAAGGCATCACTCTGCTATCAAAGCGAGCTGCTTTTCCAGTACAGCGATCATAGGATCGCAGCCATTGTGTGCGTGTATGCTAGCTAGGCCAGCATTTATTGTGTGTGTATATGCTAGCTGGGACAGCATTTATTGTGTATGTGTATGCGAGCTAGGCGAGTATTTATTGTCTGTGTGTATGCTCGCAAGTCCAGCATTTATTTTGTGTATATGTAAGCTAGGCCAGCATTTATTGTGTGTACATGTTAGCTGGAAAGTATTTATTGTGTGTGTGTATGCTTGCTGGACCAGTATTTAATGTCTGTGTTTGTGTTAGCTGGGCCAGCATTTAATGTCTGTGTGTATGTTAGCTGGACCAGTATTTATTGTGTGTGTGTGTGTGTGTATGCTAGCTAGGCCAGCATTTATTGTGTGTGTGTATGTTAGCTGGGCCAGTATTTAATGTCTGTGTGTATGTTAGCTGGACCAGTATTTATTGTGTGTGTGTGTGTATATGATAGCTAGGCCAGCATTTATTGTGTGTGTGTATGCTAGCTGGACCAGCATTTATTGTGTGTGTGTGTGTATGCTAGCTGGGCCAGCGTTTATTGTGTGTGTGTGTGTGTGTGTGCTAGCTGCGTCAGCATTTATTGTGTGTGTGTATGCTAGCTGGGCCAGCGTTTATTGTGTGTGTGTGTGCTAGCTGCGTCAGCATTTATTGTGTGTGTGTGTGTATGCTAGCCGGGCCAGTATTTAGTGTGTGTGTGTGTGTATGCCAGCTGGGCCAGTATTTATTGTGCGTGTATGTGTATGCTAGCTAGGCCAGCATTTATTGTGTGTATGCGTATGCCAGCTGGGCCAGCATTTATTGTGTGTGTGTATGCTAGCTGGGCCAGCATTTATTGTGTGTGTATGTGTTTGTGTGTTTGTGTGTATGTGTATGCTAGCTAGGCCAGCATTTATTGTGTGTATGCGTATGCCAGCTGGGCCAACATTTATTGTGTGCGTGTATGCTAGCTGGACCAGAGTTTATTGTGTGTGTCGTGTGTGTATATCTATAAGCATCTCTCGCAAGCTGCAGCAAGGTATTTCAAGAGCACACGAGAATGAAGATTCAAAAAGGATTCAGGCGCAAGTGGGTTGTGAATGTCAATTATATGAGTGAACACTACCTGGAATTCAGTCATGAATAAGACATCCTGTTAATTATGTGGAGACGTAACTCCTGAGGGAATTTAATACTGTTCTTTAAGTTTCATTGTGGAACTCAGCGCACAATTATTGCTCACATTTGAGAAGGAAAATAGGATTTATACAGAACAGTAGTCATCCCATGAGAATCAAATGACTGGCAGAGTTTAAATAAAAGCCAGTACAAAGGTTGTTTGGAAAGATACAGTAATCTACTTTGCTCACTGAGCAAAAAATACATTGGTTTCTACTATATGTAGTAAGCAGCAGAAAGCTGCAGTCTAAAGATGTACAAGTAGGTGGATTGGCCATGCTAAATTGCTCCTTAGTGACCAAAGATGTAGAGGTTAGGTGGATTAGCCACAATCAATGCATGGGGTTACAGTGATAGGGCAGGGGAGTGGGCCTAGGTAGAGTACTCTTTCAGAGGGTTGATGCAGACTCAATGGGCTGAATGGCCTTCTTCTGCACTGTAGGGATTCTATGGATTGTGAGGTTTGCCAGTATACATCCAGGTTCTGTCCTCCTCAGTAAAAACAGCCACTACCATTTGATTCCAAACCATCCAGAGATCTCATATGTAACAGAGACAAATGTGTCTCGGGGCAAAGAAATCTACCTCTTTTCGAAAAGCAAAGCTGTGTATTTGGCCGACATGAGAGAAAAGCTCATGCAAATTACCGATGACGTGAAAGATAAACACTAGTGCGGAGCACGTATGACACCAGTCACTGTTTGTGAAGTCAGAGTTATCCCATCAATCTGTATACACATGTCAGAACCTATTAATAACAATCAGCATCCAATATTGATTATAGAATCTTCCCATATTCTACGATATATGCAGAGCTGGCATTAATGTGATAGATGTACAACTTGATCGGGCTTTTTTAAAACCCAAAAAGATATGAACAATAATTCAAAGTGGGTAAAATTTTAGGGGATTTTTAGGCAAACTCCAATCAGTTTTAAGTGCTTAAGTTCATTTCATTCACAGGTAAACTCGCTCATTGGTTCTAGGGATGTACATTTGATTAATTAGAATATGGTAAAGGCTGCAGTGCTGGAAAATACTTCAATCACAAATCAGTGAAGACAACGGATTCATGCGTATGATTCTTTCCATGGTGAGGTCCTTAGCTGGATCCTGTCAAAGAAAAGGCACTAAAATTAGTTTGGGTTCTTCCCCAGGAAGGAGCAATCAGGAGTGAAATCTCATACATCTCTCTTACAAAAGCAAAATATTGTGGATGCTGGAAATCTGCAATTAAACAGAAAATGCTGGAAATACTCAACAGGTTTGGTAGCAACAGAGAAGTGAGAGACGGAGATAAGGCGGAGGGATTTTCTCAGGAAGCTGGAGATGGTGCTGGAAGCAGGAGGGCCTGTATATTTTGTACTAGAGGATGTGGTGTGTTGGGCCCATCCACCATGATTTCTCTGGAGGTGGCTTCACAGAGATGACTGTTTCCTTCCTGGCAGTGATGGGAATACAGTCAACCCAATTAAGGAGCCGCTTGTCAGCGCTAAATGAAGCAGCAAGGCGATTTTGCTGGAGTCACACAGTCTCCCCCCCCCCCCCCCCCCCCCCCCCCCCCCCCCGTGTTTTCATCCAATCAAATAAATGGAGGTGACTGTACAGTGGGAGGTGGAGGTTGCATTGCAGATCGAAGAAAATAGCAAGGTTGTCTTCCCATCCCACAGCTTTGTCAATGAGTGTGGAATTCCTGGAGATGGATGTCTGTTTGTCACGTGCCTAATGAGATCTCAGTATGTCTCCTAACACCAATGGTGGCTCCAGTGGATTCGATGCTGCTTGGACCTGTGAAGGCAGTGGCGAAGTGGTATTGTCATTGGACTAGTAATCCAGAGACCTAGGGTAATGCTCTGGGAACATGGGTTCGAATCCCACCAGGGTAGATGATGGAATTTCAATTAAATTTTTAAATCTGGAATTAATGTTGTAATGACGACCATGAAGCCATTGTCGATTGTTGTAAAAACACATCTGGTCCTTTAGGGAAGGAAATCTGTCATCCTTGGACTGTCTGGCCTCCAAGTGACTCCAGACCCAGAGCAATGTGATTGACTCTTAACTGCCCTTAGGGATGGGCAACAAATATTAGCCTGGCTAACGACACGCATATCCCATGAATGAATAAAGAAAAAAAGCACACTGACAGGCCGCACAATGGCGTATAGTGACCTGCCCTTTTTTCATTTATTTGCGGAAAGTGGACATCACTGGCTAGGCCAACATTGATTGCTTTTGCAGTGGGCCGCACTGAGCTCCTGCTTCTGGACTCCACCCGCTGTACTTAATTCAACCAGTTGGCAATCCGACGTCAAGTGAGCTTGGGACAGGGAAAAGGTCTTGACATGAGTGTTCCAACACTTGTAGCAAAACTCCACCCCTACATTTCCAGTGGATGACCTTTCTTTTGCACAGGGGAAAGGTCATCGACCGAAAACATTAGCTGAGATTCTCTCTCCCCTAATGCTGCCAGATCTGCTGAGTACTCACACCTTTCTTAGTGGCCCATGCTAAAATGGCCGATGAACAGGCTGGAGAGCTGTTCTCTAAGCATTCTGCTGAATAATGCATGGCAGAGACAATGAGTTAAAGAACAAATAAATACTGAATTATATATTCAGGTTTTAAAGCAGAATGGCTCATTACTTAGTGCATAATTTAACAAGTTAAATCTTACAAAAGAAAGGCATTTCAACATTTGGTTTGAGAGAGTTTGGTATAACTTGCATGTTGCTTTTCCAAACTTGACCAACATGATTGATTAATGAGACAAATGGCTTTATTTCTTGTTAAGCATTTGTGGTAATGACAATTTGTGTTTGTCTAATGATGATTGTGGAGGGAGCATGTAATCCAGAGCTGAAAATGAAATGAAGATTGCAGGAAACTATCAACCACAATACAATTGAATTTGATGTTAGATTTGAGAGAGAGAGAAAGGAGAGTCACAACCCAAGGTTTTAAGTCTAACTAAGGCAAACCTTGGTGGGATTAGAAATGTATTAACTGCAGAAAACTATGCTGAACTACATGGACTTCCAAACTAGTTTTGATAAGGTTCAGCAAAGAGGTAATTAGCAAACATAAGAGCAGATAGAATGAAATATAACTGTTATTTTACACTGGTTGGTAAGTATGAGACAGAATAGGGATGTGTTCATCTATCCACTTTACTTCTTCATAAGCCCCATCACCCAGTATCCATTATGGACAGAACTCATGAGCCTGATAATGACATTGGGAAGTCTTTGCTCAGGAAACTGTCAAAACAAACAGCCACACAAAAACCTTTTCAAAATAATTTAACCCCAATAACTGCTCATAAAATTGTCAATCAAAACAAAGTTCACAGTCCTCTTGACAGCTGTATCAACAACCCCTGCTAAGATGAATTCATAGTGGGATTTTGAACATAGCCAAACTTTCATAATGGAAATCCAAAGCACAACTTTGTCTACAAAGCTTCTAGAGCTGAATATACTGAAACCTTTTGGACCAGTGGGGTTGCTTAAACCTTTTGGACCAATGGGGTTGATAGCCATCTGCTCTACTTTTCCAAAAGACTAGTCAGATGACTGGCCTGTCCAACAAAGAAAATATTAAGTCACAGGATGAAATTGAAATCTTACTGTCAATACACTCGAATGCAGAAAATCACTTTTTTCACTGGATACAGCATTCTTACGTATCTGGGCATTTGTTTTCACATTGCTGGTCAGTTTAATGGCTGCTTGCTTTTTAAGAGCAAACCTCTATCATCAAAACATACATACGTTATCTTACACCATTACCTTATGAGAAGTTGCCAATACATTTTGAATTTACTTGTTAAAAGGTTTCCCGACTCCAGACTCCATTTTCATCATAGTTCACAGTGCCTTTGAGGTGCTGTGGGACACGTCTCCGAGCAAAATGGGTCTGCCTCCATGGAAATAGTACTGAAGTAAGCCAGGTCGGGAATTTCTGTGTGCGGCCTCACTACGTGCACCTCTATCCTGGGACCACAAAAATCCCACATGGTGGGAATGAGGGCAAAATAGCATCATCTGGTCCTTGCTGCTGTTTTTAAATCCTGCCCACCTCCGTTTTGACATGGGCAGAGTGCGAACTCTAATTCCAATGATTCTAAAGTGCTTAAATTGATTTCTATCCATTATCACTTGGCTAGGCCTCAGCAAAACACAGCTTTTTCCTTGGGTGACAGCCACCAAATGAAAATTGCAGCATGAGAGCGGCCTTTTTTTCAGTTTTAACTCCTCCAGAAAAAGGAACATTTGGCAGGAAGTGAAAAAAGTCCTGTCATCCATCATGTCTTATTCCTCCTTGTAATTGGGACTCGGCCAAGGATAGCTGGCTCGCTTTTCCTGGGCATTATTGAAGTCCTGCCATCCGCCAGTAAAATGACTCTCAGAGGTGTTTAAAAAAAAACATTTTCTGAAAGCATAGATGGAAAACTGTTGCAAATTTTTAGGTTGCATTTTGACAAGCCAGACTGCAGGCCTTCCAGTCCAGAATGCTTCTGACTGTCTTACACGAATAGTTACCCAGAAAATGTTTGAAGAATTAAAACCAATTTTAACTTCTAAGTAACAATTGTATGACTCAGACCAACCACCAACCCCCTCCCCACGCACCCCCACGTGGGACTCACCCCTCACCACTGAACCCTCATCCTACCCTCTCTACTCCGAATAGCAACCTACTTCACACGGCCACTTCCCCCAAGGGATTCCTCCCCCCATGGGGTTCCCCCAAAACCCCACAAACCCCTGGCATGTGGACTCTCCCCAGGCCTGACCCAGTACCCCCCTCCCCTGTCGTCTGACCCGACCTCCGCTTCCCGCAATTCTCTCCCCAAAACCTTTTCTCTTACTTTCTCTCTGGCCTTTCCGGACCTTTTAACCTACGTGGTTTATGGCAGCAGTGGCCTCCTAATGTCCGACTTTGCAGCACATGAGCACATGACTGACGGCCTCTTGATCGCATTGCACTGCACAGATGTCACCCGGCTTGAGACAGAAGGTCAGGCGAGAAAGAAGCAAACAAAATTTCAGGTAAGAAAGTAGGATCTGACTCCGCCATTCCGCATTCGCTCTGGCCTAAATATCTGCCTGAAGCATTGAACAGTAATAAAATATTACAAAGCAATGATAAAAATCGTTTCACTCATCCAATTACTGTATCTTCCATGTTTCCACTCACAAAGTATGGTACTAAAATCATGCTGATGAGATCAGGAGTCTGCTCAAAACATCCCAGACAGCCCTGGTGTTTTTGAACAATACAATTCCGATGAGAGAGGTTTCCATGCAATAAATTTCTACTCACAGAAATTTGCTCATCTTTTAAACTAATACAGGTCACTTCACGACCTCTTAGGCTTTTTTGAAAACCAAATTGTTCTTTACAATGCTGTTACCGAAAAAACGCCAAAGCAATTCCAGTGTGGTTAATGTAAGGAAATCAGTTGAATGCTGTTGGGGTGTTCATGTTGAGATCAGTGACACTTTGACCTGAAACAACTGTCCAGTGCTCTGATCTCCCACCTCCCTCAAAGTGCTCAATTTGATACTGTTCCAAAGTAGGTAATGGGAAGCCAACAGCAATGAATTGTAATATAAATTCAACTTCACGTTCTTGCTAAAATGTGCACTTTAAATATTTATTAACTGAATTAAGTAAGATGTGGCTTCCACAGCTGACACTATCTTAGGAGGCTTCCCCCTGTATGCAAAGAGCACCCCTTGATGAAAGTACCTCCCTCTTCCTTCCCACCTTTAAAAAAACATGGTCGGGATTCTCTGACCCTGCGCCGGTCGGAGAATCCCTGGGGGGAGGCGCAAATCCCGCCCTGCCGCCGGCTACCCTATTCTCCGGTGCCGTTTTTTGGGGGCTGACGGGATTCCCGCCTCGCCGGTCGAAGGTCGTTGACAGAAGCCCCCCCCTGTGATTCTCTGGACCCCAATGGGCCAAATGGCCATAAAGTTTTGCCCAGTCCCGCTGGTGTGAATTACTCACCTCACACACGGCGGGATCTGGAAAGTAAGTGTGCGGGGGCGGTCCTGGGGGGGGAGAGGGCTGGGGGATCCGACCAGGGGTGGCTACCACGGTGGCCTGGCCCGCGATTGGGGCTTACCGATCTGCGGGTGGGCTGGTTCCGAGGGGGCCTTGTTTCCTCTGCGCTGGGCCCCTTTAGGGCTCTGCCATATTGCCCAGGGACCGGCGCGGAGAAGGGAACCCCCATTCTGCGCATGCGTGAGATCACGCCGGCCGTTCCGCACATGCGCGAACGCGTGCCGGCCCTTCGGCGCCGGCTGGAGCAGCGGGGACGATCCGGGAGCAACCTAGCCCCCATGAAAAGTAAGAATTCCTCACTTTTGGGGGCTGTTGATGCCGGAGTTGTTGGTGCCAGTTTTCCCGCCAGCGTGGGAACATTGCCCAATTTTTAGAGAATCCCACCCCATGTGCCCACTCCCACCTGCCAATCACATCAACCATATTATGGCACAGGTAACAACTTGTGAATTGGCTTGTAACCGAGCGCAGTTGACCCCTGTCCCATGCTATGCGGGTGAGTGGGATGGTGATCGGGTGGGCACCTGCTCTACTTTAAATCCCTGGCGGGGGAATTGTAAAATCCAGCGAGTTCTATATTTGCATATTCAGGTAGAAACTCTGCTCAGTCCAATTTTCCACAGCTTATGCTCTGACCAATAAGCCTGAGGTGGGCCGAAAATTGGTCCCCAGGTATAGTTAGCATTTTATGCGTGAACTGACAGCAGCTACTTCTCCATTGAAAGCATTGAAAGATATCACATGCCAAGATGCTTGCCTTGCCTGCTGCAAAGAGGGAATTGGGGACAGTTGTGGTGACTTTGAATCAAGATAACTATTCCTGTTGGCTCCAAGGAAAGCTTTTATTTAAAAATAAATTACGATCATTTAAAAAAATGTACCTTTTGTGTATGCACCACTGATGATTTCTCAGTGAGGTTATCTGCTCCATTATTGTAAACATGTTTTAAACAAGAGTCTGGATCCTTGCATGTATGAACCGGGGTTTAACAATATTTTGACATGTCCAATACTGGATGAACTGAGACTCCCTCCAATTAAATATTTGGGAGACTGAAGCTGTTGTCATCACTTCCTGCTCCAAACCACTGATGCATTTGCCGACACATTTCACAGTAAATCATTGCATTTGTTTGTGATAATTCAGTGCAATGATAACATGATTTATAAATACAACCTTTTCTGATTATTTATTATTCTAACCTTCTATTCACTGTGCGCCTCAGCAGAGATCAAGACCAGATTTATTAAAAGCATTAAGCATGCGCTCGTCACTGAAACAAATACTAATATTACTGCAATGCGCAAATGCTAAGAGTGGCTTTTTTCTATAAGACAAGTTGTAAAATGTATAAATGGATATCGTCATGGCAAAATAATTAAGCAAATGTTAGACTTTAAGCATTAAAGTCCAAGGGGCGGGATTCTCAGATCCTGAGGCTCAGTGTTGACGCCATCGTAAACTCTGTTGCGTTTCCCGACTCGTCAACATGGCCTGAGGGTCAGCAATTCTGGCCCCTACAGGGGGCTAGCACGGCACTAGAGCAACCCACGCCGCTCCAGCTGCCGATTCTGGCATCAGATGGGTGCCGCGGGGTCCGTGCATGTGCAGTTGCACCGGCGCCAAGGCGCGCATGCGCAGTGGGTCTGGCGCGATATCCACTCATGCGCGCTGACTCCCTTCTCCGCGCCAGCCCTGACACAACATGGCCTAGGGATACAGGGGCCATCATGGAATAAAGGAGGCCCCCAGCCTGAGAGGCCGACCTGCCGATCAGTGGGCCCCGATCGCGGGCCAGGCCACAGCGGAGGCCTCCCCCGGGGTCGGAGCCCCCTCCCTCCTCCACAGGCCACCCCCAGACCCTTCCACGCCGAGGTCCCGCCGGGTAAGACTAGGTTAGAACGGTGCCAGCGGGACTCTGGCTTTTTGGTTCAGCCCTTCTGGACGGAGTATTGCCGGGGGGGGGCCCCGTAGAGTGCCCCCCCCCGGTCGGTGCCATGCCGACCTTGCCCGCGCCAACGGTGCCGATTCTTCGCTCTTGCAGAGAATCGCATCCCGGCGTCGGGGCGGCATGGCAAGATTCGCGCTGGTCGCGCCGATTCTCCGGCCTGGCCCTGTGCTGAGAGAACCCCGCCCAAGATTACCAGTTAAGCCAAAAATGGAGCTTGTGCACTTTGGTAACATGTTTGAACTGTACAAAGCGTGTAAAACAATCGGAATCCGATGACATTTTGCGGTGTTGAATATAGTCAACATTCAAAACGTCACAGCATTAGCTTGATGACCTTAACCTTGAAGTAATGAAGCTTTTCAATCAGCTTCAGCCAGAAATGCCGAATGGATGATTCATCTCGGTCTCCTCTGGAGGTCCCAAGCATCACAGATGCCAATCTTCAGTCAATTCGATTCACTCCACGTGATATCAAGAAATGCCTGAAGGCACTGGATATGTAAAGGCTTTGGGCCCTGACAACTTCTGGCATTAGTACTGAAGACCTTTCTCGAGAACTAACTGCCCGAGCCAAGCTGTTCCAGTGCAATTATAACACTTGACATGAAAAATGAAAATGAAATGAAAATTGCTTATTGTCACGAATAGGCTTCAATGAAGTTACTGTGAGAAGTCCCTAGTCGCCACATTCTGGCGGCTGTCCAGGGAGGCTGGTACGGGAATTGAACCGTGCTGCTGACCTGCTTGGTCTGCTTTAAAAGCCAGCGATTTAGCCCAGTGAGCTAAACCAGCCCACATCAACCGAGCAATGTAAAATATTGTCCAGATATGTACTATCCACAACAAACAGGACAAATCCAACCCGGCCAATTATCGCTCCATGGGTCTACTCTCCACCTTCAGCAAAGCAATGGAAGGTGTCAGTGGCAACACTATCAGAAATAACCTGCTCACTGATGCTCAGTTTGGGTTCTGCCAGGGCCACTCAATCCCTGACTTCACTACAGCCTCTGGATCTGCTGTAGATTAACTGATAGAGATTGATTGCGATGATAAATCAACAACTCCATTGTTATTGTCTCATGCGGCCACCAGGATTGTAGAAGACAAACTAGATGGGTCTTGTTTCTTTTTTTAAATCATCATAGCAACTGCTATGTTCCAAATTATCAGTGTAGAGAGAAACTCTTTTCTGTCAATCATAATTCACCGTTAATTAAAGATGTGGAGAGGAAGGATATTAGGCTCTTTCTCTCACATCCACACCAATCTAGAGTTGCATTTTTCAGTAACAATGTGCACCAACTCATTCATCATTATTAATCAGCTCCTCAGAGATCCTGAGCAATGATTACTTTGTTCAATACTAGCCAAGACGCAGTTGCTCATTTGTTAGCTAACCTGGGGCTTTATTTATTGTGGATGTTTGGTGATATTTTTGGTGCAAAATGTATTAGAATAATGGGACATAAGAAAGCTTCTTAGTTACAAACCTTTTCAATCTTGAATCTGACTAGAAGTACAGCGACACATGCAATAACTAATTGCTTTATCCTATCTGGTTATTTATCACCGATGATTGAAGGTACTTTCAGCTATTAACTCTAACAGCCAATCACTGTCAGTGGGAATATCAGATTATAGTCACATAGATAAGGAAACGTCAGTAACTTAACATTTAGTATTAATGCAATTTGGAAATTTTAAATTGTTGATTTGTATCGTGAGTCATTTAGTAATAAGATAAATAATTGGTTAAATCTTTTTGGAATTAAAGTTTTTGAAACTCACTCTCGCTGTTACATTTGATTGAAGTGGTCCTGCATCATGCAGAGATGGTGAAATGAACCCTTTTAAAAAAATAAATATTACTTCCGAAATGGAACCCCAAGGAATGAACTATTTTGTAGCCTCCTTTCCTAAATTTTAGAATAATCATTTTACTTTATTTGGTATTTTCTCTGGACGTAAGGGTACCTTTTATTAAAATCAAATATTTTTTAGTAGAAGCTGTTGGTTTCACAATAAGCTTTGCAATGGTGTGCCATAAAAGCTAGCACAGCAATTGCTGTGGCCGGTTGCCCTAGAAACAAGACTGAACTTGTTTTGGGGTCTAACTGGCGATGTATGACTTGTACGTGCCTGGACGGAGATGCCACAAAGGAGCAATAGAAATTTGCCCTCGTGCCTCATCCACATATCTGCTGCTGGGTGTGCCTTCACAGGCGGTTTGCCCTGGCATATACATCAAGGTCAGGCTGCCTGCCTCACCTATGACAGACATGGGCAAGTCTCAGAAGGATAGAAGGATCAGATAAGGTTGGTGTGGGGAGTGCGGTGGGGGATGGAGAGGGGATGCATGTGACTCGGGGTAGGTGAGGGGGGGGGGGGGGGGGGGCGCGAGCAAATAGTTCTGCCTGCAACCATGCTGATCACCAACGAACTTTGTTCATTATTTAACAAATGTGCTGAGCACCTAATTTACATATCTAAGGGACAGGAACCTATTCTGTGTTGATGCAGGCCGCCTAGAAAAAGGGTCCCACGGATTGAGCAGTGGTTCCAAAGCCTTTCTTGACGTGCTTTTCACTAATTTTGCAATCAAAAACAAGTGCAACACAAGGCAATTTCTAGCCCATTGAATTGTAACACGAGAATGTTTTCTATTATTTTGCTACAAGCATTATAGTATTTTAAATATTCTTCATCTATCAATGGGGAAAGGGAGAGGTCCAGTTTGCACACTCGTATTAAATGTTAACTCTGCCCATCTGCTGTTGGCCATTCTTACAAAGACAGCGAGGACATTACCACATCACAAATGTGCTAGAGAACTAATTTTCAGTGGGAAGTAAAATACACTCAGGACTTTTCCAAGCATTCTAAAATGTTTTTGCATGCATTTACATTTCAAATATAAAATGGTACAAAGCAGTTTTGGCTTTATAACCAATACTAAACTTGGAGCATAAGTCAGTTATGAAGGTATGAATTGATTCCAAAGCAAAATGGAGTGAACTAATTTTTACTCCAACATCAGTTTGGTTTCAGGCTCCAGATTCAGGCTGCACTTCCAATATAACTGCAATGTTGATGTGGAACCAAACTGCACAGCATGGATTCTACAATTGTTTGTATATTTACCCATTTTACTGTTAAACAACATTTCAGTTTATACCATCCAAATATTTTAACCAGCAACAGCAACTCCTGAGGAATCATGAATTGTTTGATAATTTGTAAAAATGGGCTAAATTACCATTTTACTTATTGCTCTTGTGGTTCTGCTGATCAACTTCTGAAGTTGCAGTGGGGGATTGGGACATCCACTGCAAAATTCAGGGTCTGCTATCTAGCTACAGCCAAATGAATTCAGCAGTAGACAATTATAGTTTCCATTTTGCTTGCAATTTACTCCCCTTTCTGACTCTTCTTTACCATTACCATTCTCTTAAGGACCTCACCGCTTTGCCCATTCTTCACCTCTGAGACCAGAGAGTGAGTGTCACTATAAATGGGTTACATTGTAGCTATGCCCAAGCCATGCCTATTTTGTACAATGAATAAGGTAGGGGTACCCAGGCCAATTGTAATGTCCGAAAAATCCCAAACGGAGAGCAGAAACGCAGCACAGACCAGAAATAGACTATCGGAACTCCCTGGTTTGTGTGGCTCACTTTAATGAGCCATTTGATGGTGGTGTTAGTGCCTGTAATGACTGGAAGACTTTAGGAATATTGGATTCTAAGTATTGGGCAAATTAAGGGTCTAACACCTTGGGCTAGAGTGTATTTGATCGCAGTGGTCATGTTTGTTTAAAAATAATTCTGAGGGCTTGCGTACTTTTAGCAGCCAGAAGGTGAAATTGACAAAGGAATATGGTTTGACTGCATTATGCCAGCAGAGATCATTTTTTTTAGCTCAGGACAGATGAGGTCATTGCTTGGGAGAGCTAAGGAATGCAGAGAGACATTTTGCAAAGCTTAGGCGAGGCCGATTTTGCTGAACCTTTTTGAGAGAGGAGTTGAATTCAGATCTGCCTGAATGACACCAGGTTTTAACCCTTAAATTACTCAATACTTAAAATCATAGAATTTACAGTGCAGCAGGAGGCTATTCGGCCCATCAGGTCTGCACCGGTCCTTGGAAAGAGCACCCCACACAAGCCCACTCCTCCAGCCTATCCCCGTAACCCCACCTAATCTTTTGGACACCAAGGGGCAATTTATCAGGGCCAATCCACCTAACCTGTACATCTTTGGACTGTGGGAGGAAACCGGAGCACCCGGAGGAAACCCATGCAGAATCCAATATTCCTAAAGTCTTCCAGTCATCACATGCCTCTCTGTAACAATGCACAAGGATGGTCGATATTGGAATGCAGGTTTATGGAGACCACAAATTACCCTTTTGTTCACAGTTCTTTTAATATGTCTTTGTGAATTCTGTGTGGATTCCAATGAAAGTTTAATAAAGAGGATCAAAGAGATTGGTAGCAACGTTCTTCCAACTACCTGGGGTGGCACGGTAGCACAGTGATTAGCACTGTCGCTTCATAGTGCCAGGGTCCCGGTTTGGGTCACTGACTGTGTGGAGTTTGCATGTTCTCCCTGTGTCTGCGTGGGTTTCCTCCGGATGCTCCAGTTTCCTCCCACAAGTCCCGAAAGACATGCTGTTAGGTGAATTGGATATTCTGATTTCTCCCTCTGTGTACCCAAACAGACGCCGGAATGTGGCGACTGGGGGATTTTCGCAGTAACGTCATTGCAGTGATAATGTAAGCCTACTTGTGACAATATAGCTTATTATTATTATTGATTTCTGTACAGGCCTCTTTGTTAATGGGGAAGGAATGAAATAGTTTGGCTAATCGCAATGAACACTAACCCAATTTTTTTCCCTGTATATTTGATTGCCAAAGCAACAATAACATCCGTTGTTTCAGTGTGCTGGAAGAGCTGATTTCACTGATTCTCTTTATTAAATTGTTTCAATTCATAGATATTGATGAGTGCGCCCAAAACAAACACTACTGTCGAGAGAATGCCATCTGTGTGAACGGTGCTGGGTCCTACATCTGTATCTGCAAAACAGGTTATATTAAGGTTGACGACTACTCCTGTACGGGTAAGAATTATATTAATAAATTCAATAATCCAGCAGTTTGAAATTCCATTTTAAAGCACATCGACTGCTTAACATTTTGACTTGGTTATTGGTCATGACATTAACACACTGCCTAAACTTTTGAACAGTTTGCAAGTTCATTGATTAGAGTCACAGAATGATACAGTGCAGGAGGCTATCATTCGGGTCATTATGACTGTGCCCGCTCTTTGTAGGTGTTCTTCCAATAAATCCCTTGTGATGAACCAGATCTGATATTTGATCTGGGGCTGGGGGGCGCGGGCCAATCGGACCCCGGGGGTGACCCCACAGTAGCCTGGCCCGCGATCGAGGCCCACCGATCGGCGGGCGGGCCAGTGCTGTGGGGGCAGTCTTTTTCTTTTGCTGCCACCACGGCCTCCACCATGGCGGAGGTGGAAGAGAACCCCTCCACCGCGTATGCGCCGGTGGTGATGTCAGCGGCCACTGACGCTCCGGCGCATGCGCGGACTCACGCCGACCGGCGAAGGCCTTTTGGCCAGCCCCGGCATCGATCGGTGTAGCGCCAAAGGCTGTAGGCGCCAGTTTTGGCGCCAGTCAGTGGAGCGGGAGCCACTCCGGCGCGGGCCTAGCCCCTAAAGGTGCAGAGAATTCCGCACCTTTGGGGAGGCCAGACGCCGGAGTGGATAGCGCCACTCCGCCCCGCCGGGTAGGGGAGCATTTCGCCCCTGATATTTGATCTGGGCCTGGTTTAGCACAGGGCTAAATCGCTGGCTTTTAAAGCAGACCAAGGCAGGCCAGCAGCACGGTTCAATTCCCGTACCAGGCTCCCCGAACAGGTGCTGGAATGTGGCGACTAGGGACTTTTCACTGTAACTTCATTTTGAAGCCTACCTGTGACAATAAGCGATTTTCATTTCATTTTTTCATTTCATTTCAAAAGGGGTATATGCTGACAAGAGGTGTAAGAGTCACCACTATATCAACAATTGCAATGTTTTAAATCATTTGTTGATTGCTGACTACTGAGGTAATTTTCACATTCGGTGCGAGCAGAAAACTGGCCATTACAAATCAGTTTCACATTTTGCATCTCAATGGCATTACTGGAATCTTTAACAATACTCAGTCACTTAACATGGCAGCTACATGGGGACAAAACATTTACCAGCAATTACCAGACCTTCCCTAATGGGAAAATATACAACTTTTCTCATTGAAAAAATTAGAAATGCGTCTGAGAGCCGATATACAAGGTTGATTCCCGGAAAAGACAATCAATAAATAATAAAATTTTCCATCCCACTCCAGGCAGACTGACAAGGAAATTTGTTCCCCTTTCAAATGTGAGGTTAACCATTTTGGCTGTGCGTGTAAGTGGGATACCAGTAGATTGGTATCAGAGATGGGGCAAAACCACTTTATGCTCAGCTGCTATTCACAGTCCCAGAGAATGTAGCAGGAAATAGGAAGTTCAAACACCGACACCTGAGCCTGTGTGCTGGGTTTAACAGATAATTAGAGTAATGTTCCAGGCAAAAAGTGAGCAAAGTGACTGGATCTGGGCCAGGGATTCCGAGGGGAGTCGAAAGATCGGGGCAGCATTTAAAGATAAAAGTAATGTAAGTGCAACCTTGGCCGGGTGTTCCTCGCTGAGGAACGGAAAAGAAGCAGAATCCCATTTGATAGCCCAGTCGTTCTTGGCACTGCAGGCCCCGAGCAACACCCCGCCATGCACGCCCAAAATGATACTTAGAAATGTTTTGGTTGAATTTTGCCTCGGTATCTTTCATGAGAGTCTCCAGTTTTCATCTTTGAAGGTCTAACCTTGGAATTCCCTCAACAAGTCGATCCAACTCGGATGGCATGAACAATGGCCAGGATTTCAATCTCGTCCCCTTAGGTTCCATTCCCCTAGATTCCCGAGTCGGCACTTAAGCACAGTTTCAGATTTGGCAATGCCAAGCAGAATATGACTCCTCCAAAGGAGTACTTTCATCCCAATGGTCCCCATCTTGGAGTCAGCAACCTTTTGGTGCCTTGTTGGCTTCTCAAGGCTACCCTGGACCCCCTTTGATTCCCCAGGGTTCTCCTGAGGCCTTGCCACTTAAAAGTCTGATAACTGCAGACTTTACCTACTCTTTAACTTAACTGGGACCCCCTCCAGTCCCTTCCTGATACCTTACTTTTGGGAACTCTCACTGTCCCCTTTCACTTTGGGACCTTTCCCTATAATTTCTCCCTGACCCTGCCTGGGACATTCGACTTCAATGGCACTCCACTCCTGGTCACATGACCTGGGTTTTGTGCTTTTTTTTCTCGTGCACAGGCATGTTGGGACCAAATAATTAAAAAGATGTTGAAATATGTGGCTTGTTCCTGGTATGCGCATGTGCAAATGCTCTGAGGTTTGTCAGGAGTTGAAGTTCCTGACCTCCGCTCTCTAATGAGGCAAGTGAAATAGTTCTCATATGTCCTCTTGCAGAAGGATTCTTCACCTGTAAATGGCAATTGTCCCTCAAGGTTCTACCTGTTCTGCCAAAATCACCGAAAATTCACTATTTCCACTATTTGTCATGGTTCATGGGGAGGCGATGGTGTAGTGGTATGGTCACTGGGCTAGTAAAAACCCAGGGTAATGCTCTGGGGACCCAGGTTTGAATCCCGTCACAGCAGATAGCAAAATTGGAATTCAATAAAAATCTGGAATTAAAGGGATAATGATCATGAAAACGTTAATTGTTGTTAAAAACCCATTTGGTGCGCTAATATCCTTACCTGGTCATGTGACTCCAGCCCCAAAACAATGTGGCTGACTCCTAAATTCCCTCCGAAATGGCCTGGGAAACCAATCAGTTCAACAGCAATTAGGAATGGGCAACAAATACTGACCCAGCCAGTGACCTCCATATCCCATGAAAGAATTAATACTAAACCTTAGCTGGGCCTTGGGTAACTTGCCAAAGGGCAGGGATGACCATCCCCTGAGGTTTCAAAAGATTGTGCTACCCTCCCCAAAGTTCAAAGAACATCATTTGAAATGCTAGTTAGGAGTTTGGTGACCAAACTTTACCTTTGACAATAGACTATTGAGAAAAAATATTCCAGTTGTTAACAGTAAGTTATACAGGAAAATAAACAAAGGGTGAGATCGTCATGCTTTTTATGCCAATGGGATCTTCCGGTCACACCGAAGATGCACCTCCGCTGTGGGTGGATGAGGTGGATTCAATGGGAAATCCCATAGATAGCGGAACAAGAAGATCCCGCCACTGGCCAACGGCAGGCTACCTCCCGCCGCTGAGAAACACACCGCACGGAGGCCAGAGAATCACGCCCAATATATTGTGTAACACGCCGTGTAAAATATAGCTGATTGCCCAGACATGGCTCCGAGACAAAAAACAATTCTTCTCTCTTTCTGTACTGTGTTTTCACTCATTGATTATTTGTGCTGCTCTCTGTCTGATCATAGAGCCGTCAATCCCTACAGTGTAGAAGGAAGCCATTCAGCCAATCAAGACTACACCGACCCTCTGAAAGAGCACTCAAACATTGATCCACTCCTCGTAACCCCTTCGAACCATTGCACGTTCAGGGGCACCTTAGCATGGCCAATCCACCTAACCTGCACATCATTGGGCTGTGGGAGGAAACTGTAGATACTGGGAGAATGTGCACACTCCACACACAGAGTTACCCAAGGCAGTAGTCAAACCCAGGTCTCTGGCATTGTGAGGCAGTAGTGGTAACCACTGTACCACCGTGCCACCCTGATCTTCCATTCTTTCTCTCTCTCTGTATGACTGTTAAATGTAGTATCAGGATCTCTTTGTCCAATGTTTTTGTAAGCTTTTCTCTACCCTGTTTCTCCTATGCTCTTTATGGTTCAGTATCACCACCCAGTTCCACACCTGCTCCACCATTTCTTGTTTAAATTCGCCCATTCCTGTTCTTACCACAGAATTGAGCCCCGGACCCTTTGCTCAGTCACAAATGATATCCTTGTTTGATTATGGTTGTGATTTATTATCCCCCTTTCCCATCTTCAACCAATTGAAGGCTTTTGACCTAATTTGTCCTCTGCTGTCCAAATTTGTTGGATCCTCTTCCTTCATTCTTACCACTCCTCGCATCCAAATGGTTTCTTGCTTTGTATTTTCAAATGCTGCACTTTCATGATGCAGATGGAGGTAAGTGGTTGTGGGCAGCAACTTAGTGTTTCTCCGAAACTATCTGACCAACAATTCAAATTTAAGAAACACATGAATAGCACTCAAGGAATACAGCCTCCATCACTCAAACTGCTTCAGTTTATTCCAGGCAGCCACCTGTATCTGGCCAGTGAAGCTATTTTCCATTATCATTGGTGTTAATTACAAAGACAGCACCATATTAAGTAAGCCAGCTATTTCAGGCAGTTCAGCAGCTGTTTGTACCTCGTTAAAGTGCGATTACCTGTCATTAAGTTCTGTGATCGTTGTATTGCTGCATTTATCTGGCATGGTTTGATCTATTCAAACCTGAAGCATTGCAAGCGAAGGCAGCAAGCATGTTTATGAGCTTTGTTCTTTGTAATTAGATTTGCTAATGATTCTGGCACACAGGATCAGACTATTGAACTTTCTGCAACGGATTGATCTTGTGAAATTTCCCAGGGACAAAAATACGGTCAGGAATTTGTGGATCGTTATTCAAGCTTTGTCAATGGTGCACCTAGTGCCTGTTGTTTCTGGGAATCTTTTGATGCAACGTTGAATTGTGCCAAAAGTGGTGTCCTACAATCACTGGCAAGATTTAGTGCCCACAATAATGGCGTGCCATCAATGTTCAAGTTTTCCAAAAAATTCAGGCTATTAAGAAATGCATCGTGACTTGGAATGCCTGGAATGTGCTGGCTGATTTATACCCCCCCCCCCCCCCCCCCACCCCCCATTTGCTTTGCACAAACAGCATCTCACCCTTTGCCTCACAGTTATTTTTAGAAACTAATGAGGTTGCTCATTAATTTACTATTAGCCTCATGGTGGAAATGTCTTATGGTCTTATGGAAAGTTAAGGCTAGTAATTAACGACACAAGTTTCCTTTTAACAACGTAATAATTGTGCCCATTGTCCTCTTTAAAAAAAAATAAATTTAGAGGACCCAATTCATTTTTTTCAATTACGGGGCACCATTACTGAGACAAACTTTCAATTCCAGATTGTATGAATTGAATTTAAATTCCACTATTTGAACCCCTGTCTCCACGACATTAGCCTGGAGCCCTGGATTACTCGTCCAGTGGCATTGCCACTATGCCATCGTTTGCCCGTCAATTTGATTTGACTCCGATTCATCGTCCTCTTTAGTCGGTCCTTTGCTTCCTTTTCAATCCATGAACCTTATTGACGAAGGAGATAGGACACAATTCAGCAGCCTCATCGCATCTGACTTGCTGGCACGAAGAGGCCATTGAATCTCATGAGAGGCCTCTTGCAAGATTTGTGATGCTGGCGATGTCTTCCGAGATTCATCCGAACCTTGTGAGACATTGTGCTCTGGATTTCGCCTGCGCTGGCCAAGATCCAGATCAGACATATTTAAATGAGTCATTAAGCTCATTTAAATATGCCTGTGCCGGATTCTCCCATCCTCCCCAGCGAAGCCTGGATCTGATGCCATTTAGTACTGGTCCACCCAAATGCAGACCAGATGTAATGGCACCTGGGGGAGGGTCTCCCAGGCCTTTGGAGACCCCTGGGTGGTCGGGAACAGGACAGGGTGGCCCCCTCTGGCACCCTGGCACTGGCAAGGTGCCGGGGTGGCACTTACAGGCTGGCAGGGGCACTGCCGAGTGTCTGAGCCTAAGAGGGTCATGGCCATGAAAGGGGGGGGGATAAGGGTGAGTATGAAGGATGGGGAGGGTGAGGGGTGGGTATAATGGGTCCTCATGAAGGTTTGGGGGGGATAAGGGTGGGGTTCCTGAAAGGAGTAGGGCTGGAATGGGGGATGGGAAGGCCTGAAAATGAAATGAAATGAAATGAAATGAAATGAAAATCGCTTATTGTCACAAGTAGGCTTCAAATGAAGTTACTGTGAAAAGCCCCTAGTCGCCACATTCCGGCGCCTGTTCGGGGAGGGCCCTCAGCGATCCCATAGTAGGGTGTCCTCACTTGGGTGGTGTGGGGTATTGCCCATGTGTGTGGCGTGTTCTGTGGTTTCCCTGATGATGAAGATACACACAGAACATATATGTGTTCTCGCAGAACAATGATTTATTGTCAAACACATGTAAAGATAACTAGCAGATCTATAATCAAACAAAGTTACAAGTTCCTAGGGAGCTACTCTAAGTGCGACTGTCCTACTGTATGTCCTACTACCAACTGCTGAGTCACGTCAGTCACATGATGCATTTTGGCGCCACCCACTGGAAGGAGGTCATACCTATGATTGCATATACTGATAAACAACTTTATACATTAATGCAGCTATGTACATTTATACATGTATGCATATCACCACATGTGGGGGGGTGAGGGGGTGACATTGCCCATGGGTTGGAGGTGATTGGGACCCTCAAACTCACTAGAGACCGGGGAACCCTTTCAAAATGGCGGCCCAATCTCTGAGGAGTGGGTTTCGACGACGAGTCCATCTCCTGACTGCTGAAAAAGTGTGGTGGGCTTGACCTGGGAGAAACTCCCCAAGGCCTGAAAAATGACAAAGGGCCCGATTTAACGTACAAATTAACAAGTTTAATTTTGGGCCGTTTGGCGGTGTGCATAAACTGAGGAGCATCAGAGCTTACCTCGCAGCGAGTTATTTTTACACTCCTGTCTTGTATACTGACCTGCTGACAGTGCCGACACAGACTCATCACTCTGGCGTGATGTTACACAGACTCTAAGGGAGTGGGGGGGGGGGGGGGGGGGGGGGGGGGGGTGTTTGAGGGTTGGAGAATTGTGAGTGGACAGGGGGGGGAGAGGAAGTTGGGGAATGGGGAGGAAGGAGGGGGTCGGGGAGGAATGAGGGGAATGGGGTGGGGTTCCCCAGGGGTCCTCCCAGTCAGGTTGAATCAGTAATGCTGGAGGATTATGGACAGCTTTGGGTCATAATAGTTCTTTACTAGGTCCACAAGCTTGTTGAACGTTTTAATGTGGGGGGGGGGGGCCTTCAGGATAAGTTAATCTCTTAATAATGGTGAACGTTATGGCAGCACGGTGGCCTAGTGGTTAGCACAACCACCTCACGGCGCTGAGGTCCCAGGTTCGATCCCGGCTCTGGGTCACTGTCCGTGTGGAGTTTGCACGTTCTCCCCGTGTCTGCGTGGATTTCGCCCCCACAACCCAAAAATGTGCAGAGTAGGTGGATTGGCCACGCTAAATTGCCCCTTAATTGGAAAAAATAATTGGCTAATCTAAATTTAAAAAAAAACAAAACAAAAACAAATAAATAAATAAATAAATAAAAATAAAAATAATGGTGAACGTTGGGGCAATAGGATCACTTTATGCCTATCATCCTCTTCTATGCCATTTTGTGTGTGTGTTCAGCATACTGGGACCAGTCCTCCAGATCCACATCATAAGGCATTAGCTTCCCAAACAGGAGCATTTCCGGATTGTTCATTTTGCTCTGTTTCTTACCGGAGTTGTCGCCAGGGTGTTTAGATAAGGATGCTCAGAATCAGGGGAGCGATTCTCTAAAAATTAGGCTATGTCCCCACGCTGGCGGGAAAACCAGCGCCAATGACTCCGGCGTCAACGGCCCCCGAAAGTGAGGAATTCTCACCTTACTCGGGGACTAGGTTGCCGCCGGAGACGTCCCAGCAGCTTCAGCCGGCGCCGAAAGGCCCGTGCGAGTTCGCGCATGCGCGGAACTGCTGCCGTGATCTCGCGCATGCACGGACCAGCCCGCGTATTTCCGTGTATGCGCAGGATGGCCGGCATATTTCCACGCATGCGCGGGGGTTCCCTTCTCCGCGCCAGCCCCCGGACAATTTGGCGAAGCCCTACAGGGGCCCTGCACGGAGGAAAGAAGGCCCCCCCCACAAAGCCAGATGGTTGGATCCAATCGCGGGGCAGGCCACAGTGGGGGCCACACCCCCGGAGTCGGATCTCCCCACCCCCAGGACTGTCCCCGCACACTTACCTGCCAGGTCCCGCCGTGTGTGAAGTGAGTAATTCACACCGGCGGGTCTCGGCATAACTTTACGGCCACTCAGCCCATCGGGGCCCGGAGGATCAGTGGGGGGGGGGGGCACTGTCAACAGCCCCCAACCGACGTGGCGGGAATCCCGCCAGCAGCCGACGTCTGAATTAGGGTCAGAAAATCCTGGCCCCTGTGTTTGATCCTCGTCGCCGATGTAAACATTCCAGGAGGTGCACCGTGAAGGGCCAAACTGGTTCATATTAAACAGAAAATAAAGCCGCTGCTGCGGCACACAAAACAAACATCCCAGCCCAGGACTATCGAAAACTGCGGGTCCGGTATCATTTAAAGGTCCAAAGCTGACAAGCCCCAGCTGGGAGGGCCTCCGCCCGTTCACTACAGGAACCCGTATTCTACGAAGCCCATGGGGAGATGAATGAATGATTCTCTGAGGTCCTCGTGAGGGTTAATCACAGAGACCAAAACCAAGATACAGTTTCACTCGGACCTTGTGCAGCTGTTGCAACACTTCCCTGTTTTTATACTTGATTCCTCTCATGATAAACACTAACATTCTATTTGCTTTCCTTTAAAAAAAATTTTTTTTAGAGTACCCAATTATTTTTTCCAATTAAGGAGCAATTTAGCGTGGCCAATCCACCTATCTTGCACATCTTTGGGTTGTGGGGGCGAAACCCACGCAGACACGGGGAGAACGTGCAAACTCCTCACAGACAGTGACCCAGAGCCGGGATTCGAATCCAGGTCCTCAGCGCCGTAGGCAGCAATGCTAACCACTGTGCCACCGTGCTGCCCCTTCTATTTGCTTTCCTAATGACTTGCTTTACATGCATGATAACATTTGGGGAGAACATGGTCCTACTCGATATCTGCCCCTCTCGGAGCCTACAAGGTATCTCCCTACACTGAGTGATGCACGATCAATAACTCTCGAAACGAGATTGGAGTATAATTGAAGGCTTTATTGGACTAGATGTTTCCCCCAGCAGCGCAGGTACAAAATGCAGCAGCTGGGGAGACACAGACTCTTATACTCCACCTTACTGGGCGGAACCAGCAGGCAGGCTTCGCCAATGATCTTACTGTCTCAGGTACCTCCCACACCAATGATCTTACAGCATCAACCTAGGCATCGTAATACCTCTAATACCGACTACCACATTCACCCCCTGGAGAGCTCGATCCTCCACCGTAAGACCTTATCGTTCTTTATCTTGCCCCGCTGTGCATTATCGAACATGAAAGCTACCGACCGTTGGTCAGTGAGGAGCGTGAATCTCCTGCCGGCCAGGTAATGTCTCCAGTGCCACACAGCTTCTACTAAGGCCTGGGCCTCCTTTTTAACGGAGGAATGATGGATTTCTGAAGTGAGAAGAAGGCCACAGGCCTACCCGCTTGGTTGAGGGTGGCCGTCAGAGCTATGTCGGACGCGTTGTTCTCGACTTGGAAGGAAAGGGATTCATCGATTGCATGCATCGTGATCTTTGCGATGTCCACCTTTATGCGGCTGAAGGCCTGGCGGGCCTCTGCCGACAGAGGGAAAACCGTGGATTTGATTAGTGGGCGGGCCTTTCTGCATAATTGGGGACCCACTGGGCGTAATATGAAAAAAATCCCAGGCAGTGTTTCAGTGCCTTGGAGCAGTGGGGGAGGGGAAACACCATGAGGGGGCGCATACGTTCGGCCTATGACTCCATCATGCACTACGTAGCCGAGGATGGCTAGACGATCGGTGCTGAACAGCATTTGTCCTTGTTGTAGGTTAAGTTAAGGATTTTTGCGGTATGGAGAAATTTTCGGAGGTTAGTGTCGTGGTCCTGCTGGTCGTGGCCGCAGATGGTGACGTCGAGTTACGGAAATGTGGCCCGCAAATCGTACCGGTCAACCATTTGGTCCATCTCCCGTTGGAAGACCGAGACTCCATTTGTGACACCGAAGGAACCCTTAGGAAGTGGTAGAACCGCCCATCTGCTTCGAATGCAGTGTACTTGCAGTCGTCTGGGCGGATGGGAAGCTGGTGGTAGGCGGATTTGAGGTCCACTGTGGAAAAGACCTTGTATTGTGCAATCTGATTGACCAAATCAGATATGCGGGGGAGAGGGTACGCGTCGAGCTGCGTATACCTGTTGATGGTCTGACTATAATCGATAACCATCCTGTGCTTCTCCCCGGTCTTTACAACCAGTACTTGAGCTCTCCAGGGGCTGTTGCTAGCCTCGATAATACCTTCTTTCAGTAACCGCTGGACTTCCGACCCAATGACGTTCCGGTCCTGGGCACTGTACCGTCTGCTCCTGGTGGCGACGGGTTTGCAATCCGGGGTGACGTTCGCAAAAAGGGAAGGAGGGTCGACCTTGAGGGTTGCGAGGCTTCAGACAGTGAGGGGGGGGGGGGGGGGGGTATAGGGCCGCCGAATTTAAAGGTTAAGTTCTGGAGATTGCATTCGAAGTCCAATCCCAGGAGCGTGGCAGCGCAGAGGTGAGGGAGGACATAGAGTCGGAAATTCTTAAATGCTCTTCCCTGGACCGTGAGATTAGCTACTACGCAGAATCCTTTGATCTCTACAGAGTAAGACCCAGAGGCCATGGAGATTCTTTGATTAACTGGGTGTATGGGAAGAGAACAGCGCCTTACCGTGTTGGGGTGTATGAAGCTCTCTGTGCTCCCAAAGTCGATCAGGCAGGATGTTTTGTGTCCGTTGATGAGCACGGTCGCCGTCGCGGTCGAGAGAGTTTGGGACCGAGACTGGTCCAGGGTCACCGAGGCGAGTCGTGGTAGAAGCTGAAGATTTTCCTCGGGCGGTTAGTGGTCATCCGAATCGGGGTCTGGAGACTCCAGCCAAGATGGCGGCGCCCACGGGTCGCACATGGCTGGGAGTGGGCAAGATAGCGGCATCCACGCATCGCACGTGATCCCTGGGGAACAAGATGGCGGCGCCCGGGGTCTGCACGTGGCTTGGGAAATTGAAGGCGAGGGCCCATGCCTCCTTGAGGCCAAGTGCCTCTTTCTCCAGCAGCCGCTGACGGATTTGGGAGGACAGCATACCTGCAACGAATGTGGTTCGGATTAAAAGTTCTGTGTGGTCGCTGGCTGAAACTTGCGGACAGTCACAGTTCCTACCAAAGTACCAGAAGTGCGCGGTAGAATTCGTTTAGCGATTCCCCCGGGATTTGTCGCCTTGTCGCTAGCAGATGACGGGCGTAAACCTGATTTACTGGGCGAATGTAGTGTCCTTTCAACAGGGCCATCGTGGCCTTGAAATCGTCTGCATCCTCGATGAGCGTGTATATCTCCGAGCTCACCCTTGAGTGGAGAACTTGTAGTTTCTGGTCTTCCGTGGCTGTAGTCATGGCCGTCTTGAGGTACCTGTTGAAGGTTAATAAGGCTGTTAAGAAGGCATATGGTGTGCTAGCCTTTATCAGTTGGGGGATTGAGTTTCGGAGCCACAAGGTCATGCTGCAGCTGTACATAACTTTGGTGCGGCCGCTCCTGGAGTACTGCGTGCAGTTCTGGTCACCACATTATAGGAAGGATGTGGAAGCTTTGGAAAGGGTTCAGAGGAGATTTACTAGGATGTTGCCTGGTATGGAGGGAAGGTCTTACGAGGAAAGGCTCAGGGACTTGAGGTTGTTTTCATTAGAGAGGAGAAGGCTGAGAGGTGACTTAATAGAGACATATAAGATAGTCAGAGGGTTAGACAGGGTGGACAGTGAGAGTCTCTTTCCTCGGATGGTGATGACCAACACGAGGGGACATAGCTTTAAATTGAGGGGTGGTAGATATAGGACAGATGTCAGAGGCAGTTTCTTTACTAGGAGAGTAGTAGGGGCGTGGAACGCCCTGCCTGCAACAGTAGTAGACTCGCCAACTTTAAGGGCATTTAAATGGTCACTGGATAGACAAAAAGGATGAAAATGGAATAGTTTAGGTCAGATAGGCTTCAGATGGTTTCACAGGTCGGCGCAACATCGAGGGCCGAAGGGCCCGTACTGCGCTGTAATGTTCTATGTTCTATGTTGCCGCTGAGTTTGCCGCATGGGGGCCAAGTTGCAGACACTCCGGCTTGATGCGGAGCTCCATTCTTCAAAATCGAGTCCAATAAATTGATGCACGATCAATAACTCTTGAAGCGAGATTGGAGTACAATTGAAGGCTTTATTAGACTAGATGTTTCCCCCAGCAGCGCAGGTACAGAATGCAGCAGCTAGGGATTCACAGACTCTTATACTCCGCTTTACTGGGCGGAACCAGCAGACAGGCTTCACCAATGATCTTACTGTCTCAGGTACCTCCCACACCAATGACCTTATAGCATCAACCTAGGTACCATAATACCTCTAATACCGATTACCACACTGAGCAAATGTCAAAAGAAGTGGGACTCGTGCAATGATGCCGCTGATTAGAAATGCTGATGGCAGTCGATTGCAGAGTGATCTCTTGCTGTTCAAAGAGAAGCCATTCTGAACACTGACAATTTTCATTACAGCATCTAAAAAAAATCCAAAAAGTTTCCCTTGATTTAAATGAGAGCATATGCTCAGGATGAAGCATTGTCATAAATACTGTTAACTTTGAAAATAAAATCTTTAAATTGCAAATAGAGATGTCAAAACTTTCTTAGGCACAGGGCATGATCGAGACTTGCCCAATCTCCTGACTATTGACGACCTGCTCTGCTGAACATGCATCGTGTCCACTAGTGACTAGCTGTCATTCTGTTGAATCAGGATCAATATCCTTCACAAGCTCTGGATACCGACCTTGGCATCTCAATGCCATCATATAACTATTACCAGCTGCGAAGTGGCAGGCCCTGTAGATCCTTTCCTTGGCATCTGTTGTGAACACATATGGCTTCAACCACAATACACTCTGTTGACAGGTTCATCTATGTTTTTTATAGTATTTGCAGGTGCGCAAGCTTGGCACTGTTGAAAAATTAATCCTCATCAAATAAGACATCATTGATGCAAATGGGAATAGAACATAAAGATGCTCAGTTTGAAATGTTGCAGCAGAAATTAATCTACCATTTTGCCTATTCTTATTTTTCTGGCTGCGATCTCCAACTCGACTCATTTGCAATTCACTGAACTCTTCTGTTATCACAAGACATTGTTGGGTTTTAATACATGAAATGCTAATTTGCTTGCCCTTTACTTTCAACCTATTTTCAATTATTTAATAATGTGACTTTGCAAAGACAAACTGGTTTTCAAATCTCTGAAGACTGCTGTGGGCTACGTTATCAAATATGATTAAAAGGTCAGACCTATACAAATACTCCACGCAATTCAGGATTGGACTTGTAAAAGTAGACTGTGCAAATTAAAATTATTATTTAAAAAAATATTTTTACTCAGGACATTTTCCAATTTACAAGATAAACAACAATCACTCAACTTTATACAATTTAAAAAATAAACAATCAACTAATGACATATTCCCCTCTTTTGTGCAACCCCCCCGCCCAACTGCTCCCTCACCATTTGCTGACAGCTACCAGTTCTTAAAGAAGGAGGTAAACAGCCTCCACCTTGAATAAAACCCCTCCTCTGACCCCCTACTGGTATACTTGAATTTCTCAAGATGCAAAAGCTCCGATAGGTTCCCCACCCAACACGACGCCCTCAGCAGCTCCAGTGTCCGCTGCCGAGCAGAATCCTCCTTTGGGCTATCAGAGAGGCAAAGGCCAATTGATCAGCCCTTTTCCCCTCCTGCAGCTCTGTTTCATCAGACACCCCACATATCGCCACCCAGGGGCACGGCACCACCTTTACCCCTAAAAAGGACACCCACAACTTCCCTAATTTAGGGCAGGATCAAAACATGTGGGAGTGGTTTGTCAGCCCGCTTGAACAACTCCCGCATCGGTCCTCCACCTGTGGAAAGAACCCACTCATGCATGTTTTAGTCATGTGCGCTCTGTGTGGTACTTTAAACTGGATCAAGCTCAGTCTCACATATAAGGAAGCAGAATTTAACCTATGTAGAGCCTCACTCCACATCTCCCCCTCAAATGCACAACCCATCTCTTCCTTCCATTTTCCCTTTATGTCCTCCAGTGAAGCCCTCTCCTCAACCGCCCATAAATATCTGAAATCTTCCCTTCCCCTACCCAAAGACTCTAAACTCCAAACAAAGTTCCTCACTCATAAATATCTGACCCCCCCCCCCCCCCCCCCCCCACCCCACTGGAAACTGGGACTTTTCTACCAGCTCCTCTAGACTCACAAGCCTACCCCCCACAAATAAATCCATAAACCTCTCTACTCCCTCTGCTCCCAGACCTTGTATGGCAAGTTCAATCCCGCCAGGATAGTTCTATGGTTCCCACATATTGGCGCCCTTAACGACATCAACTCCAGCTTAAAATGTTGCCTGACCTGGCTCCGAACTCTTAAGGAGGCTATTACTCCAGTCTTTTGTGGTAACAATAATAATAATTATTATTATTACCCCTGGGCTCGCAGTGTACCTCGTCGGTGAGAACAGAAGGGGAGTTGACACCATTGCTCTCAAACATAACCCTGTACATGAAGCCACCTCCATCGGCCCCAAACCGACCTTTCCTCCACGACCCATTTCTGAACCTTCTCGATATTCTCCACCCAGTAGTAATTCATCAAATTAGACAACATCAACCCCCCTGACTGCCTATCTCTCTGCAAAAATTCTCCCCAAGCCTGACGTGTCTTGCCTGCCCACATAAAGGTCAAAACCAGTTTGTTAATCTTTCCAAAAAAAGATTTAGGCCAAAAGATCGGGAGACTTTGGAATATAAATAAGAATTTTGGAAGGACCGTCATTGCCACCATTTGAACCCTTCCCACCCATCTTCTCAAATTCCTCTTCACCCCAGTCCGGACCAGTGGTGTGCTACCTGTATTCCCAAATATCTAAAACTCAACCTGGCCAGCCAAATGGCAATTCCTCCAGAGCCGTACCCTGTCCCTGAGGGTTCACCGGGAACACCTCACTCTCTCCGACATTGAGCTTATAACCTGAAATAGACCCAAACTTACTTAATATCCCCATAATCTTTCCCACACTGGTGAGAGGGTCTGTTACATACAACAGTAAGTCGTCTGCATATAGGCACACTCGATGTTTCATACCTTCCCTCTCGACACCCTGCCACTCTGTTGATAACCTCAGTGCAATAGCCAGCGGTTCAGTTGCGATCCCAAAAAGTAATAGGGAGAGTGGACACCCCTGCCTTGTTCCCCTATACAGCCGAAGGTACCCCGAGCTTAATGCTTTGGTATGAACACTTGCAGTGGGATCTGTATACAAAAATCTGATCCAAGAGATTAACTTAGGTCCAAACCAAAATCACAGATACTTCCATTTTACTGGGTCAAACACTTTCTCCGCGTCCATGCAGATTATTACCTCCAGTTTCGAACCCGATGGGGGCGACGTTACCACATTCAGAAGTCTCCTTATATTGGCCGACAAATGTCGGCCCTTCATAAACCCCATAAGATCCTCAGCTACTAGCCCCGACAAACATTCCTCCAAATGAGATGCCAGCACCTTCACCAATAACTTTGCATCGGCATTCAACGGAGATATGGGACGATATGACCCACACTCCTCTGGATCCTTATACTTCTTCAGGATGAGAGAGATAGAAACCTGTGACAATGTGGTCAGCATCATCCCTCCAGGATAACAAATCGTTCAACATCCCCAGTAGATGTGACCACAGCTCCATCACAAATGTTTAATAAAATTCCACTGGGAATCCGCCCGGGCCTGGAGCCTTCCCAGACTGCAAAGAACCAATGCACCTCATAAGTCCTTCCAGCTCGAGTGGAGCCTCCAGGCCCTGCACTTTCTCCCTCTCCACGTTTGGGAAGTCCAAACCATCCAAGAATTGTATTATATCAGAACCACCCTCCATGGGCTCCGAGCTGTGCAACCCCCGGTAAAAGGTCTCAAACATCCCATTTACCCAGCCTGGATCAGAAACTCACTTCCCCCAGATAACATAAGAACATAAGAACTAGGAGCAGGAGTAGGCCATCTGGCCCCTCGAGCCTGCTCCGCCATTCAATGAGATCGTGGCTGATCTTTTGTGGACTCAGCTCCACTTTCCGGCCCGAACACCATAACCCTTAATCCCTTTATTCTTCAAAACACTATCTATCTTTACCTTAAAAACATTTAATGAAGGAGCCTCAACTGCTTCACTGGGCAAGGAATTCCATAGATTCACAACCCTTTGGGTGAAGAAGTTCCTCCTAAACTCAGTCCTAAATCTACTTCCCCTTATTTTGAGGCTATGCCCCCTAGTTCTGCTTTCACCCGCCAGTGGAAACAACCTGCCAGCATCTATCCTATCTATTCCCTTCATAATTTTAAATGTTTCTATAAGATCCCCCCTCATCCTTCTAAATTCCAACGAGTACAGTCCCAGTCTACTTAACCTCTCCTCGTAATCCAACCCCTTCAGCTCTGGGATTAACCTCGTGAATCTCCTCTGCACACCCTCCAGTGCCAATACGTCCTTTCTCAATTAAGGAGACCAAAACTGAACACAATACTCCAGGTGTGGCCTCACTAACACCTTGTACAATTGCAGCATAACCTCCCTAGTCTTAAACTCCATCCCTCTAGCAATGAAGGACAAAATTCCATTTGCCTTCTTTATCACCTGTTGCACCTGTAAACCAACTTTGTGTGATTCGTGCCGGTTTCCGGTTTCCTCCCACAGTACAAAGATGTGCGGGTTAGGTGGATTGGCCAGGCTAAATTGCCCTTAGTGTCCTAAAAAAAAAAATAATGTTAATGGGGGTTGTTGGGTTACTGGTATAGGGTGCATACGTGGGCTTGAGTAGGGTGATCATTGCTCGGCACAACATTGAGGGCCGAAGGGCCTGTTCTGTGCTGTACTGTTCTAATTCTAACCTGTCATAACCTGATTTCTATCAGATCAGTCACTGGCATGTTATTTGTGTCTTCCACTGTGAAGACCGACCCAAAAAACCTGTTCAGTTCCTCAGCCATTTCCTCATCTCCCATTATTAAAACTCCCTTCTCATCCTCTAAAGGACCAATATTTACCTTAGCCACTTTTTTTTGCTTTATATATTTGTAAAAACTTTTGCTGTCTGCTTTTATATTCTGAGCAAGTTTACTCTCATACTCTATGTAACTCTTCTTTATAGCCTTTTTAGTAGCTTTCTGTTGCCCCTTAAATATTTCCCAGTCCTCTAGTCTCCCACCAGTCTTTGCCACTTTGTTTGCTCTTTCCTTTAATTTGATACTCTCCCTTATTTCCTTAGATATCCACGGCCGATTTTCCCTCTTTCTACCGTCCTTCCTTTTTTTGGTATAAACCTTTGCTGAGCACTGTGAAAAATCGTTTGGAAGATTCTCCATTGTTCCTCAACTGTTCCACCATAAAGTCTTTGCTCCCAGTCTACCTTAGCTAGTTCTTCTCTCATCCCATTGTAATCTCCTTTGTTTCAACACAAAACACTAGTATTTGATTTTACCTTCTCACCCTCCATCTGTATTTTAAATTCCACCATATTGTGATCGCTCCTTCCGAGAGGATCCCTAACTATGAGATCATGAATCAATCCTGTCTCATTACACAGGACAAGATCTAGGACCGCTTGTTCCCTCGTAGGTTCCATTACATACTGTTCTAGGAAACTATCGCGGACACATTCTATAAACTCCTCCTCAAGTTTGCCTTGACTGACCTGGTTAAACCAATCGATATGTAGATTAAAATCCCCCATGATAACTGCTGTACCATTTCTACATGCATCAGTTATTTCTTTGTTTATTGCCTGCTCCACCATAACGTTACTATTTGGTGGCCGATAGACTACTCCTATCAGTGACTTTTTCGCCTTACTATTCCTGATTTCCACCCAAATAGATTCAACCTTATCCTCCATAGCACTGATATCGCCCCTAACTATTGCCCGGATGTCATCCTTAAATAACAGAGCTACACCACCTCCCTTACCATCCACTCTGTCCTTCCGAATAGTTTGATACCCTCGAATATTTAACTCCCAGTCGTGACCATCCTTTAACCATGTTTCAGTAATGGCCACTAAATCATAGTCATTCACGATGATTTGCGCCATCAACTCATTTACTTTATTCCGAATACTACGAGCATTCAGGTAAAGTACACTTATGTTGGTTTTTTTACCTCTGTTTTGAATCTTAACATCTCCAGTTTTACTCCTTTTAGTATTACTGGGCCTATTCACTGAGCTCCCCTCACTCACTGTACCTTGTACTGTCGCCCTTTTTGATTTTTGACTATGTCTTCTCTGTCTTGCACTTTCCCCCTTACTTCCTTTTGCTTCTGTCACTCTGTTACTACCTTCCAACTTCCTGCATCGGTTCCCATCCCCCTGCCACATTAGTTTAAACCCTCCCCAACAGATGCCCCTGAGAGGCTACCTGCTGCCTCAACTGGTGAGTCAGTAACCTACTTTCCTTCTCCCCGTGATCATAGAACGTCCCTTGTACATGACGAAGCTGGCCAACCTCTTTCCCTGTCGATACCAATTCGAATTCCATCTTGAGCTCTTTTCTCTCCATCAACAACTCCTCCTTTGGCAGAGCTGAGTATTGTCTGTCCACTGCCAGAATTGCCTCAATCAACCCCTGCCTCTATCCTTCCCGCCTTATCCCTATGAGCTTTAATCGAGATCAGCACCCCCTAATTACCTCCTTTAACGATTCCCAGAACTTGGAAGGTGAGACTTCCTTGCTCTTATTAAACTCGACGTACATCCTGATAGCAGCAGCTATCCACTCGCATGCCCCCTTGTTTTCCAACAATGCCACATCCAACCTCCACTGGGGGGGGGGGGGGGGTCGCTGGGCGCAACTCCTCTCCAAACACAAATCCACATAGTGCGGAGCAAGGTCAGGTATGACAATTTCCAAACGTTCTGACCCTACCACCCCATGGAGCAGCACCTTATCCACTTCGGAAAATCAATGCTAGGGAGTAACCTGATGCATGTGTGAGAAAAAGGAGACCTCCTCCCTCAGGTGTCTAAATCTCCACAAATCCTCACCCCCCTTTCTGTTCCACGAACCCAAGCAGCTCCTTTGTCACTTTGGATTTCTTAAGGGATTTGGGGCATGACCTATCATGTCTGGGGTCAAGTACACAATGAAAGACCTCCCCCCTCCCCATAATCAGCCGATGAGAATCCAGATCTGGGAAGGACGCCAACACCCTCTTGATAAACTCTGTACCCTCACAGTTCAGTGCGTACATGTTCACCAAAACCACAGGAGACCCCTCCAACCTCCCACTCACCATCACGTATCTTGCCCCTGGATCCACCACTATGTTAGTCACGGCGAAGGCCACCCTCTTACTGATAAGTACCCCAGTTTCCCTCGTCTTCGCATTGAAACAAGAAGGGAACACTTGACCCACCCACACTTTCCTCAGCCTCTTGATCTCTAATCCTCAGGTGCATTTCCTGAAAACCACATCCGCTTTCAAGCCCTTTAAATGGACGAACACCTGAGCTCTTTTGACCAGTCTATTCAATCCCCTCATGTTCCATGTGACCAATCTTTCCCCCCCCCCCCCCACCCTGATCAGTCATACCCTACCCGTTAGGGAAATCAACAGGACCATCCCTCGCCCAGATTCCAGGCCCACCCAAGATGGCTGCCACCACCTTCCTCCACCCAGTAACTCAATCATTACCATCAGTAGCCCACCCTCCATCCCCACTAACTCCATCCCCTTCAAAACCCTCCCACACCCCCCATCCCGTACATCAAACCAACTGCCCCTCCCCCACCAACCCTTCCCCTTCCCCATCCCAAACAAAGAAAACCCAGCCTCCCTGGGCTTGTTATCCCAAACAACAAAGAAATCAACCCCATTCCCCCCCACCCCAAATAACCAGCTGTGCTTTCTCCCCCACTCCACATCCGCTAACCAGAATCTCTGCGAGAGTGACCCCCACCTGGGGAGAAATTCCACACACAACCCCCGCTACCCAAACCTGATTTTAATCTTGTGCACCAAACCAATCCATCCTCACACCCACACTCCCCCGTCCCACCCACATTCCCAACTATTCCCAACAATTGGGGCCTCACGGTAGCATGGTGGTTAGCATCAATGCTTCACAGCTCCAGGGCCCCAGGTTCGATTCCCGGCTGGGTCACTGTCTGTGTGGAGTCTGCACGTCCTCCCCGTGTGTGCGTGGGTTTCCTCCGGGTGCTCCGGTTTCCTCCCATAGTCCAAAGATGTGCGGGTTAGGTGGATTGGCCATGCTAAATTGCCCGTAGTGTAAGGTTAATGGGGGGATTGTTGGGTTACAGGTATACGGGTTACGTGGGTTTGAGTAGGGTGATCATTGCTTGGCACAACATTGAGGGCCGAAGGGCCTGTTCTGTGCTGTACTGTTCTAAAAAAAAAAAAAAAAAAAAAAAAATTGCTATAAAACATCCGAAACCCCAAACACAGGGTAACAGATATTACAGGCATATACAAAATATAACCGAAAAACCCACTGAGAACAAAACAAAACACACATCCAAAACTTCACCACACGGGTAAAACCACCCATAACATTCAAATGACCTCCAGTCTAAGCTGCTTGATAAAGTTGTTCACCTCCTCCGGCGTGTCAAAATGATGGCCTCTGCCCCCATACGTGACTCGCAGGCGGGCCGGGTACTCTATTCCGAATTTTACCTTGCTCCTAAAAAGGCTGACTTGGCTTTATTAAACCCAGCCCTCCATTCCGCCAGTTCTGCTCCCAAGTCCAGGTACATTCTAATGGTGTGGCCTTCCTACTTGCACTCATGTCTCTTTCGCCCATCTCAGGATCTTTTCTTTGTCTACGTACGGGAGCCGTGGTGGCTCTCTGGACCTGGGCTTCTTCCTCAGTGACCAATGGGCTGGGTCTACTTCAGGAGGGCATGCAAAGACTCCCTCCCCCATCATCTGCCCGACACCTTTGTCACAAACTCTGTGGCCTTCGCTCCTTCTATGCCCTCGGGCAGTCTAACGATCCTCAGACTGTTGTCTGGACCGATTCTCGAGGTGTTTGATCTTGGCCTTAATTATCATTTGCCCCTCCGCCATCATCATCACTTCAGCCTCCAAGGAGCCAATCTGATCCGCATGATCTGAGGCCGTCTCCTCCACCTTCTAGATCGACGAATTCTGCGCCTCCAATTTCTGTTCCACCCTTTCCAGAGCTGCCCGGAGTGGCTCAGTCACTTTTGCCAGATCGTCCGTGACCTCCTGCCTCTGCTTTCTAAATCTTCCCATCAGAAACTCCACCAACTTCTCAGTTGTCCACTGAGTAGGCAACAATGCTGCAGGTCCCTCCGCCATGTTTTCCCCTCCTGCACCACAAGTGTCTCCTGAGTCCAAAGAGAACCCTTTACTCGACACGCTCCTCATTTGGTCACCTTTAGACATCCCACACCGAAGGAGGAATTCTAACTCTTCCGCTATATCACTTTTCACCTGCACAGCTCCCGCTAAACGGACAAAGAGGGTCAAAAATAAAGCCCTCAGGCAGGAGCCACCTCTGATGCCACCTCTCACATTATGGCCGCCACTGCAAGTCTTAACATTTTATTAATGATAACATTCTTCCAATTCCTTTTGTTTTGGTGGAGTATAAGGTGCCCTTTTACAATTTAGTCACCTTTTATTTAGAAACATTTGACTTAATGCACTCCTTGCTCTTCATCCTTAGCCTCAAATTAGGATGGTTTTAATAATATGGTAGGAGGAGGAGCATATTAAAAATGCTAGCCAATGAGGGTGGATTATCATTAGATTCAAAGACCTTTGAAAAGAATTGCTACTTTATCAAACAGCATAAAAGCATGTTTGTTTCTTTTGCCTCATTCTAACTATTTGCAAAGTACACACGAGCTTATGCCAGATGGTGTTCAGTAAACTTGAAGTTCTAACGGAACCATACAGACTCAAAACGTTGACTCTGTTTCTCTCTCCACAGGTGCTGCCAGACCTGCTGAGTTTAACCAACGTTTTCTATTTTCATTTCAGATTTCCAGCACCCATTTTGCTTTTATTCAAGGATTGAATGTCATTTATATCTTATTAATGATATTCCATCACATTTATGATTCTAAACATGATAAAGGTAGCTCAACAAATGAAACTAAAAATGATCTCCTATCAGTAATAGTCCAGGCAAGTGGAATTTGGTCCTGCAATTAGGTCCTCCTTGAATATTGCTGGGGAATTAAGTGATGTGTTGGGTACTCTGGATCTGTGGAGACTGCGTTTACCTCAGCAGTAACACATACAGGCTACCAACACTTGAAATAGTACAACACTATTTTATTAAGCTAGAAACTATTGAACATACTTTCACTGTGGGTCGACACTATGTTAGATTAAACTGAAGACCTTGCCTATCCTAACCAGTCTATACTATCAGCACATGATAAAGATCTGCGCTACAAGCTGTGAGCTCTGTTCTTCTTAAGAGGCTGCATCCCGAATGAGCGGGAAAACTAGTGCCCTCTGTCTTTATAGTGAGTGTGCTCTAACTGGTGATTGGCTTCCGTGTTGTGTGTGTTGATTGGTCTTGCAGTGTGTCAATCAGTGTATGTCTGCACCATGATACATATACTGATGTGTATATTATGACATTAAGTATTGCCTTCTCAACCAGCAACCTCTGGTTTAGTTTTCGTGTGTTAGGTATTGGGTACACTGTGTTTCTGCAGTTTGATAGGTTGACAGGGGCTTTGAAGGTCGATTGTTAACATTGTTAGCAATTTTCATTAAGGCCTGTCATCGCCTTACATGTTGCAGGTTTGGGGATGGCTTTAGGTATGTTCACCTCTTTGAGAGGTTGTGGCAAAATTTACATTTCTGCTTTAAAATACTTTTAAAAACAAGAGACCAGAAGGGGTAAAACTAGAGAATTGACAGCACTTTCCTCTACTACGACAAAGTAAATTGTGACCTGTTGGCTATGAAGGAACAAGTAGGATCAATTATTAATCCTGCCACTCCTGTTTGGGTGCCAACTATGTGCTTCTGCTGTGGGTGACATGAAACAAATTGTGGCTTAACAAAGGGTTGCTAAGAACATAAGAACTAGAAGCAGGAGTAGGCCATCTGGCCCCTCGAGCCTGCTCCGCCATTCAATGAGATCGTGGCTGATCTTTTGTGGACTCAGCTCCACTTTCCGGCCCAAACACCATAACCCTTAATCCCTTTATTCTTCAAAAAACTATCTATCTTTACCTTAAAAACATTTAATGAAGGAGCCTCAACTGCTTCACTGGGCAAGGAATTCCATAGATTCACAACCCTTTGGGTGAAGTTTCCTCCTAAACTCAGTCCTAAACCTACTTCCCCTTATTTTGAGGCTATGCCCCTCGTTCTGCTTTCACCCGCCAGTGGAAACAACCTGCCTGCATCTATCCTATCTATTCCCTTCATAATTTTAAATGTTTCTATAAGATCCCCCCCCCGCATCCTTCTAAATTCCAACGAGTACAGTCCCAGTCTACTCAACCTCTCCTCATAATCCAACCCCTTCAGCTCTTGGATTAACCTAGTGAATCTCCTCTGCACACCCTCCAGTGCCAGTATGTCCTTTCTCAATTAAGGAGACCAAAACGGAACACAATACTCCAGGTGTGGCCTCACTAACACCTTATACAATTGCAACATAACCTCCCTAGTCTTAAACTGAACTAAGGTTCAGTAACTAACTCAAAGTAGCTGACAGGAAGGTATTGGCCCCTTAATTCTGACCTCAAAGAGCACTCATACTCCATCAGCGATATTTCCATTCCAACCATTCTTGTCATCCCTTTAAATGGAATTGCTCAAGTAATCTTGTTTAGTCCCAAACTAAACTCCACCTTATATTCTGGGCTGGTATGTGAGTAATGTGAATGGAGAGTGTTTAAAATCTTAAATTGTATTTCAAAACTTGACATAGGTTGTGTATGGCAATGCTCTGATGCTCAATTGTAAATGGAAGCTCTTTCCTTAATTTAATGGGACTAGTTTTGACAGTTTGGCTTTGGTTACATGCCTTGCTGATTGAAAGGGAGTGCATTTACAACTCCAATGGCACCTTATTTACATTTGCCCCCTGTAGTGATGGCTGATATGCAAGCTGAACACGTAGATTTTGGGAAGCAGCTCAATATTTCAGCAACACAGGGTTGCTTTTTATTTTTGGAGAGGTATGTTTCAGTGCCGTAGTAGAGATATGGAGTACAAATATTCCAATAGCTGTTAACAACTATAATTGTTGGTATGATTAAATAGTGAAAAGGCCTATCTAGTATTATGGGCTGCTAATCTAACATTCAAAAGACGTGCCAAAGTGATATATAAAGCAAGAAGAAAAGTGACCTATATTTGCATTTTAGTAATTGATGTTTTTAGCCAGCTGATACTAGGTTAAACTAAAACCTGTTTACTAGATGTATTTTGTGCATTTAATTATTAGAATGTTGCTGAAAAGAGAGACATACATAGAACATAGAGTGCAGAAAGAGGCCATTCGGACCATCAAGTCTGCACCGACCCACTTAAGCGCTCACTTCCACCTTATCCCCTAACCCAATAACCCCTCCTAACCTTTTTGGTTACTAAGGGCAATTTATCATGGCCAATCCACCTAACCTGCATGTCTTTGGACTGTGGGAGGAAACCAGAGCAGACACGGGGAGAACGTGCAGACTGCGCACAGACAGTGACCCAGCGGGGAATTGAACCTGGGACCCTGGCGCTGTGAAGCCACAGTGCTATCCACTTGTGCTGTCGTGCTGCACATACTGGTGAAGCTTTTTGTCTTGTACTCATTAGGAGAAACATAAGAATACCACATTTTAAACAATCACGATAATTTATATTGCATGAGGATGTGCTGATCAGTTGGCAAGTCAATTCTGATTGTTTACCCCATGTCATGCCCAGCGACCAGAGGGCCGGCAGCTCAGCAGCACCACTGGGAGCAGTGGCCACTGCTGGTGCTGCACCAGGACATCTGGAGAATGAGGGTTCATCAACGGCATTTCTGGCAGGCCCTGATGAGCCGTCGGGAGGGGGGTGGGGCGGAGGGGGGTTGTCGCTAGAGCGTGCAGTGCTGTTGCCACTGGAGGCACATCCATAGACCATTGGGTTTGTAAAAAGGTGGATGCATCTGGGTTATTGCTTCCAGGGCCCAGAGAGATATAATGTACCTTGATGTTTCCCCTGTTTCTGGGTCCTTTTTTCCCCGCACCCCGCCCACCATATCTCGCTCTCCCCTTAATGCCCTACCTCATCAAGCCCATCTCATCTCCCACTGTCTCTTCCTCAACTCTCGCACACCCATTTTAGTCCAAAAACAAACATAATTCTTTAGCAAAGGAGGAACTGTGTCCGAAAAATGCCCCAACCCCTCCCAGCCTGTCATCATAACCTTTCACTGTTTAAATACTGCCTGTGCCCTTTAATTTCCAATAGCCTAAGTGAGAGCAAGGGAGAGGCTGAAAGGCAATGTGGTCTGGAGCTGACCTCGAGTCCCAGCCTGATCTGGATGTTATGATCCCAGTTGATGTTATAACTGGATGGGAAGATCTCAGAATGGAACCTGGTTCAAAAGACCCTGGGCGAAATTCTCCGCACCCGCGGAAAGTCGGCAAATGGTCGTAAAAATCGGGACCGTTTTACGACGGTCGCGAAGGCTTCATTTCCCGAACGATTCACTTCCTGGAAATGGGCTAGCAGCGCGGCCGCGTCAACTACGTGCGTGATGACGACGGAACGCGACGACGACACAAACCCGCCCATGTGACGCCGCCCGACGCCGTAAAAAGGCGCGGGCGACCACAGAATCTGTCGGGCAGGATGTCGGAGCCTAGGCGAGCTGCTCCTCGCTTTATTGATGCAGACGTCGAGGAGCTCCTCGATGCCGTGGAGCAGAGGAGGGGCATCATCCGCCCGCGGAGAGGGCATCGCCAACCTGCCAGCACGGTACGCCAGGCCTGGCGTGACGTGGCTGCTGCCGTCAGTGCTGTGGGGCACACCCCTCGCTCAGCAGAGCAGTGCCGAAAGAAGCTACACGACCTCACCAGGTCTGCCAGGGTAAGTGCCATGAGGGTGCCCCCTAGTCACAACCATCCCTCCCCCTTAACTGCCCGGGGGGGGGGGGGGGAGAGGGATTGGGGCAGAGTTATTTGAGGGTGGTTCACAAAGTTGTCGCAGACCCAGCGCTCTGGCCCCGAGGAGAGATGCAATCATCTGATGACAACTTGCCCCCCCCCAAACTGTGCCAGTATCAGAACGGACTTCTGATACCTACCGTTTTGTAATGATCTACCTATGTTCCCTCCCCCAACAGGCCAATGCCGGTCATAACCACCGTGAGCGGCACAAGACTGGAGGGGGTTCGCCCAACATGCACCCCCTCAGCACCTTTGAACAGAGGGCACTGGACCTTGTTGGGGGGTCTGCCACCCGCGATATCGCGCAATGCGAGGTTGGCGGAACTGCAGCAAGTGAGACAACCCTCCCTGACAAACACCCCCCCCCCATCCTCTGTCCCTTCACACACCCTGCCCACTGGGACACCTCCCCATCCTCTGTCCCTTCACACACCCTGCCCACTGGGACACCTCCCCATCCTCTGTCCCTTCACACACCCTGCCCACTGGGACACCTCCCCATCCTCTGTCCCTTCACACACCCTGCCCACTGGGACACCTCCCCATCCTCTGTCCCTTCACACACCCTGCCCACTGGGACACCTCCCCATCCTCTGTCCCTTCACACACCCTGCCCACTGGGACACCTCCCCATCCTCTGTCCCTTCACACACCCTGCCCACTGGGACACCTCCCCATCCTCTGTCCCTTCACACACCCTGCCCACTGGGACCGTCCAGCGGCCTGCCAAGCAAATCGAAATAACCCGTCTCATTCTCTTCCCTAGGACGTGATGCCGAACGACCAGGGCCGTCTGGCTGCAGACGGAGACAGGAATCTGCCGCCACCTCACCCGGGGCCTCACAACAGAGGGTGCCCGATCAGCGGGCGGCCCTATCCGCCCCAACCCAATCTGCGGACCAGGACGCACAGAGGGTTCGAAGTCCACCACCACCACCAGAAATGGCCAGGGACAACCCTCCTGTCGCTGAGCAGCCCCACACCATGGACGAGGACCTAACCATTGAGAGCGTCGGGCTTGCGGTACTGCTTTCTCCCACCACATCCATCATCCCAGAGATACACACCCCGGCGGGCCTATTTAGTGATGAGTCTCCTGGGGCACAGTCTGGTTGGCACATCACAGATGAGCAGGTACAGCAGGTGGAGGTCGGAGCAACAGAGGGCCCGGACTCGCGGAGGCCAGACCAGGCCCAGGATGCAGCTGGCTCCCAGACGTTTTCGGAGTTCCTGGAGTTTCTCAACCCACCCGCACAGCCGATGCCTCAGGAAACCCAGGGAAACAATGACGGGATGAGGGCTTCCTTCCAGACTCTGCAGACGCTGTTAGAGGAGTCGAACCGCGTCCAAGAGCAGGGAGTGGTGCCGCTCATGGCAGAGACCCAGTCCGACACCGCACGGGTGGCATCCGCGGTGGAGGCAATGGGTCAGGTTATGCAAGACGTTGGGGTTAATGTGCACGCGTCATCCTCGGCCCTGGACAGGGTTGCCCTCTCACAGGCAGCAATGTGCCAGAGCCAAACCGACATTGCCGGCGCCCTGCGGGCCATGGCCGAGTCTCAGCAGGTCATTGGCCAGTCGCAGCAGTCAGTCGCCGAGAGCATCAACCGCCTGACACATGTGCTGGATGGCGTCGTGCACACTCAGGTTGAGATCGCACAGTCCCTGGCGGGAATGTCTAACTCCCTGGACTCCGTCTCTGCAAACCTTCGGAACCTGGTGGATACCGTTGCAGGCCTCCAGGACTGGCAGCGCCAGGTGTCGGTGGTGCGACGGGGAACCTCCCCGCTCGCACCTCTGTCCCAAAGTGAGGCCCGGGGGCCACCGGGCTCCCCGAGGGAGGAGGAGGTTTCGGGGGCCCGTCCCATTAACTCCATCACGGGACGTCCCGGAATTCTCGGCCTCCCCCCGTCCCATCCCTGGTGCATCGGGTGGGCAGCAGGCAGAGCAGGGTGGCACAATGTCACCCGAGACGCCCGCAGAGCAGCCTGGCCCATCAAGGCCGGGTCGCCCCAGGAAACGCTTGGCCAAGGAGAAACGAGTTGAGGGGGGCGATTCGCAGCAATCCTCCTCCACTCCTGCTATATCATCTGGGGATTCACTTAGACGTAGTGGTAGGGCCCGTAAGGCAACTAACATAGACACTGAGTAAGTTGGCACGGGTAAAGGGCACAGTTTAGTTGTAGGGGCTAGGGCACCTGTAAATAATTGTTAATATTAAACGCACTGTTCCACCTTACTTGTAATACCGTGTGATTGTTCCACAGCCACAGGAATCGTGATGGTGACCGAGTGTCGCTGGGGGTGACGGGTGGTGAAACCTCGGTGCCGGGTGTGCAGTCCCTGCCCCTACCCCCCACCCAGAGCTAGCCCACGCGGGCACGTGATGGAGTGTCAGTGACGAACTCAGCGGCCACCAAGGTGGATGGTTCAGCTATTGCCATGGGTCAGACTCTCTCTAACGACTCTGAGCTCACAGCTCTTCGCAGAGCGGGCTGTCATCATTCCACATGGCACTGATCACACCCGCTGACACAGCCATCAATGCTGTGCCATTCGGTCTGGACCCAGTGATAAGCGTCATGTCGAAGTGGAGCAGTGTACACTGAGAGGGAGGGTTGTGGTGGTGGCAGTTGTGTGGTGACCCTCTGCATGACTAGCGATGCAGGTGGTGGTTTGGTGTTCATTGGGGACGTCACATGCGATGCGTGAACCGTGCTGCCACCATGACGTTGCGTGCCCGCCGTCCTTGCGGGGCCGTCGTGCCGCCTCCTGGACATCACCAGCACCTGGGTCGTGTCTGCGTGCTGCGCCCGCCACTCCGCCAGCGTCCTCCTCCTCCTCCTCCTCCTCCTCCTCCTCCTCTGTGCTGGCACTACTGCCACTAGCTTCTCCCTCCGCCTCCTGCAACAGGTCATCTTCCCTCTGCATCGCGATGTTGTGCAGCGCACAGCAGACCACTACAATGCGAGCGACCCTGTCGGCCTGGTACTGCAGGGCCCCTCCGGAGCGGTCCAGGCACCTGAATCTCATCTTCAGGAGGCCAAGGCAGCGCTCCACCACACCCCTGGTTGCTGCATGGGCCTCGTTGTATCGTGTTTCCGCATTGGTCTGAGGCCTCCGTATAGGCGTCATCAGCCAAGACCTCAGCGGATAAACCCTGTCACCTAGCAACCAGCCCCTCAGCCGGGGGGGACGTCCCTCAAACATCGCAGGGATGAACGACTGCGCTAGTATGTAGGAGTCATGCACACTCCCTGGGAACCTTGCACAGACGTTCATGAACCTCATGTGGGGGTCGCATACCACCTGGACATTAATGGAGTATGTCCCCCTCCTGTTTGTGAACACGTCCCTGTCCACAGCAGGCGGGCGCATGGGGACGTGAACACAGTCGATTGACCCTTGAACCCTCGGTATCCCGGCCACACTGGCAAATCCATGGACTCGTGAGTCTTGACTTGCTCGGTCCTCGGGAAAGGTGATGTAGCGATCGGCGATGGCATAGAGGGCGTCGGTCACATCCCGGATGCACCTGTGCACCGATGACTGGGAGATCCCAGAGACGTCCCCGCTCGGAGACTGGAAGGAACCGGTAGCATAGAAGTTCAGAGCGACCGTCACCTTGATGGCTACCGGGATCGCGTGTCCTCCCCCCGTTCCACGTGGGGCGAGGTGCGACAGGAGTTCGCAGATATGTATCACCGTCTGCCTACTCAGCCGGAGTCTTCTCCTGCAGGTGATGTCCGGCATTGTTAGGAAAGAGACCCGGACACGGTACACCCTCGGCTTTGGTCGTCGCCTCTGACGCCGTGGCTGCACCCTCACTCTCTCCTCTTCCTCTTCCTCCTCCTCCTCCTCCTCCTCCTCCTCCCCCCCCCATGCTGCTCGACGACTGGCAACTCTTCGGCCCTTCCCTCTGCTGCTGCAGCTGGCCCTGCAGCCACTGCGGGTTGTGGGTGTGGATGCTGCTGCATCTCCAAATCCAGTAGAGCTGCCCCAACCACTGCGCAGAACATAGCCGTTCTGTTCCCATGCATCGTGCTAACCTACAGAAGGGTGGTGGGGGGCAGAGAAACGGGACATGTTAGACGGACGTTAGTCGTTACCTCGGCAGCCGCCAGCCATGGGATACCAGTGTGTCCCGGTGGCCTGGTCGCGCTGCTGACACGCGGTCAGCCTAACCCCTGGTCACTTTCTGCATCCAACGGCCAGTAAACTATGGCCTCCTCACGGGTGCGTCAGTGGCCTGTGGCCGGAAGCCACAGGGGGAACCAGCGGCCGTGTCCTCGTCACCTGCACACCATGGCATGGTGGCAGACATTTTGTTACGGGGTTGGACGGCTCACCCTCTACCTAACCCCCCCCTCCGTCGCCCCCCACTGCCCCCTCCGTCTCCCCCACTGCCCCCTCCGTCTCCCCCACTGCCTCCCCCGTCTTCCCCCACTGCCCCCTCCGTCTCCCCCACTGCCCCCTCCGTCTCCCCCACTGCCCCCTCCGTCTCCCCCACTGCCACCACCGTCTCCCCCACTGCCCCCTCCGTCTCCCCCACTGCCAACTCCGTCTCCCCCACTGCCCCCTCCGTCTCCCCCACTGCCCCCTCCGTCTCCCCCACTGCCCCCTCCGTCTCCCCCACTGCCCCCTCCGTCTCCCCCACTGCCCCCTCCGTCTCCCCCACTGCCCCTCCGTCTCCCCCACTGCCTCCCCCGTCTCCCCCCCACTGCCCCCGCTCTGGACCCCCTCCCGTTCCCAGGGATGCCTTCCCCGTTGTGGCCAGACTCGAGCGGTGCGCTGAACGGTGCGCTGAGCGGTGCGCAGAGTGGTGCCCTGACCTCCTCCAAGCAGTCGTCAGCCAGGCCGACTGGTTGACGAATTTAAAAAGCAGGTGTGTTTCACGACGTCCAAACAGGGCGCCATGACGTCGGGACTTCGGCCCATGCGGGCCGGTGAATAGCGGGGGGGCTCTCAGTGGCGATTCTGGTCGTGTCAGGGGCGGGAAGGAGGCGTTTGTCGGGAAACGCGACTCCGACAATTTGCGGGGTTCGGAGAATAGCGGGAGGGCGTCGGAACAGCGTCGCCGTAAAAATTTCCGACGCCCGCTATTCTCCGACCCGTCGTGAGTCCGGAGAATCTCGCCCCCTAACTTTTATCTTTTTTTATAAGATGTGGAAGAACGGAGTCATAGGACCACTAATTAGTTTTAACATGAAAGAAAGTTTTTTCAAATTTTGGATTATGATGCAACATGCCTTTACTACCCCACTTAGCTTAACAATTACGTGCAGGTTGCAGGATTGACACCGATTGGATGTGTACTTTAATCTACAATGGTCTCATTAACACACAGTTACTTTTAAAATAAATTTAGAGTACCCAATTATTTTGTTTTCCAATTAAGGAGCAATTTAGCATGGCCAATCCACCTAACCTGCACATCTTTGGGCTGTGGGGGTGAAACCCACACAGACACGGGGAGAACGTGCAAACTCCACATGGAGAGTGACCCAGGGCCGGGATTCGAACCCAGGTCCTCAGCGCCGCAGTCCCAGTGCTAACCACTGTGCCATGTGCCACCCTAACACACAGTCACTCTTAAGCACACTTAGGTGACTGTAGACAAATACACTCTCCACTCCTACCCCCAAGTGAATGTCTGTGAATGTCGCTCCAGAATCCCCCCAGTCCAGATTTTCCAAATGGCATTTTTAAACAAAGCTTCTACTCCAGTTTTGTCAGCGAATCCAGTCCAGGATTTTACACCAACCGCTTTAGGATTTCTTTGTCATGACTGCTGTGCAAATTGTTCACAATTGCTTTACTTCTTGATTCCCAGATTGTATTAAAATGGCATCAGACGTTTCAACTAACTTTGAAGATGGTTGTCCTACCTTAAAGCTGGTTACTGCAATTGTCTCTTTAACTCAGAACACTTTGTTTCCTCATCTTTGAATTCTACTGAACAATACCTTGGTGTTTGTTCACTTAACTTCAGATATCTTCAGATATCCGACCCCACAGGGGGTCGGAGAATCCCCCAGGGCCGGCGTCAATCGTGCACCCGGCATGTCCCGAATTCTCTGCCCCCCGAGATTCGGCGGGCCCCCCGTGGCGATTCTCTGGCCCGTGATGGGCCGAAGTCCCGCCGCTGACAGGCCTCTCCCGCCGGCGTGGATTAAGCAACCTACCTGACCAGCGGGATTGGCGGTGCGGGCGGGCTCCGGGGTCCTGGGTGGGGGGGGGGGGGGGGGGGGGGGGGCCCACGGGGCGATCTGACCCCGGGGAGTGCCCCACCGCGATCGGGACCCACTGATCGGCGGGCAGGCCTGTGCCATGGGGGCACTCATTTCCTTCCGCCTTCGCCATGGTCTTCACCATGGCGGATGCGGAAGAGACCCCCCCTCCCCTGCGCATGCGCCGGTATGACGTCAGCAGCCGGCTGGCGTGGCGCCAAAGGCCAATCATGTCAGCCGGCGGAGTGGGAACCACTCTGGCGCGGGCCTAGCCCCTCAATGTTAGGGCTTGGCCCCTAAAGGTGCGGAGACTTCCGCACCTTTGGGGCGGCCCGACGCCGGAGTGGTTCACGCCACTCCGACATGCCGGGACCCCCCACCCCTCCGGGTAGGGGAGAATCCCGGCCATGACGTTAAATCCACTTAAAACTAAACCTTATTTCTAATGTTTTCTAATACAAATATATATTCCTTAAAACTACCTTTGTTTTCATAACATGCACCAATGTCTGCTGCTCAGATTTACCACCAGTCCTTATATCTGGATCGACATTACCCAAACAGCTAGATCGGAGAGTTACCTGGCAGAGCTAGATAAGAGCAATCCCACAATGTGGTATTTCTGTATAAGTAATACAGAGATGGTGGTATCTCTCACCAAAGTGCTGCTTATCTCATCTTTATTATTTTTGGATTAATGATATACACTGTAGAGTTTATCGCAAGGAATGAGTCCTCGTCAAATAGCATTTTTTAGACCCTCATTGGGACGTCACTTCAGCCAATCGTGCATGCAATACTAAAGAAAGGCATTCATTTATATCAGTTTATAGAACTCAGAAACATCACAGATTTGTTGTTCAATGAGTCACATGGTGGTTATTCTAGGGGAAAAGGCTAATTTGTACACAGCAAGATCCCATAAAGAACAATTAAGATATTTTTTTTTTGTTTAGCATGGGCTGTGGTGTTTTGGACCTTCTGCGTCCCCCTCTCCCAGGCCCTGGTCTCCACATCGAGCACAGGACCCTCACTATTCTGGTCGAATGCTAACGGAGGCAGAAACAGATCGTTAATTGGACACTTGAGCTCTGGGCAGACGAGTTACATGATCTTTCCCACCATGTGCAAGATGACATGGTAGTAGGACAAAGACACCACCCACCATGTTCGCTGCTCCATCTTACCAGCCTTCCTGCTTCCCAGCCGGTCCGCCAAAGGGTTGAGAAAATCCAGCCTAACATTTCAGACTGATGAACTTTTGGCAGAACCAGTTTATTTGGATATTTAGCATCTGTTAAGAAAAATCATCAAGAAGAAGAATTAAGAGATGAGAGTCTGTTTAAAAATAGGTTTTGTTTTGCATTAACGTGAAGAAACTTTTAAGAGCCAAGAGTCTGTATCAGGCCCAGCTGGTGGTTGCGATCACCGGGAAATGCTCATTAATCCACAGTCTGAACGATTTAACTGTCAGAGGAACAAAGATCACCTGTTGATGGAAAAGGCAATCGGCTGATGGTGGCAGCAATTACACGTATCAGGGAGCAATGTTACAGCTCAGGAATGCCATTGAGCAGGTGCATCACTCCTTAGAGTACTGTGTGTATTCTGGTTGCCATAACATAAGAAGATATAGAGGGGCTGAAGAAGGTGGAGAGGAGGTTTACAAGAATACCAGAAAAATATTGGGTGTATATATATATCAGGGTAGGGATGGTTCTCTAATTTCTTGATAGATGATAGCTGTTGTGACCTGATAGAGGTCCTTAAAACTATGAAAGGAATTGACAGTGGCACGGTAACACAGTAGAACATAAGAACATAAGAACTAGGAGCAGGAGTAGGCCATCTGGCCCCTCGAGCCTGCTCCGCCATTCAATGAGATCGTGGCTGATCTTTTGTGGACTCAGCTCCACTTTCCAGTCCAAACACCATAACCCTTAATCCCTTTATTCTTCAAAAAACTATCTATCTTTATCTTAAAAACATTTAATGAAGGAGCCTCAACTGCTTCATTGGGCAAGGAATTCCATAGATTCACAACCCTTTGGGTGAAGAAATTCCTCCTAAACTCAGTCCTAAATCGACTTCCCCTTATTTTGAGGCTATGCCCCCTAGTTCTGCTTTCACCTGCCAGTGGAAACAGCCTGCCCGCATCTATCCTATCTATTCCCTTCATAATTTTAAATGTTTCTATAAGATCCCCCCTCATCCTTCTAAATTCCAAAGAGTACAGTCCCAGTCTACTCAACCTCTCCTCATAATCCAACCCCTTCAGCTCTGGGATTAACCTCGTGAATCTCCTCTGCACACCCTCCAGTGCCAACACGTCCTTTCTCAATTAAGGAGACCAAAACTGAACACAATACTCCAGGTGTGGCCTCACTAACACCTTATACAATTGCAGCATAACCTCCCTAGTCTTAAACCCCATCCCTCTACCAATGAAGGACAAAACTCCATTTGCCTTCTTAATTACTTGTTGCACCATAACATAAGAAGATATAGAGGGGCTGAAGAGGGTGGAGAGGAGATTTACAAGAATAATACCAGAAAAATATTGGGTATATATATATCAGGGAAGGGATGGTTCTCTAATTTCTTGATAGATAATAGCTGGTAAACCAACTTTTTGCGACTCATGCACTAGCACACCCAGGTGTCTCTGCACAGCAGCATGCATTAATATTTCATTATTTAAATAATAATCCCTTTTGTTGTTATTCCTACCAAAATGTATCACCTCACATTTGTCAACATTGTCTTCCATCTGCCAGACTCTAGCCCTTTCACTTAACCTATCCAAATCCCTCTGCAGACTTCCTGTATCCTCTGCATGTGTTGCTTTACCACTCATTTTAGTGTCGTCTGCAAACTTGGACACATTGCACTTGCTCCCCAACTCCAAATCATCTATGTAAATTGTAAACAATTGTGGCCCTGAGGGACACCACTAGCTACTGATTGCCAACCAGAGAAACACCCATTAATCCCCACTCTTTGCTTTCTATTAATTAACCCATCCTCTATCCATGCTACTACTTTACCCTTAATGCCATGCATCTTTATCTTATGCCGCAACTTATTGTGTGGCACCTTGTCAAAAGCTTTCTGGAAATCCAGAAAGCCGCTTTCTGCCTACCTCCTTTTTTAAACAGTGATGTCACGTTTGCTAATTTCCAATCCGCTGGGACCATCCCGGAGTCTAGTGAATTTTGGTAAATTATCACTAGTGCATTTGCAATTTCCCTAGCCATCTCTGTTAACACTCTGGAATGCATTCCATCAGGGCCAGGAGACTTGTCAACCTTTAGCCCCATCAGCTTGCCCATCACTACCCCCTCAGTCATAACAATCATCTCAAAGTCCTCACCTGTTTATTCTCATAATTTATCTTGCTCTTTATTGCTTTTTTAGTAGCTTTTTGTTGCCACCTAAAGGTTTCCCAGACCTCTAGTCTCCCACTAATTCTTGCCACTTTGTATGCTTTTTCCTTCAATTTGATACTCTCCCTTATTTCCTTAGATATCCACGGTCGATTTTCCCTCTTTCTACCGTCCTTCCTTTTTTTGGTATAAACCTTTGCTGAGCACTGTGAAAAATCGCTTGGAAGGTTCTCCACTGTTCCTCAACTGTTCCACCATAAATTCTTTGCTCCCAGTCTACCTTAGCTAGCTCTTCTCGCAGCCAATTGTAATCTCCTTTGTTTAAGCACAAAACACTAGTGTTTGATTTTACCTTCTCACCCTCCATCTGTATTTTAAATTCCACCATATTGTGATCGCTCCTTCAGAGAGGATCCCTAACTATGAGATCATTAATCTATCCTGTTTCATTACACAGGACCAGATCTAGGACCACTTGTTCCTTCGCAGGTTCCATTACATATTGTTCTCGGAAACTATTGCAGATACATTCTATAAACTCCTCCTCAAGGCTGCCTTGACCGACCTGATTAAACCAATCGACATGTAGATTAAAATCCCCCATGATAACTGCTGTACCATTTCTACATGCATCAGTTATTTCTTTGTTTATTGCCTGCCCCACCATAATGTTACTATTTGGTGGCCTATAGACTACTCCTATCAGTGACTTTTTTGCCTTACTGTTCCTGATTTCCATCCAAATGGATTCAACCTTATCCTCCATAGTACCGATGTCATCCCTTACTATTACCCGGATGTCATCCTTAAATAACAGAGCTGCACCACCTTCCTTACCATCCACTCTGTCCTTCCGAATAGTTTGATACCCTTGGATATTTAACTCCCAGTCGCGACCATCCTTTAACCATGTTTCAGTAATGGCCACTAAATCATAGTCATTCACGATGATTTGCGCCATCAACTCATTTACGTTATTCCGAATACTACGAGTATTCAAGCAAAGTACACTTATGTTGGCTTTTATACCTCTGTAGGTAGCACTGCTGCTTCACAGCTCCAGGGTCCTAGGTTTGATTCCCGGCTTGGGTCACTGTCTGCACGTTCTCCCTGTGTCTGCGTGGGTTTTGTCCCACAAGTCCCGAAAGACGTGCTTGTTAGGTGAATTGGACATTCTGAATTCTCTCTCTGTGTACCCGAACAGACGCCGGAATGTGGCGACTAGGGGCTTTTCACAGTAACTTCATTGCCGTGTTAATGTAAGCCTACTTGTGACAATAAAGATTGTTATTATTATTATTATTATTAGAGTGGAAAGAGAGAGAATGTTTCCACTTGTAGGGATGAACATAGCTAGAGGCCATCAATGTATTATAGTCAACAAGAAATCCAGTAGAGAATTCATGGGAAGTCGCTACCCACAAATTAGTGAGAATGTGGAACTTGTGACCACATGGAATGGTGGAAGCAAAGACTATAGGTGCACTTAAGGGAACGCTAGACAAACATATGAGGGAGAAGGGAAAAGAGGATTATCATGATAGATTTAGATAAGGAGGAAAGAAGGATAGAGGCTTGAGTGGAGTATAAACACTAGTATGGTCTGGTTGGGCTGAATGGACTGTTCCTGCTCTATTAAATCCTGCATAAATCCTGCATATTTGCATTCAATGTACTCCATTAAACGCATTGAATGAAACAATGGGTGCGATCTAACTGAATGGGAACATAGTGCCGTAACAAAGACTTTTAGCCAGTTGTTTCCCGGCGCTCGCAGCACCGAGAAATACCATGCTGTCTACCAGGACTCTGGTTCTATTATGGGCCTCAGCGGGGTACTCCCCACCGAGACTGAACTTAGTCACGTTTCCTGCATTGAGGAGCTCCGCTTGCCAGAACTCCTCAGTGCCGGGATCTCTCGACCCCCGATGCGCCCCTGAACCCCCTGAAAGACCCAACTCACCTGTAAGATCCTTGGAGGCACCCCCAACTCCTCCGTACCTGCGCAGGGCACCCTCGGGACCGATCCCTGTCACAAGAAAAATGCCAGCTTGGCACCTTGACACTGCCAGCCTAACACTCGGCCTGTGGCTCTGCCAGCCTGGCATTGTCACCTGGCCACCTTGGTTGTGCCAGGCTGGCAGTGTAAAAAGTGCCCAGGTGGAACTGACAGTGCCACCCTGCCCAGAGAACAAACATCTGAGGGCCTCTGATCCCTTGAGAGATCCTCACAAGTGCCATTCTGACTGGTCCTCATTTGTGGAGACCAGCACTGGGTGCTCACCCTTGGTCTCCGAGGCAAAGGGGTTCGAACCTGGGGCCTCAGTAGAGCATGGGAGAACATATTAGAGTGAGGCTAGTGATCTCACTTGAATATGCAAATTACTGATCCAGCTGCAATGGGTCGGATTTAGATCGCAATGTCTCACGAGATTGCATTAGATCTCGGGATGCGTGGAATGCCAGGTAGATCCCGGGAGAGGGTTCTCCCGTCTTCTACCAGCCGCGCTGTGCTACCTTTGGGCGCAACAGTTCAGTAGATCACCTCCAATATTTCAGCTCATCATGTTGTTTTATGTAGTGCCTGTATGGCTAAAGTTCCTGGTTACACTATGCATTTTGGCAGCTAGAAAACTTCAAGCATAACTTTCGGCACTTGATAATGCTGAACACCACTGAACGGCAGCAGCCACACAAACAATTACAATTCAGAATATAACAGTCTGTAATTAAAGACTTTGATATGACAAATCATTCCATCGAGATAGAAAACTATTAACTTGTCTTATGAGCCTCGTTGATGTTCAATGAGAAGGCTTTCCAAATCCCAGACGGGAAACTTGGAATGCTGGTTCTTAACTAGTTATTTTTGTGAATTGGAAAAAATGTGAGAAAAGAGATAAAACCTCATGAGGAAAGTGGTCAGTCTTGTTGCAAATTATTCAAATAACAAAATGCGTATTAAATTTAAAAATGCACAACATGAAAGGCAACAGTAAAGAACAACATTTACAATTCATGACAATAATGGCTACCCAGACAATATACTTAAATAACTCACCTATCAAAATCTATCTACTTTCTTAAACTCCAAGAATACACCTTTCCCAAAACAACATCCCATAAGTTTTAACACAGTGTGTCAATCTGGCAAATGATTACCATGTGGGATCTTTCTTTTGGGAACCATTCTTCTAGTTTAGAGTACAATTTATGGGGTCTGATACAGGCAGAATTCTGCTGCTTTCTTCTGCACAACAGTTTAATTATTTCCGAGAGGCAGCGCTGCTTTACAACAGTGAGTGGCTATGATCTAGGCCCCTAGACTGTTAGTCTCCACTTTGCTAAACAAAGCATTGGTTTCACCCTGCTACTAGCCTAATCTATACCTCAAGTTTTCAGTGCAGCTAAATGCCGATCATTGATTTTTTAGCCAATTCTTTACTTTTCATTTCATTCCAACTTTGTAGTGCTTGCAATAAATTTTAACACATAAATAACTTTGGATAACAGGAGGGAATGTACAATAAAATCAATATTTTTTCCAATGTTTTTTGTTTGGTAAATTCCCGAATTAAATTTCCATGCCAGTGCACTGATTTGTAAATACAACTAATTATGCTTGTAAAGCAATAATATAGAACAGAGTCCCAGATGCTTCACAGAGATGTAATCAGACAAATAACAGAAAACTACAGCATACCTACAGAACATGTGTGCTGCAAAAGATATTTTTGGCATAATATGTGGCAAAATAATTAGGCAGAATGGGAACAATGTTAAAACTATCATTGTTGATCCAAGTGGTTGCTCAGGCCACAGAGAAATGGAGAGGCTGGTACATCAAAGAGGATTTCACAGCTTTTCCATCACCTAATGTATGCTTGAGTAACGCATCTTCAGTAACCCGTGGTTAGCTTCACGTTTAAATGCCTACATCCAAGGTACAGAATTTCAGACAGCAACAGTTTGTGGGAGAATTACACAGTCAAGAGGAATTATGTGTGACACTTCACCATTATCGGCGTATGTGGGTGTTTTAAATTAATACAAAATGTCAAAGTACAGCTACAGCAGCTCTCGTGTTCTTGACAGAAACTGCGAACTCTGATCTAATTGTGAACAACCGTCATGGTGCTGCTCAGCTTGGCGTCATCATTGCTGTGAACAGTGGTCCCTGGGATAGTCAGCCAATCAGTGCAAATTCAGAACTCTGCAACCTGTCTGGATATGGAATTGAAAATCTATCGGTAATGAAGGACTGGATATTCCCAGACTGTTCTTTCAGACCTCGGGCTTGTTCTTTTAATTCACAACCACAATAGAGAATCAAAATGGCAACAGAATAAGAAGTGGATTTATTTACCTCTTGGAAGTCTTTTGTAGAATAATACAAAATGGCCTATTAAAAAAAAATACTTTGCTTGCCCTCAGCTTCAATGAGTCCAAGATAGGAGGAAGAAATTTGTTTCTTCATCTGTTGCCAATGGAAAGACGGTTATAATTATTCATCACCGAGCTGGTGTTGATCTCGTCGAAAGCTAAATTCAACGAATGTTAAGTTCAGGTGATTTTTCTTGAGGATTTCTGCTCTGATAGTTATTTCGGCCACTTTCACCGCTTCTTTGCCCCAGCGTGGATCAGATGTGATTTCTAAGACAACAAAAGTAAAACTTATAACTGAAAAGCCTCTTTCAATGAGGCTGAGAGGTCAACGTTCACATTCAACCTTGCACTGAACCATTGGTTCTGTCCTATGGGTGAGACGCTTAACCCAAAAACCCCAGCAGTTCTCAGGTTGAACAAAGGATCACATGACACTATTCAAAACAAAAATACTGAGGAGCTTGTCTTGTGCACTGGCTAACATTTATCTCTTAACTGAGACCATTGCACCAGATAATTGCTTACATACCACATAGTTGTTTGTGGAATCGGGCTATGTGCAATTAGATTCTGCATTTCCACTGCACTACAAAAGTAACCATGCCTCAAAAGTACTTGATTGACGGAGGTGTTTTGTGACACCCTGAGGTTGTGAAGGGTACTGTATGAAGGCAAGTTCTTTCTTCTGACTTTTGAAATGGTACAAGAATATCTTTGCATCACATTAATCATTTGGGCTATAGCTCCCTTGGAGTGGCAATCAATATTGGATTGCCATCCATATCCAATTACCCGGGCTAAATTTCTTCAGTGCCTGTCTTGCCTGACCTTGCGACTCAGATTGGGTGAGATCCAACCATTGCAGGGATCACTGAGGCCCAGCGTTGGAATCTAACAGAATTGGAGTGAAGGATGACATGCCCTTTTTTTACGATACCAGCTGTCGTGAAGCAGGTGCGCTTAAAGGTCCCATTGAAAATAGCAGGCCAGCGAGAAGGTAAATGTCTAACGTAAAAGGATGGGATCTCGGGAGTGAGCGGGTAGAATATCGGGGGTAAGATGGGAGGGCCTCACTGGATTGGGTTGGGTGGGAGGGCCCCAGTGGGAGGGCCCCAGTGGCTTGGGTTGGTTTTGGGGGAGGGGTTGTCAGCCAATTTGGTTAGCTTGGGAGATTGGGTGGTTGGGTGGTGGGGAATCCCTTCCACATTTGGGGGGGGGGGGGGGGGTCAGGTAGGGGAATACTGTGCGGGGTGGGAGAAGGAGTCCGCTGTGGGGTCAGGAGTGTGGGGGCTGTCCCATGCGGGGACCAGTCTGGGCATTTAAAATAGTTATGTTGAAGTAAGAAGTGGTTCTATTTACTTCTAACTTGTTCAGAGTAACTATTAGCATAACAGTGGCAGAACCATCTGAAGTTGATGATTTAAATCGCTTTGTCGGGTGGTTCCAAATACAGCACAATTGTCCAAGGGAAGTTAGAGCTTCTGGACAGTTGCCACGTAAACCCTTACCTAGGAATCTCTCAGAGGGATTCCTCAGCGCACCTTTGCGGTGCCCCCCAAATCCAATGCTGGGGAACCGGGATGCTAAGGCCAATATGTTTCCACACAGGGTACAAGTAATCTTGATCTGGCAGCAAATAGGACTACAGTCATAAGCATCTCCCCAACTTAAAATAAACCAGTTGTGAGAGGATCTTTCATTCAAAAAAATTAGGACAGCAAAGCCTGGCTCCATTGTGCCAGTTGTCACAATGCTGCAGGTCCTGGTTTAATTGAAAAAATAGCATTGGCGCCACACACAACCATTTCCAGCCACAGATGCTGCTGAGCACTATGTTGTTGAGGGCAATAACACAGTTATTAAAATGCATGCACCAGAAGTATACAGAATGGACGGATTGTGAATTCCGTCTGTGTTGAATGCTGATTTGATACCCGACCAACCATTTTAGACGTCACTCTTCTAGTTAACACCCTCTCAAACATACACATCTGAACATGTGTTCAGCAGCATGAAGGATGCCCCACCACCAGCATTAATTAAAGGCATCATCATGCAACTAGCAGGTTCATTGTTTATTACTTTCTGGAGGTTTGGTGAATTTAGGGAAGTATTGGGTTGTTGGAAGAGTCCAGAAAAGCTGTTAAAGTCTGCCAAGAGTGGTGTTGGATGTCAGGAAGATGCAGTACACCATTTGCTCACGGAAAGGACTGCTGTTCCTCCTGATCTGCTATATCAGATGGTGTTGGAGCAGGGAAGATAGGTTGCTCTCAGAATGAAGAGGAGGAGGGCTCAGAGCAGGAGGTCTTGCCGATTTATGGATTTATGGAAACACGTAAAGCTGCAGGTGTACCAAGGAGCAGTGTACTCGATGCTGCACTTCACCAAGGAGGTGGTCACAGAACTGCCGGAGCAGCAGCCTCAGATCGGGACAAGGATAGAGCTGTGAATGGTATCCAGCTGACTGTGGCCCTCCATTTTACCACCACTGCATCCTTCCAGGCTGGGAACAAACAGTTTACTATCCATTGCCGCATCTGACGGATCTCAGAGGATCTTCAGTGGGGGCTTCAGTGTCTTCTAAACAGAATGAATCAGGAGTGAACACATGGCTTTACTAGCATAGTGGGTTCCTCCATAATACATGGTGCCATCACACATTACAGCGGGGTGCTGGATCTCCATGTTGAGAAGAAAACCGTAAAAGATACAACTCACTTAATATATGTGGGCAACCATGCCCAGCACATCATGGTGGTGAATGCCAGCTAGTCTATCACTAGTCATGATTCATTTATTCTGTGCCAAGCCTCTGTGCCAGCAATCTTTCAACCATCAGTGGGGCTGGTTTAGCACTGGGCTAAATCGCATGGCTTTGAAAGCAGACCAAGGCAGGCCAGCAGCATGGTTCAATTCCCGTACCAGCCTCCCCGAACAGGCGCCGGAATGTGGCGACTAGGGGCTTTTCACAGTAACTTCATTGAAGCCTACTCGTGACAACAAGCGATTTTCATTTCATTTCATTTTCGTCATGCCGAACCAGATTGTGGCTCCTTTGTGACAAGGGATATCTGTTCCACACGTGGCTGATGACTCCCTTCTACAAACACACTACATGTGGCAAGAACTTACATAATGAGAGAAATGATGCTTAGAAGGAGGATGTTGAACAGAACTTTGAGTTCTGAAACAACATTTTGACTGCTTGGATTGCTCAGGAGGACCTCTACAGTACTCAGCGGTGTTGGTGTCCCAGATTATGGCGATCTGTTAAATCTTTCACGATATGGCCATCATGAGGGTGTGGCTACACCCTGGCCACTATGGATTTGGTAAGCACCTGAAGAGGAGGAGGAAGAGGAACAGAAGAGAGTAGAGGAGGAATGCAGGAGCTGCACCCAAATTCCAGTGTTGTAAAATTCTGATTTCATCTTTTACATAATAAAGTATAGGAATTGCATTTAAATGTAGATAAATGGAAACACTTGGTTGAGAAACTGGCAAATAGACTTGGGGTACTTACAGTTCAAAGGGTAATGCATGTTTATTTGGTGATAATATTAGATTTATAAAATTAAAGAATAGTTGGCACAACTCTTGGGTTTTTGGTATGGACAGGGTGTCTACAATTATTTCAATAACGGATTCACATTATTGATGTAGTTACTTGGTCAGATAAGCTAAACACACCTTTGTAAACAAGGGGGTTTCTTGGTGGAACCAGTAAGTCTGGAAAGAGAGCCAATAAGTAGTAAATGCATAAATTATTCATGTAGGTTCCTGAATCAAAGGGTTATTTTCAAAGTATAGGATAATTACTTCGAATTTCTGTTTGGAACATCCCAGGTTTGCAAACTTGCCATGGAGATAGGTTATACAGGGAGATACCCTATTGTGTTTTGGGTTCTTCAGTGTGTATTTGCTCAGAGAAACAGGCAGTCAGCTGTTCAGCTTGGGAATAGGCAGACCGTGAGAGAAATCTGTCAGGAGCTGTAAACCAGCTGTAAACCAAGAGCTGTACAGGAGTGCTGGGAACAGACAGGTAAAAAGACAATCTGTCTGTCTGAAGGATAGAGGCCATTAGGAGCCCAGGGGTGTTCCCGATGTTAAATCACTGAGCACAAATGCAGTGAGGCATATGCTTGAGCCGAGAAGTCCACAGCCATTATGTTTTGAATAAAGTTGGGGGTTTGTTTAATCAAGCTAATGGAAGGATCGACAACATATTTTACCTTGGAGAATAGCTGAAGCACTGGCGAGAATTCAAAGTGAATTCTGGAGGGCTGTGGCATACTTGGTTTGGTTTCAGAAGGGGAAGTCAATGGACACTCAAAATCTCAATGTATAAAGGAATTAGGAAGCAGTAGTGAACTAGATTTTTACTCTAAGTCTTGGCAGACTATTGTGTTAAGTTAGAAGTGCTTGATCTTTTTTAATGTGCAGTAAAGTTTATTTTTGCTTGAATACATGAAATCTTGTTGGGTAATTTATTTGAGTTGGAAAATAGGTGTTTAAATTTATTTTTAAAACATTAACAGTCTTTATAAAGAGACTGTAATAAAAGGAATTGTCCGTAAGTCCATCATCAGACTCCGGTTCTCCCAAATGAAACCCCAGTTCCCTGTTGTACAACAGTTCACCTACTTACCACCCCTGTGTGATGGTCAGCATAGCATCCTCATGGCCACAATGCTAATATTAAAGCAATCATTAAAAACTATTTCATACAGTTATGGACAGGAGGAAAGTCAGTTCTAATAGCTTTAATGTGTCTTCTTACCACCCATCTGTAAACAGAAAGATGTTTTAATTTGTTTTCCTTTTTAATCAGTGCACGGCTTTGTCTGACCCAATTCCTACTAATAACCCACAGAAAACTCGAGATAGGATGAACTTGGATGATCCCTTTTATTAGAGAGTGCCAATGTTTAAAGATGAACACCCAGGGGATGAGGTTACATAGTGGTATTGTAACAGGACTAGTAAACCAGAGACCCAGAGTAATGCTCTGAGGACCCAGATTCAAATCCCGCCACTGCAGATGGTGAAATCTGAATTCAATAAAAATCTGGACTTGGAAGTCTAATTGAAAGTCTAGTGATGACCATGAAACCATTGTCGATTGTCCTAAAAACCCACCTGGTTCACTATGTCCTTTAGGGAAGGAAATCTGTCATCATGTGACTCCAGATCAACAGTGACATGGTTGACTCTTAACTGTCCAAGGGCAATAAATGCTGGTCCAGCCTGCGATGCCAATGTCCCATGAATGAATTTTTTAAAAACTGTTTTAATTGAAAGAAATTGGTCAAGGCAATCAGAGTTAAATTACCTGTTATAAATTTTGAAAATGCTTGGCAGCTAACTGTCAGTCACCATTAGCTGGTACATTCTCCATGGCAATGCCTCTACCAATCAGAGTCCACTTGCCAACCAATCAGCACTCTCTTTTTTCCATGTCGGTGCAACATCGAGGGCCGAAGGGCCTGTACTGCGCTGTATCGTTCTATGTTCTATGTTCTCATACAACATAACATTGCTGTTTTCCTGGACATTAGTATCCTTGCGATTGGCCTGATGAGTAAAAAAATAAAAAGCTTTGACAAAATGTCTTTTTTCAGCAATATGTTTTTTAAATTTAGAGTACTCAATTAATTTTTTCTAATTAAGGGGCAATTTAGCATGTTCAATCTACCTACCTTGCACATCTTTGGGTTGTGGGGGCGAAACCCACGCAAACACAGGGAGAATGTGCAAACTCCAGACGGAAAGTGACCCAGAGCCAGGATCGAACCTGGGACCTCAGCGCCGTGAGACTGCAGTGCTAACCACTGAGCCACTGTGCTGCCCATTTTCAGCAATAATTAAGGAATAACATTCTTTCTGCAGAAACACATCCACTACTAAATATTAACTGAATCTTAATACTGAAGCTTAGATCTGAGATGTCTTATTCCCTCAATCAAACACCCACTGCAAAAGGTTTAATCACAAGGTATATGTTTCCAAAATGCACTGTAGTGCTGAACTGACAGAATAAATAACGTCAGTTATTTATGCTGCTAATTGTGTTTCAACAAGTAAGTGGGAAGTTTGCCAGTTGCCTCACCTCCCTAAGTTATTGATTTAATTTACCTTTAATGATTCTAGCAGTAACCATTACTGCTGGGTAGAATTACTGGAGACCAGCAGTAAATCAGCCACTAGTGATTATGCTACTTACAATATTTTACCATTATTATTGGATCACCACTATGCTACTGCCAATTAGAAATTCAATTATGAGAGTTATGTTTAACAATTCTGGGTAGAATATTCTCATTTTTTAACTCAGTGACAACTTAGGTGGGAAAAGCGGTGTGATACCCATCAGCTCCACTGCTCAATTTTCCTGCTATTTCTTTTGAAACTTAGTTTAAAAGAAAGTGCTGGAGGAGGGCCTCACAACATGTCACTTCTGTTATTGTGGCACTCCCTTGGTGCTGCACGAAGTGTCAGCCTAGATTTCATACTCAAGCCTCTGGAGTGGGACCTGAACCAGGAGAGCCTCTGATTCAAAAGCAAGAGAGTGTGTTACTCACCAGGGCAGAGTCCCACGGAGATAATGGTGAGCAACCCATGACCCCAAGCACGCTTGGCAGGAGCCACTGTCAAGAGGTGGCCATGGTGTGGAGTCACCTTGCTTTTCTCCACCAAAAAAATTATTTGCAGAGCAGCCCTGAGGATTTGTAGAGAGATTGGGAGTAACTCAATCAGGATGGATGTCAGGGCCTGTACGTGACTGAGGTGACCTTCTGAAGCAAAACAATTCAATAACTACATTTTTAAAACTGGCGAAGCTGAAAAAAAAGAAGCAACATTTACCTTGTGTCTTCTGGAGCAAAAGCATCAGCTAGACGCCAAGGGGATGCATCATTTATGTCAAATATTTATTCACCACCCTGCATTGCTAAATTGGAACCGCAGGGTTCACTGGCTCTGCTCCCAGGGTTGCTCATGGCCCAGTGCTCAGTTAATAATACCACACACTCCAGGGAAAATAGAAATTGCCTGGAAGTTATTACAGATACTTTCACAGTTCAGTTGGAACACAGTTTTCATCCCTACATCTGATGAGGGGTGTGAAAACCTGTTTAATTACAATGAGCATGAAACATTCCTACCAGGACAGGCTAAAAATAATGGTTTATTGAGTCATTGATACAATATTTCTCCAATTAATGTTTTTATCTGTAGTCCTGCAGGATATTTTGATATTCAGCAGTAGTGTCAAAAGATATATTGGGCTGGATTCTCTGCTTTGCGATGCCAGAAGCGAGAATTGCGATCGGATGGAGAATTACGAGAGATGGGAAAAATCCATTTTGCGTCCGATGCCGATTCTGACGCCATGTTCCAGTCCATTGCTAACAGCAATATTGAAATATGCGCCATGGCTGCAGGGGGAAGCAAAACTCTGAAAAAGCCTAAAAGATTGTCAGGCCTGTTGGGGGTGGTGGCTTGGGCCATGGGTAGTAGCGGGGAACGGCTTGGTGCCAAGTCCCTGGACTCAGAGTGTCCCTCTCGAGATCAGGGTAGCCTGGCTCATATCACTGTTGCTGCAGTATGTGCTTAGCGCACCGCTCTGGTGCTACTTATAGGCTCCTGACTGCTGAGTGCTCACTGTGTCCTTTGAATGCTCAGAGAACCTCTGGACATCTCAACCCCTCTGGACAACCCCACACCCTAGTTGGTTCATCAAGGTAATGGGCGTGGCCAAGCTCAAACAGGGCCCACCAGCTGCGGGCACTCCTCAGAAGCTCTGCCCCACTATAGAGGAAGCAGAGGATCATCAGAGCTCACCACAACCAGGGGACACCTGCACCGTGGCTTTTGGAGACTTCCCTGGTTCTCTGCCCCTCTCAGGGCAGAGGCCTCAACAGTGATCCCACCCCTCGGGATCACAAGCTGGCTCCTCCTCCTGGGGAGGCTGGCAGTGCTGACTCTTTCTGCCACCACCTCCCAAGCACTGATCAGGAGGGCAGATGTTATACCGTCAATTCACTATGAGACCGTGAGAATAAGTGAATATAAGGCTTTATTATCCAGGAACTCGCCTGCCAGTGTCTACTGTACAAATGAGTGCCACCCACAGATGGCTGGTCTATATATGGCCCCGGTGAGGGCGGAGCCAGAGGTGGAGCCCACTGGAGTTCCAGTACAGTACCTGGAAGTAGACCGTATTATCATTTCCAGATCATAGGTCACAGCACTATACAAACAGTTCCTACTTAGGTGAATACATCCACCACATTCACCCCCTGTTAAAAAAAATCAAGTCCAGCGGGGGTGACGTGGGGGTCATCAAATGTTCAGTCTGTCTGGAGGTCAGATCATTCTTTTAGACCTCCTCAGCTCTGGTGATGCGGCGGGCACGGTTGTTGCAGGTGGCGACTCCAGGGGCGTGTTGTCTGGAGCTTGAGCTTCAGTCCGGCGTGTCGGAGATGATTGAGGGGTGGGGGTAGGCAGGGGGTGGTGGGTGGCGGCAGTGCCGGTGCGGGACAATACAGGAGACCCAGGGGGTGTAAGGGGTTGGGGGTGGCGGTAGGCAGCGGGAAGGGGGGTGCGTTGGCAGGGGTACCAGCTGGCGCCAGGTCCCTTGGCAGACCGTATCGTGCCGTCCGTCCTGGTGCGTGATTTAGGCGTACTGGGGGTTGGTGCGTAGCAGCTGGACCCTCTCGACCAGACGATCGGTCTTATGGCTACGCGTATGCTTCCGGAGAAGGACAGGTCCCGGAGTTGTCAGTCAGGATGGAAGCGAGACCCCAGAGATGGACTTCCTAGGGAAGACAAACAAACGGTCGTGAGGGGTCTCGTTCGTGGCTGTGCAGGGGAGTGATCGAATGGAGTGGAGGGCGTCGGGGAGGACCTCCTGCCAGCGGGGGATCGGGAGACTTCTAAACCGGAGGGCCAGAAGGACGGCCTTCCATACCGTCGCGTTCTCCCTCTCTACCTGCCCGTTTCCCTGCGGGTTGTAGCTCGTAGTCCTGCTCGAGGCGATGCCCTTACTGAGCAGGTACTGATGCAGCTCATCGCTCATGAATGACGTGCCCCGGTCGCTGTGGATGTAAGCAGGGAAACCAAACAGTGTGAATATGCTGTGCAGTGTCTTTATCACAGTGGCCGAGGTCATGCCGGGGCAGGGGACAGCGAAGGTGAAGCGGGAGTACTCATCAATGACGGTTAGGAAGTATACATTACGGTTGATGGAGGAGAGGGGCCCTTTGAAGTAAATACTGAGGCGCTCAAAGGGCCGGGAGGCCTTTACCTGGTGGGCCTTGTCTGGCCCGTAGAAGTGCGATTTGCACTCCGTGCAGACTTGGCAGCCCCTGGTCACGGCCTTGACCTCCTCAGTGGAGTAGGGAGGATTGCGGGCCTTAATAAAGTGGGTAAGCCGGGTGACAGAGGTCATTGTGGATAGCCCGAAGTCGGCTATCTTGCGCGCTGGTGCATGTGCCGCGGGACAGGGCATCTGGGGGCTCATTGAGCTTCCCAGGACAATACTTGATATCATAATTATAGGTGGAGAGTTCGATCCTCCACCTCAAGATTTTGTCATTCTTAATTTTGCCCCGTTGTGCGTTGTCAAAGATATAGGCTACCGACCATTGGTCGGTGACCAGGGTGAACCTCCTACCGGCTAGGTAGTGCCTCCAGTGCCGCACGGCTTCCACTATGGCTTGTGCTTCCTTCTCAACGGAGGAGTGTCGGATTTCGGAAGCGTGGAGAGTTCTACCGGCCTGCCCGCCTGGTTGAGGGTGGTGGCCATGGCTACGTCTGACGCATCGCTCTCTACCTGGAAGGGGATGGACTCGCCCACCGCGTGCATTGCGACCTTAGTAATGTTGGCCTTGATGCGGCTGAAGGCCGAGCGGGCCTCAGCCGTCAGGGGAAATGTGGTGGTTTTAATAAGTGGGCGGGTTTGTCCACATAGTTGGGGACCCACTGGGCATAGTAGGAGAACAGCCCCAGGCATTGTTTGAGGGCATTGAGGCTGTGGGGAGCGGGAAGTTCCGTGAGGGGGCGCATACGATCGGGGTCGGGCCCTAGGACTCCGTTCTCGACGACGTAGCCGAGTATGGCCAGTCGGGTAGTGCGGAAAACACACTTCTCTTTGTTATATGTGAGGTTGAGGGATTTGGCGGCCTGGAGGAACCTCTGAAGGTTGGCGTCATGGTCCTGCTGATCATGACCGCAGATGGTAACATTGTCCAAGTACCGGTATGTAGCCCGCAGCCTGTACTGGTCCACCATTCGATCCATCGTTCTCTGATAAACCAAGACCCCGTTAGTGACGCCGAAAGGGACCCTGAGGAAGTGGAAGAGCCGGCCGGCTGCTTCGAAGGCAGTGTAGTGGCGTTCTTCCGGGCGGATCGGGAGCTGGTGCTAGGCCGATTTCAGATTGACCGTCGCGAACAACTGGTACTGTGCGAACTGGTTGACCATCTCCGCTATGCAGGGGAGGGTGTAGGCATCCAGTTGCGTGAACTGGTTAATGGTCTGGCTGTAGTCTGCAACCATCTGATTCTTTTCCCGAGTCCGGCCAACCACCATTTGTGCTCTCCAGGGGCTGTTGCTGGCCTCAATGATCCCTTCCTTCAACAGTCACTGGACCTCCAACTTGTTAAAAATCATGTCTTGGGAACTGTACCGCCTGCTCCTGGTGGCGATGGGCTTACAGTCGGGAGTGAGGTTCGCAAAGAGTGAAGGGGGGAGACCTTGAGGGTCGTGAGGCTGCATACCATGAGGGGGGGTAAGGGTCCGCCGAAATGTAGGGTCATGCTTCGGTGATTACATTGGAAGTCTAATCCAAGCAGTAGGGGGGCACAGAGGTGAGGGAGGACGTACAGCTTAAAACGAGCGTACTCGGCGCCCTGCATCATGAGATTGGCGATACAGTACCCCCGGATCTGGACCGAATGGGATCCGGAGGCAAGGGAGATTGTTTGGGATGTGGGGTATGTGTGAAGGGAACAGCGCCTTACTGTGTCAGGGTGAACAATGCTCTCCTTGCTCCCGGAGTCGAAAAGACAGGGGCTCTCGTGCCCGTTGTCCCAGACGACCATCATAGAATTTTTCAGGTGCTTTGGCTGCGACTGGTCGAGGGTGACTGCGCCCAGCTGCGGGTAACCTGTGTGGTCGGCGGTATCACAAAATGGCGGCCCCCATGAGTCACACGTGTCAGCCGCTGCCGGAGCCGGCAGCCAAGATGGCGGCCCCCATCATGTGTTGCACGTGTCAGTCGGTGTTGGTGCCAGCGGCCAAGATGGCGGCCCCCACGAGTCGCACGTGGCTGATCACGCATCTGAAGGGGGTGTTCCCGGCTGGCACGCAGCCACATTGCGTGGTCTGCGGCCTGTGAGTCCATGGGTCGGGCCTGGTCAGTTTTCGACTTCTGGGCTTTAGGTCGGCCCAGACAGACTCTGACAAAATGTCCCTTTTTGCCACAGTCGCTGCACGTTGTTGTGTGGGCTGGGCAACATTGCCGGGGGTGTTGACCCTGACCGCAGAAGTAGCACTGTGGTTCCCCGGTCTGGACGAGTAGCCGCGTGGCACAGGCCTGTATCGTAGTCAGGTCCGATGGGGGCCGCGACGATGGTGTCCACGAGGGGTTCACCTGGTCCGCGGGGAATGCACTGAGGCTCTGATAAGCCAACTTTAACAAGATGGTTAGTTTTACCGTGTCCCGCAGGTCAGTGGTTCCTTTTTCCAGCAGGCACTGCCTGATATAGTTCGATCGGACCCCAGCCACGTTGGTGTCCCGGATCTGTAGCTTCATGTGCTCCTCCACCGTCAGATCCCGCTAGCTGCAGTTCCTCGCGAGTAGCATCAGGTTTTTCAGGTACTCGTTCAGTGATTCCCCGGCGCGTTGACGGCGAGTAGTGAGGAGGTGTTGTGCGAACACCTCGTTTACGGGTTTCACGAAATGCGCTTTGAGGGTTGCGACCGCCATCTCGTACATGGCAGCTTATTCTATCATCACAGAGATTCGATGGCTCACCCGAGCTTGGAGAAGTCACAGCTTGAGGGTTCCGGAGGGAGGCGTTGCGGAGGAGTCGGGGTAGGCCTCAAAACAGCTAAGCTAATGTTCGAAGATCTCTTTGGGTTCTGTCGCTCGCGCGTCGAGCTCGAGTTTATCTGGCTTTAAAAGGGCTTCCATGATGCTGTCGTTGGATAATAAATTGTTTTACCGTCAATTCACTATGAGACCGTGAGAACGAGTGAATATAAGGCTTTATTATCCAGGAACTTGCTTGCCAGTGTCTACTGTACAAATGAGTGCCACCCACAGTTGGCCGGTCTATATAATCGCCCCGGTGAGGGCGGAGCCAGAGGCGGAGCCCACTGGGGTTCCAGTACAGTACCTGGAATTGGACCGTATTATCATTTCCAGGTCATAGGTCACAGCACTATACAAACAGTTCCTACTGAGGTGAATACATTTACCACAGCAGACTTGAGCCTGCAGCCCACCCTGGGGAAGAGGGTTTCCCTCCACCCTCACTGGCATGGAGCTGTGGGTCCACCTCCCATACTCAGGGGTCAGGTCTTCTTTTAGCCATCTTGGTGACTGTAGTGGGTGTGTGGTAATTGGAGTGCTTAAAAACAGTTCCAGTCTCTTTAGCACCAACTCTGGCCCCAATGATTACACTGCCAGCTGTGTCAGAAATCACTCTGAATTCGCACCGGCTGGCACATTTGCAGGTCCTCACTCGGTTACCGAATAGTGTCCCTAATAGAAGTGCGAATCACACGCTATTCAGTTCCGGTATAAACACTTATGACTCGATTGAATGGCCTAGTCGCTCCCGACTTGGTGATGCGACGAGATTCACGATGCTTGGAACGACTCGGGTGATCTAACAAGACGTCACAATTTGGATCTCGCTTTCCCTGGGCAAGATCCATTTTAACATATTTAAATGAGCCATTAACTGAGCTCATCAGTGCCAGAAATGAGGTAAATGCAGCCTCGGTGGGGGGTTCCCCGTAGAGACAAAGAAAAACGGCAGAGTCCCATTAGATAATGGGGGTGCCAGGAGAGCTCTTGTTTGCCCTCTGGCACAGAGCATAAAGATGGAATTAATATTGAGAGCTGGCCCACAAAACACAGTCAGAAGTGAATTACACGCTGAAAACTGATTGTAAAAATTACACCAGAACCCAATTCTTCTTGCATAATGGCTTCTGCAGTATAAATCTAATTCTTCGTCTTAAGTGCCTTGTGATACTCAAACTTTACTCTTGGACAGCACCCCGCCCCTCCCTCTTCTCTCAAATGGCTCCCAGGCCATTCTGAGCTTGTGCTTCATTCAAACCTCACTGGTAAACTACATTATCAGTGGTCTACCATGGGATGGTTCAGCACTATAGTAGATAGTGGATGGGGAAAGTCAGGTGAGCCCAGCTCTAAAAGAAAACAGCAGTATTTATGTGGAGGCAGGTTGAGCAATGTTGCTTCATCTAGTTCCACAGATTAAAAAGTCAGTATTCTTCCTTTCGGACCGAGCAGCAATGCCTTGGGGAACAATTGGCTGGCTAGGCTAATGAATAGATGATTAGGGGCAGCACGGTAGCATTGTGGTTAGCACAATTCCTTCACAGCTCCAGGGTCCCAGGTCCGATTCCTAGCTTGGGACACTGTTCTTGCGGAGTCTGTACGTTCTCCCCGTGTCTGCGTGGGTTTCCTCCGGGTGCTCCGGTTTCCTCCCACAGTCCAAAGATGTGCACATTAGGTGGATTGGCCCTGCTAAATTGCCCTTAGTGTCCAAAATTGCGCTTAGTGTTGGGTGGGGTTACTGGGTTATGGGGATAGGGTGGAGGTGTGGGCTTGGGAAGCATGCTCTTTCCAAGGGCCGGTGCAGACTCGATGGGCTGAAAGGCCTCCTTCTGCACTGTAAATTCTATGAAATTCTATGAATACCAGGTACATAGATGGAGCTTGCACAGTGCAAACTGAAAATTGCAATCAGGACCCGAACTACATTGCAGCAACCTGACCTGCATTGAAAACGAGCCTGCTTTCAGAAATAGGCAGCGGTCACATAAGGGTGAACTTTCCCAAGTGGAAGCTGCCAGAGCATCAGCGTTAACAGGGCAGTTCTTACGTTCTTTGTTGTAGCTGCAATGAGAAAGAATCAGAGGTGGCATCGTTGGGTTGGTATAACATTGTGCAAGAGGTTTATTTACAAGGTGCTGCTCAAACAGGGTACAATGGTGAACTCTACAAAAGCACGTGAAATGCTCCGATGATGCCATTCGTAACACATGACATTATACCAGCCAATGGTGTTACGCTGATAAATAACACCCCTCCCTTTTTACTCCTAATTAGTCAGTGTCCAAATTCGTTGATTGTCAGATTGAACTGTATATGAAGTTGGACCCATTTTGGTTAATACAATTGCTGTAGTCCATTTTCCCCCTGAGGTGTAATTTCTCACAAGAACACGTTCCCGACAGCCAAAGACTCAGCTTTAGCTTTTGGAATGTTGTTCCCTTCTAGCCACCTGCCTGATATTGTTGCCTGACCATCTCTGAAGATGAAGTGGGAGTCAAAAGGTTGGAATTTTCTAATGTCCTTTTTAGCATTGGTATAGCCGATGAGCTTTGTCTTGTTAAATGCGCAGTGTTTCTGTCATTAGAAAGCGTTTGGCACATTTAGGTAGAGAGCCTTTATCCGTCAAAACCTTCAGCTAATCCGTTGTTAGCTGGATTGTAGAGGGCAGATTTGGTGGATACCTTCAGGTAGCCCTCATATTCAGCTGATTTGACCTGAGTAACGTTGTCGCTCACATGTTGTTCAGGTTTCCCAAATGTTGCAAATACCTCGTCGAGCCTTTCTATGGTCTGTTCTGGAGTTGTCAATTTCATGTGACAACCTCCGGCCACTTTGAATGCTTGGAAACCATGACCAAAACCACGTGTCCATCGACTGGTCTCTCATAATCGACGTGGATCCTTTGCCATAGGCCATTCCCTTGGATGCAAACATTCTAGTGGAGATACATTTCTCAACATAGTGCAGGATTAGCATAACCTCACCTTCTCTTCTATTTGGGCATCCAAACCGTGCCACCAGAAATAGCTTCTTGCCAACTCCTTCATGCTAACTACACTGGGATGGCTCTCATGCAGTTGTTCCAGGATTTTACTTTGTAGACACAGCGAAATGATGACTCCAAAACCCCACTACAATACTCCATTTTAAATTGTCAACTCAAGGTGCCTGGCACAATGGGGTTTAAGATCTGGATTCTTCCTGAGCTCTTGTGTAAGAGTGCCTTTTCGAATCATGATGTGGAGATGCCGGCGTTGGACTGGAGTGAGCACAGTAAGAAGTCTTACAACACTAGGTTAAAGTCCAACATGTTTGTTTCAAATCACTAGCTTTCAGAGCACTGCTCCTTCCTCAGGTGAATGAAGAGGTAGGTTCCAGAAATATATATATATAGACAAATTCAAAGATGCAAGACGATACTTTGAATGCGAACATTTGCAGGTATATAGTCTTTACAGATCCGGGGAGAGGGGTAACCCCAGGTTAAAGAGGTGTGATTGTCTCAAGCCAGGACAGTTGGTAGGATTTTGCAAGCCCAGGCCAGACGGTTGAGGGGGGTGAATGTAATGTGACATGAATCCAAGGTCCCGGTTGAGGCCGTACTCCTGTGTGCGGAACTTGGCTATAAGTTTCTGCTCGGCGATTCTGCGTTGTCGTGCGTCCTGAAGACTGCCTTGGAGAACGCTTATCTGAAGGTCAGAGGCTGAATGCCCTCGAATGTTGAAGTGTTCCCTGACTGGAAAGGAAAATTCCTGGCTGGCAACTGTCGCGTGATGCAAACCGTTGTTGCAGCATCTGCATGGTCTCACCAATGTACCACGCTTTGGGACATCCTTTCCTGCAGCGTATGAGGTAGACAACGTTGGCCGAGTCGCACGAGTATGTACTGCGACCTGGTGGGCGGTGTTCACACTTGTAATGGTGGTTTCCATGTCGATGATCTGGCATTTCTGGCAGAGATTGCCATGGCAGGGTTGTGTGGTGTCGTGGTCACTGTTCTGAAGGCTGGGTAGTTTGCTGCAAACAATGGTTTGTTTGAGGTTGCGCGGTTGTTTGAAGGCAAGTAGTGGGGGTGTGGGGATGACCGTGGCAAGATGTTCATCTTCATTGATGACGTGTTGAAGGCTGCGAAGAAGATGTCATAGTTTCTCCACTCCAGGAAAGTACTGGACGACGAAGGGTACTCTGTCGTTTGTGTCCCGTCTTTGTCTTCTGAGGAGTGTGGTGCGTTTTTTTGCTGTGGCGCGTTGGAACTGTCGATCGATGATTCGAGCGCCATATCCCGTTCTTACGAGGGCATCTTTCAGCATCTGTAGATGTCTGTTATGCTCCTCCTCGTCTGAGCAGATCCTGTGTGTACAGAGGGCTTGTCCATAGGGGATGGCTTGTTTAATGTGTTTAGGGTGGAAGCTGGAGAAGTGGAGCATCGTGAGGTTATCCGTGGGCTTGCGGTAATGCGAAGTGCTGAGGTGACCGTCCTTGATGGAGACGAGTGTGTCCAAGAATGCAACTGATTTTGGAGAGTAGTCCATTTTGAGTCTGATGGCGGGATGGAACTTAGTGATGTCATCGTGTAGTCGTTTCAGTGATTCTTCGTCGTGGGTCCAAAGGAAAAAAATGTCATTGATGTATTTGGTGTATAACATTGGTTGAAGTCCTGCGCGGTGAGGGGGTCTTGTTCCAACTTGTGCATGAAGATATTGGCGTATTGAGGTGCGAATTTGGTCCCCATGGCTGTTCCGTGCATCTGGATGAAGAACTTGTTGTCGAAGGTGAAGACGTTGTGATCCAGAATCAAGCGGATGAGTTACAGAATTGTGTCTGGAGATTGGCAGATGTCGGTGTTGAGGACTGAGGCTGTTGCAGCAATGCTGTCGTCATGGGGGATGCTGGTGTAGAGTGGCGAGACGTCCATTGTGACGAGGAAAACTCAATTCCCTACTGAAGGACAGATCTGAGGCATTCAAGTCAGATGACCCTGACCAATACAAGAAATCCAGGTTTGACCTCCGTAAGGCCATCCGAGATGCCAAGAGAGAATATCAAACCAAGCTAGAGTTACAGACTCTCGGCGGTTGTGGCAAGGACTAAACAACATAACAGGCGACAAAGCAAAGCCTGGCAGCAGCGCACCCCTCCCCGATGAACTCAATGCATTCTGTGCTCGGTTTGAGCAGGTAACCAACAATCCACTGTCGAGTGCCCCAGCAGCCCATAACTCACCCATACCCACCATCACAGCTTCCAAAGTCAGATTGGCCTTCCTGAATGTGAACCCTCAGAAGGCGACGGTCCCAGATAGATCCCTGGTCATGCACTCAGAGCCTGCGCGGACCAGCTGTCAAAGGTGTTCATGGACATCTTTAACCTGTCCCTCCTCCACTCTGAGGTACCCACCTGCTTCAAGAAGACCACCATCATACCAAAGAAGAACCAGGCAATGTGCCTCAATGACTACCGTCCAGTGGCCCGGACTTCAGTCATAATGAAGTGCTTCGAGAGGTTGATCATGAAGCGCATCACCTCCATACTCCCAGAACGCCTTGATCCACTGCAATTCGCATATCGTCGCAACTGGTCCACAGCAGACGCCATTTCCCTGGCCCTACACTCATCCAGAGAGCATCTCGACAACAAGGACTCCTACATCAGACTCCTATTTATTGACTACAGCTCTGCCTTCAACACCATAATCCCAGCCAAGCTCATATCAAAGCTCCAAAACCAAGGACTTGACTCCCCACTCTGCAACTGGATCCTCGATTTTCTGACCAACAGACCACAATCAGTAAGAATGATCAACATCTCCTCCACAATAGTCCTCAATACCGGGGCCCCACAAGGCTGCGTACTTAGCCCCCTACTCTACTCCCTGTACACACACGACTGCGTGGCAAAATTTGGTTCCAACTCCATCTACAAGTTTGCTGACGATACGACCATAGTGGGCCGGATCTCAAATAACGACGAGTCAGTATACAGGAGGGAGATAGAGAACCTAGTGGGGTGGTGTAGTGACAACAATCTCTCCCTCAATGCCAGTAAAACTAAAGAGCTGGTCATTGACTTCAGGAAGCAAAGCACTGTATACACTCCTGTCAGCATCAACGGGGCCGAGGTGGAGATGGTGAGCAGTTTCAAATTCCTTGGAGTGCACATCTCCAAAAATCTGTCCTGGTCCACTCACGTCGACGCTATCACCAGCGCCTATATTCCTCAGGAAACTAAGGAAATTCGGCATGTCCACATTAACCCTTACCAACTTTTACAGATGCACCACAGAAAGCATCCTATCTGGCTGCATCACAGCCTGGTATGGCAACTGCTCGGCCCAGGACTGCAAGAAACTTCAGAGAGTCGTGAACACCGCCCAATCCATCACACGAACCTCCCCCCATCCATTGACTCCATCTACACCTCCCGCTACCTGGGGAAAGCGGGCAGCATAATCAAAGACCCCTCCCAACCGGTTTACTCACTCTTCCAACTTCTTCCATCGGGCAGGAGATGAAGCCTGAGAACACGCACGAACAGACTCAAAAACAGCTTCTTCCCCGCTGTCACCAGACTCCTAAGTGACCCTCTTATGGACTGACCTCATTGACACTACACCCTGTATGCTTCATCCGATGCTGGTGCTTATGTAGTTATATTGTATATCTTGTGTCGCCCTATTATGTATTTTCTTTTATTCTCTTTTCTTCCCATGTACTTAATGATCTGTTGAGCTGCTCGCAAAAAAATACTTTTCACTGTACCTCGGTACACGTGACAATAAACAAATCCAATCCAATCCCGAGAAAAGATAGATTAAAATAAGTGATTTATTTTAATGTGCATCATATATAATTACTGTGGCCTGCAGGGTCAATACTAATAAAAGTACTTCAAAACAATATCTATAAATAGGAATAATAAAAGAGAAACTGCCTCAGTTCCACTGACAATACGTGTATTAGAGATAAGCGCACCAAAGGCTAAGTTTGATTGATTTACTGCTGTTGGTGTCAGAGTACTGCTAATGCTGTCAGAGTAACACCATTGGCTGGTGAATTGTCACGTGTTACCCAATGACATCATCAGAGTGTTTTGCGGGCGTTTGTGGAGTTCACCATTCTACCTTGTTTGAGAAGCTTCCTGTAAATAATCCTCTTGCACTATGTTATACTAACTCAACGTGTGCCGCCTCTGATTCTTTCTCTTTGCGGCTCTAACAAAGAACATAACAGAAGATAAACTGGTGCTGAGATATGGGCCACAAACAAGAAAAATGAGAGAAAAACAACTTTCAATGATGATTTCTGAGCCAGCAAAAGTAATCATCAACAGTAAGCCAGGCCCAATCACCATCAAGAGTGAAGTTGACTTCCACGGCAAAATCATTGTTGTAGCAATGAAAACAACTCTCAAGCAAATGAAAGCAAATTACTGGAATCTCAAACGAAAACAGAAAATGATGCACAATCACAGCAGGTATTACAGCATTTTGTGGAAAGAGAAGGGAGCTAACATTTCAAGTCTGGATGACTCATGTCAAAGCTGTAGAGAACTGGAAGTAGGATCAGATTTATAATGTTGTTGGGAGGGGGGGGGGGGGGGGGGGGCGTGTGGGGGCCAGGATAGGTGGAGATTGACAAAGATGTCATGGACAGAAAGACAAAGGGAATGTAAATGGAGGTGATTAAGGCTAAGAATGGTGCTGATGGTGAATGCGTGAATGACAGAACAAAGGTAAACTGTGTGTCAAAGGGCAACTAGGAACAGATGGCCCAAGTGGGGTGGGGGAAGGGGGAACAATGATGAGGGGAAAAAGATCAATGGAAGAAATAAAATAAAGGGATGGAAATAAAAATGGGGCGAAGGTGGAGGATAGAGTTCACAGTCTGAATTACAGCACAGTAAGAAGTCTTACAACACCAGGTTAAAGTCCAACATGTTTGTTTCAAACACTAGCTTTCGGAGCACTGCTCCTTACTCCCACCTGAGGAAGGAGCAGTGCTCCGAAAGCTAGTGTTTGGAACAAACATGTTGGACTTTAACCTGGTGTTGTAAGACTTCTTACTGTGCTCACCCCAGTCCAACACCGGCATCTCCACATCGTGAATGACAGCAGTTATTGGTCCATTATTAGCCAAACCTGAAGCTGCGATATATTACCCCATGTGGTTGGAGCAGGTGGAGCAGGTGGGTGACACATCACCTTTACAGGTTGGAAAAGTTGCATATATCTTCAGGTGAAGAGCATGGCCAATCCACCTAACCTGCACATCTTTGGACTGTGGGAGGAAACCGGAGCACCCGGAGGAAACCCACGCAGACACGGGGAGAATGTGCAGACTCCGCACATTCTCCAAGCCGGGAATCGAACCTGGGACCTTGGAGCTGTGATGCAATTGTGCTACCCACTGTGCACCCCGCAACGTTCACACAGATCTTCTACTCCTTCAAAGAATCGGCTCATCCTCGCCCTCGTGAGATGTGCTCTGTAGACCACCTTCAGCTGTATCAGCCCCAACCTTGCGCACAAGCTGGTGGCATTCACTCTCCGGAGCACCTCACACCAGAACCCCGCCTCCAGCTCCTCTCCCAACTCTTCCTCCCACTTTGCTTTGATCCCTATCCAGTGGTGCCTTCTCCTCCTCCAAAATAGCTTTGTAGACCGCTGACACTAACCCTTCTCCAGTCCACATGGAAGATAGTATGAGCGGCACTTCGCGGTCAGGTATTCCAGGTCTGGGAAGCAATAGGTCACCAGGGTCATCACATTCTAGCACCAGGAGGAGTTGATGAGGAGGCACACCCCTCCACACTTTTCTTTGCCTGATGATACGGTGCAGTCCGCCCGGTGAATTGAGAAGCCTTCAGGTTGTATGGCACAGTCCAGTGAGGCGGGGGTGAGCCATGTCTCTGTGAAACAGAGCACAAGGAGTCTCTTACTTCCCTCTGAGAGGTAAGTCTGGCGTTAAGTTCATTCAGCTTGTTTTCGATCGCTTGGACGTTTGCCAGGAGTATGCTGGGGTGAGGGGGTCTTGAAACCGCATTGCTTCAGTCTAACCTGCAGACCGCAACATTTCCCTCGCTTCCTCAGCCGGCGGCTGCGGCTGGATGATCCTGGGATCCGATGGGTGAAGTCAGGCCTTGTGGAAGGTAGGTGTTTGCTTCTGGCGGGGTCCAGGGCGCTGGCAGGGACCAGTGCGCTGGTTACGTTTCCGGGGTCATGTTTGGCAAGGTCCCGGGCGCTGGTTGAGGTAGAGGGGTTGCTAGGGGGGCATGTTTGTGATCCGGATGAGTCCCGACATTCTGCGGGCACGGGAATACCTTTCAGCGCGTTCGGGTCCTCACGCAGGGTTTTCACCATTTTGGGGTCCTGGGTCGTGGGCAGGGGCTTCCTGAGGCAGGTTGGGCTGAGTAACGTGGTCTGTTCCCTCCTTGGGCACTCCTGGAGTCGGGTCTTGAAGTAGGCCCGGTTGGGCCTCCACGTGGATTTTTCTTTCATCCATCTCCAGGTAGGTCAGATTTCTGGGCGGGTCTCTCCGGGTCGGGTCACTCGGGGTCGAGTTGGGCCGGGTCTCGTCGTCGGGGGTCAGAACGGGAGCTCCGTGGACTGGGTCGGGCGATCCGGGTGCTGGCATCCGTTGTTAGGCCGGATTGGGAGCTCTGAGGTCCGGGTCGGCTCCAAATCAAGGTCGGCAGTCACTTCCGGTTTGGGCCCGATCACTTCCAGGTCGTGGAGGTCAGGTCGGGTTGGGTCAAAAGGTCTCCACAGGCCTCGGAGGATGTTCAAGCCTGCAAGAAAAGATAAAAGAGAGAGGTGAGTAATAATGTTAGTCTTAGAAATAAATTTTTAAAGATTAAAATGAGTATAAGTTAAGTATAAAGTGGATCTGTTGGGGAGAGCTCGCAGAGAGTCGCCTCGCTCTGGCGCCATCTTCAGGTGAGTAAAGGATGTGGACATCGCTGGCTAGACTAACATTTATTGCCCATCCCTAAGTGCCCTCCATCGCCACCTTCTTGAAGCGCGGTAGTCCACATGGTGCAGGTACACCCAAACTGCTGTTACAAGGGAATTCCAGGTATTTGACCCAGTGACAATGAAGGAAAGGCAAGGGGGGGAAGGGGGTGGGGGAATCGCAGGTGGTGGCGTTCCCGTGCATTTGTGTCACAGGGTTGGAAGTTGCTGTTGAAAGAGAGTTGGCGAGTTACTGCAGTGCATCTTGTAGATGCTGTACACAGCTGCCACTGTGCATTGGTGGTGGAGGGAGTGAATGTTAAAGATGGTGGATGGGGTCCCAATATAGTGGGCTGCTTTCTCCTGGATGGTGTCAAGTTTCTTCAGTGTTGTTGGAGCTGCACTCATCCTGGCAAGTGGAGATCATTACATTACATTTCTGAACTGTGTCTTGTAGATAGTCGACAAGCTTTGGAGAGACTGGATGTGAGTTACTTACCGCAGGATTCCTGGCCCTTGACCTGCTCTTGTAGGTACAGTAGTTATATGACTAGTCCAGTTCAATTTCTGGTCAATGGTAACCCCCCAGGATGTTGGAAGTGGAGTTTTAAAAATGGTAATGCCATTGAATGTTAAGAGGCGATAGTTAGATTCTCCATTGTTGGAGATAATGGGCGAGATTCTCCGCAAATGCGGAGAATCGTAAAGGCTGCCGTGGGACAGGCCGTGACCCACGACAGCCTTCACGCCCACTTCCGGGGCTGATTCTCTCTCCTCCCCACCCCCTCCCGGGCGTGGCTAGGAGCGCGGCCCCGTGCGTCACAGCGGCGCGGCTTTGACAACGGTCGTCAAGGCCGCACGTCAAGCGTCACGCCGACTGACGCGGCCGATGATGTCGGCCACGCATGCGCAGGCTGGACAACGCCAACTCACGCATGCGCAGTTGGCGTCTTTTCCCTCAGCCGCCCCGCAAGACGTGACAGCTTGATCTTGCGGGGCGGCGGAGGGAAAAGAGTGCGTCCGTTGCGGACGCACGGCCCGCGATCGGTGGGCACCGATCGCGGGCCTATGCCCCTCTTGGCACGGCCGTGGTACTGCCATGCCAATCGGGCCCCCAGATCCCCCAAACGGGCATCTGCCGCCCATTTCACGACGGCAGCGAGTAGGTGTGTTGGCTGCCGTGTTGAAATGGGCGCGAAGGCCCGGCTGCTCAGCCCATCGGCCTCGGAGAATCGCCGCTCGCCGTGAAAAACGGCGAGCGGCGATTCGTGGAGTTGGTGGGGGGGGGGGGGGGGGGTGGAGAATAGCGGGAGGGCGTGAAAAATGTCGGGAGGCCCTCCCGCTATTCTCCCACCTGGCGTGGGGGGCGGAGAATCGCGCCCAATCACTTCTTGGCACTTGATTCGTTTTATTGTCACATTTCACTGATTTATTTATTTTGAAAATAGTTTTGTGCAGTTTGCTTCCCAAACGAATGCCCGGACACTGGCAGTGGTGGTGGAAGTGATCGTATCCAGCTACATTCCCTGTTTTCCTATTTCAGAAGTTGCATGACTGTCTGGGGCTTTTAATTATATAATTCCGGACATATTTAGCAGAGGACATTTTGTTATGGAAAGAAAGTCGACGTTAACTTGGTAAACTCCTGGCTAAAATGTAGGTGATTATCAATTTCGAACACATGCTGCAGTGGGAAGAATGGTTGAGGTAATGACCTTGAAAGGAAACACTTTTACATTTTAGTCAGAATCCAATCACACTCAAATGTGTGCAGATGGTGCAAACTTTGTAATTGTCCTTCTGCACACGTGGACACAAATTATTTTCAAAAGGCATGTCATTCCGAAAATGGGTTCTCACAGTATTTGAATGTTGGACTGATTTAAGATGGAGAATTGCTTTTAGCCTCATTTCTGTAGAAATGTGCAACAGTCATTTTAAGATAGCAACAGAATATTACAATAAATATTTTAAGTCCCTCCGTAACTAACTGAATTGACTGATCAGTTTGTGATATTGAAAGCTGGCGGCCCTAACAGCAACAGTTAATCAATGTCTATATGAGGACTGCTGACAGCAATAGAGACCTGTGGATGAAGATGGAATTGACAACGTAGGCACTGTCAAACCCATCAAACAATCACTGGGAGGGGCGGGGGAGAGAGGGAGATACTGTCAGAGGCAGTAATTATATCAGGTAATTGGTGTCATTTACCTTGTCACAGCCCACTGAATGTGACTAACGCAGGGCATTTGAGCTGTCACACACTGTTAGCTTTGAGGTGCCAGTGCTTTAGGAATTGCATGAGGTCTCAGTCATTCTGAGAAACAAATGCACGCAGCAAAATGAGTTTCTGAAATGTTTTTTAAAAGTGTCTGAAGAAAAGTTAATCTGATTAAAAAGAAAGGTAGTTAGTTTCACGTGCGGTGAAAAGCTTAGATTTTGTTCCAAGAATTAACCCTTCATTTCCTCGGATACATGGTTTGGTTAAGCAAGGCCTAGAGGTTTATTAGCGCTGTGTCCATTTTCCAGGTACAAAATGCATGCCTAAACATCCAATATGACGGATGCTCATTATGACCCAAGAGACCAACAGAAAGGTGGAGTCCAGGGCATGTTATCGGCGTTGGAGTAAATGCAATGGGTGTCCTTCATCTCGCTGAGGGTTCACGGCCCTTTGCAAAATTGTCCTGAGTGTTATCATATGCCTTTAAGGGATGCCATCCTGAGAACATGTGATCCAGTCTCAGATTCACTTTGACCTCCAAGCAGTTCTGATGGCTCCAAACCTTCTACTTTTGGAGAGCTGTTCTTATGTGGCTTGTGCAAGTAACTGAAGCCACGCACTTAGCAAATTCCTTCTGAGTGATTGGTGCTTTTATAGCATTAGAAAAACACAACGCGGTAGCACAGTCGTTAGCACTGTTGCTTCACACTTACAGGGACCCGAGTTCGATTCCCGGCTTGGGTCACTGTCTGAGCGGAGTCTGCACGTCCTCCCCATGTCTTTTTGAAAAATAAATTTAGAGTACCCAATAAATTTTTTCCGATTAAGGGCCAATTTAGCATGGTCAATCCACCTAACATGCACATCTTTGGTTTGTGGGGGCGAAACCCACGCAAACACGGGGAGAATGTACAAACTCCACATGGACAGTGACCCAGAGCCAGGATTGAACCTGGGACCTCGGCGCCGTGACACAGCTGTGCTACTCACTGCGCCACCATGCTGCCCCATGTTCTCCCCATGTCTGCATGGGTTTCCTCCGGATGCTCCGGTTTCCTCACATAAGTCCCAAAAGATGTGCCTATTAGGTGAATTGGACATTCGGAATTCTCCCTCTGTGTACTCGAACAGGCGCCGGACTGTGGCGAACAGGGGATTTTCACCATAACTTCATTGCAGTGTTCATGTAATCCTACTTGTGACACTAATAAAGATTATTTATAATTTATTTTACATGATGTTCAGTGATGGTCAAACAGTGTGGCAGCAGGATTAAGTACAGGTACAATGTGGTGAATAGCCTTAGATCGTGCTGTATGGTCTGGTCAGATTGCAATGAGTTTGTACCATCGGAGAGTGTTGAACTTGCAGCATGGTGATTGCTCAAAAGAAGAGCTGGTAAGCAGATTGCAGTGCATATCCTGTTTGTTCTATGAAGGGACAGCGCATCAAGAGGATCAGCATCGGGTTATTTCAGTTGAGAACGGCAAGGGGCCAGGGTGTGGACTGGACCAAAAGTGAGTGAGGGAGTATAAAACAAAAAAAATAAAGCCATTGCAAAAATTAGGCCAGAGAAGGTTGCAATTACAATGGATGGCTCCAGGAGTTTCTGAACAATAAATTGAATAAAACAAGGAGGAAGGTCAAAGGGATAATGTCCACAAAATTCCCAAACTTGAAATGGAATAGAGCTGACCTACTGTCTGAGTTCAAGCTTTAAATCGTGTACAGAGCTATGATTTCTTGATTCAGATGTATCTGAACCTGGCAAGCAAGCCACAAAGATTTGCCTAGCAATTGGAAATAATGATCTACCCAGGCTCAACAAGTAAGTTTAATAGCAGAAGAGACAAAGGATCCTCAAAAGATATGGGTTACATTTTATGGAAAGAAGTTGAACTTCCGTATTCATCGGCGGTTGACCCGGCGCCGGTCGGGGACCACTGAAAGAGGCCCCTGCGGCGATTCATCGAGTGCAGCTGGCCGAGTTCCCGCCAGCGTGGTTCTCTCGTGGAACTCGGCTTGGCGGCTGCGGACTCAGTCCATGGCTGCCCTGGTGCAGGGCAGGAGGATCATTCACCGGGGGGGGGGGGGGGGGGGGGTGGACACGCCTCCAGGACGGCCAGGCTACCGATCAGGGTCACGCGCGATCTTGGGGGGGGGGGGGCCTATGTTTTTGGTGCCGGTTGTCGGTGTGGATCGGCCATTTCGCGTCGGGCGGCTGACACAGGCCACTGCCATGCGCATATGAGGACCCCGACTGGAAGTTCAGGGCCCCGTATCGGCAGCCGGAGCTGCGAGGACTATTCTAGGGCCCTGCTAGCCCTCTGCAAATCGGAGACCCACCCTGGACTTTCTCCAGGTAAGTCCAGAGTGATTTGTGCGCATTAGCCCCATTATTGGAGAATCCCGCCCATTGTCTTTACAAAATACGCATGTTAGAAGAGTTCAATCCAAGATTTGCAGGTGCAACAGTCTTATCGAAGCTGGATGCCAAGCACAGCTTCTGGTTAGTATCTTTCGCAGAAAAGTACCAAAATCACATTTCATAGCATGTTCGGACAATACCCTCAGCAACTTCCTTTTGGCCTGTTAGACAGGAACTCTTTCAAGCTCACATGCACTGCATTACATGCACTGTGGCAGGATGCACGTACCGCTGATCATATTGCTGCTGTGGGAAGAACAAGGCAAGAACATGACCATAACCTGCACTTGTTGATTCAAGCAGCAGAAGGATTGGTGTTCAACAATCTTTAATGTGCCATTAGCATGTGAAGATCAATTTCTTTGGTTCTATTTATTCCAGTGCTGGAATATGTCCCGAACCATGTAAAATGGAGGATATTAAGACCATGCTAACTCCACAAGATAAGGATGATCTTCAAAGATGTTTAAGTCCCTTTAATTTCTTGTCTCCATACATTTCTGATATCGTTCAAAAATCTTCATCAATACGGGAATTGTTGAGAAAGGATGTGACTTTCCTGTGGTACAAAGACCACCATCACCTCATTCAAGCACTGAAACAGTCATTGTCAGATACATCAACATTACAATTTTACGATCCCAGTGAGAAAACTATTCTGGAGAACCACAGAAAGGTGGAGGCGCATGCATACTATAACAAGGCTAATTGACTGCATGCGCTTCAAAATCATACATAGCTCTTTGACAAAACATTTATGATAGAGATGGACCACAAGCCATTGAAGATGATTTGGCAAAAACACCAACGCCCAGGGCACACCAAGGTTGCACGATTTCTCCAACCATTCAAGGTTATGACTTTGATATTATGTACAAGCCAGGTAACTCAATGGTCACATGAAATACACTTAGAAGATTGCCTAACCCAGCAAAAAAACAGAAGATATATCTTTGGCTCTACAAGTTGACTTCATTGACATTGAACTTGAAGATATTCTCCACATTGATCTGGTATATTTTATGCAACGCAAGTGCCAGCAGCTACAAGGGGAAATGGTGAAAGAGTCTACACTATAGAAACTGTGAAAATCTATCATTGAAGGGTGGCCTAATTAAATTCAGCATGTCCATGAGCACAAAGACCACTTTGACTGTACCAGAATGAGCTAGACATCTCCTGGGGAGCTTTTTGAAAGGCAGACAGGTCATCCATCGTACCAGAATCCAGGAAACCTATTTATCAACAACTAAGTTCACTCATAAATGAGCATAGATCAGCTGAGGATACTTGCAAGATTGACAGTCTACTGTCTGGGTCTGAGCAGTAACCTTGAAGCCATCATCAAGAAGTGCGAGGCATGTCAAGAGCATGCAAACATACGAAATAGGAGCAGAAGTAAGCCATTTGGCCCCTGAAACACATCTCTGTCCTATAAGGGCGACCCCTGATTTTAAAACAGTGCCCTTTGGGTCTGGATTCACCCATCAGTGGAAATATCTGCCATATCAGTACCATTTAGGAACTTTTATACTTCAATCACTAAGTCAGCACAAAGAACCACTGATTCCACATGATGTTCTGATCCACCCTTGGTCTAAAATCATATCCAACCTCTTTCATGTCCGTGACACTGACTTACTTCATCGTCATCATTGAGTATTTAACCAGTTATCCCATTATTCTAAAACTGCACAATATGTCGAGCACAAATGTTGAGCAAATGCTAAGTGCTATTTTCAGCTTTTATGGTTTGCCCAGAGAGATCATTACAGATAACGCTCCACAATTTAATAGTAAGTCATTTCAGGGTGTGTGCGAGAAGTGGAATATCAATCACACTACTACTTCTCCTCATTACTATAAATCTGGTGGCATTGCTAAATAAATGGTTTGCATGGCAAAATCCCAAATTCTCAAATGTAGACAGACCAAGCAAGATCTACAGGTTGAAATGCTACAGCTGAGAGCGACACCTTTATGTGCAACTATTACATCACAGGCAAAGCTCAGGATCGACATATGAGTGTGTACCAATTTACCTTCTCTTACCTGTTCCACTCTCTCAAAAAGCAGAGAGCAACTTTTAAAACTACATGTGAAGGTGACCAATGGCATGATAAGAATGAGGGTACACAATTGCCAAGTTTACAGTTGGGACAAGTTCACATCCAGGATCTCACAGAAGGATTTGTTCAGAACCATGGTAGCATGGTGGTTAGCATAAATGCTTCACAGCTCCAGGGTCCCAGGTTCGATTCCCGGCTGGGTCACTGTCTGTGCGGAGTCTGCACGTCCTCCCCGTGTGTGCGTGGGTTTCCTCCGGGTGCTCCAGTTTCCTCCCACAGTCCAAAGATGTGCGGGTTAGGTGGATTGGCCATGCTAAATTGCCCGTAGTGTCCTAAAAAAAGTAAGGTTAAGGGGGGGGTTGTTGGGTTACGGGTATAGGGTGGATACGTGGGTTTGAGTAGGGTGATCATTGCTCGGCACAACATCGAGGGCCGAAGGGCCTGTTCTGTGCTGTACTGTTCTATGATCTATGACGATCCTACAAAGTCATTTCACACAAAGGCACAATGGGGAGGCATGACCAAGGACACATTAGATCCATTCCAGCTCCTCAACCACTGAACAGTCCTATTACATCTAGGGCAAAAGCAAAAGCTTATCTGTATATGGAAACAGAAGCAAGAATATCAGGTGAGCCTTGAGCACATTGGTTTTGGTACAGGCTTGCACAAACCAATTTCTAGACCTAAATCTCTCATGCTAACTTGGTTAGCTCTACACGTTAATTGAAGGGATTCAAGCTATTTAATTAAATGCTACAGTGACACATTTTCAGATCATAAAATTCAAGTGCAAAGATATGGTTGAACTAAAGGGTCACATTGGTACAGTGGTGAGCACTGCTGCCTCACAGCGCCAGGGGCCTGGGTTCAGTTCCGGCCTTGGGTGACTGTGTGGAGTTTGCACATTTTCCCTGTGTCTGCGTGGGTTTCCTTCTGGTGCTCCGGTTTCCACCCACAGTCCAAAGATGTTCAGGTTATAGAGATTGACCATGCTAAATTGCCCCTTAGTGTCCAGGGATGTGCAGGCTAGGTTATCGGGATTGGACAGGTGAGTGGAGCTGGCTAGTGTTCTTTCATAGATACATAGAAGATAGGAGCAGCAGGAGGCCCTTTGGCCCTTCGAGCCTGCTCTGCCATTCATCATAATCATGGCTGATCATCCAACTCAATAGCCTAATCCTGCTTTCTCCCCATAGCCTTTGATCCCATTCTCCCCAAGTGCTATATCCAGCCGCCTCTTGAATATATTCAAAGTTTTAGCATCAACTACTTCCTGTGGCAATGAATTCCACAGGCTCACCACTCTTTGTGTGAAGAAATGTCTCCTTATCTCTGTCGGAAATGGTTTACCCTGAATCCTCAGACTATGACCACTGGTTCTGGACACACCCATCATTGGTAACATCTTCCCTGCATCTACCCTGTCTAGTCCTGTTAGAATTTTGTAAGTCTCTATGAGATCCCCCCTCATTCTTCTGAACTCCAGCGAGAACAATCCCAACCTAGTTAATCTCTCCTCATATGACAGCCCCGCCACCCCTGGAATCTGTCCGGCAAGAACATCCTTCCTCAGAGAAGGAGACCAAAACTCCAGTTGTGGACTCACCATGGTCCTGTACAATTGCAGCAACACATCCCTGCTTCTATACTCGACCTCTTGCAATGAAGGCCAACATACCATTAGCCTTCTTTACCACCTGCTGCACCTGCATGCTTACCTTCAGCGAATGGTGCACAAGGACACCCAGGTCCCTCTGCACACTGTCCTGTCCCAATTTACAACCATTCAGGTAGTAATCTGCCTTCCTGTTTTTGCTTCTGAAATGAATAACCTCATACTTATCCAAATTATACTGCATTTGCCATTGATTTGCCCACTCGCCCAACCCGTCCAGAACTTGACGTAGGATCCCTGCATCCTCATCACAATTCACCCTCCCACCTAATTTGGTATCATCTGCACACTTTGAGATGTTATATTTTATTCCCTCATCCAAATCATTAATATATATTGTGAATAGCTGGGGTCCTAGCACCGTTCCCTGTGGTACCCCACTAGTTACTGACTGCCAATTTGAAAAGGACCCATTAATCCCTACTCTTTGTTTCCTCTCTGCCAACCAGTTTTCTATCCACCTCAATACATTTCCCCCAATCCCATGTGCTTTAATTTTGCACAATAATCTCTTATGCAGGACTTTGTCAAATGCCTTCCAAAAGCCAAATATACCACATCGGCTATACCCCCTTGTCAACTATACTGGTTACCTCTTCAAAGAATTCTAACAGATTTGTCAAGCATGATTTTCCCTTCATAAATCCATGCTGACTCTGACTGATCCTGCCACTGCTTTCTAAATGTTCTGCTATAAAATCCTTGATAATGGATTCAAGCATTTTCCCCACTACCGATGTTCGGCTTACTGGTCTATAATTCCCTGATTTCTTTCTACCTCCCTTTTTGAATATTGGAGTGACGTGAGCTACCCTCCAATCTGCAGGGATAGTTCCAGAGTCTATATAATCCCGGAAGATGACCACCAATGCATTCACTATTTCCAGAGCCACCTCCTTAAGCACCCTGGGATGCAGATTCTCAGGCCCTGAGGACATTCGCCTTCAATCCCATCAGTTTTCCCAGCACCATTTCTCTCGTAATATTGATCTCCCTCAGTTCTTCCCTCTCACTCAACCTTTCATTCTCCAACATTTTTGGGATCTGATTTGTGCCCCAAGTTGTGAAGACAGAACCAAAGTATGTATTCAATTGCTCAGCCATTTCTTTGTCCCTTATTATGCATTCCCCTGTTTCCGTCTGTAGGGAGCCTACATTTCTTTTTACCAATCTCTTTCTCTTCACACATCTGTAGAAACTTAGTGTCAGTCTTTATGTTCCCTGCAAGCTTCGTTTCGTACTGTACTTTCCCCTTCTTAATCAATCCCTTCGTCCTCCTTTGCTGCGTCGGAGCGTCGGTGCAAACACGATTGGCCAAATGGCCTCCTTCTGCATTGTAGGAATTCTATGATTCTGATTCTACGATGCTGAAGCACCACCTCCATAGTTTGCAAAGATTTTGTCGACTTTAATGTGAATTCTTACTTTGATGAGAAAATATTTTCTCTGTGTTCAGGTGGTGTGAGGTAGAATACATTCTGAGTATTCAGAAAGAGCCTTGTCCGCTGTCAATAAATTTATTTCTTAGAAGATACTTCACCTTTCGCAATCGATGGGGGTTTGTGCAGTGAGTTTCAAATCAAAATTGTGTGATCAATGGAAACGATGATTAGAATCAAATAACCACAAAAAGGCAATGAAAATGCTGTATCAAGGAAACTCTGAGAGGATTTCGAAGAAGGTCTTTTAAGTTAAAATCAGGCAATAAAAAGCACCAGAGAACAATACCTGAAAGCATTAACTTGAATGAAAAAGTAAAATATAAGCTGGACAGTCTGAAAAACATGAAAATATACATCAATTCATTTTCAATAACTGGCCTCCTGTTAATAGCCTGAATATCACCATGACAGAGGAAAATCTAATAGCCCCTTGGACACCCATTAGCTTGCCTGATTCAATTTTCACATGGGTCTTTAAATAAGCAGCCAGCATTCCTGTCCAAAACAAACTCACTAGTCAGGGTCCATGCCAGCTATAGGATGCCAATTCCAAATTTAAACTTGGGTGAATGGGGCCTGCACCAGCAGGTCAGCCTCACTTGTACTGGGCATTGAGTGATCAAGGGCGCGATCTACTGGCTGTGTCTCACTGGAACCGGAGCATGACGTGACTGGTAGATCCTGGGAGAGGCCTGCGACCATAATTCCATAAGATTTCGGGTAGTCATGGATAAGGACAAGAGTGCTTAATTGGGCGAAGGCCAATTACATCCAAATTAGACAGGAACTGGGGAATGTGGATTGGGAGCGGCTATTTGAGGACAAATCCATGTCTGACATGTGGGAGGCTTTTAAAAGCTAGTTGATTGAAGTGCAGGACAGGCATGTCCCTGCAAAAATGAAGAATAGAGATGACAGAATTCTGGAACCATATCGACGACAAGGGAAATTGTGAGCTTAGTCCAAAGGAAAAAGGAAGATATGATAGGTCTAGGCATCGAAAAACTCACAAAGCCCTTGAGGACAACAGTGAAAGTAGGAAGGAACTTACATGTGGAGAGCTAAAAGGGGCCATGAAATGACTTTAGCAAACATGGTCAAGGAGTACCCCAAGACTTTTCATGCATATATTAGGAGCAAGAGAAAGAGTAGGCCCACTCAAGGACAATGGAGGGAAATTATGTATGGAACCACAGGAAATGGGTGAAATGCTTAATGAGTGCTGTGTATCGGTATTTACCAGGGAGAAGGACATGACGGATGTTGAGGTCAGGGATAGGTGTGTGAACGCTCTTGGGAATGTCAATATATCAAAAGATGAAGTGTTGAGTATCCCAAATTGCATTAAGGTTGACACGTTTCCGGGGCCGGATGGGATCTATCCCAGGTTGCTGCGGAAGGCAAGGGGAGAAATAGCTGGGGCCTCAACAGATATCTTCACATCCTCTTTGACCTGGTGAGGTTCCAGAGGACTGGAGAATAGCCAATGTTGTTGTTGCCTTGTTTAAGAAAGAAAGCAAGGATAATCCAGCAAATTATAGGCCGGTGAGGTTGACACAGTGGTGGGGAAACGTTTGGAAAAGATACTGAGGGACATGATATATGCACATTTGGAGAAAAATGGACCAGTTAATGACAGGCAGAATGGTTTTATATGGGGAAAGTCATGTATTACCAACTTGATGGTGCTTTTTGAAGATGTGACAAAGAAAATTGACGAGGGAAGGTCTGTGATTGTAGTTTATATGGACTTTAGTAAGGCGTTTGATGAGGTCATGGCAGACAGATACAAAAACTAAAATCACATGCTATTTAGGGTGGACTGGCGAGATGGATACCGAACTGGCTTGGTTATAGAAGACAGAGTAGGGGTGGAAGGGTGTTTTTCAGAATCGAGATCTGTAGCTCGTTGTGTTCCGCAGGGATCAATGCTGGGACATCTGTTCTTTGTAGTTATATATAAATGATCTGGAGGAAAATGAGGGCTTTCTGATTAGTAAGTTTGCAGATGACTCGGAGATTGGCAGAGTTGCTGATAGTGCCGAGGATTGTCAGAGGATACAACATGATATAGATAGGTTGGAGACTTGGGCACAGAAATGGCAGATGGAGTTTAATTTGGACAAATACGAGGTGATGCATTTTGGAGGATCTAATCTAGGTCTGAATTATGCTGTAAATGGGAGAACCTTTAGGAACATCAGCATACAGAGGGATCTGGATGTACCAGGTCCACAATTCCCTAAAGGTAGCAGCACAGGTGGCCAGGGTGATTCAGAAGGAATATGGCATACTTGCCATCATCAGGCAGGGCATTAAGCTCAGGAGTTGGGAATGCAGCTATAAAGAACCTTGGTTAGGCTGCATTTGGAGTATTGCGTGCAGTTCTGGTCACCACATTATCAGAAGGACATGGAAGCTTTGGAGAGAGTGTAACAAATGTTCATCAGGATGTTGCCTGGATTCAAGGGTGTTGGCTATGAGGAGAGGTTGAATAAACTGATAGAGGTCTACAAAATTATGAGAGGCATAGACAGGATGGATAGTCAGAAGCTTTTTCCAATGGTGTAAATGTCAATTATAATGGGGCATAAGTTCAAGGTGAGAGGGGGAAAGTTTAAGATAGATGTGCGGGGTTCGTTTTTCATGCAGAGAGTGGTGGGTGCCTGGAACACGCTGCCAGAGGATATGGTAGAAGCAGGCACATTAGCAACATTTAAGAGGCATCTGGATGGATACATGAATAGGGAGGAAACAGAGGGATATGGACCAAGTAAAGATAGAAGGTTCTTTTGTTTAGTTAGGCCATCATAATCGGCACAGGCTTGGAGGGCCGAAGGGCCTTTTCCTGTGCTAACCTTTTCTTTGTTCTTTGTTCCCCCGGGATCCCCGACGGCCATTACGCCTCGTGAGATCGAACCAGATCTTGCGAGATGTCGTACGGCTAAGTGAGTTTAAAAACCCAGCTCGGGCTGGATCTAACAGACACCCGACATCTACCGGCCTCGCTGAGGAGACCCCAGCCGGTGCCATTCAGTACTGGTCCTCACAAATGGGAACCAGGTAGAATGGTACCTGGGGGTGTTTCCCAGGTGATTGGAGGCCCCCGGTCGGGTGGCACCCTGGAGCCACCCGGTCCCCTTGGCACTGCCAACCTGGAGCCCTGGAACCCCCCCCCCCCCCCCGGGCACTAAAAAAAAACAACGAGCCGGGCGGCAGCATTGACCCCGCTAATCCTACTCAGAATGGACTCTATTTTCTTTTAGTTAGATGGCTTCCGTAACCAACAATCCTTACTTAAAAGGGACAATGAGAGGATGCTCAGGGAAAGGGAATCTTATGGGTTCTATTTTCAATTAAAGTTTTTTTTGTAAAGCCGGAGGGAAGTAGCCTGTTATCAGCATGCCCCCACTCCGATAGGCCTGTGCTGGAATCCATGGTTTCAAAGCCTGCTTCTTTTTTTTTTAGACAGACTCTAATTGAAACAAAATGAAGCAGAAACAGGAAACAGAGCCTTCCAGTTTCTAAGGAAACTCGGACTTAAACTTAGATTGGAAACCAAAACTTCTGGTCGAACCACTATTGTTGGAGTAATTAAAATAGAGAATGCACAAATGTCTCAGACCGTTGCCAGGCTGGAGGAGGTTACAAAGATGAGGGAGAAAGAGCTCTATCAGAGCCCCAGACTTACAGACAGCAGAAGAAGATGGAGGCTAAATCCAGGAGCTGAGAATAAGCAAATGCACATTTGTGCGTCTGTTTGTCACATGAAGGGAACATGGGTGGATTTACGCCATCCTGACCCGGTTGAGGAGGTTCTGCAGACTTGTGCTAGTTTTAGTGAAGACTTGCCCATGGAACTTGAATTGAGTGTGCGCAGCTGTCAGATGGGTTTATATCCCAGAAGAGGAGCAAAAATTCTTCATGAGGAAGACAGAGTTTTGGAGATATTTGTGATGGAGAATGATGAAATATACTGAGTGGACTGAGTTAATTTGTGAGATCTATGGCAGGATTGTTCAGCCGTCTCTGCTGACACCATCCTCTGGTGCCGCTGACGGTAACAACCTATGGTAGGTTCCCCCAGCGGGATGACAGGTGAACCACGTAAACCACCCTAGGCATCAGTGGGACTGGTTGATCCCTCCGGTAGCAAATGGAAAGCCACCTCTGCTACTGGAAAACATGTGACGCAGGGGCTGGAAAATCTCACCCCTAGTCTTAGTTTTACCTACCATTTAATTTGTCATTTATTCTATTATCGACTCACAATTTCCCTGCTATTTCATGTTTAACTGATGCTGATTCCGGGTTTTAGGGTCTCGGTGGTTACCCAAGATAGTATTTAATGTTTGTTTGACTCTTGTACAGTAAACATTATTTTGTTTTAAACTGTGAAATCATGTGGCTTAATTCTTTCAGTAAATTACTGGGATTTTGGATTCCTCCAAAAAATATCACTGGTCTCGACTGCGATTGTAACAAGCCTTAGATGCTATAAGGTTCACCACAGAAACTAGATGCACAACTGGGGCCGGATTCTACCCTACCCGGCGGGGGCGGGGGGTCAAGCCCTAACCTTGAGGGGCTAGGCCCCGCGCCGGAGTGGTTGGTGCCCCGCCAGCCTGTGGGAAAGGCATTTGGCGCCACGCCAGCCCGGCTGAAGGGACTTCGCCGGCCGGCGGAAGTCTGCGCATGTGCCGGAGCGTCAGCGGCTACTGACGTCATCCCCGCGTATGCGCAGGGGGGTCACCTCCGCGTCGGCCATCTTGAAGGCTATGGCCAACGCGGAACAAAAAAAGAGTGCCCCACGGCACAGGCCCACCCGCCGATCGGTGGGCCCCGATCGTGGGCCAGGCCATCGTGGGGGCACTCCCCAGGGCCAGATCACCCCGCACCCCCCCCCACCCCCCAGGACCCCGGATCCCGCCCGCGCCGCCAATCCCGCTGGTAAGGGAGGTGTTTTGATTCACGCCAGCGGGACCGGCATTACAGCAGCGGGACTTCGGACCATCGCGGGCCGGAGAATCGCCGGGGGGGGTGGGCCCGCCGACAGGCGCGGCGCGATTCCCGCCCCTGCTGAATCTCTGGTGCTGGAGACTTTGGGAAACGGCGGGGGCGGGATTCACGCCGGCCCCCGGCGATTCTCCGACCGCAGCTCCTGGTGTCAGTACAACTCAGATGATGTCTGAGCCTTTTGACGTGTTGACAATTTTGTGCCCATCTGGTTTTACTTACAACTCTTATCCTTCCTGTAGACATGTAGTTTTCTGACTTTTAAAAATAAAGCATTTTCCAATCGGGTGTTCCTTCGCGCCGTTTATCTTGTTCCCGTGTAAAAAATATAAAAACTTGAGTAGGAAGCATAGATTAGTCATACCAGAATAATACACTGCATAATCCACCAGGATTTTGTTAACTGCACATCATATTCCTCCAGTAGACCGAGAACTGCATTTTCTTTCTAAAAAGCCATCTGTGATTGACATCTTTCAAGTTTTACTGGTTAATGAAAGGTATCTGAGAGTACAGGACATTGTATTTGAAAATAGGTTGTTTGAGTGAAGGCTGCGAGTGACGGTCAGATGGTTGCTACTTTCAAATGGACGACTGCAAATGCGTTACATTTCATATTTTTACGCTGTGAAACTACATTTAAAGTTTTTTTTAAAAATAATTCCCTGATGTCTGGGAGCTTTGATAGAACTCATTCTCCATCACCTTTGTCACCTCCTCCACCCTGACAATGCTCTGAGACCTCTACGATCCTCCATTTCTGGTCCCTTGTGCACCCTCTATTTTAATTTCTCCAATGATAGTGGTTATGCCTTCAGCTGCCTCCATCAACATGTTCCAAATCCCACTCCCTAAGCCTCTCAACCTCTCTTTCTCTCTTCAGTTAAGGCTCTCCTTAAACTTACCTCTTCAATCAAAATTTTGATCACTCGTCCTAAGATCTCCTTTTGCAGCTCAGTGCCATATTTTGTTTGTTCACACACCCATGAGGTTCCTTGGGATGTCTTACTACATAATATACTATTGTTGAGTATTGTTGAGAAGCTTAACTGGAATAAAAAAGTAACAAATGAATAAAACTTTTTTCTAGGTTATGTTATTAGACAGTGCTCTGCTTCTTCTGGGTTTTATCAACTGGTGTCAAAATTTCAATCTTTAATTTATAACTTGTTTTGACATGCAGGTAGCGCAGAATTTCATTTCTGCCGCTGATGAAATGAAATGAAACGAGATTGAGAACCCAACCATCACCACCCAATATCAAACACATACTATATTCCAAATGTTCAAAAAAGGCAGGGAATTATTTTCTAAAGTGTGACTACCATCCAGCGTCTACAACAAGAAGCAAGAGACCAGGAAGTAAATACAAGATCAAATCCGTCACCTTGCTGTGGGGTCCTGCAATCCTTGCATTGTTCACAGTAACATGTAAATGCCTTGTATTAGGTGAAAATATCATAACATCCAATCACCTGTGACTTTTAAACTCAGGAACCAAATAATAAAAAGTCAGCTTCAGTTGCACATGGCTCACAGAAAAGCTGTGCTCAAACACTGTAAAATGCTAATTTAGTTTGGTTATTGAGCAACATTAAATGTATATATCATATATATACTCAGACATATAAATACACACAGGCAAGCAATTCCCCCTTAAAATGCTCCCTTCAGACTTTCTATTCTGTCCACGTGCTGCCTTACTTCCAAGCTTTTTGTTTTCTATTGTTCCAGAATGTAGTCTGTGCCAACCTCTTCAGTTAGAATTCTTTCAACCTGGCTCCGGTTCTGTTGATGGCACTGCATCCTGGTCAGAAGCACCAATAGTACGCAGTGTGACATTCTGTGTCCTTGGCCGCTCCACACTCCTGTTCTGTAACACTCTGTTCTTGGTTCAAATCCAACAATATGCACAACATCCCGAGGAGTGGTGTGCCTGAATTTCAACTCCAGCGTACCCCAAGCTTCCACCTTTAGTCATTATCCACAAGCACAAGCGTTGTGTGAGGGAGGGGGGGGGGGGGGGGGGGGGGGGTGAAGGTGGTGATGGGAGGGAGTCAGCTCTCGTATGTATGCTGTTGGTACTTAGCTTACTCCACTCGATTCCATAGTGTGTGACTGTGCTATTAAAGCAAGCAAGATAATGAAGGTCAGACTTAACAGGATTGGCAGAATTGTATATATGTCTGTGAATAATCGCATTTATTTAAGGATTAAAGAAATAATTAGGTTTACTGATGGTACAGCATTTGGAGCTGAGACATGCTGTGCAACATAAAATTATCACTCGAGTTTACTTCTCAATGTCCCACATTATAATTCAGGTCAGGCACATCATTTAGGAAGCCCAAGAAAATCTAAATAAAAGTCATCCAAGGCCCTTAAACCCAGTTGTGAATTGAATTGAATAACTGTGGTATTTTGTGAACTGACACCAGGAAATGTTGTCAGGTTGTCATGCAAATGCACAAGGTTCATTAAAGGTTCTTCAGGACTTTCTGTCCCCAGCCTCAGCCAACTTAAATGTGGCTTTTGCTCACATGGTGTAGTTAACTCTTTGTGTCCTCTAAAGGAAAATAGAAAGTCACACCGTTGTTGTAGCAACCGGAGATAGGCAATAAATATAACCGCATATCCTGAGAAGCAACAGCAAAAAAATAAGGTCAATTGAAATAATCAATACAAGATTGATACTTGAGCCTATCCTCTGAAGTATCTGGCTCTGCTTACAGATTAACTAATTACATGCAAGAATTGAGCGGCGTCCCCACACAACCTTTATTGCACCTTGTTGAAAACCTTAACAGATCACAACTGAGCAATTTCTTGCCTTTAAAGTTTATTGAAGTAATAAGGAAGGGAGATGACAATCGAACAAAACTTTCCTCTTCAGAAACTATCCATCAACCTCGATACAACATCCTCACGTGGAACTATACATAGTGACCTTGAGGAGGGTCAGGTCAGCAGCTAAATATTAATAAGTCCATGGGGGGCGGGGGAAGCTAGTGTGATTTAACACACAAATTTTAAAAATCTTGCAAAAAAATAAGAGTAGATATTTTTATTCTTCTTGAGGAATACAGATGGTAAACCGGAATATTTCAAAATTGATTGCTTATGCTGTCATTTGGAATTCTTCACCATGTGGCCAAAGTGAAAGGGAAAATTAAAAAATATAAATTTTTTATGAGAAATTTGGAAATGCTCTTTGATCATAATTGAAATTATTGTGATGCATGTGACTGTTTCCTTTCAGATCATGATGAATGCAGCACAATGCAGCACAGCTGTGATGAGAATGCTTTGTGTTTCAATACTGTCGGGGGTCACAACTGCATCTGTAAACCGGGATATACTGGCAATGGCACTCATTGCAAGGGTAAGTGAAGGTTTCTCTGGTTGAAACTTCGAAAACTTTCCAAGAAACTTGAATGAAATGGTTTGGTGGATTTTCTTTCCTGCGCTGTCCAAGCACTGTGGTGCAGTGCTTATTAAAGCACATTACTGTTCCTTGCCTTCCTAGCGACCAAAAAAACAAATCTGTCAAAGGAACTCATCAGACTCAAATTGCAACAACCATCAATATCTCATCCATGCCCTAAGTTCCCAATTTGCAGCAATTCGCAAACACTCAAGTCCACAGTGTATTTCAGTTGGATTAATATATTTGTGCTGCAACAGTCAGAAGAATATACCTATAATCTCACAGAAAGTACAATTTCTAAATACACGTTTCTAAACCAAAACCGAATGATTCTACACTTTGAACAGTCCCAGCAATAATTCAGCTGAATCTTTTCATTCAAAAATCACCTCGCTAATCAAAATCATTGAGATGTGACCACACCACCAAAAAATGGCTTTGGAAATGGAAGTTAATCTTGACTTTCTCCTTCACATGCAGAAGGTTATTGTGGTGCAAGGAAAGCTGCTTCATTGAATTTAGATTCACCACATTAACCCTGGGCATGCACAGTACTGTTAGTTACAAAGGGGGTGAACTGATCTATGCCCACAGCATGAAATGTGCTGGGGTCCACAACTGAGTTGTCTCCGCACCAGGTTTCATTTTCCTTTGCCTTGGCAAATGTTCCCAATATTTTTATTTTTAAACCAAGAAAAATCGACAGTGAGGTGAAGAAACACCTCCCCCCAAGAAAGAGCTTGGACTATTCAGAGGACTTCAGTGCAAAGATCAAGTGAGGTGGAAAAAAAAGATCACATTTCCTATGAGCTTTTTTGCACGCTTTACCCCTCCCCCCTCCCCCTCCATGAAGGCAGAGGCAACATACCAAAATCGCAACCTACTGTACAAACTGAACCATTTGTGGTACGAGAATTTCTGGTTTGTCCTCGAACTCACCATGTTTGGTGTTAAAATGCCTTTAAAGTTTTGAGAGTTTTAAACTTTCATTTGTTAGCACTTCCCTGCTTATAACACACATAGGCTTTGCATTGGCAAAATGAACAATGCAGCACCTCAAGAAATCATCTTTCTAATCATGCATTATATCAAAGCATGCAAAAACATCGCACAGGCATAATTTGACTGTAAACTGGTTGAAATTGTAAGTTTAGAAGGAACACTGCTGACTGTGGTATTAGAAGCTCACAGACAGAATTAAACATTGTGTGATGAACCATAAAATCACAGCACACATGCCTTTCATGACCATATGGGGCGGGATTCTCCCCTACCCGGCGCCGAGGTGTGGCGTGAACCACTCCGGCGTCGGGCCGCCCCAAAGGTGCGGAATCCTCTGCACCTTCAGGGGCTAGGCTGGCGCCGGAGTGGTTCGCGCCGGCCGGCGCGGAAGGGGCTTGGTGCCACGCCAACTGGCGCCGAAGGGCCTCCGCCGATTGAAGCATGCGCAGGAGTGGCGTCATCCCAGCGCATGCGCAGGGGAGATTTTCTCCGCGTCGGCCAGAGCGGAAGACCACAGCAGCCGATGCGGAGGAATAGAGTGCCCCCGCGGCACAGGCCCGCCCGTGGATCGGTGGGCCCTGATCGCGGGCCAGGCCACAGTGGAGGCACCGCTGAGGGCCAGATCCCCCTGCACCGCCCCGAGGACCCCGGAGGCCGCCCGCGCGCCGGGTCCCGCCGCTAAGGACCTACTCTAATTTACGCCGGCGGGACCGGCCGAAAACAGGAGGCCACGCGGCCCATCGCGGTCCGGAGAATCACCGGGGCGAGCGCTGCCAGTGGCCGCCGACCAGCACGCCGTGATTCCCGCCCCCGCCAAATCATCGGCGCCGGAGAATTCGGCAGCCGGCGGGGGGGGGGGGTTTAAGCCGCCCACCGGCGATTCTCCGACCCAACGGCGGGGGGGTCGGCAAATCCCGTCCCAGGTGTCTTAAAGATTGTTACAACCTGGGAAGCGCTCTTCAGTGTTGTAAGGTAAGAAAAGTGGCAGCCACAGTAAACTCCCATGACAGCATGTTGATTGGCTGCAACAGAATCCCGTGTCGAGCACGTTTAGCCGGGTGTTTACCGGTGCTCGCAGCACCAAGAAAGACCATGGGCGCGATTTAAAGGCCGCATTGCCTTAGGTGCTGAAGCCGTTAGATTGCGGGAGAGGCCTAGACCGAGAACCGAGCCGGGCGCCGATCTGTTTGCTATCTACCTGACCTGCCTCCTTTGGTGGAATCAAAATCCCATCGTAACGTGGCGAGAAATCAATAATCATCACTTAAGTCCGATCTCCATAGATTTAACGGGAGCGAACCTGCACTTACTCCCGCTTCGTTCACTGAGGATCTCCACTGGCCAGAACCTCTCTGTGCAGGAGCTTGGGACACCATCTTCAAATGGCGCCCTGATCTCTCGACTCTCCCTCCCCTGAGGCAACCCCCAGACCCCCAAAGCCCCAGCTCACTTAGAAGGGGATCCTCAGGCCCTCCCCCGCATCCTACCTCACACTGGCAGGGCACCATTAGGCCCGATCCCCAGCATGGGCACAATGCCAACATGGCACGTTCTGGCAGTGCTACCTGGGCAGTGCCAGGCTGGCACCCAGGTGTCACTGCTAGTATGGCAAAGCCAGACTGGCAGTATGAAGGTGCCCAGGTGGCATCAGCAGTGCCAGGGTGCCACCGTGTCCGGAGGCCAACCACCCTGGGGTCTCTGATCTCTTGGGAGTCCCAAGTGCCATTCCACCTGGTCCCAATTTGTGGGGAGCAGTTCTGAACGATGCTTGCCTAAGGTCTCCGAGACAAAGGGTCCCAATGAGACTAGCAACTCACTCTAATAGACAGATTTGCAGGGATCCAGATTGTGACACCTCACAAGATCCTGTAAGGGAAATCCTAGAAGAAGCCTCTCCCAACATCTACTGGTGGTGTTGTGCGCCTGTACGCCTGGATGTGGGAGCAAGGTGGCTGGTAAATCACATTCCAAATCTTTTCCATTCACCTAAAAATCAGTTTGTCCTTGACTAAAAATTTTATCTGAAAGACAGCACTTCTGACAGTGCAGCATTCCTTCAACCTTGATTAGTTTTGTGCTCAGGTTTTGGAGTAGGTCTTGAACCCACTACCTTCTGATTCACAGATAAGAGTGATACCAACCGAGCCATAGGTGACACACTGTTTGAACCATCGTGCTGATATTCGGCAGCACGGTAGCACAAGTGATTAGCACTATGGCTTCACAGCGCCAGGGTCTCAGGTTCGATTCCCTGCTGGGTCACTGTCTGTGCGGAGTCTGCACGTTCTCCCTGTGTCTGCGTGGGTTTCCTCCGGGTGCTCCGGTTTCCTCCCACAGTCCAAAGATGTGCAGGTTAGGTGGATTGGCCATGATAAATTGCCCTTAGTGACCAAAAAATATTAGGAGGGGTTATTGGGTTACGGGGATAGGGTGGAAGTGAGGGCTTAAGTGGGTTGGTGCAGACTCGATGGGCTGAATGGCCTCCTTCTGCACTGTATGTTCTATGAAGACTTTAGTCTTGTCCTACGTAACACAAAACAAACGCTCTTGATCTTTTTCCCTTCTGGAAACCATGAGACACCATTTCACATGTAATGGTTTTCTGTGTCCGGACTGTGTTTCCTAATCAAGAAAGACATGGAACCAAACATATTAAAATCAAGAACCAAAACTCCTGAACTTAAGTCAAGGCTCAGTTTGAAACCTGTCCCACATCCTCAAAAGATTCCTAAATTAATAAACTGATTTTTAGGGGAAAAAGAATCAAAGTTCAAGGGCGGTATTCTCCGCTAAGGCCAAAAATCGCGGAGGCCGTTGTGAACTCGGCCGTGGTTCACGACGACCTCGGGGCCCGCTCCCCGCACCTAATTCACCCCCACCCGGGGGGCTAGGAGTGGGCCCCCGTCGTTCCCGGACGCGACATCGGCCGCCAGAAATGACGCGCGAACGGCGCTTTTCATGATGTCATCCGCGCATGCGTGGGTTGCCGGTTCCAACCGCGCATGCGCAGATGACATCACCGCGCAGACGGCACAAACCCACGCATACGCTGTGATGTCTTTCTCCACCGCCACCCGGCAAGACGTGGCGGCTTGATCTTGCCGGGCGGCGGAGGGGAAAGAGTGCGTCTGTTTTGGATGCTGGCCTGACGATCGGTGGGCACCGATCGCAGGCCGTTCCCCTCCGGAGTACAGTCGCGGTGCTCCCGTCCAAATCAGGCCCCTAGATGCTCCAAACGGGCATCTGCCGCCCGTTTCACGAATGCAGCGACCAGGTGTGGTTGCTGCCGTAGTGCAACGGGCGTGAAGGGCCGGCCGCTCGGCCCATCGGGCTCGGAGAATCGCCGTTCCCCGTGAAAAATGGCGAGCGATGATTTTTCAGAGAGAGTGGGGTAGAATCACGGGGAGGCCCTCGCGATTCTCCCAGGCCGCGTGGGGAGCGGAGAATTCCACCCCAAAGTTTTGCATGCGTTCTGAGCCATACTCAAATGAATGCACACAACAGAATGTCACTTCCACATTCAACTCCATTCCTCAATAGATAAGCTTTCACGAGTTAATGAAAGTGTTTTTGTAGAATGAATGTTGATCGATCCCATAGGGTATAATTTTAAACTTAACCCACCCAGCTGGAAACTGATAGGATTAGATCAACTACCCAGTTTACACTCAATTTTACTTTCTATTCAACTCAGTGAAAAGATAAAGATCAGTCTTGGTATTAAACTGGCAGCTGATCTGATTCAGTGAACCAGGAGAATTAGATTAAAATGACACCTTAAGTGGTGTAAAACCGGTACTGCGAGTTTTTTGGATGGTCTCATTATGTTAAAGTTATGAGTAAGGACCTACCAACTGAACTGGATGCCTTCCCAACAATAGGCCCTGTACAAAGATCGGTGTCTAAAATGAGTGTTGGCGTTAACATGGCCATACTGCCCAGCTACCGCCCATTTTGAGGCCATTATCACCTGATCAAGTGATTTTGACAAGTTAAAATTCTTTCCCACAACTCTGCTTGTGGTATGAAGCTGAATTTAATGAGTGCTCATGTAAACTACTGAATTTCCCGAACAATATATACTGATGAAAATTTTTTAAATATATATATTTTGAGAATGCCAGTGCTTTCAAATATTGAAACGTTTAGGAGCTGGGGCTACAATTTTACTCAGGAATGAAATTTCCAATCAGACACCAGGACAAACATTACATTCCACAACCACCAACCTCAGATCAAATTGTATATCAATCAGAGGTGGACTTACATTTTTAGGGCCCCTGCGCCTCCCTCTCGGTGGGGGTTCCACATCACACCCTGCTCCCTGGTGACATGGCGGTTCTCCCCCAATGACGTTGAGCCCCTCCCTGAATAATGGCTCGACTGCTGCTCACTTCTCAGCTCTTGCACAGGTGGCTGGGCCTCAGATCTTGACCCTTGTGCTCCTGGCTGGCTTTCTGGCCATCTGGCCTGGCCTCTGTTCTCTCTTGACCTTGTTGCCAAGTCCATTTGCTGCCCAGCCCACCCCTCTTACTCTCAGCCCTGCTGCCTGGCGGCCTCTGGTCGAGCCACCCCACTCCCCAATGCCACCACGCACTTGGCCTTCTGTGCACCTCCTGATTGCTGCTGAGCTCCCCTCACACTTGGGTGGCCGAGCCTTGAAAACGGTGTGTGCTCCTGGCTGGCTGTTACTGCTGGCTATCCGGCCTGGTCACCGCTGTTCTTTCTAGTTGACTGCCTGGCTGGCCTCATGGGGAGTTATTCCGCTGCTCCCCTAGCGGTTGGTCAGCGCCACCTCAATGAAGGCTTCACAGGCTCGAAGATGTTAGATTGTCGACCTCACCTTCAACTTCAGGCTGCCTGCCAGACCGAATCCCAGAAACCCGGCTGCTGCTTTACACCTTTGTGGTGGTATGATTTGCATAGCTGTCTGCCATTGGTGCAGAACACCGGCTTACCATTGGCCCTGGTCGGTCATGTGCCTCTCGACCGATTGGTTGAGACCAGTCATGTGACGGCTCTCCGATTGGTCGAGAGGCTGAGTTAACCACGCCTCCATACCGAGGTATAAATAGTCAGAACGCCCGGCGGTCGTCCATTTTATTGTAGTCGTCCGGAGGGCTAAGTTCTAGCTTATTAAAGCCCAACTTTTGTATAGCAACTCGTCTCTCGTGCAATTGATGGCTCATCAATCTTGACACAATGAAAGTTCAGAAACTTCACAATAATTCAGGAGATCCGTGTCTGAACTGCTCTGAGTCGCCACCACCTCGCCACATCTGGCAGTCTTCCAGCTCGAGAGGAAAGTCCACCAATCAGAGCCCGATATTCTGTGGTGCCTGCTGATCGTCTCACAAAATTCTGAATTTGGAAAAGCCCATTAGCAAATTTAGAGCTACCAAGGCTTTGATTGATTTGTTGGTGTGCCCACCACAACAGTCTCCTCTCCATATAGGGGCCCCCCATTGAACTGGACCTCGCACTGCAGCGCTGTGTGTTTCACTGAAAGTCCGCCTCTGATATTAACATCTGTCCCTGTTAAACACAAAGATTGTAATTAACAAACTTTGGTTGTCTTCACATTCTCTCTCTCCACTACACCCCCGTCCCCACTAAACAAAATTCCTCCCAGTAAACTAAGAAGGCCAAAGCACTCTGATATTTCTTCTTGAGTTTATTATATAAAAAATAAATGCATAAAATGACAGAAATACAAAGCATGTCAGGCAGCTTATGAAACAAATCAAGAGCTAACATTTATGGGTAACTTTTCACCCACTGTGGGAATCATCCCCGACAAGGCAGACAATTTGATGGACCATTGAAAGGTCTGTTGACCTCGGGTGGGAATTTCTGGTCTCGGGACGAGCTCAACCGGTAGTCCCTGATTTTATTTTTCAGCCTTTATCACGACTACCATTATTTAGCCTTGCTAAAAACAGTGGATCTAGTGTGCGAAAATATAGGTAAGCAAGTTTCAAAACAATTTATCAAATAGAGGTGTGTGTCAGAGTCAATTTTCCACATGTGTGCGCCTTGCTAAACCTAACATAGAAGAGTTGGCTGAAGTGATTGCTCACACAGATAACTGTCATTGACTATCTAATGTTCATGATTCCATTAGGGATATCTATTGAAGAGCTACATGCAGTTCATTCCCTGAAGAAGTTGTTAAATGCATGAATAGTCAAGTGCAATAGCGGTGCGATCATTTTAGAAGTTCTTTTAAGAAGTGGCTGGTTGGGGGGGAGGGCGCAGTAGTGCGGCACAGAACATACGAAGGAAGAATGTGAAGACAAATGTATTTCAATAGAGCTAATAAATGCTATCGTCGATTTTGCATCATCACCCGACGACACGAAAATCACTTGCATTGTACACAGGAAAAAAACCTCAAGCCAGACTAGCAGATGAACAAGCTTTCCTGACCCATTTGCGCACCCAGTTTTGAGTAGGCAAACTGGCGTTTTAACTTTATTTCTGAAGAGGATTTCTCAGTATGGTACAGAGGTTCTGTCCACAGCAGACCCACCAATTGATTTCTCCCACTTAGCTTTTATACAGAATATGAAAGATCCCAGTTTGGTATATGAAGTTAATAAATGCCTTTCCAGCTTGTCACTAACACATTGATTCTCTCGCACTCTCTGAGAATACACCGGCAGACTGAGAATGAAAGAATTGTCTAGCACAGGAGGTGACCACTCAGCCCATCATGCCAGTTCCAGCTCTCCGAAAGAGCTTTCCAATTAATCCTCCGCTTTCCCCATTTTCCCTGCAGTTCTTTTCCTTTTCAAGCATTTATCCAATTTTCTTTTTAAAGTTATCCACTTTCTATCACTTTTTCCAGGCAGTGCATTCCACATGGTAGCAACTCATTGCGTAAAACAATTTCTTGGGCGAAATTCTCCAACCCCACGCAGGGTCGGAGAATTGCCTGGGGGCGCCTAAAATCCCGCCCACGCAGGGTCGGAGATTCTCCGCCACCTGGGAAGTGGCGGGGGCAGGAATCTCGCCCCGCCGATCGGAGAGGCCCCTGCGGCGATTCTCCGGCCCGGATGGGCCGAGTTCCCGCCGCTGGGAGGCCTCTCCCGCCGCCGAGGTTTAAACCACCTCTGGAACGGCGGGCTCAGCGGCGCGAGCAGGCCCCCGGGGTCCTGGGGGGAGGCGGGGGGGGCGATTGAACCCCGGGGGGTGCCCCCACGGTGGCCTGGCCCGCGATCGGGGCCCCCCGCTCAGACTGCGGGCCAGTGCCCTGGCTGCACTCTTTCTCCTTCCGCGCCGCCACGGCCTCCGCCATGGCAGAAGCGGAAGAGAACCCCGCATCGCGCATGCGCCGACCGGCGAAAGCCTTTCGGCCAGCCCTGCTGGCGGGGGCGCCGGGTGTTTGCGCCAGTCTTCTGGTGCAAACCGCTCCGGCGCGGGGCTGGCCCCCAAAGGTGGGGAGAATTCCCACCTTTGGGGAGGCCCGACCCCTGAGTGGTTGGCGCCACTCCCCTACTCCGGCACCTTCTGTCACACCGGGTAGGGGAGAATGTCGCCCCTGGTTACTGACCCTTCTGCCAGTGGAAGCACTTCAATCAAAACCCTTCCTAATTTCGAACATTCATTCTTTTTTCAGCACTTGTGCTCCCTGAGATTTTCTTTTTAATTGAATTTCCAGGAACCAACAGTACATTCAGCCAGGGGTTCACAATCACGAGTCTTAAAGAATGTTTTTTTTTAAGAAGTCCACCAAAATTCAGGAATGAGTTGGAAGCAGGTTCTTCACATTCTTTCCATGCATCCCCCCCTCTCCCGCGCTCCTTCTCTCTCTCCCTGTCTAATTAATTTGTTTAAACTTGCTCGATTGCCACAATCATTCAATTCAGCCATTGGCCAGTAACCAAACTTTACTATTCATGCGGGTGGGTTGCAACTGCAACACATCCCTGAACTTCAGTCTGATATCCAGCACCAGCAACAAGCTTCACATTAATTTTTTTTTTATATATGTTTTTATTCAGTTTTCATATTTTATATTGAACAAATTACAAATTGTTAGGAGAGAAAAAAAAAAAACAAACACGCAAAAATTAACATACATATTTACAGGTAAGCATCTTCGTAGTAGTAACTGCGCCCGCCCCCCCCCCCCCCCCCTCAACATGTTTATTTAGTTTGGTTTTGGGCCTTAGCTAGCCATCGAACCCCCGTACCGAACCTGTAGCCCCCCCCCCCATCCCGCTACCTTTCCCCGACTATTCTTCCTCTTGTACATTGGCCACAAATAGGTCCCAGAACAGTTGCATGAATGGCTCCCACGTTCTGTGGAAGCCGTCGTCCGACCCTCGGATGGCAAATTTGATTTTCTCCATTTGGAGAGATTCCGAGAGGTCGGACAGCCAGTCCGCAGCTCTGGGCGGTGCTGCTGACCGCCAGCCAAACAGGATTCTACGGCGGGCGATCAGGGAGGCAAAGGCAAGGGCGTCCGCCCTCCTCCCCAGGAATAGATCTGGCTGTTCTGAAACCCCGAAGACCGCCACTATCGGGCATGGCTCCACCCTCACTCTCACCACTTTGGACATAACCTCGAAGAAGGCTGTCCAGTACTCCACGAGTCTGGGGCAAGACCAGAACATGTGGGCGTGGTTGGCCGGGCCTCTTTGGCACCGTTCACATCTGTCTTCCACCTCCGGGAAGAACCTACTCATACGGGTTCTTGTTAAGTGGGCTCTATGTACCACTTTTAGTTGCGTCAGGCTGAGCCTTGCGCACGTGGAGGTGGAGTTGACCCTATGCAGTGCTTCGCTCCAGAGTCCCCACCCTATCTCCATCCCCAGGTCGTCCTCCCATTTCCTTCTTGTTGCGTCCAGTACGGTGTCGTCCCTATCTACCAGTCGGTCATACATGTCACTACAGTTCCCTTTCTCTAGGATACTTGCGTCCAGTAGGTCTTCCAGTAGTGTCTGTCGTGGCGGTTGTGGGTACGTCCTTGTCTCCTTTCGTAGGAAGTTTTTGAGCTGCAGGTACCGTAGCTCGTTCCCCCCAGCTAGCTGAAATTTCTCTGTCAGTTCGTCCAGTGTTGCGATCCTGTCGTCCGTGTATAGGTCCCTGACTGTCAGTGTCCCCCCGTCCTGCCTCCACCTTTTGAAGGTGGCGTCAGTCAGTGCTGGTGTGAACCTATGGTTGTTGCAGATGGGAGCCCTGTTCGACATTTTGGTCAGGCCAAGTTGCTGCCGCAGTTGGTTCCAGGATTGGAGGGTGGCTGTCACCACTGGGCTGCTGGAGTGTTTTTTGGGTGGGGATGGGAGTGCTGCCGTGGCGAGGGCCCGGAGGGAGGTTCCCATGCAGGAGGCCTCCTCCGCACGCACCCACTCAGCTTCTGGCTCCTGGATCCATCCCCTTACTCGCTCGGCTGTTGCTGCCCAGTGGTAGAATTGTAGATTCGGGAGGGCTAGCCCTCCCCTGGTTTTTGTTTTTTGTAAGACCTTCTTTGGGATCCTAGCATTTTTACCCCCCCATACGAACGCCATGATGAGTTTGTCCAGCGCTTTGAAAAAGGCCTTGGGGATGTAGATCGGAATGGATCTAAACAGGAAGAGGAACCTGGGCAGTACGTTCATTTTGATCGTCTGAACTCTCCCCGCGAGGGAGAGCGGGAGTGTGTTCCATCTTTGCAGGTCCTTTTTAACTTCCTCCGTCAGGCTGGTGAGGTTCCATTTGTGGATCCCTTTCCAGTCATGGGCTATTTGGATCCCCAGGTAGCGGAATTTATGTCGGGCTTGATTGAACGGCAGCCCCTTTAGTGCTACCCCCCCCCCCCCCCCTTGCGGGTGTACTGGGAAGATCTCACTTTTGCTCATGTTGAGTTTGTAGCCCGAGAAGGCTCCAAACTCTTTCAGGAGCGCGATGATTCCGTCCATGCTGCTTTGTGGGTCCGAGATATAGAGGAGCAGATCATCCGCATAGAGTGAGACTCTGTGCTCTCTACCTCCCCTTTGGATCCCCCTCCAATTTTTTGCTGCCCTGAGCGCGATTGCTAGCGGTTCAATTGCTAGTGCGAACAGCAGCGGGGACAGTGGGCATCCTTGTCTGGTGCCCCTGTGCAGCTGGAAGTATTGGGAGTTGGTATTGTTGGTCTGTACACTCGCCATGGGAGCGTTGTACAGGAGCTTTACCCAAGCGGTGAACCCTGTTCCCAGCCCGAACCGCTCCAGTACCTCTATGAGGTATTTCCACTCGACTCTGTCGAAGGCCTTTTCTGCGTCCAGGGAGACGATCACCTCTTGTGTTCTCTCCCCGGAGGGGGTCATTATCACGTTCAGCCGGCGCCTGATAGCTTCACATTAATGATGAATATTTATGTTTCATTGTACGGCTAATTGTAGACAAAAAACTTATTTTGTGTTACATGGGGTCCATGGAAATTTTTTATGAATGGGGTTGGGTGGGTGGGCTTAAGAAGCAAAAAGGTTGAGGATGCTTACATTAAGTCACGTTACACTCTCTCTTCTGCCACCCGCCCGCCGTTGTAAATAAAATTATTTAAATTATTTGTGAGGTTTGCATTCTTCCATTTTTACTTTGATGCACAATGCGTGGAATCCTCCCAAAATGTGTCAGAGTGTCAGCTACAGTCTGAAAATCGACATGCAGCTCTCCATCTGATAGCCGAGGTTTCTCTCCAGATTCTTGGGTACACTAAACAAAGAACAAAGAACAAAGAAAAGTACAGCACAGGAACAGGCCCTTCGGCCCTCCAAGCCCGTGCCGACCATGCTGCCCGACTAAACTACAATCTTCTACACTTCCTGGGTCCGTATCTCTCTATTCCCATCCTATTCATGTATTTATCAAGATGCCCCTTAAATGTCACTATCGTCCCTGCTTCCACCACCTCTTCCGGCAGCGAGTTCCAGGTACCCACTACCCTCTGTGTAAAAAACTTGCCCCGTACATCTACTCTAAACCTTGCCCCTCGCACCTTAAACCTATGCCCTCTAGTGATTGACCCCTCTACCCTGGGGAAAAACCTCTGACGATCTACTCTGTCTATGCCCCTCATAATTTTGTAGACCTCTATCAGGTCGCCCCTCAACCTCCGTCGTTCCAGTGAGAACAAACCGAGTTTATTCAACCGCTCCTCATAGCTAATGCCCTCCATACCAGGCAACATCCTGGTAAATCTCTTCTGCACCCTCTCTAAAGCCTCCACATCCTTCTGATAGTGTGGCGACCAGGATTGAACACTATACTCCAAGTGTGGCCTAACTAAGGTTCTATACAGCTGCAACATGACTTGCCAAATCTTATACTCAATGCCCCGGCCAATGAAGGCAAGCATGCCGTATGCCTTCTTGACTACCTTCTCCACCTGTGTTGCCCCTTTCAGTGATCTGTGGACCTGTACACCTAGATCTCTCTGACTTTCAATACTCTTGAGGGTTCTGCCATTCACTGTATATTCCCTACCTGCATTGCACCTTCCAAAATGCATTACCTCACATTTGTCCGGATTAAACTCCACCTGCCATCTCTCCGCCCAAGTCTCCAAACGATCTAAATCCTGCTGTATCCTCTGACAGTCCTCATCGCTATCCGCAATTCTACTAACCTTTGTGTCGTCTGCAAACTTACTCATCAGACCAGTTACATTTTCCTCCAAATCATTTATATATACTACGAACAGGAAAGGTCCCAGCACTGATCCCTGCGGAACACCACTAGTCACAGCCCTCCAATTAGAAAAGCACCCTTCCATTGCTACTCTCTGCCTTCTATGACCTCGCCAGTTCTGTATCCACCTTGCCAGCTCACCCCTGATCCCGTGTGACTTCACCTTTTGTACAAGTCTACCATGAGGGACCTTGTCAAAGGCCTTACTAATGTCCATATAGACAACATCTACTGCCCTACCTGCATCAATCATCTTTGTGACCTCTTCGAAAAACTCTATCAGGTTAGTGGGACACGACCTCCCCTTCACAAAACCATGCTGTCTCTCACTAATACGTCCATTTGCTTCCATATGGGAGGAGATCCTGTCTCGAAGAATTCTCTCCAGTAATTTCCCTACCACTGACGTAAGGCTCACCGCCCAGTAGTTCCCTGGATTATCCTTGCTACCCTTTTTAAGCAAAGGAACAACATTGGCTATTCTTCAGTCCTCCGGGACGTCACCCGAAGACAGTGAGGATCCAAAGATTATTGTCAAGGCCTCAGCAATTTCCTCTCTAGCCTCCTTCAGTATTCTGGGTAGATCCCATCAGGCCCTGGGAACTTATCTACCTTAATATTTTTCAAGACGCCTAACACCTCATCTTTCTGGATCTCAATGTGACTATTATTGTCCAGTTTATTGATTTATTAAGGAATGAATTAAAAAATAAGGAGAAAAGTAAATGGAGTGAACTAAAGCATGTAAAAGGTGTAAAGAGTCACTGTTATCCACACTCTAGCCCATGTTACAGTAATCAGTCTGTGAAACATGGAGGGGAATTTTACTCCTAGAATTCTGAAGTCATATGGACTTGGAAAGTTAACTGTTTCTCTCTCTCTACAGAGCTGCGAAGCATTTGCTTTTATTTCAGTTTTCCAGCATTTGCAATATTTTATTAGGATGCTTTGGTGCCTGCTGCTTCATAAAGATGTTTCAAGCTCACTACTGATCCAGGTCCATTCTGACTTCGAAAAAGAGCAAGTCTGCTGGATTTTCCACCTTCTCAAATCCCAAATGCTACAAATGCTACATGATCCAGGCTATCTACACACCCTTCTCCAGTCTCAACATCCACCAATTCCTTCTCTTTGGTGAATACTGATGCAAAGTATTCATTTAGTACCTCGCCCATTTCCTCTGGCTCCACACATAGATTCCCTTGCCTGTCCTTCAGTGGGCCAACCCTTTCCCTGGCTACCCTCTTGCTTTTATGTACGTGTAAAAAGCCTTGGGATTTTCCTTAACCCTATTTGCCAATGACTTTTCGTGACCTCTTCTAGCTCTCCTGACTCCTTGCTTAAGTTCCTTCCTACGTTCCTTATGTTCCACACTGGCTTCGTCTATTCCCAGCTTTCTAGCCCTGACAAATGCCTCCTTTTTCTTTTGACGAGGACTACAATATCTCTCGTTATCCAAGGTTCCTGAAATTTGCCGTATTTATCCTTCTTCCTCATGGGAACATGTCGGTCCTGAATTCCTTTCAACTGACACTTTAAATCCTCTCACATGTCAGATGTTGATTTACCCTCAAACATCCTCCCCCAATCTAGCTTCTTCAGTTCCCGCCTAATACTGTTATAATTAGCCTTCCCCCAATTTAGCACATTCACCCTAGGACCAAAAGGTGCAAAGAAAGTGCAAGGAAAATCTGGGGGTGTGGATTGCGGTGTCACTCTGGTGGGGTGGGGCCTGATAGCAGTGGAGCCCGAAACCCCCCCCCCCCCCCCTCACAGGTATCGGGGTGACCCCCCCCCCTCCCCCACAGGTATCGGGGTGACCCCCCCTCCCAACAGCTATCCAGGTGACCCCCACTCACAGATATGGGGTACAGCGGCCCTCCAGGCATCAGCCCCATTCCATTCACAGGCACCGAGGCACGACCCCTCCCAATAAAGAGTGTCTTTCTTCATTTCTAAATGACCATCAAAACCCCAACCTGAAAAATAGAACCATGGTTGATAATTCTGTCCTAGCTGATCAGCATCCCATCTTCAACTGCCCCGTCCCCTCCAAGGTCCTTGAAAGTAGTTGTCCCAAAAATCTAAAACTCTCTTCACCACAACTCCCTGTTTGAATTTCCACAATTAGATTTCTGACTATCCCACAACACCAGAACAGCCTTAACTCAATGTCATTCTTGACTCCCAGTGCTATACATTATACCTCCTCAAACGTTCCACAATCATTGACACGGGTGAACACATTATTATACTATATGGTGACATCAATGAATGTCCCAATGCACTTCACAGAAGCTTTATAAAACAAAGTTTGAGACTGAACTAGCTTGTTCAAAGACGTAGGTTTTAAGGAGTATCTTAAAAGAGGAAATAGACGTGGAGATGTTCAGGAGGAAATCCCAGATTTTAGAGTCAAGGCAACTGAAGGTACAGTCAATAATGACGGATTGATTAAAATCAGGGATACTTGAGGCCAGCATTCGAGGAGTGCAATTATATTGTAGGGTTGTGGAGATTACAGGGATCCAGAGGGATAAAGCTATAGAGGGACATGAAAACAAGGTTAAGAATTTCTGCATCAAGTCATCACATTAACAGGAGCCAATGGCGGTCAATGGGGACAGGACTTAGTGCGAGTGAAGACACGGATAGCAGACTTTCACATTACTTCTAGTTTAAGGAAAGTGGAATGAAGAAGGCTGGCATTGAGTGCACTTGAATAGTTCAGTTCTGGAGTCATAAAGGCATGGATGGTGGTTTCATGTAGAAGATTACCAGTGCAGCTTCAGACAGTTGCTGGGGAATTGCATGGAGTTTCAATGGGGATCGCTTTGGTCTTCTCGATATTTAATTCGACGAATAAATTTCTGTTCACCCACCGCTGGGTGTCAGACAAACAGTCTGCTAATTCAGGAGGAGGGTAGAGAAAGACATTAAAACTGGGTGTCATCAGTGTATGTGAAAACTGGTACTGCATATTTGGTTGACGTTGCTGAGGAGCACCATGCAAATAGGTCATAGGAGGGGACAGGATACCAGAGCCAATAGTGTAGCAGCGGCAAGAGAAGCCTTCAATTGTTTAATTACAATTGGATATTGGTGTCATCTACTGACCGCGCTCCGCCAGAACTGGGGCGCGGCGCGATGGGTAGATCCCGGGAGAAGTCTCCCCCGAGATTCCCGACGGACGTTTCGCCTCGCGAGATCTCACCATTGTGGACAGGACCCAGTCTTGCATGATGAAGTGAGTTTAAGAACCCACTTAGCTGTGCTCGTGCTGGATCTAACGGCCATCTGGCATCAATCGGCCTCGCCGAGGAGACACAGCCGGGCGCCATTCAGCACTGGTCCTCATAAATGGGGACCAGGTGGAACGGTACCTGGGGGGGGTCTCCCAGGCGATCGGAGACCCCCAGATGGTCGACAGGATGGTAGGATGGCAGTCTGGCACTGCTGGGCACCTTACCAATGCCACCCTGCTAGTGCCACCCTGGCATCCTGGCACTTTTATTGGCCTCAAGGAGATCCTCCCCCATCAAGGCCACACTTGGGCCGTTTCCTGCACTAGCGAGGAACGAATCCTTGCAAATCTGGGCCACATTGATCTCTGCACCTCCCCCACCCCTTCAAGCTCGCACCTCTTTCCAGGGCCCCTTTCACCCTCCTTCACCCTTAAAAGTTTCTTGTCCCCTCAAATTCATCCCTTACCCTTCCTCTCATGGGCAAGGCACCCTGGGCCTGACCTCTGGAAGTGCTGACCTGGCACCAAGGCACCTTGGCACTGCCAGAATGGCAACCTGGCAGAGCCCCGGCACCATCGCAGTGCCACCCAGGTGACACAGTCTCAAACAAAAACCTGGGAATAAGGAAACCATTCAATGGTGGGTGAATTGCTCATTCCTTTTGAGCCACTTGTTATAAACTACTGAATAGCTATGGAAATGATATGAGCAAGTCATTGAATTATGCTTATATCAAATGTGTTTATCATGTCCTGACAGTAAATTATGGATTTTACACGCTTTTGCCAGGCTGTCAGCTTGTCCATGTGCAGTCTGCATGACAAATTGCACAAGTGAAAGAGTTTCATAAGAAATTATGTCACACATGCCTTCATAAATGCATTTGTAATCGTACTTTGAAGAAGATAAATGAAAGAACCAGATAAAGTATTGACAGTGAGCGTTCTGCCCTTGTACAGTTTTTACCCTTGATTTATTTTCTTTTAAAAATCGTTGAAAAATATGTATTAAATGATTACAAGCTATCGTGCAAGTGGTCCTTTTGAATGATACTTTTCAATTTTGGATGTGTGTTGAAACGGGGCAGCATAATGTGCAGTGTCCATCAATGAACTCAATTAAAAAAGGCTGCTTTTACAAGTGCAGGGCAGTTGGTGACAAGTTTGCTGTCTCTTTTTCCTTGCATCAGTATGTTAGGCGCAATTCTCTGCAGATTAGTATTCCGGTAGCATCTAGCAGTTTTACCAATTTATCTTAATATTTGGGAAATATTTTGACTTGCCCTGGATATGTTTCACTAGAAACAGTTTTGCAAAAGGCTATTACTAATATCTGACATGGTATGTATATTCTAATCAAATGTCAGCTAAATCCACTCATTCCATGTGGTATCAAGAAACAGCTGAGCATATTGGCCACAGAGGTTATATGCCCAACATCTTCCTGGCTATCGTATTGACAATGTGTGCTTCATAACTCATTGGATCTTTAGCCAGTATGTTGTAGTACAGCCATAACACCAGCATTTGACATCAGCAGCCGCTGACGCTCCGGCGCATGCGCGGACTTACGCCGGCCGTCGAAGTTCCTTCGGCCCCAACTGGCGTGGTGCCAAAGGCCATCCACGCCAGCCGCGCGGAGCGCCAACCACTCCGGCGCGGGCCAAGCCCCTCAAGGTGAGGGCCTGGCCCCGAAAGGTGCGGAGCGGCCCGATGCCGGAGTGGTTCACGCCACTCCATCACGCCGGGACCCCCGCCCCGCCGGGTAGGGGAGAATCCCGACCCTAGTCCTTATGTATGCTTCTTTTATCTTTTTGACTAGTCTCACAAATTCCCCTGTCACCCATGGTTCCCTCATTTTCACAGGGACATGCCTATCCTGCACTCTAATCAACTGGTGTTTAAAAGACTCCCACATATCAAATGTGGATTTACCCTCAAGCAGCCGCTCCCTATCCACATTATCCAGCTCTTACCAAATTCTGTTTGAGTTAGCTTTCCCCCAATTTAGCTCCCTCACACGAGGACCACTCTTGTCCTTAGCCATGGGTATTCAAAAACTTATGGAATTATGATCACTATTCCCAAAATGTTCTCTTACTGAAACGTTGGTAACCTGGCTGGGCTCATTCCCAAATACTAGGTTCAGTAAGGCCCCTTCTCTGGTTGGACTATCAACATACTGCTTCAAATAACTCTCTTGGATGCACCTAAAGAAATTGCTCTCCATCCGAACCTCTGGCACTAAGCGAGTCCCAGTCAATATGGGGGAAATTAAAATCACCCACAACAACAACCATGCTATTTTCACATCTTTCCAGAATCTGACTAAATATCTATTCCTCTGTAACCTGCTGGCAGTTGGGAAGCCTATCGTACAACCACAACGTTGTGATTGAACCCTTCCTATTCGTTATCTCTACCCATAATGCTGCACTGCAGGATCCCTCCAAGATATCCACTCTCATTACAGCTAACCAGTTGTTCCCTAACCAGTAATGCAACGCCCCCACCCTTTCTGCTACCCCCTCTGTCTCATCTAAGAGATCGATATCCCAGAACGATAAGCTGCCGTCCTGTCCCTACTTTAACCATATCTCTGTAATAGGAAAAATATCATAATTCCCCATATTAATCCAAACTGTAAGTCCATCAGTTTTACCTGTTATACTTCTTGCGTTGAAGCAAACACAATCCAGACCTTCAGACCCACTGAGATCTGGGACTTCCTTCTGCCTACTCTCCCTCAATGCTGTATTTGTCTTAGTCTCAAGCTCTTCCACAGTCTCTACACTTGCTGGCCTGCTGCTCCGGTTCCCACCCCCCTGCCATACCTTCCTGAACCACATTAGCAAACCTCCCGGCCAGGATATTGGTGCTTCTCCAATTTCGGTTCAACCCGTCCTGCTTGTATAAGTCCCATCTTCCCTGGAAGATATCCCAATGATCCACATATCTGAAGCCCTCCCCCCGACACCATCTCTTCAGCCACATGTTCAACTGTAGTATATCTCTGTTCCTAGCCTCACTAGAAGGTGGAACAGGAGTAGTCCTGAAATGACTACCCCAGGGGTCCTGCTTTTTGGCTTACTACCCAACTCCCTGTAATGTCCTTACAGGAAGATGCTGCTCTTCCTGCCTATGTCATTTGTACCTATGTGGACAATAACATCTGCCTGTTTGTCCCCTCATTTATCCACATTATACTGCATCTGCCATGCATGTGCCTGGCAAATCTCAGCCTGTCCAAATCCTGCTGAAGCATCTCTGCAGCCTCCTCACAGCTAACCCTCCAACTCAACTTTGTATCATTTGAAAATTTGGAGATACTACATTTAGTTCCATCATCCAAATCATTACCATATAATGTGAATAATTGGGGTCCTCGCACAGAACCCTGAGGTACACCACTAGTCACTGTCTGCCAATCAGAAAAAGATCCATTTATTCCAACTTTTTGCTTGTCTGCTAACCAGCTTTCTATCCATTTTAAGACACATTTTAATCTGCTGTGTGAGACCTTGTCAAAAGCCTTCTGAAAGTTCCTGGGTGACTGTCTGTGCAGAGACTGCACATTCTCCCTGCGTGGGTTTCCTCTGGGTGCTCCGGTTTTCTCCCACAAGTCCCGAAAGACATGCTTATTAGGTGAATTGGACATTCTGAATTCTCCCTCGGCCTACCCGAACAGGCGCCGGAGTGTGGCGACTAGGGGATTTTCACAGTTACTTCATTGCAGTGTTAATGTAAGCCTACTTGTGACACCAATAAAGATTATTATTATAATTATTATTATAAATAAACCACATCCACGTGTTCTCCCTGGTCAACTCTACTAGCTACATCTTCAAAGAATTCTAGTAGATTTGTCAAGCTGATTTTCCTTTCGTAATTCCATGCTGACCTTGCCCGATTACACCACTGCTTTCCAAATGCTGTGCTATGAAATCCTTGATAATGGACTCCAGAAACTTCCTTATCAATGTTAGGCTCACAGGTCTATAGTTCCCTGTTTTCTATCTTCCTCCGTTTTTGAATAGCAGGGTTACATTCGCTACCTTCCAATCCTCAGGGAAAAGAGCAGAGTTAACAGGAACCTTGCTGTATGCCATTAAAAGAACATGATCAAAAGAATGCCAAGATCAAACTCCGAGACCGGAAAAGTGTTGTTGCAACTATACGAGGCATTGGTGAGACCACACCTGGCGTATTGTGCACAGTTTTCGTGCCCTCATTTGAGGAAAGATGTAATGGCATTGGAGGCAGTTCAGAGGAGGTTCACTAGGTTGATTCCAGAGAATTGTTGTATGAGGAGAGATTGAACAGTTTAGACTGATACTCTCTCTAGAGGTTAGAAGAATGCGGGGAGATCAAATTGAGGCATGCAAGATGATAAAAGGTATGGATAAAGTAGATACAGACTGAATGCTTCCTCTTGTGGGGCATTCTAGAACGAGAGGTAGTCTTAGGAGAAGAGGTAGCAAATTTAAAATAGAGTTGAGGAGAAACTACTTCTCCCAAAGGGTTGTGTATCTGTGGAACTCACTATCCCAGAGTGCGGTGGATTCAGGGACAGTGAGTAAATTTAAGGAGGAATTGGACAGAGTTTTAATTGGTAAAGGGTTGAATGGCTTAGTTCTGCCCCTATATCTTATGAACTTATGAACCCATGAAAGCTCAATCTAGATAAGACCTTTACCATGGTTTTTGAAAAAGGCAATTATGCGGATGGACATGTGGTGCCAATGTATAGGAATGGCAGGCCATTTGCAGGGTGGGGTGGGGCAGTGGAGGTGGGGGGGGGGGGGGGGGGATAAAGGACAGCTTTGCATATAATGTTTTCCATTATTTGCAGCTATATTTAGAAATCTCCACTTTGCTCCCCTCAGTGCAGCTCACTAGAGAGCCATCACTTTGGGACTGCTCAGTGTATGTTAAGTGCTGGTGCTGTCACGGAATGTCACTGAGGTCAACTTGAGATGGAGGCTGATCTCAGGCTTTCAGCTCTGTAAAAAAAATTGCCAGCCAAGCATTGTTATATATTTGATAGGCTACAGCTTCCATCCCCCCTCCCCCGAACCCCCATCCTCACCATCTTTCATTTTAGCCCTTTAATGTGAGGATTCCCCATTATCTTTTGTACTTGCCTTAATTTTGGTTCTCCATCCCCTGCGGAATATTCATTTTATTGCTGAAAGATTTTCCTCCTGCTTTATGGCTTTTTGTGCAAATATTAGCATTCTCTTCAAGGCTTGTATCCCAATTTCAAACGGTCGTTTTAAAAGTGTCTAGCTCATCTCAGTAGGATTGTGGAGCTCGCTGTACATTGAACCCTGAGCGTTGGGCTCATAAAAGGGACTAATATTGTAGAATACACATTTGTAGGCAGCAGGTTTATACCTTCCAAGTAGTTTCTTTCTCTTATTTAACCCCTTCGTTTTCAGCTTCCTCCCTTCATCTACCGCTTCTCTCAGTCCTCAATTTGAAACAAATTGTAGGCAAATTTCCCTCACATTATGGATTTTTAAAAATTCTCCATTTCATTTTCTGCCGTAAGGTGAAATTTTCCATCATAATAAGTCCAGTAGTGCTATTCCTACTAGGGGTGCGGGATGACTCCGCATGCGCAATCTTCCACTGGTCAGCTCATTAATTATGCACCTGTGAGGATCTCAGTATATCTCGTGGTGGGTTGGGCAGGAAGTCGTTTACCCTGCTATTACCTCATGGGTCAAAGGCCCTAGAGCCATTTTTCGAGAGTTCCTGTTCAGACATTTACTCAATGCAGACCGGGAGCTCTACATGACTCCTCCAGAGTTATTGGGGCCACAGAGCATGCTGGCAAAATCTCGCAGATATAAGGCACCAGATCCTGGGACATATGAAGGCTCCTCTGGCAATGGCTCTTGCTCATGTCCAGAGAAGAGCATCTCCAGCAATACACCATTGTCTGTCCAATGCTCACCTTTATAGTTGTCCATTTTCGCCAGTATCTTAACTTCCTCCTTCTTAACCTTGCTGCTCATACTCTTGCTTCTCATGCCCCTGTGTCAATCAGTGGTGGGCCCTCCTTCTCCTTGTCTGGATCAGTATCAGTACCAAAGCAGGGTTAGCCGCAGCCTGCGGCTCACGCCTCACACTGGATGTGTGAACAAATTGAATCGATACATTTAGTCCTTTACAGATTTCCCTCTTTCTCAAAGCCAGCAGGCCCATGCTGAGCCATTCACCTGGCCTCTGTGTTATGATCCTAAGCCCAACTCCCAAGTTGTTGGTAAGATTTGGCCAGGGGCCAATAACGTTTTGTTAAAGTAGATAAAGTATGAGATTCAAGACGTTTGCTCAGTGAAGAAAGCCGCAAAATTTCTTGGGTTTTGAACAAACAAAAATAAATGTTATTGTACACAGTCAGAAGGATAAAACAATTTACAATATCTCTCTTGTATGCCAACATTCAAGGTAAGTATGAGGTACGTCCGAATTAACAAGCCACTGTGGTCAAAACACCATACTACACGATAAATGGTACATACAAACGGGAGAGTGTCCACGGATTTCTCAATCACCTACACAGATGTCAGTAATATTGGTGCTGATTTTGAGCCTGCATTAGCCGTAAGCGTAAACAGCAATGTGGGCCCAAAATCTCGCAAGAGTCAGGAAACAAGATTCCCACTAATGAGATCTTGTTTCCCGATTTTCCACTCCCCTCACCCTTAACGTAACGAGGTTCCTGCCCAGTGCGGGTGGGAACCTTATTTCAATAAATTTAAGTGCCGTATATTTAAACTGCCAGGGTGGCAGTACCAGGGGTGGGCCCACTGGAGAGCCCCAGTGTGGGGGGGGGGGGGGGTTCACCTTATGTATGTTGGGGAGTGCACAGAGTGCCTTAACATCTGGAGTGAAAATAAGGCTGTGCAGCTGGAGAGCTACATGCCGGTTTTATCGCCTCAGCCTTCACCCTGTGCACTGAGGGGATGATACCGCCCACTGAGTCAACCAATCTCTCTGAAACTTTGTCCCCCTCATGAAGGATTCCAGTCTTAACCTTTGAAGATCTAACCTTAGAATTCTCTCCAAAACCCCCGCCAACAATGGCCCATCTCACAGGGTTTCAGTCATGTCTCCTGTGATTCCATTTCCCTGGATTCTCAAGCCCCACTTCAGAATCACATCTTCAGCTCTTCAGCTGTGCCAAGCAGAGCTCTGCTGCTCCAAAGAGGTTCCTTTTCCTTAATGGGCCCGCAGCATAGAATCACAAACGTTCTGCTGCCTTCTTGGATCTTCAGGGCTTCTCCTGAGCCCTCTTCACTGACCCGACTTAGACGGCATCACTGAAGGCCCAGTTGGCAGGGTTTTCAATCTTGTCTCCTGAGATTCTGTTGCCTTGATTCCCGAGTCCGCTCTCAGGAACCAGATCTTCAGCCATGCAGAGCTGAGCCCTACAGCTCCAAAGGAATACCTTTGCCCCAGTGGCCCACTGCACGGACTCATCAACCTGTGGCTGCCATCTTCACTTAAAGTCTGCTCCCTGCAGTCCCTTTTCTGTTTGGAACTTGTTTCTCAGCTCCTCTCTTCTTAACTAAACTGGGACCTTTTCCTGCCCCTGTCCCCTCTCTGGAACTCTTCCTTTGGGACTTCTCCCTGTCCCCTCCCCCCATTGGGACCATTCCCTGTCCCCTCTCTCTGCCCTGCCTGAGACTCTAGCCTTCCATGGTACTGTGCTCCTAGTCACCTGACCTTTGTTTTCACACTGTTTTTCCTCTTGGGCCCACAGACTGTGAAACCATAGAACTGCACATGTGTAGCCTGCTCCCAGTCTGTGCAAAAACCCCAATTTTCATTGGGAGTTGAGGTCCCCAACCTCTATCCTCAATACCAAGGCAATGTTTGGTTTTCATCACACATGGCATCCCCACCCCATCTTTTCCACGTAGGGAACATGCTGGAGGACCAGAGATGGGTGTTCCTCCCGTTCATACATCACTATGTATGGAGACATTGCTCTTTGACTAGGATGATGAGTGCCATGTGCAAGAACCCTCTCTGGTGCACTTACTTCCTTCCAATACCAGATTATAGAAACTCTTAGAGAAACACCATTATCTTGGCAGCAAAGAAAGACTAACCACATGGTCCTTTGTCAGCCATGATCACTCACCCAGGAGGATGAAGGTTTGAAGTCATGATTTGGCTGTCGTTCAGCAGTTGTCCCCTTAGAGGCAACCACTTTCCTCCATCCCTGCCTTTGACTGCAGCCACTGGTAAATGGCATAGAATGAACAACAGCTCACACCTTTCTGGGATCACTATGTTATGAGACTCACTTGTGCTGGCTTGATCTCTAACCACCTGAAAAGACCCTCCTCCCACTTAGAGAAATCTCAATGACTGACTGTGTGATCAAGATCAGGGGCGGAATTCTCCCCCCCACACTGGGTGGGAGAATCGTTGGGGCACCGAGCGAGTCCCGCCACGCCGCCCCGGCACCCGCACACGATTCTCCCACCCCCTCCAAAAACCAGCGTGGCGAGATTCACGGCTGGCCGCTCGGAGAATCGCCACTCGCCGTTTGTAACAGGCGAGCGGTGATTCTCCAGCCCGGATGGGCCGAGCAGCCTGTCCAACACGACAGGTTCCTGCCGGCGCCGTCCACACCTGGTCGCTGCCAGCGGGAACAGCGCGGGAACGTTGGGGGGGGGGGAGGCGGCCTGTGGGGGGGGGGGGGATCCAGCACCGGGGGGGGGGGGGCCTCTGAAGGAGGACCTCCTTTCCTCCGCCGCTCCGCAAAATCCATCCGCCATTTCTTGCGGGGCGGCCGCAGGGAGGGCGGCAACCGCGCATGCGCAGGTGACATGCTTTTTTGCGGCGCCAAGGCCCGGCGCGCATAAATGACGCGGCGCCGCTCCTCGCCCCCCCGGGGTGGGAGAATAGGGAGCGGGGAGCGGCCTCCAACGCCGGAGTGAAACACTCCGGTTTTCACTCCGGCGTTGGGACTTAGTCTCCTGGTTGGGGGAATTTTGCCCCAGGTTCGAAAAATAGGAGCCGAGATTCTCCGAAAATGGGGCTATGTCCCCACGCCCGCAGGGAAACGGGCAAATCACTCCAAACTTTTTCAAAAAGTCCGGAGAGATTCTTCGATTTCAAGAGGGATTTATCGGTAGCCGGAGCTGCGGGGCGCACGCGGGGCCTGCACTTCCGGCCATGGGTCGCACGGACCCCCGCGCAATATGACGGAACCACACAGCAGGCCGGCGCGGAAGAAGATAGGCCCCTCCCGGATCGCGTGCACCCACCAATTGGTAGCCCCCGATCGCGGGCCTGGCCGTCATGGAGGCCCCCCTGGAATCTGATTTCCCCCCCCCCACACCAGGTTGGCCAGCGCGGCCACGAATCCGAGCTCCCGCCGGGTGGAACCATACGGGAACCACGGCGGCGGAACTCGGCGGGAACTCAGCCGGTCGATTGCGGAGAATCGGCGCGCGCAGATTGCGGAGAATCGCGTTCCGGCGTCGGAGCCCATCGCGGATCTGAGACCCCCATTCTCCGCCCCCACGCCGAGCACGATTACGGTGCAGGGGCTCGGAGAATCCCGGTCAGTGTGTCACCTTTGAAACTCAGTCCATCATCTTCTGCCCCCTCACTGTCGCCCATCAATTCCTTCCCTCCCCCATCTCCATCACCCTTGACCCACCCAATATCACTATTCATCTCCCCTCTGTCACCCTTCAACCTCCCCCATTACCCTGAACCCTGTTCCTCCACCCTCACATGCTTTCCCTCCCTCAGACTGACACCAATTACCCATCCCCATGTCTGTTCTGACCCCGCCTTCTCCAGTTAGCTGAGCCACCTGTCTGGATCCTTCCCGTGACCCACAAGTTCCCACCAATGAGATCAACACCTACCAGACCTACAGCTCGGACCTACCACCCTCCACTGCCCCTCCCCCCCCCCACCTCTGACTGTGATTGTTCCCTGCCATCACCAGCACTCGGAGGTCAACTCCAGGACCCCATCGTTGACACAACTGATATTGCCTTCTAAAACATCACTACTCTCCTCCCCAGACGTCTCCCGAACCTCCCCAGACATTCTTTCCACCTCCCCTCTTCCATCACCACCTTTCCCTGTCCAACCTTCACTCCATCTATCCATCCTACTCCTACCCCACTTCCAGCCTTCGCCTGCCTCCTGTTTCCAGCCTTGTCGCAGTGTTCACTGCCAGCACTCAAGTGAAGTTACACAAGGTCTTCAAGGAGGAAGCAAAATCGTGGAAGAGATGAAGCTCGACGACATGCAGGCATAAAACTGAATGTATTAAATTCTGGCAAAAGAAGGTCCTAATTTGGAGGACGAACGTAATTCCAGCAAGGTGGCCATTTTAATTTGAATACGTGAAATACTAATGAATGCGAATGGGGCTCCTGGCATTGCTCCTCAGGAAACTTGACCCACTTTGACAAATCGAGAGGACAAAATTTGCGTGGTTCATCCCACAATTGGGAAACGCCATCTCCCCTCACGATTCCCGGCACAGCCGGGAATGAAAATTCTGGCCGATTGTCAGTCGCGGACCAGGTGGCAGCACCTTGTATCTGAATCTAAAGGTTTGGGGTTCAGGTCACAGGGCTTTAGCACAAAATCAACTGCAGTACTGAGGGAGCGCTGCACTGTCAGAGGGTCAGTACTGAGGGAGCGCTGCACTGTCAGGGGGGCAGTACTGAGGGAGCGCTGCACTGCCAGGGGGGCAGTACTGAAGGAGCGCTGCACTGTCAGAGGGTCAGTACTGAGGGAGCGCTGCACTGTCAGAGGGGCAGTACTGAGGGAGCGCTGCACTGTCAGAGGGTCAGTACTGAGGGAGCGCTGCACTGTCAGAGGGTCAGTACTGAGGGAGCGCTGCACTGTCAGAGGGTCAGTACTAAGGGAGCGCTGCACTGTCAGAGGGTCAGTACTGAGGGAGCGCTGCACTGTCAGGGGGGGCAGTACTGAAGGAGCGCTGCACTGTCAGAGGGTCAGTACTGAGGGAGCGCTGCACTGTCAGAGGGGGCAGTACTGAGGGAGCGTTGCACTGTCAGAGGGTCAGTACTGATGGAGCGCTGCACTGTCAGAGGGTCAGTACTGAGGGAGCGCTGCACTGTCAGGGGGGCAGTACTGAGGGAGCGCTGCACTGTCAGGGGGGCAGTACTGAGGGAGCGCTGCACTGTCAGAGGGTCAGTACTGAGGGAGCGCTGCACTGTCAGGGGGGCAGTACTGAGGGAGCGCTCCACTGTCAGGGGGTCAGTACTGAGGGAGTGCTGCACTGTCAGAGGGTCAGTACTGAGGGAGTGCTGCACTGTCAGAGGGTCAGTACTGAGGGAGCGCTGCACTGTCAGGGGGGCAGTACTGAGGGAGCGCTCCACTGTCAGGGGGGCAGTACTGAGGGAGTGCTGCACTGTCAGAGGGTCAGTACTGAGGGAGCACTGTACTGTCAGAGGGTCAGCACTGAGGGAGCGCTGCACTGTCAGAGGGTCAGTATTGAGGGAGCGCTGCACTGTCAGAGGGGCAGTGCTGAGGGAGTGCCGCACTGTCAGAGGGTCAGTACTGAGGGAGCACTGCACTGTCAGAGGGTCAGTACTGAGGGAGTGCTGCACTGTCAGAGGGGCAGTGCTGAGGGAGTGCCGCACTGTCAGAGGGTCAGTACTGAGGGAGCACTGCACTGTCAGAGGGTCAGTACTGAGGGAGCGCTGCACTGTCAGGGGGGCAGTACTGAGGGAGCGCTGCACTGTCAGAAGGGCAGTACTGAGGGAGCGCTGCACTGTCAGAGGGTCAGTACTGAGGGAGCGCTGCACTGTCAGAGGGTCAGCACTGAGGGAGCGCTGCACTGTCAGGGGGGCAGTACTGAGGGAGCGCTCCACTGTCAGAGGGTCAGTACTGAGGGAGTGCTGCACTGTCAGAGGTGCTGTCTTGCTGCTGAAATGTTAAATTTAAGCACAATCTGCCAGCTCGGGTGGATACAAAAGATCTCATGGCGCAATTTTGAAGAGGAGCAGGGGAGTTGTCCCTGGTGTCCAGGGCAATATTTGTCCTTCAATCAAATCACAAAATACAGATTATTTGCTCATTATCACATTGCCATTTGTAGGAGATTGCTGAGTGTAAATTAGCTGTTGCTTTTCCCTCGTTACCACAGTTGACTACACTTCAAAAGTACTTCACTGTCTGTAAAGCACTGCAGGATGTCTGCAGGTCATGGAAAGTGTTATATAAATACAAGTCCTTTTTATTTAAATGATTCAAAATTCCTCTGAGACATTTCTTTATCAATCCAACTTTTCCAGGGTTTCCAATTTTGACTTTAAGCTCCAAGTTATTTGTGTTTATGTTTGCACCACACTTGAGTTTTGGCCATTGAATAAATCCAGACATTAAAAAGAACATTATTAACTGAAAATATATTTTTAATCAGAAGATCTCTAATTAGCACCCTTATACCTGAGCCTTTCAGAAAAGTACAATTGCATATTGTAATTTAAGATAGTTCAAATACCTTGTCAACCCAGTTGATTACTTGATAGAAGCAGTTCCTGCTTATCAAATTTAATGATCGTTACTGGTCAGGAGGTTGTTGGTTTAAAAACATTTCCATTACTTCCTTGTTATTTTATAAAAATGTTTAACTTTTAAGCTGCCATCAGATTTGAGAAGCTCTACTTCCCTTTTAATTAAACATCATAATAATGCTATTCAAAAATTAGGAGCTGGATTCTCTGTGTGGGAGTCTGTGTTCTCCTGTCAGAACTGAATCACTTCTGGTTTGCGCTGGCGTGAGGAGTGGCGCCCAGAAGCTCAAACTCTTCTGGGATTCTCTGGACACCAGGTGAATGCGGCCGGAGAATCCCCCCCCCCCCCCCCCCCCCATATCACAAGGCCTTAAACCCCCTTTGATCCTTTGATCTGCAAGGCTTCTATTCACTTGCAAAGAGAAAAAGCTTTTTCCGAGGTCAATGGATTTTCCCATTGTCGGTGTTCTTGCGGCAGCTGGGGCAGGAGCATCCAGCCCATGGTTTTGGCTTTCTATGAAGTAACAGTTGCTGCTTTGTACACCTCTGTCCGAAGCAGCAGGTGTAAGGGACAAGTGAGTGTTAAAGCAGTGATTTTTCACTGTTCCTCCTGGACTGCTCTTTAACTTCCAGGCAGGGGTGAATGATGGTGGGCGCATCTCTGATATGGAGGTGGGGGTCTCTGATATTGGGGTCCCTGATAAAAGGGATGAGCAGGTCTCTGAGATGGGGCCTTTGATGGAGGTCTCGGATATCGGGTCTGATGGGGGTCTATGATGGGGGGGGGGGGGCCTGATGGGGGTTCAGGTGTGAGACTTTCCTGAAGAAAGTCCAGAGTGATTCTCCTACCTGAATGGGGCTAGCAGTGCCCCGGAATAGTCCTTGCAGCTCTGGCTGGCGATACGGGGCCCTGCACTTCCGGTCGGGGGTCCGCAAATGCGCATGGCGGCGGCGGCCCCACGCGACATGGTGGACCCATACCGCCACCAAGACCCCCCCCCCCCCACCCTTGAGATCGCATGCGCCTGCGGACAATGGCGCCCGATCGATAGCCTGGCTATCTGCGAGGCCCCCCCCAGCCCCCCGGTGAAGGATCGGCAGCTGTCATGCTGAGTTCCCGACGGGTGAGACCATGAGAGACCCAGGCCGTTAGGAACTCAGCCAGTTACTCTTGGAGAATCGCCACGGGGGCCTCTGTCAACGGCCCACTACCCGCGCCACGTAGAACGCGCTTACACAATTTGCGCCGATTCTCAGGGGACTGGAGAATCATGGAGAGCGGCATCGGGCCGGATTCTGGCGTCAACGCCCATTCTCCACCCCTGCGCTGATCGCGATTTCGCCGCACATACTTTTAATTTCGGTGCCAACACTTAATTGTTGGAAGTGTCATTGCAGGTCTGTCATTTAATTGAAAAATTAATTCTTGGTCCTTATCCATTGATGTGACCATCAATTCACACGAACGTGGTTGGAAGCGAACAGTGGTTTTAATAGTCTTACAACAGAGCCTGCCTGTGACGAGATGAACTGGCAGGCAGGCTCATGACTGCCAAGGTTTATACTTCCAGTTAGTGGGAGGAGCCATGGGCGGAGCCAAGAGTGGAGCCCAGTACAAACTCCTTATCTCCCTCTATGGGCAGAGCTGCGCAACTGCTCGTATACCGAGCTTACATAGATACAGTACATCATATATAATAACAGTGTGAATTACACGGACTATGATTCACCACATTCACCCCCTGTAAAAAAAATTGAGTCCAGCGGGGGTGATGTGTCTACAAAATCCAAATTATAAGTAACAAGTTACAATTTACAGGTTATAAATCACAAATTAAGTCGATCCGGCGGCCGAGTCGTCCACTGGGATCGACGAAGCACCGGGGTTGCAGCCTCTTCTGGTGGCTGGGCGGTGGCAGTCGGCGAGATGACCATGGCGGACTCCGGCGGTGATTCAGTCAGAGCTTCGTATCCGACTGGTTCGACTGGTGACGGGGAGCACCGGAAACCCAAGGGCATGGGGGCGCGAAGCACGGGCAGCGAAACTGCAGGTGTGGGGGCGCCGGGCGCGGGGGGTTAGGAGGGGTATCTCAGCAGAGGTAGTGTCGGAGCTGGATCCTGCAGGCGCCGGATCCCGGAGGGAAACAGTGTCCTGACGGCCATCAGGGTACTCTATAAATGAGGAGTGTGGGTTCGAATGGAGCAGGAGCACTCTCTCTACGATTGGGTCAGTTTCTGTGAGTCCGGATGTGCTTCCGGAAGAGAACCGGGCCCAGTGACTTCAACCATGCTGGGAGAGAAACCCCCGTGGTAGTGCCCCTGGAAAAAACAAATAGCCGCTCGTGAGGAGTCTGGTTGGTGGCCGTACATAGGAGGGACCTAATAGCATGGAGCGCGTCAGGGAGGACCTCCTGCCAGTGGGAGGTCGGAAGCTTCCTGGACCGGAGGGTCAGTAGGACGGTCTTCCAGACCGTCGCATTCTCCCTCTCCACCTGCCCGTTCCCCCTGGGGTTGTAGCTGGTAGTCCTGCTCGAGGCAATGCCCTTTTCGAGCAGGTACTGACGCAGCTCGTCGCTCATAAAGGACGAACCCCTGTCGCTGTGTACATAGCTGGGGAAACCGAACAGGGTGAAGGTGCTGTGCAGGGCCCTAATGATTGTGTGGGAGGTCATATCGGGGCATGGGATGGCAAAGGGAAAGCGAGAGAACTCGTCGATGACGTTCAGGAAGTACACATTCCACCGGGGGGGGGAGGGGGGGAAGGGGGACGATGACTAAGTTTGTTTATTTAATTTTAATTTATTTTTAAGTTCTTTTGTTGTTCATTGGGGTTCGGGGGGTGGGGGGATGTGATATATGCGTTGATACGGTCTGGGGGGTGTTACAGTTATTATGGGGTTATTTTGTTGCATTTCATTGTTTGTTGTTATATTTTCTGTAAAACATTCCAATAAGAATTATTTTTAAAAAAAAGGAAGTACACATTCCTATTGGACGTGACTGGTCCAGTGTCACTGCGCTGAGTTGCGGGTAGTCGTCGGCTCGATCAGCTGTGCTGGAGTGGCCCCGTGATGACTGCCCTCTGAATTTGTATTCTTCTAGACAAATTTCTGAGTTGGAAGAAGATGGCAGTCCGCGTGGATTGCACGTGGCGGGCGGCGAGGAAGATGGCGCCCAAGATGGTGGCCCCCATGAGTCGCACGTGGCCGGCCGCGTGCAGGGGGGTTGCCAAGATGGCGGCCCCCATGAGTCACACGTGTTGTTTGGGGGCGGAGTCGGAGTACAGGCCGTAGCATTTCGGGGCCTGCGGGCCTGTGGATTCTGGAAACGAGTGCTCAGGGCTGCAGAGGAGTTAGGAGAGGAGGCCTGCTTTGCCAGGCAGACCCGGGCATAGTGTCCTTTGCGACCGCAGCTGCTGCAGGTCACGTTACGGGCCGGGCAGTGCTGCCGTGAGTGCTGGGGCTGTCTGCAAAAACGGCACACTGGGGCTGCGTGATGGCTGGGTGGCCGCGCGGCGCAGTCCTGGGGCAGTCGCTGGTTGGGGGCCCAGGATGGGGTCATTTGGTCCATGGGGAACGAAGTGAGACTGCGGAATGAGACCTCCATAGTGGTAGCTAGTTCAACTGTGTCCTCTAAGTTCTGGGCCCCTTTTTCTAGTAACCAGTGGCCATAATTCGATCTGAGGCCTGCCACGTACACATCTCTAACGACAAGTTCCATGTGCTGTTCGGCTGATACAGCCTGGTAATTACAGTCCCGAGCTAAAATCTTTAACTCCCGCAGGAATTCTTCCAACGACTCCGCGGGGCGCTGGCGGCATGTCGTAAAAATATGGCGCACGTAGACCTCGTTGATGGGCCTCATGTACTTTCAATCTAGCATGGCTAGGGCCTCCGTATACGAGTTGGTACTATTGAGTTGAGAAGATATACGGTGGCTCACCCTTGCGTGCAGTAGACTGAGTTTCTGCTGCTCTGTAGTTTCAGCAGTGCTTGATTCAGCCAGGTAGGCCTTGAAACATCTGAGCCAGTGCTGAAAGATTTCTCTTGCCTCTGCAGCCTGCGGGTCGAGTTCTAGTCAGTCAGGTTTGAGGGCTGATTCCATAGTTGTTTCTTCGATTTCTTCTTGTTTCCTAAGACTATTAAATTGATGTGACCATCAATTCACACGACACGTGGTTGGAAGTGAACAGTGGTTTTAATAGTCTTACAACAGAGCCTGCCGGCGACGAGATGAACTGGCAGGCAGGCTCACGACTGCCAAGGTTTATACTTCCAGTTAGTGGGAGGAGCCATGGGCAGAGCCATGGGCGGAGCCAAGGGTGGAGCCTAGTACAAACTCCTCATCTCCCCCTATGGGTAGAGCCACGCAACTGCTCGTATACCGAGCTTACATAGACACAGTACATCATATATAATAACAGTGTGAATTACACGGACTGTGATTCACGCTAACACCTTAATGGATGAGATAAATCTGTGGTTTGTTGTGGGGATAATTACTGGAAATGTCATGCTAAAAGTTCTTTGTTCTCTTCACCAGCATTCTGTGAAGATGGCTGCAGGAATGGAGGCACCTGTATTGCTCCCAAAGTCTGTGCATGTCCACAAGGATTCACAGGACAACTGTGTGAAACAGGTAGGCAGAGGAGCTGCTTTTCACAGTATTGCAAGGCCATGCTAAGTAGCGTCACAGAAGTGCATTTTACTCTAGCTCTGCAAGGGATTAAATAGTGGTTGCACTGGAGCATATGTCTAGTCCCTCCAGGTTATTAATCCTGCATCGAAACATGGCCTATAGATTTGATGCTATTCCTTACAGTTCAGTTTATGATGGGAAGTTGCACCGCAATACCTCACATTAGCAACCCAACAATCAGGATGGTTTAGCCTGAAGATTAACGGGAGGGATTTTAGTGCCAAAAATTAATTGAAACAGGGCTGATCTGTCAACCACCTCATTACTATGATATGATCCATTGATTTAACCAGCCACTGAAATGTACCTACGACTGACTGGTAATAGAGTACTGCCAAAGTACAGCCTGATTATACTGCTAGCTCTCAGACAAACTGAATGTGATTCCTCTGAAATTTATACCGAGCGTTGGCTATGCTGGCACTGCAGGAGTTATTAAACGACCTGCCTGCTCTATCCACTGACAGCTTCCCCCAGGCTGCATCTGGTTAGAGATTCTCCTCGTGTTAGCTTGACACGGATTTGGATTTCTGCAGCCCAGATCTACATTGGGGTCAACAGGTTAGAGGCTTTAATCCACCAAGAAGTCAGTGTAAATCCCTTTACATTGTTCAGACTTCACTTTTTGGCGCAGCGCTGATGGAACGACACAAGAAATGAACGTCAGAGTCTGTGAACAGGGCTTGAGGGATCCTTCTGCTTAATACACTGAAAGCAGTCAGGAGCCACACAAAAATAAAGCTCCGTCGTCAAGGTCGATCGGAGTTCTAATATTTATTTTACTTGGGACGTTTCATCATTATTGACTATAAGAATCTCACTGTCAACCTGAGCACACATAGCATTCATAACATGAAATGAAATGAAAATGGCTTTATTGTCACGAGTAGGCTTCAATGAAGTTACTGTGAAAAGCCCCTAGTCACCACATTCCGGCACCTGTCCGGGGAGGCTGGTACGGGAATCGAACCGTGCTGCTGGCCTGCTTTAAAAGCCAGCGATTTAGCTGAGTGAGCTAAACCAGCCCCTCGTGAGAGGTGAACAAAATGCTATACCTTTTGCAGTAACTTTTTACCACAAATAAAATAAAATAAGCCATCAGCTAATTCCACTGCAAAATCTAAACGTTCCCAACAATGGTGTTAAATTAATTACCTCTGATGAGCAAACGATCAGACGATTATGAACCACTGTATTCAACATTTTGTTCCATTTGGGCAAAGAAAGAAGTTGTAGAAAGCCTCAAGAAACATGCTCAGTCGTTTATTTGCTTATTTTCTTCAGTTAAAAAATATAACTACCTACTTTATAACATTTAAATAAAACTTAATTAGGCCCTGTTAAAATAAGTAAGCAGAGTTTTCTTTACAGTTGAGCTAGACTCAGTTATTGACAATTGTGCAATTTCCACTTCACTGAATTACTGAATCGCTGCACAGAAGGATTCAGGCTAAGGTTGATCTGATGGAGATCTCTTTGGGTAGCTTCAGCTCAGTCTGAATCTTTTGCCATATTAATGCAATCCAAATATTTTTTTCCTGCATGTTTTTTTATTTAAAGTTCTCCTTTCCAATCACTCCAACCATAGAGTACGAGTGGGAGGTTTTCCTTCAGGTCTGCTTAAAAAGGTTGCAAAAGTGGCTCATGGCAAGAGAGCTTTAATTTGCCGTTCCCTGCCCCCAACTTCCTCCACCCTCAAACCCCACTCCCACCATCCCTGCCAGAAGCAGCTGGCTATTGTTTAGCACGCAGAAAGTATACGGTGCACCAACGATTTGAACTTAATTGGGGTCTACCATAATCACATGTAGCATTTCCTATATTACGACTATACATGAACAAGTATTTCAAAGGTTGAATAGCACTTCAGGATGCCCCGAACGAGATCGTGAAAGAGCCTAACTCATGCAAATCTTCATTTTAGTTGTTTTGTAAAATAAATAAATATAATATGCAAAAACTTGTTGTTTTTAATTTTTGTTTTGGGCCACGCCACCCTAAAATAATCTGAAGGAACACAATGACTGGCCTAAACACATCAGCGGAGATATTAGCAGTTTTAATGATGAAAGATCAATATTGTATACTGGAACAAATCATAATTAGACAGTGTTAATTCCCTCCAAGTATCTTACTGTACTAATTGAGGAGATGGTGTTAGAAAAATAACAACATAGAATCTTAAGTAAAATTTATACAATACAGCACATCCAGTAATTAGACACTTTCGAAGCTATATTTGAAAAGAATAGAGGAATTAGATTAATATAAATGTAATTGGTAGATGATCTGCATTATGCATCTCGAAAGCAATGATGATCCTTCACAACACGTCTGTTATCCAAGTGAAGTATGAGGGAAAGGAAGATAATAGTCCAGACTGAAAATGAATAAGCTAGCTAATTGGAACCAAGGTCATTTTATCAATTCTAGTCGTCCAACTTGAGCAGCTGTCAGCAGCGATCCCAGGGGATTGGTCAGGGATGGTTACGTTCACTATATTTATTAATGACTTTGCTGATCTGAAGAAACAGATATGGTTCAAAAAGACCTGCAGTGACTGAACAATTGCTGATGGTATTTACAGGTGTTCCATATCTTGATTTAGCATTGTTGCTACTAGAATCACGAGTATTATCACATAAAAATGGCTTCTAATCTTTTAAAAATCAAGTGGAATATTACACCTGCCTTGCCAGTGCTGTCATTTTGCATGTGGGCAGCTGAGTGGGAGGGAGCTTTTATTGCTGCACTCCTGCTGGTCACTTCCATTTTCGAGGCAGCATGTTGTACAATGACAGATATAGCAAGCTCACTGTCATCTCTGTCATTTCAGCTGACCTTCAGTCAAGATGGAAAAAGGGAAGATTAAAACGACTGATCCCTAAATTATTGAAAGATTAAATTATTTGTTAAAACTCCTTTGTGGTGCATCAAGGTACACATATGTAAAGAATCAAACAAAGGACAAAATTCTCTGTTTGGGAGACAAAAGGGTTGATGCCGGGACTGAATTGCGTGCAGTTCCCATTCCCGTTGGGAGCGCTATTTGGGAAATAATTCAGGACAGGCTAATGGGCCAGCACTCAGCTGACACGAATTCAAGCAATCCCTGGCTCAGCGGGCGTTCCAACTGTTGGGGCCGGCGATAGAGCTAACGAAACAGCTGGAGCTGTTTTTAAGCGCTCCACTTACCACACACTCACTGCAGCCACCAAGACGGCTCAGAGGAAGACCTGCCCCCTGAGTTTAGGAGTCCGAGGTGGATGCACAGCTCCATGCCAGTGATGAGCGGAGGCACACCCTCTTCCCCGGCGTGGGCTACAGACGCAAGCTGCCTTCCTGAACACTGCCTGGGAAATGCAGGGCAGAGGCAATCAGCGCTGCTAGTCCCACCAGGAGACGACAGCTGGTGATCCTGAGGGGTGAGGGTCAATACTTGTAGTAATTCATGGCCGTGAGACTTCCACCTGAGAGGGGTGGAGAATCACGGAGGCCCAGAGCATTCTGGGTCAAACTGCTGATGACACTTAAATGAATGCAAATGCCGGTTTGTATGGTGCTGCAGGCGTGGGGCGTGAACTCGTTATCGCCCGATTCGGCGTCAGGAGCAGATCTCGATTTTGGTCAGATACCCAGGCGGGATTCTCCGAGCCAGCAAGGGGTTAGAGAATCGGCGAGTGGGTGCGCGAGTCCTGCCACGCTGCGCCGCCGATTCTCCGGCCACCAGTGAATCGGTGCCAATTGCGCCGGCACGCCGCTGGTTGAAAGTGGGCCCCACGGCGATTCTCTGCGCTCGACGGGCTGAGTGCCCGCTCAGTCCCGCCTGCATGGTCCTCATGTTGTCCTACCCGGCGGGACCTCAGCATTCTGGCTGCGGGGGCCACCGATCGGCGATAGCGCTCAATCCTAGGAGGGCCTATGTTCCTCTGCACCGGGCCCCTGTAGGGCTCCGCCATGTTGCCCGGGGGCCGGCGCGGAGGTGGCTGTGGCGCGCATGCGTGGACCCAGGCCGGCTGTGGTGCGCATGCGCAGACCCACGCCGGCCATGTAGGGTCGGCTCTCGGCGCTGGAGCAGCGCACAGCACGCCGGCGCCGGCGCTAGCCCCCTAGGAAGGGGAGATTGACTGGGCTTGGAGGCCCATTGACGCCGGAGTCGCTCACGCCGGTTCTGACGCCGACGTCAACACTTGGCCAGGATATCGGTGAATCCTGGCCCAAGTGCTCGGCCACATGTTTGTGGCATCATGAGGCAGAGTTTCGCGCAAAATATTTGGGTTGCAATTGTGAGCTAACTAGGAAAATGGGGCAGCATTATTTTGTTAGATGCTGCCAGTTAAAACTGAAAAGGTGTAAGAAGCTGGAGTTAGAGTTCTGGTCACTGATGAAAAGGCAGATATTTGAGTACCTCATGGAAAGAACAGTGTGATGATTCCGGTTCCCACTCTTGATGTAGGAAGAATCTGGAAAAACAAATTGAATAATAGCAACAGCAATACACAACCTGCATTTATCTAGCACTTTAATATGGCTAGATATCTAAGACGCTTCACATGAGGGCAATCTGGCAAAAAGATTGACAGCAAAGGAGGGGACTCGGGACAGGTGTCCAAATGCTTGGTCGCAGAAATAGTTTTAAGGGGGGAGATAAATGTAGAGGTTGAGGGAGAAAATTCGAGAGCTGTGGGGGTGGCTGTCAATGGTGGGAGGGCTGAGGGGTGATGGGTGGGAGAAGGTTGGGTTGCACAGGAATCCGGAATTTGAGGGTTCTAGGGCTGCAGTAGATAGAGAGGGGAGTGTCCACAGAGGGATTTAAACACAGGCGTTAAAATTCAAAAGGACTCAGTTCACTGGGAGCCAATAAGCACTGGAATGATGGATAAATGAAGCTGCCAGTATGAATGAGGGTTTCGGCAATAGATGCCCTGAGGCAAGAATGGAATCAGGTAATGTTACAGGAGGTGAAAATTGGCATAATATACACCAGTATATCATGGTGCAGACACACACGGATGGACATACAGTAGAACCAATCAACATGCACAAACACCGCAGCCAATCACCAGTTAGAATACACACACTATAAAGGCAGAGGGCATCACTTTTCCCGCTCATTCTGGATGCTGCCTCTCAGAAGCACAAGAGCTCATCAAGTTTAGTACAGACTCACACCACGTGCTGAGAGATTCAACTGGTTCTGACAGGCACAGGTCTCTAGTTAAACTAGCATCGTTTAAACCCACAGTTCTCGTATGTCTATTATTTTATAAGTAGTTAATAAAATAGAGTTGAACCTTCATCAGTGTTGGTGGCATATGTTAGCTTTGCAAGTCTACACTGCCCAACACTTCAAAAATAGGTCCAAAATTGGATTGGCCATGCTAAATTGCCCCTTAGTGTCCGAAGATGTGCAAGTTACGGGTATAGGGAAGGGGAGTGAGCTTGTGTTGGTGTTCTTTCAGAGAAATGATGCAGTCTTTCAGAGGGTCAGTGCACTCGAGAGACCAAATGGCCTCCTTCTGCACTGCAAAAATTCTCTGTTCGATAGGTAGTCTTGGTGATGAGAAGTGAAGAAATATGTACTTCACATACAAAAATTCCTAACTGAAAGGATAGGTTATCACCAGCAAGCTGACAAAATGTAGATACCATTGAGGAACAGAACAAGAAAAGAGCCAGAAGATACAACTGGTTTGGCCTCACATCAGGCCCTGTCAAATGAAGTATACCAAATTCAAGATAAATAGATATCAGCCTCACCAAGGGAAGAACAGTGAAGGCCTGGACCACCGAAAGATAGGGGTCGGGATTCTTCGTCCCGCGCGGTGCGCACTCGCTGGCAGCGAGATCCTCCGTCCCACCAGCCGACCAATGGGGTTTCCCATTGTGGGCAGCCCGATGCCGTCGGGAAATACTCAGGTGTGGGTGCGCGATCGGCGTAACGGAGAATCCCGACAGCGGAGATTCCAGCCCAGGATTTTAAAAATAAGTTATATTTTTGTTCTCTTGCACTGATGTTTTGCATCACGCGGGCAAGAAAACCTCGACAGTGCAAGAAGCCTTTTAAATGATAATCAACCTCGCTAAAAAATAACCATTACAACTTTCGAGTCTCTTGCTTCAGGTTTTGAATTTTACAGGGAGATATAAAAGTCATCTTTTTGTAAAAATACATCCTTACATTTCCCGTCTTATTTTTCTCTCTCAGAATCGAACTCCTCATCGTGTGCCTAATTGATATTGTATGCACTCTCTTTCTCAGTCCTTCCTTTTGTTTATTTCTCAATCCTTTAGAGCTGAAGCGGGGGGGGGGCGAGGTGGGGAGGGGGAGGGGGGGGGGGGGGGGGGGGCAAGTCTACCAAATGCCTGGCATCAAATTAGATGTCCCTGCTGCAGCAAATTTGGCCCAAAGGGTTCATTTGTTTCGACACAGTGCTTCGGGAACTTCCTGCTGAATCTTTGTTGATGTTTGAAGGAAGCAGACACTTCCACTGCACTTTCAAAACATAAAATATTTAGCAGCCAAGGACTTTGTATATTTGCAAGCAGGCAGGCGTAAGCCTCTCTGAAATATAACAGCTGTCGAGAGACGTATTTTATTTTCAAGAGCCATCTGTGGCACACTAACTCAATCTTACCACAGTTGCATAATTAGGTAATACCTGTAACTTGGGTTTTGAATTCAATGCCATGCTTTAACATTGTAGTGTAATTCTTCAATAACGACCAGTGATAAATTGATTTGACGGTACGAGCATGTATTTTGTAATATCAGAATTGGTGCTTCTCTTACAATAGAAATTGTATTTGAAATTTCAATCTCATTTTTAGCGCGTGAAAATCAAATTTTAAACTTGGATCAAATATGCCTTGGTTTTGATTTATGTTCTGTATGGTGTTCTGATGAAATTTTAGATCCAAAAACAATCTTCACAGTTCCTTGGAGGCCACTTTTCATTAAGTGCATGTGAAACTTTCCACAGAGTGTACAAAACTGAGACCTATAATTAAATGAAAAACTCCTCACATATTACCGATTTATCAACTGACAGCATTTTTAAATGAAAAAATTATTGTCAAAAATAATGAAAAAACACATTTGCAGTTTTCAATATTTAGAAGTGTCTTTATTTGGTATACCATCTGGGTTCCAGTGTAAGTAAGCTTTGAACAAATCTGGTTAATTCCGGTCTTATAAATCATGACTAGTACTTGTACATCAACTGGAGTGTGGCTTTGTTGGCCGATCATTGCATGAAACTTCTTACTATGCATTTAGTAAATGGTAGAAATGGATGATGATTCAGACTCGTTAACCTGGGCTGCAGTTTATGCATTATATGCGGATATTCAACATGCACAGTCATCATTATCCTTGTCCCCATTCATGAATCATTTTAGAGTACCTTTCTTTTGGGTATCTCAAAAATCAAGTATACTGCTTCCCTTTCCTCTGAGGATATAGGCGGCACAGTGGCTAGCACTGCTGCATCACAGCGCCAGGGACCAGGTTCTATTCTGACCTTGGGTGACTGCCTGTGTGGAGATTGTACATTCTCCCAGAGTCTGCATGGGTTTCCTGAGCCCTGGTTTCCTTCCACAGTCCAAAGATGTGCAGGTTAGATCGGTTAGCCACGCTAAATTGGCTCTTAGTGTCCAATGGTTAGGTGGGGTCATGGGATATGGCGGGGATGTGGGGCGAGGTAGGGTGCTCTTTCAGGGGGTCGGTACAGACTTAATGGGCTGAATGGCCTTCTTCTACACTGTAGGGATTCTATGATCACATGGGATTCCCCCCATGCACGCTGACTGAACTCTGAAAATAATTATTCTTGCAAGTTATACTATACATTGGAATGTTCCCTTCCAGCCGGGGAACACTTCAGCAGTCAAGGGCATTCAGCTTCTGATCTCCGCGTAAGCTTTCTCCAAGGCGGTCTTCAGGACACGTGACAATGCAGAATTGCCGAGCAAAAACTTATAGCTAAGTTCCGCACGCATGAGTGCGGCCTCAACCGGGATCTTGGATTCATGTCGCGTTACATTCACCCCCCACCATCTGGCCTGGACTTGCACAATCCTACCAACTGTCATGGTTTGAGACAATTCACACCTCTTTAACCTGGGATTACCCCCATCTCTGGATCTGTAATGATTTGATTACCCGCAAATGCTCGCATTCCAAGCATTGTCTGGCATCTCGGACTTTGTCTATATAAATGTTTCTGGAACATACCTCTCCATTCACCTGAGGAAGGAACAGTGCTCCGAAAGCTCGTGTTTGAAACAAACCTGTTGCACTTTAACCTGGTGTTGTAAGACTTCTTACTGTGCTCACCCCAGTCCAACACCGGCATCTCCACATCATACAAAGCTAGTTAGAAAGTACCCTGTAAAAGGATCTGCAGTAAACAAATTCATTCTTCCTAAACAGTGTCACTTTCATTTTAATTCTATTGTATTATTCCAAAATTCGATAGAATTTTTCTATATTAATACTCTCTCTGCTAGATTTATCAATGGCACTGGGAAAACATTGTTAAGATTCTTGTGATTCCCAAAAGGCCGAAACCACAGTTGTGTGTGTGAGGAAAGTACCTGAACTTCTCAGCTTCTTATACTGAAGGGTTCAGCTCTTCCAGGGAGCTCTGTAAGTGAACATCAGAGTTGGGGGTGGAGAGGAAATTTGATTCAGCGTGTTGGAAACGAGCCCTGGTTTCAAATTTACCTGAGCCATTGAGGTAAGTTTCCTCTGTCTGCTGCTCATCGTTGTGCAAAGAATTTGAGCAGTCTCAATTAAAGACTGAGAAGGCACAGAACTATAACTACAAAACTGTTCAACACCAATGCATGAGTGGTGACAGAGATGGAACAATCTGACATAGATGCAGTCAGGAATGCTCGTCTAAAATTGGGGCTGAGGAAAGTTGTTGGTCAGAACAGAGGGAGTTTTACTAAGCAGTTGACTACACCATATACGATGTTGCTATTGAAATGGAAATAAGTTCACTCTGTTCTATTCCTTGCCTTTTCCTCCAGAGATGTGTTGACAAAATGACAAAGAATATAAAAATATGGGCCGGGATTCTCCGAGCCTGAGCTGGGGTGGAGGCTTGCTGGGGGCGCGGAAGAATCCCGGAGAATCGGCGGCAATCGTGCCTGCGTGCCGTTCGGGAGCCGCTGAAATAGGCCCCTATGGTGATTCTCAACGGGCGACGGGCCGAACTCCCACCGGGTCCCGCCGGCATGGTTCAAACCTGGTACCATGCAGCGGGAGCTCGGACCCGCGGCCAATGTGGACGTCCTGATGGGGGGGTGGTGGGGGAGGGAGGCTCCATTGGATCCAGGCCCGCGATCGGTAGCTTCCGATCGACGGGCGCCGCGATCTGGAGGGGACCTACCTCCTTCCGCGAGGGTCCGATGTTCGGTTGCTGACAGGTTGCTCCGCGCCGGCGCAGAGATGGCAACCACACGTATGCGCCAGCACAGAGCCAGCCTTCGCTCGCATGCGCGGACCCACGCCGGCCATGTAGGGCCAGCTTTCGGCACGGAGCAGCGCACAGCCCCTGAGAACAGGAGAAATACTGGGCCTGGAGGCCCGTTGATGCTGGCATCGCTCCGGCCCGTTTTGATGCTGGTGACAACACATGGCCGCGATATCGGAGAATCCCGGCTCTGAAGTTTGAATCAAAATGAATTTATTTTACACTACTAAACATGATTAGGTTTGCACACTTTACTGAGTAACAGATACTAAACTAATAATACTGAATATGTAGTACAGTAATCAATATTCTATCTAACTATTAAACTACACTATGACTTGACCTTGTGCTATATCTCTACAATGAATTCTCACCCATCTCTCCTCAGCTTCTCATCATGTTCTCTTAGAATTCCTAGAGATGCTGTCTTATATACAATGAATTAATAACGCCATCTAGTGTTTATTTGCACATAGTTTCAGATGCTAGCCTTTTACTACACTGGCACTATACATATCATTACACACACTTGATCACTGACAGCACTCAATAATCTAAAAAAATTAATCAGATGACCTTTTGAATTTTGAAGTTAGCATCAGCAATAAATAGTCATGAGAGTAAAAAATGACCATGGGCGGGATTCTCCATAGCGGAGGCGGAAGAGACACCCTCCCCTGCGCATGCGGTGGTATGACTTCAGCAGCTGCTGATGCGCCGGCGCATGCGCAGACTTACGCTGGCCAGCGAAGTCCTTTCGGCCCCTGCTGGCATGGCGCCAAAGACCGTTCACGCCAGCCAGCGGAGTGGGAACCACTCCGGCGCGGTACTAGCCCCTCAATGTGAGGGCTTGGCCCCTAAAAGTGCAGAGAATTCCGCACCTTTGGGGCGGCCCAATGCCGGAGTGGTTCACACCACTCCAAAACGCCGGGACCCCCGCCCCGCCGGGTAGGGGAGAATCCCAGCCCATGTTATTGCTGCAGAGGGTTCAGACCCTATGATTTTCTTTTGGGCTGAGAAAGAGGTAAACCCACGGCCAGTACCATTTAGAATGATAAGAGCTGCAGAACCTGGGAACACCACCATCTGGACGTTCCCCTCCAAGTCACTGACCATCCTGACTTGGAAATATATCTCCTCTCCTTCACTGTCACTGGGTCAGTACTGTGGGTGTACCTACACCACATGGACTGCAGTGGTTCAAGAAGGCAGCTCACCACCAACTTCTGAAGGGCAACTAGGGATGGGCAAATGCTGGCCTAGACTGCAACACCCAAAATCACAAAATGAATATTTAAAAAAAACCTTCTCTGGGGCATTTAGGAAAGAACAGTAATCTGGAGAGAATCTGCTTATCAAACATTTTTGGTTAAAACAAATGATTGGAGCAGTCATTTGATAATACATCGGAGTTCTTTCCCCCACTCCACCCTTCAGGGTAATGGAGCTTGCTGAATACAATTAATTTCCCTCTGTCAATAGGTCTATTTGCATGATTTCAAATTATTCAAAGATTCACCACCTACCTGTTTTACAATAGCATAATCATAGAATCATCGAATTTACAGTGCAGAAGGAGGCCATTTGGCCCTTCGAGTCTGCACCGGCTCTTGGAAAGAGCACCATACCCAAGCCCACACCTCCACCCTATCCCCATAACCCAATGACCCCACCAAACATTTTTGGACACTAGGGGCAATTTAGCATGGCCAGTCCACCTAACCTGCACATCTTTGGACTGTGGGAGGGAAAAGGAACCCACGCAGACACGGGGAGAACATGCAGACTCCACACAGACAGCGACCCAAGCCAGAATCGAACCTGGGACCTTGGAGCTGTGAAGCAACCGTGCTAACCACTTTGCTAACGTGCTGCCCGTTAAGGGTGGAACAAGTCAGAAGATAAATAAATTGCAAGGCTTTGGGGCTTTTCACAAGCCCTGGTTTATGCTTTTATCAGGACTTGTGGCCTACTTTTGACGAGTCACAGCTTTGGAATGAGTTACAGTAGTTTGATGGACATGTGCAGAACGTAGATGAAAACTGTCTCTAATGAGAGTCTCGTTCAAGTCATGGATCATTACTCTACATCCATGGTAATAACTACACTGAGGGTGTGTTTTTCCTACTTTCTGAACTGCCTTGATAAGATTAGTCCCGTAATTCTGAATTGCACATTGTAATCTATCAATTATGGCACAAGTATCTGAAACTACATGGATATAAACTGCTACACCATCATAGAGTAATAGGTTTTTACTAGATCCATATAATATATTACAATTCAGAGGAATTAAGCATCTGCCCACATAACAGCCAGTCTAAAGTCAGAGTGGGAGAAAGGACGGAGGTTATTGTACACTGATTTGGCTGAAAGGAAACGGATGATGAAGGGGAGGCAGTGGCGAGGTGGTAATGTCACTGCCCTAATAATCCAGAGGCCCAGGTTAATTCTCTGCAAAGACAGGTTCAAACCCCACCATGAATGTTTTATTTGAAATTCCATCTTCACTAGGTCAGCAATTCTTATGGTAATTTTAAATCTCTTCCATTGAAATGGAGAGGGACAGTTATCAACATGTGGGCAAGATTGTTTGGATCTTAATGGCTTTGCAGGGACATTTTCAGGAACGAGGTCATCCTTCTCATTATAGAAACCACAGAGAGAAGACATTTGACCCCCTGGACTCCATTTTGTCAAGGTAAATTGTCCATTTAATGCCACCTTTTAAAAATTTGTTTAATGGGCATAATGTGCAACCTTACTGATGTTCCCATTGGTTTTCATGGAGCATCCTTGAAGGGCTACAAATTAGAACAATTAGCATAAAATCCCAATGGTGATTAATTTAGCCTTGTGGTTTGGTCAGTTGGGGGGGGGGGGGGGGGGGGGGGAGGGGAGCGAGCTTTTAGTGCAGTGTTTTTAAAACCAGCACATAAGTTCATGAAGACTCAAATTGCACTGAATTCAATTTACATTTAAGATTCCACAATCCTTTGCCAATAATCCAGGGCGTTGTGCTGAGACACCATCATAACTAAAGCAGATACCCGGACTCCCATGCATGATCTGAGAACACAAATTTATTGCCAAACTAAAAACAAGTTGATGTGCAAGACTTAAGTGTCACTGTTAAGTTAGTTTTAAAAATCGACTCGCACCTGGCGAAAATGACAACCAAGAGACAAAACTACTTTCTGGTTGGGCAAGGCGGTACTATGGTTTGCTGTTCAACCATTAAGTAGATGGGCAAGTTGGATTAAAGATGGTCCCCTTGTCACTCAGGCAGGGTATCAGCTCTCTTGAATCTGTTGACAGTACTGCAGACAGAAAAAATGAGGAACATTGAGTTTACTATTGAAAGCAGTTAGAGACTAGTGGTGATGTAAACTATGGTAAGTTGTAGTTAGGCAGCGAACAAAATGCTGATACATACAAGGTGGTCTTGATCACTGGCATCAGCAATTTGCATTTGCATCAGACCATTTATACAGGGGCAGGTCACTGGAACAGAGGGAAAGAAACATTTATGTTAAAAATTAATAAGTCCGAAAAGGATTTTTAAAAATACATGTTTTCAGGGTACAAATGAATAGAAGCAATGGATTTTGAATATAACCTCTCATCAGATAGGCAGCACCACTTCAGACCTCACTGTGTATCAGACTGTGGCTCAATCAGTGGATGTGTATGCTTTGGCTATCTCTTTAGCTCAGTGGGCTAGACAGCTAGTTTGTGATGTAGAACAAGGCCAACAGGGTGGGTTCAATTCCTGTACCAGCTGAGAATTCTGAATTCTCCCTCTGTGTACCCGAACAGGCACCGGAATGTGGAGACTAGGGGCTTTTCACAGTAACTTCAATGCAGCGTTAATGTAAGCCTACTTATGACAATAAAGATTATTTAATTAAATATAATTTTAATTTAAATGTAGGTGTACTTGTAGATTATGGTGGATCCCTGGACAGCTGGAGAGACAGGTACAATTATTCTGTACTTCAGCATTTTGTTTTGCTGGTGCCGAGGAGCCCCTACAATTTCATTGCACTGACCCCAATTCACATCCCAGACTGCACAATTCCTTTTTGATGTGATTTGAAGAACCACATGAATATTGAATATTAGTTGGCACATCGTGCAATCACACTACGGTAGTCGAGAAAGGTTTATTTCCAACCCTTGGTTTAGGAATTGGATATAAAAGCAACAGTCCAAGTCCCATTCTGAAACCGCAGCTACTGTCTGGGCCGGGTTTATCCAGCAGAATTAACGAGCCCGTTGAAGAGCCAGCGCCCCTCAGCGGGAGAGCTGTACTCCACAAGGCTCACGGGGAGATTAATCGGGTCATCCCTGTATAACACATACGTAGCCTGTAAATTCTGGCAATTGATCTTTGTATTAAAACAAAATAGATTTCAATGTAGCAATGGAAGATTTGTTTGAAAAGTATGGCTGTTTAAATAGTTGAGGATTGTCCCGATGTTCCTGGTTAGATAAGGTTACAGTTTGAAAGCATATAATTTATAACACAAATTTACAAACTGGAAAGCAAACTGGGGCTTTTCAAAGTAACTTCATTTGAAGCCTACTTGCGACAATAAGCGATTTTCATTTCAGTTATCTCCGAAAACTAAACCCCCCAAAATACTTTTGCAGAGGATTGTCCTACATTGCCTCGAAATGTAACTGTAATGTAACCAAAATAAAGACAAGCAAGAGATGTTCTACAGATCAGGCAATGTTCATTGGGAAAACAGGAGACAATTGATATTTCAGTAGAATATCTTTCCGCATAAATGAATGCAAGTGACTTCAATAATGCTATTCCTAGTCACACAGGGAATCAGTTCAGCTGGATAACATTCACGAAGAGGTTCGCCCATAATAATAGTAAATGTTTTCTCCACAAAGTTGTTTACTGAGGTTAACCTGATTTAAACTTTTTTTTAAACCCAAGACTAGGGCTCTGATCACATTGAAAAAAAAATGTAATAATAAAGTGCCATCCAGAAATATGAGCGGGACACTTTATTATATTCTAAAACCTGTAACATACTTTAAACTAAAAAAAAAAATAAGTTTGAGTCATTCACGTATTAGTTCCTGAAGGGGGGCTGGTTTTAATAAATCCAAAAATGGGTATCCCATTGGATTACAATGACATTCGCCAAAGACGTGCAATTTCTCCACAAGTGAATTGAGAAAAATCAAATTATAAACCTGAAGTAATTCAAGTTGACTTTTTAAATTTAAATAAACCTACTTTGTGATGTAATAGATGAGTGTTCAATTCCACTGCTGACTGGTTTCCAGTCTATGAGTTTATAAATATATTTATTTTGTCGCTGGAATGAGGCAAGTATCATACAGATTCAATTACTGGTCAAACAGGAATGTGCATTCACATATTGGAAACATATTTAAGGACTACATTGGTCTTTATTATATTCTAGGGAGGGTTGTGCACCACTTGTTTGCGTTGGATTAGCTGCATTCGGATATACAAACCAACCCTTGGTTGCTACCTCCCGTTTGTCTGTAGACTCAAGTTTTGTGGACCAATTCAATCTAATTATCTCCAAAACTAAAAATTATAATGTCTTCGTGTTTTTAGTATTAGTTTGCCCTTCTGGGTATTTAGGGGAATTTTAAACATGGCACCTGGGCAGTAACGTGGCAGAACCTGTTGTTGTTATGGCCCGATATTTATCCCAGTGAAATTAATGGGATGAAAGTCAGGTGATTCTACAACCACTATTGGTTCAGGTGACCAGCCCTGCCTGGTTAGTGCCCAGGAAGGCAAGTTCAAAATGGCTCCATTAATAACTCACCTAAAAAACAATTAATTGCAACTGCCTCAATTGACGCCTATGCCAATATGGAAGGATTGGCACGTATCAGGAACATGCAGATTTGTTGGATACCTTTCAAACCCATGGTCACTAGTATCTCGAAGGACAAGAGCAGCTGATACATGGGGACCCCACCACCTGAAAGCTCCCCTTCCAGTCACCTACCACCCTGATTTGGAAATATATCACCATTGCATCACTGTCGCTGTGTCAAAACCCTGGAACTCCCTCCCCAACAGCATTGTGGGTGTACCTGTGCTTCAGGGACTGCAGCAGTTGAAGAAGTCAGCTTACCACCACCTTCGCAAAGGAAACTAGGGATTGGTAATAAATGCTGGCCTCGCCAGTGACACCCACACCCCATGAATGAATAATAAAAAACTTGACTTTGATCATTCATTTCATACTCTTTGCAATGAAGATAATATTGTGCATTTACTTTGATTATACTTCACATGTGCTTTGTAAATATGACAAAGTCCTAATGAGAAATGATCTCAGTAACAAACTGCAATCATTTTTGTTGCATTGCGTGTAGATTAATAGCAAGCAACACAAGCTTGCTAAAATTGGTCAGGGAAAGAAATACTGTAGGCCATTGAAATCCCACAAACTCCTGCTTTTCAACATCTGATGCTAATTGGGAACAGCTGCTTTTGCTTATGTTTATAATATATGAGATTTGTCTGTGAGCGGTGGACAAATTTCAACTCCACGTCTCTGGAAGTTTTCTCCTTGCTTTTTGAAATTATGCAAACTGCAGTGCATTTGGTTCCAATTTATAAAGCCCAACACTTGCAGTTTCTACATTTGCCAAACAGTACACTCTCTGAATTATACTATCCCATTAAATGGCAATGAAACTTCCCAATCCATTATTCAACTCTGTAATCGGTAAACCTGTGCTCTTTACCTTCTCTTGTCAATATTGCACTTATCAATGCAAGCACTGGGGAATAGATGCCTTTCCATTTTGACTCTCCAGCATCAGTATCAAAACATTTGCAGGCCAGGTGGAATACATTGACGATAAAAGCAAATTACTGTGAATGCTGGAATCTGAAATTAGAACAGAAAATGCTGGACAATCACATAATGTCTGACAGCATATGAGGAGAGAGAAGGGAGCTAACGTTTCGAGTCTGGATGACTTTGTCAAAGCTCATTTAAATGCAGGCAAAAGCTCCTCCTATTCAGTTCAAATAAGAGCAGCTCTAGCAACTGAACTTCACCTTAATTTCCCTCTGAACCCTGATAGCCCAGCTCACTGAAGCTCAGAAACACAACCTGTGTATATATTCTCTGCTTATTTTGATGTGATGGGCATGGACGTTTTGAGAAAGGTTATTGCCTCATTGGAGTAAAGGTGTAAATCTACTTTGTACCTTCTTCATATCATTGTCATATCTTCAGAACAATATGCAGAAATTCCCTACTTTGAATAAATTGTGTACTTTCTAAATGGTCAGGTATCAATGAAGCACAAATTATTTGGTGCCACATATACATATTCAAAATATCTGGCCATCAATGCCACAATTTATAGAATTGAAAGAATTGAAGACCTGAGGAATTGGAATATAATAACAATAATCTTTATTGTCACAAGTAGGCTTACATTAACACTGCAATGAAGTTACTGTGAAAAGTTCCTAGTCGCCACATTCCGACGCCTATTCGGGTACACGGAAGGAGAATTCAGAATATCCAATTCACCTAACAGTACATCTTTTGGGACTTGTGGGAGGAAACTGGAGCACCCAGAGGAAACCTATGCAGACATAGGGAGAACGCGCAGACTCCGCACAGGCAGTGACCCAAGCCGGGAATCGAACCTGGGATCCTGGAGTTGTGAAGCAACTGTGCTACCCACTGTGCTACCATGTCGATATTGCATCAGCGATTCTATTCTCCAATTTCCTCACAGCTGGACAAATCCTAGGTCAGAGCACCGAGATCTATCAGTATTAGAAGGTTAATCTATTTGAAGCGTTACATAGAAAATAGGAGCAGGAGGATGCCATTCAGCCTTTTGAGACTGCCCCGCCATTTATTATGACCTTAGCTGATCATCCACCATTTGACTAGCCTAATACCACATTCCCCCATATCCTTTGATCCACTTCCCTATATCTAATTGTTTCTTGAAAACATAGTACTACTTCCTGTGATAACGAATTACACAGGCTCCCCACTCCTTTGGTGAAGAAATTTCTCCTCATCTCTGTCCTAAATTAGTGTTTTTCAAACTTTTGTCCTAGCGACTGACTTTTACCAAATGGCTGTCCCTCCTGACCCATCCACATTCACTTACTATTCAGGTGAGCCTGTCCTTACTTTTATGCATTCAAAATTAGTATGATTGATCTTCCTCATTTATGATGGTAAATTGCATTCAGTTCTGCATACTTAAAAGCCAAGAATGAAATGAAATGAAAATCTCTTATTGTCACGAGGCTTCAATGAAGTTACTGTGAAAAGCCCCTAGTCGTCATGGCAACAAAATAATTCCATCTTGTATTTTGCAAATTTAACTTACAAACAGTTTTACATCCCCGACACTGAAATCTCTGGTTTTGTCCAATTGGACATTTCCAACTCAAAACCTTAAGGGCAGCATGGTAGCATGGTGGTTAGCATAAATGCTTCACAGCTCCAGGGTCCCAGGTTCGATTCCCGGCTGGGTCACTGTCTGTGCGGAGTCTGCACGTCCTCCCCATGTGTGCGTAGGTTTCCTCCGGGTGCTCCGGTTTCCTCCCACAGTCCAAAGATGTGCGGGTTAGGTGGATTGGCCATGCTAAATTGACCGTAGTGTCCTAAAAAGTAAGGTTAAGGGGGAGGGGTTGTTGGGTTACGGGTATATGGTGGATACGTGGGTTTGAGTAGGGTGATCATGCTCGGCACAACATTGAGGGCCGAAGGGCCTGTTCTGTGCTGTACTGTTCTAAGTCTAAAACCGTGATTTAACTGTGCTCCGAAGTACCTGAAGGCTGCTTAATAATCTGAAGATTTGATACGCCATGTACCATCCCACCTACATGAACACATTCTCTGATCTGGTAGCACTGTATCTACGCGAGTTCAGCTATAAAGAAATCAATCTTATTCCTCTCGTCAGCATATAAATTCAAAATAAATGTCCGACATCAGACAACACTCATTTACAGTGCATCAGCCATCCACGTTTTTCAGACGTCATCTCATTTTCAAATTGATTCAACAGCAAAATATTTCAATGCACAAAGGGAGAAATGATGAGTTGGATTGCGAGATAATGGCATCGCCCATCAAATTCTGAAGCCTTCATGGCGGGAAATGTAAGACTTGGGTAGAATGCACTGACCAGGCAAGTTGCAGTACTGCTCCTACAGTCGAAATATAAATGGGGTTCACTGTACATTTAAAACTACACCTACTTTTTTCTTTTCATAAAGTGCACGTAACTTGAATTGTGTGAGGTAGAACTAAGCTTTTCCTCCACATCAAAAGACATCATGCTGGCTATGTCATCGTCTGAGAGGCCTTCATTGTAAAACTGCATTCTACAAAATGCACACTATAAACAGAATAGACCCAGACCCATATGTAAGACACATCAGTGTTGATCTCACAGCCATTCTAAATATTAGGTTTCATAATTAATACTCGTATTTGTGTATTGGCAAGGTATTAAATTTAGCCTTATGAATGTGCACTTCCTTTTTGAACAGGATCACATCAGGCCAGCAAAACTTTACCCCAAGAGAAAATAGAAAGTAAGATCTGGTGATCTTTGGGGATCATTTTTGGCAACTCATTTTTCAATACCCACGACCCACCCATGGGTCATGGCCCTCACTTTGAAAAACACTGTCCTAAATGGTGTACGCCGTATCCTCAGACTGTGACCCCTGGTTATGGACACACCCATCATTGGGAACATCCTTCCTACAACTACCCTGTCTAGTCCTATAAGAATTTTATAGGTTTTTTTGAGATCCCCCCTCATTCTTCTGAACTCCAGCAAATACAATCCAAACTGATTCAATGTCTCCATAAAGTCCGTTCTGTCATCCCAGGAATCAGTCTGGTAAACCTTTGCTGCACTCCCTCTAGAGCAAGAACATCCTTCATCGGATAAGGAGACTGCACACAATATTTCAGGTACGGCCTCACCGAGACCCTGGCATCCATTCTCATGTACTCGACTCTTGCAATGAAGGACAGCATACCATTTGCCTTCTTTACCGCCTGGTATACCTGTATACTTACCTTCAGTAACTGGTGTACGAGGACACCCAGGTCTCACTGCACCTTCCTCTCTCCTAATTTATGGCCATTCAGATAATTGCCTTCTCGATTTTGGCTACCAAAGTGAATAACCTCACATTTCTCCAAATTATAGTGCATCTGCCATTCATTTGCCCACTCACTCTACTTCTCCAAATTACACTGAAGGATCTCTGCATCCTCCTCACAGCTCAGCCTCCCACCAAACTTGGTGTCATCTGCAAATTTGGAGATATTACATTTTGTTCCCTCATCTAAATCATTAATACATATTGTGAACAGCTGGGGTCCCAGCACCGATCCCTGTGGTACCCCACTAGTCACTGTCTATTGAAGAAGATCCATTAATTCCAACTCTTAGTTTCCTGTCTGCCAACCAGTTTTCTATCCATATCAATACATTACCCCTAATCCCATGCGTTTTAATTTCACCGCTAATCTCTTATGCGGGACTTTGTCAAAAGCCTTCTGAAAGTCTGAATATATCACATCTACTGGCTCTCCCCAGTCAACTCTACTAGTTACATGTTTAGGATGATCAAAACAGTTTGGAAGATAGATAGAGAGAAACTACATCCTCTTGTGGGACAGAACATGACTTTAGTATTGGAGATAGGCTGTTGAGGGTGATGTTATAGAACATAGAACATAGAACACTACAGCGCAGTACGGGCCCTTCGGCCCTCGATGTTGCGCCGACCTGTGAAACCATCTGAAGCCTATCTGACCTACACTATTCCATTTTCATCCATATGTCTATCCAGTGACCACTTAAATACCCTTAAAGTTGGCGAGTCTACTACTATTGCAGGCAGGGCGTTCCACACCCCTACTACTCTCTGAGTAAAGAAACTGCCTCTGACATCTGTCCTATATCTCTCACCCCTCAATTTAAAGCTATGTCCCCTCGTGTTGGTCATCACCATCCGAGGAAAAAGACTCTCACTGTCCACCCTATCTAACCCTCTGACTATCTTATATGTCTCTATTAAGTCACCTCTCAGCCTTCTCCTCTCTAACGAAAACAACCTCAATTCCCTGAGCCTTTCCTCGTAAGACCTTCCCTCCATACCAGGCAACATCCTAGTAAATCTCCTCTAAACCCTTTCCAAAGCTTCCACATCCTTCCTATAATGTGGTGACCAGAACTGCACGCAGTACTCCAGGTGTGGCCGCACCAGAGTTATGTACAGCTGCAGCATGACCTTGTGGTTCCGAAACTCAATCCCCCTGCTTATAAAGGCTAGCACACCATATGCCTTCTTAACAGCCCTATTAACCTGGGTGGCAACTTTCAGGGAAGAACTTAATCACAAAAAAGATAGCGGATATCTGAACCTCTCCCCCCTTCCCCCACCCCCATAAAGCTTTGGAGGCCAAGTCATATGAAAATTGCAAATTCATATCAATAGATTTCATTACTCTAAGAAGAACCAAGTAGGGGGAGTTTAGAAACCGATCAACCATGATCGAATTGGGGCAACAAAGTTGCGCAGTGGTTAGCATTGCTACCTCACGGCTCTGGGTTCCCAGGTTCGATCCTGGCCCTGGGTCACTGTCCGTGTGGAGTTTGCACATTCTCCTCGTGTTTACGTGGGTTTCACCCCCACAACCCAAAGATGTGCAGGGTAGGTGAATTGGTAAATTGCACCTTAATTGAAAAAATGAATTGGGTACTCTAAAATAAATATTTTTTAAAAACCATGATCGAATTAAATGGCATAACATTCGAGAAAATCTCCTCTCCAAGCTCTGATGGAAATGTTTTTCCCTACGTAAAGCTTCACTACATAAAGCTTATTAGTCAAGGAAGGGACTTTCTGAACACTGTAATAAAGATACGACCATAAGTTGTGCATTTTCAAAATGAATGTGTATCGGTGAAGCAAGAATTATTTGGTATAAACACAGCCCATATAACCTTTATTAGTGTCAGAAGTAGGCTTGCATTAACACCACAATTAATTTACTGTGAAAATTCCCTATTTGTCACATTCCGGCACCTGTTCGGGTATATGGAGGGAGAATTCAGAATGTTCAATTCACCTAACAGCGCATCTTTCGGGAATTGTGGGAGGAAACCGAAGCACCTGGCGGAAACCCACGCAGACATGGGGAAAACATACAGACTCCGCACAGACAGTGACCCAAGATGGGAATCGAACCTGGGACCCCAGCGCTGTGAACCAACAGTGCTAAGCACTGTACTACCGTGCACAATGGGCTGAATTCTCTGCTTCCTGCCACTGGCATGAAGAATTGAGATCAGGCGAAAATAGCACGCATTGGAAAAATCGTGATTTGCGCCCTGTGCTGATTCCATCACTTTGGTCCCTCATTGCCGATGTTATTGAAGTCTGTGGCCCATCATTTGCATGGATTTAAATATCATTAGTGGGTTAGACAATTCATGCTCCACCCTTCCACAATGCTCCGCCCCTCTCAGGGGCCTATCTTGCGGGAGCGAACTGGTGCAAGTATACAAGCAGGGCAGAGGCGCCATGGCTGGTGAAGGGATGTGGAGGCTAAACAAAATCTTAGAAGCCCTCAAACGTTGTTGGGCTTGCTGGGGGTAGCTGCCCGGACAGGGCAGTAGTGTTCGATCATGGTTTTTTAAAAATATTTTTTTTAGAGTACCCAATTCTGTGGACTTGGGGTGTCTCCCTCAGGAGCAGGGTTGCCTGGCTCAGACTGTCATTGTGGCAGGATGTGGATTTAAATGCACCCCTTTGGTGCTACTTAAAGGCTCCTGGTTGTTCACACTGCTCACTGTATCCTGTAAATGTTCAGAGAGCCTCTGGTGGTGTGGGAGCCCAACCAGGCCACCCCTCTGGAAACCCAAGGGGATAGGTGTGGTAAAGCTCAATCAGTGACCTACCAGTGTTCACACTTCTCAGAAATGCTGCCCCCTACAGAAGAAGCAGGGGATTAGCAGAGCTCACCCCAAACAAAGTCACCTGCACCGTGGTCTTTGGAACTTTCCCTGGTTCTCTACCTTTCTCAGGACAGAGGCCTCACTCGTGACCACACGACTCAGAATCACAATCTGTCTCCTCATGTTGAGGCTAATGTTACCAACTGCCTCTGCTACCTCCTCCCTAGCGCTGATTAGAAGGGCCCACGAGTCTGCGGCCCATCCTGTGGAAAAGGGTATCTCTCCTCTTAGTTTTGAGTAGTCTACTTCAGACTCCCAAAATCGGAGGGGTGGGGGGAGGGGGGAAAGACGGGGGGGGGGGAAGGGGGGGTGGGGGGGGGGGGCTAGGGGGGTGGAGGGGGGGGGTGACGATGACGGCAGGTCTGAGCCATCTTCCTTTAGATCTTGCGAAATGTTTTGAGCATTGCAAATCTCACTAGAGACCTCTCACGAGATTCAACGGCCTCTTCCCGACACAAGTTGGGCACGACGAGACCGCTGAGACGCGGCCACTGAATCGCGCCCTTTGTCTCCCACACAGAGAATCCTGGCCGACATATCTTCAAAATAAAAATTATTTATGTACAGAATTGAAGCATTAACTGAGTAATTGGGAGATTACATCAACTCTAATAGATTCTGCAGCGCAGTGGTTAGCACTGCAGCCTCACAGCACTGAGTACCCAGGTTCGATACCGGCCCTAGGTCACTGTCCATGTGGAATTTGCACATTCTCCCCGTGTTTCGTCGGTCTCACCCCACAACCCAAAGATGTGTAGGGTAGGTGGATTGGCCATGCTAAATTGCCTCTTAATTGGAAATTTAAAAAAAAAAATTCTAATAGCTTCTGTACTCCAATTTAGAAAAATATGAATGGTCATTGAATGTTAAACATCATATGATTACTAAGTCTGAATTAATGTTAGAAAATTGTTGCAGGTTGCTGGCATTTCTGCTTGCTGAAGTGTGAATACAATTCATCACGGTTAATTAGTTCTGCTGAATTATTATCTCCAATTGTTTTGAATGCCATTTTGCAGAAGTACAACCTACTTCTGAAGAGGCTGCACTCTGATAAACTGGTGTGTCGCCATTGCTAGCTGTGTTTTAGGAACCACCTCAAGTCATGAACTCTCCATGTAGACATTTTTTAAAAAATCAAGCATTTCTCCAACGAGCACTGTTCAGTATTTAGTCAATGTTGCATTAACCCATGACCTAAATGTGACCCTGGATTGGCGGTGGTTAGCAATTCCTCTGAGACACATAAAAACAAATGACAAAACCATGATACTAGAATTTTAAACAGTTGCACTTCATTATCAGTCACCATGTATTAGTTAATCACTTCTATTCTGGTTTAGGAATGTTACACATTATAGTGCAGTTTATACATCAGGACCAGAGCAGGCCAACATTGTTGATGTGATTTTATCTTCATTTTCTTTGTCTGGGGTGGTTCCAAGATTTAAGGAACCTACCCTCCAATCATTCATTTCCTCTGGTGAGACGGGCCAAAAACAAAGATGCCTAACTTAACATTAATCCTAGAGTTGTTCAGAGGTGAAATCAGGGAGCACTTTTTCAGGTACAAAGTAGTGGAAATGTGGAACCACATCCCCCGTGAGAAAATTGTAAAATTCAGAAATTATTGGTAATAAGTAATGCTATTGAGGGATCATAGATTATCATAGAATTTACAGTGCAGAAGGAGGACACTCGGCCCATCGAGCTGCACCGGCTCCTGGAAAGAGCACCCTACCCAATGTCAACACCTCCACCCTATCCCCATAACCCAGTAACCCCACCCAACACTAAGGGCAATTTTGGACACTCAAGGCAATTTATCATGGCCAATCCACCTAACCTGCATATCTTTGGACTGTGGGAGGAAACCGGAGCACCCGGAGGAAACCCACGCACACGCAGGGAGGATGTGCAGACTTCCCACAGACAGTGATCCAAGCCGGAATCGAACCTGGGACCCTGGAGCTGTGAAGCAATTGTGCTAACCACTATGCTACCATGCTGCCCTTGTTCGAGGGGCTGAGTGGCCTATTCCTGTTCCTATAGTTGTGGGATAATTCAGTGTGTTGGATCAGGCGAGGAAAGCTGTGTGAAACTCACTGGCTTCACGGACGCATTTTCAAACCTATGTCACAGCATTCTGTGTTGGCGAGGGGCAAAGCTGTCATTCTGAGATTGGGGCACCATTTTTAAAGGCGATCACTGCCCCTTGGCACTGCAAGGGGGCACTGCCAGAGAACACTGCCAGGGTATGGGGGTAATTCTCATCCTTGTCACTTAACCCCAAGGCTTACCGGCACCTCCACGCCCATGGCGTGGTCATCACGTCTAGTTTTCGCTTTTGGAAACCAGCAGTAGTTCGCGTCAGTGTGATGTCACGTTGCCAGGGCAAAGGTTGTGTTGCGGGAAGGTGCACTTTTCATTAATGGTCCTTCCACCTCATACTTTTGATCAGGGTTTTTCAAAGTGTGGATTGTGGGTCGCTGGCGGGTGTCAGGAGGGACGCGGAGCAATCGGTCACGCTGTTCCCACGGTGATTCCGATCACAGGAGAAGTGCCGAATGACCACTACCGGCTTTTAAATTGAGAATGGCAGACGCTTCCCCCTTTTAAATGAAAAGAAATGAGTCACTGTGCAGTCTTGCAGGAGCAACAGCAGTGAGCAGGTCACGTGCCCAGTGTGTACGCCTGATGTCAAGCGCCCTCCATGTACATGATTTTGGCGCCAAATCACGGGGCAGAGCTACTTCCATTTTCCAGCTACTGGCAAGAGGACTGTGAAGATGGATCGTTTTCTTAAAATAGAAAGCCAGAGACGCAAATATGCAGTGGAAACTACTGAACAGGATTTCACAATATAATCTTCTAGAGATAGCTGCTCAGGAAAGAAAAGTGTTAGTGTTAGCTCTGTACAGAGCTCCAGGGCCTCTGGTTAACAGCATACAAGTAAAAAACTTAACTCAGGAACAAAGCAGTATAAAGGTGATTTTTTTTTGGGGGGGGGGGGGGGATTGGTTTTATCAATTGTGCCAATGTAAATAAGGATGCAATGCCCATGTGTATTATTTGTAGGGATGTACTGGCAAATGAGAGGAGAAGTTTCAGATTTTGAAAGAGAAATGGTAGGTGAAAAATTCCTTTTGATGTTGAGACTCCATGGTCAGTTATTAGCTTGCAGCTGACACAAAATTGAAAGACTACACTGCTGCATCTGACCTGTGATACCACATTAAAAACATGCCTGAAGCCCATGAGGCGGCCAGCATTCTGGAGTAGCATCTCCCAGAACTATCCAGTGCTGAGTAAAACAAGCATTTTGTTACTATTACCCATCATGATGACCTACATATGCGAGGTTGGATTTTCCATTTTGATAAGATGAAGACGGCACAAAGGAACCTGGATGAAGTCTGCATCTGATATGCACTTTGCCCTCTCCTCCCTTAAACCTGATTGGAATGAGACCGTGAGGATCAAGCAACCTGCCCTTACACATTAAATGTAAGCGAATGTGTGTCGCGAAGTTCAGCCAGCATGGGTCATGAAGGTTGGCTGTTGGCAAAAGTGAACATAGAACATAGAACAGTACAGCACAGAACAGGCCCTTCGGCCCTCGATGTTGTGCCGAGCAATGATCACCCTACTCAAGCCAACGTATCCACCCTATACCAGTAACCCAACAACCCCCCCCCCCCCCCCATTAACCTTATTTTTTAGGAAACTAAGGGCAATTTAGCATGGCCAATCCACCTAACCCGCACATCTTTGGATTGTGGGAGGAAACCGGAGCACCCGGAGGAAACCCACGCACTAACGGGGAGGACGTGCAGACTCCGCACAGACAGTGACCCAGCCAGGAATCGAACCTGGGAACCTGGGAATCGAAGCTATTCAACTAATTTAAAGCAAAAGAGACAATTAACTGTGGTATTTTTCTTGCTGTGCAATGGTTACTTTTTACCCTTGTCACCGCAGAGGTATAAACAGTGCAATGTTTATTACATGTTAAATCGCACCACATAAAAATGCCTTGTATCAGTGTTTGGAGCTAAGCATTTGCTCAGTATATTTCAGCACACTGCTCATCTGCAAAAATATCAACTACATTAGATTTATGGTTCAATTGGATCTCGTAAAACATGGAAATGACACCTTCATTAGGTTTCGTGCAAATGTGTTGAAGAATTCACCTCATCAAATCTCTAGTTAAAATTGTGGTGTGAGACGAAGCAAATTTAAATGCAGATATCAGCAGATTATGGCTTCCTTTACAAATATACTGTTCATCTGCATTAAAAGCATATCACTGATGTGATTATTGATCCTTGGCGCAAGCGATGTAACTTCAGTAATTAATTATATTGATCAAAGAATAACTGACATTTAATGACAGCTTAATTTAGAGAGCATGTAAAGTGCATCTACCATTAGGTCATACATAATTTTGATGGTGTGTGAAAATACTAGAGCAGCAAAAAATAGTACTCATTAAAATGTAAATGGCTTGAGCTGACAAAATGATTATTTTCAATATTATTTGTAATAAAGACCGAATACACACATTTTGCAATTTTAATGGTATAACAATCCAGACTTATTTTTAGGACGTCTCTCCACAGCAGTGGAGTCAAAAAAGGTTATAGAGGGATGTAGATAGAAAACAAAATGCATTGTATTCAATAGCAGATATTTATAAAAATGCATGGCCTGAATTGGTAGCCAAGAAAAGATCCGTGGCTGGAATCTCCGTTGGGAGTCTACCACCGCTACCGCTGCGAGCAAATTTGGCCGCGCAGTTCGCTGGCGGCAGGATTCTCTAATCCCACCGCTTGTCAGTGAGATTTCCCAGCGAAGCCAGCCCATGCCATCGGGAAACCCGTGGGCGAGGGTGTGCTGCCAACGGGAACAGAGAATCCTGCTGCCAGCGAATGGGCGGAGAATTGTGACCCTGGTCTCACAAGCTTGATATTTGCAACTTGTCCAAATAAAATACTTGGGCCAATTCTAACCTGACCTTCCCCTGCCGGAAAATGAGTGGGGATCGGTGCAATACCTTGGTTTTATACCTTGTCTAATTTTCCTTCCATTCAAGAAACTAGTGTCCCGCAGAAAAGAAATATTCCGCAGAATCCCCTGAGTTTCCAACCAGATGGTTAGGTTAGAATGATTCCGTTAAACTTTCTGAACTTTAAAGCAAGCAAAGTGAGATCTCTGTGTCATTTTGTTCCAATGACAATCCCGGCTGTGGCCGGAATTCTCAGATCCGGAGTTTAAGTGCTCCGGCAGCGGAGGATTGGGATTGGTCCCCGCTGGCTCTAGGAGTGATGCCCAGGTGCAAATCACAGTCCTCTGCCATGCAAATATATGGAGAGTGGCAAGTATGTCAGATTCCCATCACTCTCAGGCTCGGGCCACCTGATCTGGATTCCCTGAACCCAAAGTCCGCCGCCAGGCCCCCCTATCCCCCAGCAGGACAAATGTTGACCCCCTACTGACAAGGGGAGAATCCATAACCCCTCATCAAGGGGAGGCTTCTTCCCCCGCACATGGAAGTAATGGGTATCACCCACCCTCCCCTCCCCCACACCATGCAAGACCAAAGTGTTTTCTGCTGTTGCAAAAGAGGAATCCACTTAGCTGCTATGATGTGGTCAGGAGCTGTTAATCATAACAAGAGTGTTTATAAACATTATGGTTAGGAAAATGGAGTGTACTTGAGTTGCTTTCAAGCGTGAATGGAAAGACAAATAAACAAACCCCCAGCAGTTATGTTTGATCTATCTGTCAATCACAGGCTAGTAAAAGGTGCTGCTCTGTGAAATTGAAGATGCTTTGCATTTCAAAGGATCTCAGTGGATTTTAAGTGTTGAGAACTTTCTAGGAAAGCTCTGACACTTCAAAAAGCTGCAGTTTCAAAGGAATAGGGCTGTGGGTGCACATATTAGCAGAGGGAAAGTGTTTCTGCATTGATTTTTCAGTGAACCGCCTGGATTGCTCATCAGCCGTCAGGCAGAGAAGTTCAGGGAGAGGAGTTCACTTCAGAGTTTAAAAAGTCTGACCAGGATGATGCTTTTGAACAGAGTGCTACCTGAGATCACCATGCCAAGGGTGATCTTCAGGTTTCCCAGGGCTGGAAGTGCCAGGGACCCCCATCCCGGGGGAGGGTCCCGGGGTTAAGCCCTCACCCATGGTCTTCATCCACTGAACCCCCAGGACCCTTGGGGAACCCCCTCTGCAGCCTGGCAGTGGCAGAGGGGCACACTAGCAATGGGATGACCTTTTTAACACCCTTGGGGTCCACTGCCCGCCCGGTAGGCTTCCTGCCGCGGGCATCGGAACAACACGCGGGGGGCAGAATTGGGCTGAACCCATTAATTACATTCTGATGCATGCAGATCAGCATTTACATGTTCCCGCAGCCGCTGGGTGGGGAGCCCACTACGAGCAGTAACCCAGTAGCGGAGACTGGGGATGGGTCTGTCCCCCAGCGCTGATCCCATTTTCCGGCTGACACTCCACTGTCTACCCAATCGGGATTCCTCATTGCAGCGCAGCGTTGGAAAAAGGAGAATCCAAGTGTATGATTCCAATCTTAAATCTTGTATGTAGAACATAGAACATACAGTGCAGAAGGAGGCGATTCGACCCATTGAGCCTGCACCGACCCACTTAAGCCCTCACTTTCACCCTATCCCCGTAACCCAATAATCCCTCCTAACCTTTTTGGTCACTCAGGGCAATTTGTCATAGCCAATTCACCTAATTTGCACATCTTTGGACTGTGGCAGGAAACCGGAGCATCAGGAGAAAATCCACACGCACGGGGAGAACGTGCAGACTCCGGACAGACAATGACCCAGGGGAATCGAACCTGGGACCCTGGCGCTGTGAAGCCACAGTGCTATCCACTTGTGCTACCGTGCAGCATGTCACATTTCAACATGACTGCAGACACACCTCAGACAATATTTTACTGTGAATTCTGTTGCACCATTAGCATAGGTGTAATCTTTGTATTTTATAATTAATTTCATGAATCTGCCATACAGTTCACAAACAAATAGATAATTACTAAGTCAGGAAGTACTGCTTGGAGTGAATGAGCCATATTGATCATCTGAATATGCTGATGTTGCAACTACATAATTCTGCAATATCACGTATTACAGAGATACCATCCAAGAATCATAAAGAATACAGAGACTAAGGGCTGAAAGCATGATTGGGAAGGGAAGTATTAATTGGCAATTATCCCACATCATTGCATTTAACTAGCGTGTTTCTATCAACCTGAACTGGCTTCTATATGACAAATAACCTACATTTGATCTGGTGTCTGCCCAGATATAAAATCCCCACCTTAAGTGTATCTGGATCAGCTGAAACAAACTTTGTTACAAATGATAAAATAAGTTGATAAATTAAAGAAAACAGACAACAACAAAAGAGATATGCAGAATTGTAACATTCCCGAATAATTGCTTCAAGTGATAAGCATTGTAAATCTTCTGAAAGCCAACAAAGTTAAATCTGGCATAGAATTTGAACAAAATGTCCAAGCTCGTCAATTATAAGACCATAAGACCATAAGACATAGGAGTGGAAGTAAGGCCATTCGGCCCATCGAGTCCACTCCACCATTCAATCATGGTTGATTTCAACTCCATTTACCCGCTCTCTCCCCATAGCCCTTAATTCCTCGAGAAATCAAGAATTTATCAATTTCTGTCTTAAAGACACTCAATGTCCCGGCCTCCACCGCCCTCTGTGGCAATGAATTCCACAGACCTACCACTCTCTGGCTGAAGAAATTTCTCCTCATCTCTGTTCTAAAGTGACTCCCTTTTATTCTAAGGCTGTGCCCCCGCGTCCTAGTCTCCCCTGCTAATGGAAACAACTTCCCTACGTCCATCCTATCCAAGCCATTCATTATCTTGTACGTTTCTATTAGATCTCCCCTCAACCTTCTAAACTCCAATGAATATAATCCCACGATCCTCAGACGTTCATCGTATGTTAGGCCTACCATTCCTGGGATCATCCGTGTGAATCTCCGCTGGACCCGCTCCAGTGCCAGTATGTCCTTCCTGAGGTATGGGGCCCAAAATTGCTCACAGTATTCTAAATGGGGCCTAACTAGTGCTTTATAAAGCCTCAGAAGTACATCCCTGCTTTTATATTCCAAGCCTCTTGAGATAAATGACAACATTACATTTGCTTTCTTAATTATGGACTCAACCTGCAAGTTTACCTTTAGAGAATCCTGGACTAGGACTCCCAAGTCCTATTATACCTGACATCATGTTGTAACCTGTTAATTGAAATCAAGATAAAGATTCTCAAACTTACAGATTCAGACTCTTTTAGATTGCATTAATTATTTCAGATGCATTAAAGAAATGACATCCAAATCAAACACTTATTAAACTTTGCAATGATCTCCAGTTACCTTGAATATATTTTACCTCAATACATCAGCAATAACCTCTCATATCTGAATTCAGAAAATGAATGTCTGGTTTTCTGAAGGTTTAAAGATACTAGAGATTGGTTCTATAGTTTCTCACTTAATTCCAATTTCTTGTATGTGTGGTCAGCTGGTTGTACTTGACTCTGCAGCGAATTGGCTTGCTGTTTAGAAAATGACCACCTATCCTTATTTCTCGCTTCAGCACTCAGTTTAAATATTCTCTGTTTTTCTTTTTTTAATTTTTAAGCAGTTTTCTATTGATGGAATAGAAACACTCAACCATTGCCTCGTTTTACTTGCAACAACACATTGCAATTACATAACACTGCTAAGGTTCCCAGGTTGCACTGCAAAGCCGGGAGGAGCATTGCCAGCATGGCAGTGCCAGGGTGGCATGGCCACGGTTCAGGGCCTGAGGGGGGCATGTTCATGAAAGGAGGGATAAGGGTGGGGTGGGTTATGGAGGGGGAGGAGGTGAAGGGCAGAAATGAAGTGGCCTCTGGAAGGTTGGGAGGTGAAGGGTAAGGGTCCTGGAAGGGAGGGCCCAAAAGGGGAATGGGAAGGCCTGAAAGAAGGGGCCGTCAACGACCCCTTTGCAGGGTGGCATCATTTGGGGGAGGAGGTTGTGGGGGGAGGGGGGGGGGGTAATGCCCATGTTTGTGAGGGCAACATTGCCCATGGGTGCAACATGTGGGTGACCCTCAATCTCACTGAGAGATCAGGGCACCCTTCCAAAACGGTGGCCCGATCTCTGAGGAGCTGATCTGGCCAGTGAGTTCAACTCCCCAGTGATGAAAATAATTCCCCAGAGAGAAACTCTCCAGGGCCTAGAAAAGTGTCAGCACAGTAGGAAGTTTTACAACACCAGGTTAAAGTCCAACAGCTTTGTTTCGAATCATTAGCTTTCGGAGCACAGCTCCTTCCTCAGGAAACAAACCTGTTGGACTTTAACCTGGTATTGTAAGACTTCTAACTGTGCTCAGCCCAGTCCAACGCCGGCACCTCCACATCATAGAAAAGTGTGGTTAGATAGCTGTGGTGAACTCACCAACAGAGCCGGGGAGAAACTGGCAGCAAAATCCATCACGTATGACACTTAGAACCTTTTCAGTTAGATCGTGCACAATGTGTCACATACACATTTACCACATCGGTGTGGTTCATACAATATGTACCTTCCAAAGACAACTCAGATTCTTGGCATGGCTAAATAAATCTGATATAAGTTGGTTTGGTTCGTTAGTCGTATTCTCACTTCTGTGTCATAAACTGTGATCGTGATTTAACTAACTGGAAACAAAGTCCCATTGTGAGCGCATTAGCCACGTGTTTCCTGGAGCTTGCAGTGCTAAAAAACACCCTGCTACTTAATGCATCCCCAGTTAGATACGGGGCCACAGCAGGGAACGCACGGCTGAGCCTCACATAGGCTTGTTTTCTGCACTGAGAAGCTCCATTCGCCAGAACTCCTCAGTGTAGCGAGAGATCAGGTCGCCATTTAAAAACGATCTATGGAGCCCCCGAATCCCCCCAAGACCCAACACACTGAGGGGGTCTCCATTCCCCGGTCCCCCCCAACCACCACCAGCACTCTCACAGGGCACCCCAGCCCCATCCCTGCCATGTGAAAAATGCCAGCTTCGCAATGCTAACCTGGTAGTGCCCTTGTCAGCTGGCAGTGCCACTTGGCACTATCTGGTTTGCACCCAGGTGGCAGTGCCAGGCTGGCAGTGCCACTTGGCACTATCAGGTTTTCACCAGGTGGCAGCGCCAGGCTGGCAGTGCCACGATGCCCAGGTGGCACCAGCCCAGAGGGCAAGAACCTGGAGGCCTCCGATCCCTTGGGAGACCCCCACGATTGCTGTTTTGTCTGGTCCCCATTTGTAGGGAACAATACTGAACGGCACTCACCCAAGGTCTCCAGGGTGAAGGGGATAGATGCCAGTGCCTTGGGTGCCTCGAGAAACTGCATATTAAAGTAAGACTAGCTCTCTCGCTCTAATATGCAGATTTGCCAAAAAGTGATCCAGCCCACAATGGGCGATATTCACAGGGCAATGTCTTGCGAGATCGCATTAGATTTTGTAGGCACTGTGAGCCAGGTAGATCCCGGGAAAGGGGTCTCCTCCCTGGCTTCTATCGGCCACATTATGCCACGGCGCGCTGCATTTCAGGCTCAACGTGGCTGTTTAATCACGCCCGGTGGATTTAAGGCTTTGGAGATGAGTCCATAATCCAGATTGATATCTCAGCACAGAATTGATGGAGTGCTGCATTTTGGAAAGTACCATCTTTTGGGTGAGATATTCGTGTGGCACTATTCAAAGAATAAAAGGGGGTTCCCCCAGATTCCTGGCCATCATTTATCCCTTAATCATTGCTGTCAAAAAGATTATTTGTTCCTGCTGTTATACAGCTGTTTATGAGATCTTGCTATACACAAATTAGCTATCATTATTTTTCAATGCTGATTGAAGTGTTTGGAATATCCTGTGGAAATAAAAGACTCTATATGATGCAAGCTATGGCTCTCCAAGGGTTGAATGACGTGCCTACTCCCCTGTATCCTAGTTCATATTAGAATATTATTTTTCCAGACTAAGGTTATTTAAACCTGCATGAACATTGCAACATAACATGCTTGAAGCAGTGGATGAATATTTTTCACAGGTAATCTGCTAAAGTTTCACAAAAGACATCTTTCCATCTGTTATTTATAATTAATTACAAAGAAAGGCTGGCTGTAAATTCAACTGGAATCACGACAGCGATACTCGAGCCATCTTTTTCTGTATTCCGAAGGGCATGGAATATTTGTAAATTAATCAGACAGAATGGGAAAGTTAGATAGTAAGCAAAAGAGAAAATAAATGAAGATTAATTCAAATAATGGGCTGCATTTTACATGCCCATGCAGGGCGTGTTTTTGGCAAGGGGAGGTGGTGGTGGGTGTGTGTGTGGGTGGGAGAGGTGGGGGGCACCCACCATTTTCCCTACACACCCTGGAGCTTACCCCCATACTACGGGGTCAGTGGGGTGGCGAGCAGGTGCCAAAATCGGCAGCTTGCCTGCCATATTTAAATAACTAATCACGGTCGATTAGGATTGGCACCAAGCCAATTGACTCTGGTGATACGCTGCCCGCTCCATAAAACTTTTGGCGAGGACAGTCAGATGGGCGTTGAAGCCCGATTTAAAAAAAATTATCTTTTCAAAGGATGGGTAGGAAAGGGCCTGCGTTCTAGGGCTGCACAATGGTGCAGTGGTTAGCACTGCTCCCTCATGGCGCTGAGGACCCGGGTTCGAATCCCGGCCCCGGGTCACTGTCCGTGTGGAGTTTGCACATTCTCCCCGTGTCTTTGTGGGTCTCACCCGCACAACCCAAAGGTGTGCAGGGTAGGTGAACTGGCCATGCTAACTTGCCCCTTAATTGGAAAAAAAGGAATTGGGTATTCTAAATTTATTTTAAAAAAGGAAATTTGTTCTATCTCCGGTCGCTGCCCCTGGCCAATTGAAAAAATGAAATGAAATGAAATGAAAATCGCTTATTGTCACAAGTCGGCTTCAATGAAGTTACTGTGAAAAGCCCCTAGTCGCCACATTCCGGTGCTTGTTCGGGGAGGCTGGTACGGGAATTGAACCGTGCTGCTGGCCTGTCTTGGTCTGCTTTAAAATCCAGCTCTTTAGCCCTGTGCTAAATTGGGGGGAGGGGAGGCACCCCAGCTAAAATAGAATCCCTCCCCCTTTTTTATTATCCATTTCCAGTCTTACCTTCCCCCCTCTCTGACCTGCCCAAACACTGCCTGTCCAAGACCCCAGACTTGCCTGCCTCCAGTGATCCACGGGCTGCCTTCCTTTCTTCTTTCAATCCTGGCAGCACTCACTAACGCACTCTTGGTACACCCAGAACTGATGGCGCTTTTGGACAACCGGATGATGATGGTTATTAATCTTGATTATAATGAAGGTATTTAATATAGCGGTATGCCAAATTTATAGATTGCAATATAATTGGATAATAAAGCATAACACAAAGGATCAGAAAGCACCCACGTTTGTTCTAGTTTCACATTAGACCAAAAAAAAGTTTGTCTGACATTCCAAGCGACAAGAATCCATTTTGACTTGCTATAAAAGTTTAATGTTAAGTGCTACAATCTTCAGGAAATAATATCAGAAGATGGTGGACGACTGAGCAATTGCCATCTGGGTCATGTGCACATTGATGTCAGATGCTGTAATGTGGAATATTGCTCGTAGTGTGTTCATTGAACTGATTAACCAAAAGATCAGTAAATACCACTGTAAGTGAATGAATTGGGAAGCATTGTCCCTGAACATAGAACATAGAACAGTACAGCACAGAACAGGCCCTTCGGCCCTCGATGTTGTGCCGAGCAATGATCACCCTACTCAAACCCATGTATCCACCTTATACCCGTAACCCAACAACCCCCCCCTTAACCTTACTTTTTAGGACACTACGGGCAATTTAGCATGGCCAATCCACCTAACCCGCACATCTTTGGACGGTGGGAGGAAACCGGAGCACCCGGAGGAAACCCATGCACACACGGGGAGGACATAGAAATGACTCCTTCAAAGTATCAGTTGAAGTGAATGGGTTGGGGTTACAAACATTGTAACAGAAAGACGATAATTTAAGGAAACTGATTTAGTATGCTGACAGGAAACAATGTGGTTCTTGGACCTGGTAACTAAGATGCAGGCTTTCCGAGTGCACCTCTGTGACTCTTTCAGCTACTAAATAGTGGTCTCTGAGGTCAAGAAAAATATTGCTGATGCTGGAAATTAGAAATAAAAACAGAAAATGCTGAAAATACTCAGCAGGTCTGACAGCATTTAGGGAGAGAGAGACCAGGGGCGCGATTCTCCGGACGCCCCAGCCGCATGTTTCTTGGCAGCGGCGTTCGCATGTGGCAGAATTCTACACTCCCATTGCTCGGCATTGGGAATTCTGATTCAAGCCACCCCATGCTGCCGGAGAACCCACAGGCGGGGGTACGCTACCCATGCGAACAGGAATTCCCAATGGCTGGAGAATTCTGTCCCATTTCAGTTGGGTAACCCTTAGTCAGATCCCAATACCTGGTTTTAGTTAAGATATCTAGGGGAATACTCTGCTTTGTTTTGGTTGACTTTGCCCTTCATTCTAAAACATATCAGCTGTATCAAATAAACTAATGCATGGGGCTAAATATTATACTGGGGTGGGGGCGGGCTGACTCCACATCCTCCAAACCAACCCACCCCCTCAGCCATAAAGTACTGTGGGCTGGCTAAACGAGGGCCGAATGGGACTTCTGCCACTCACTGGGGAGGAAGTCCTGCCCTCTGGAGCTGGCTGCCAATCGGAGTAGCCAGCATCTCCATCATTCCCGGCAGTGCATCAGTGGCTGTTTTCGAGACTGGAGGAGGAGATGGAAGAAGGTCCATGGATTCCTGGAGCAGATAAGTCCAGGATCTTGATTAGGGACGGTTTGGGCAGGTCAAGGCAGGGGTGGGGATTGCAGGGGCTGGGGGTGGGTTTACGGCTGCACGTGGGTAAGAAGAAAGGGGCCATTCGATCTTGGGGTGGGGGGGGGGGCACATAGCAATCGGCAAAAGGCAACCCCCAAAGCTCGACTGCCCCCTTCCTACCTACCCTTTGAACAACTTTGTTAAAAAATTGGACTTCCTGCTCCCACCTGCTGCCACCTTTTCAAAGCATAGGCAGCATATTATCAGGGCCAGTCACCTTGGTAACAAGCCTTATTGACCCTTGATTGCTTCTTTGAATGTTGCGGGTGGGCTTCTGATTTTGGCAGCCTCCACACCGACCTGAAGGAGGAGTTGGCATTGTTGTTCTTTTCACAGTTCACACTTTCCAATGACACAATGGTGGGCATTTGTAAACAGAGATGAATATGAATGGAGTTTTAAAAAAGTTTGCCAGTTCTCTTTGATGCTAGAACTACACAGTCTTTACAGCACAACTAAAGGCCATTTGGGTGGCCCAACCAGGCCATGTTAGTGTTTACGCTCCATATAACCTTACTCCCATTCTATTTACTTAATCTTGACCCATCAATACAATTGTTCCTCTTCGTGTATACCCAGCTTCCCCTTAATTGAATCTGTGTGATTTTCCTCAAATACTCCATGTGGTCGCAAGTTCTACTACAGGTTTATTGTGAGTACTTTGTCTAGTTTCTCCAGTATCCTCGTCCCACCAAAGGTCCCAAGAAATATAATAACGCACGACCACAAATTACATTGAATGCTTTAATAAATTCACAGCAGTAAAAGATTGCCATTCTTATCGGAGTTAAGTAAATAGATAGCATTTGCTTATCTTGCGAGAATGTAATGGTGGAGAGAGACTTTTCAGAATTCTGGTCTGTTTTGGGGGGAGGGTATGCGTAAATGGTGCATGGCATAGGAATTGTTCCATTGTACTGTATGGTAATCCCCCATTTAAAGCACTTTCTAATATGTTTTCATACTAGTGCAGTTTTCATAAAAGGGAATTTTTTGAATATGGCTACCTCAATGTTGGTATAATACCATTGCTAAGCTTCAAGAAACCAAATGGATTCCTCCTGTTATTATTATTATGCTCCAGCTTGTCTTGGTTGGACAACTTGCCCTGGTGAAAGGTGACTTATCCCTATAGCCTCTTCTGTATAGAACATAGAATATACAGTGCGGAAGGAGGCCATTCGGCCCATTGAGTCCGCACCGACCCACTTCAGCCCTCACTCCCCCCCTATCCCCGTAACCCAATAACCCCTCCTAACCTTTTTGGTCACTAAGAGCAATTTATCATGGCCAATCCATCTAATTTGCACGTCTTTGGACTGTGGGAGGAAACTGGAGCACCCGGAGGAAACCCACTCAAACATGGGGAGAACGTGCAGACTCCGCACAGACAGTGACCCAGCGGGGAATCGAACCTGGGACCCTGACGCTGTGAAGTCACAGTGCTATTCACTTGTGCTACCGTGCTGCCCTATAGGGCTAGAGAGATCCTTCATTTAACAAGGGTGTGGGTGAAAGGTTATTGGGGGTCAGCAGGAATGTGGCGTTGAGGATACAATCAGATCAGCCACGATCTTATTGACTGGTGGAGCAGGCTTGAGTGGCCCAGTGGCCTACTCCTAGTAATTCCTATGTTCGTATGATGGGACAGAGCCGGAGTGGGCCAGCTCACAGCTTAATCTAAAAATTACTTGTTCTCTTGGGGGAAAATTATTTTTGGTCAGCACATTTTCATTTAGCATGCTGCTTTTCGGGAATATTAGACGCGCTAAATAAGGAATAGCTATATTCAGAATGGGCTGAAATCTCGCCAGACTTTCAAACCCGTTTCCTTATGAACTGGATAGAAAACATCTGGTAGGTCCTATATAGCATTTCTCCTCAGATAATATTGTCTGATTGCCATGCCTTATTCAATACTGGTTGAAAACAATGGAATTCAGGAGCCCAACTCTTCGACGTTACTATCCATCAATTTAATGAACTGAACTTCAGGCCGTGTCATCCATCAGTGAAGGATAACAAGAGATCTACCACTTCCAAAGGGAGCTCAAATCTGTCATCTTTTTACTGCAACTGTCTCATTTCTCTGCACATTTTCCAAAACCACTGTCAGCTGTCAGCATCAAAAGCAGTAAATTTAGAGACTGATTAAAATCAAAGCTACATTTACAATGGTGCGGTTATCATATTTTTATAGATCAAATAGATTCTTCTCTTGAACCAGGACCAAAGCTTCAGTTAAGGAATGGTATGTAGATTAGATATTTGTTCTCATTTCATATCCCGATCTTCTGAAATTGGATCTACAACCTGCAGCAAAATAAAATAAAAATTGACAAGATTGCGAGGGGCTGGTAATAGTGAGTCTTCACAGGCGGCTGGGGAAACATTCGCTGAAGATAATTATTCAGAACTGCCAAGCTTCCACTAATCCTGGAAGACCATTCCAGGAGACTGGTAATTTGAAGAATTCCTCATATTCCGGCTGAGGGATCAATGGGCACCTCAGATCGACAATTTATTTTGCCTTGAAAATAAATCAGGTAGATAGGATAGACAAAACACCGATTAAATTAAAATGGTTATCTGTCCTGTCATTCAGCTGATCATGCAAAAGCTTCATTTGTGTAACACTTCTCCCATGTACCCTGACATCGTGCTTGTGCAATATACCCCTGAATTTATTAGGTCAGGCAACACCTGTGAAGAGAGAAACCAGATTAACCTATTTTCACAACAGTCATTGAGCTGGAATCTGAATTATATTTCTCTCTCTAAAGATGTTGGCTTGAGTTGCTGATTATTTCCAGCATTCTCTGTTCTTACAGATTTCTAGGATCCGCAGTATTTTGCATTCATATCCCAATAATGGAGACACTCTGTGTAGTATTTAATGGAAGGGACAGGGGTTTCACCTACCGATTGGGGAGCCAGAGTGTATTTTAGGAAAAGCCCATGGCGTTATGTGGAACTCAGGCACTTAACTGGAAAGCAATGGGCCTTCCCTGGGAACAAGAACCCTGGGAGTGGAAGTCCTACCTGCGAGAGCGCAGGCCAATCCAACGCAGGCAAATCTATTGAATGGCAAGACCACCAAATTGATTGCTGCCGACTCCGCATCCACTCTAGACCTCGGATCACCGATCCGGCCTAGATACTGGTGAGTTATGGCGGGAGGGGGTGTCATGCGGGGGTGGGGGGGGGATGGTTGTTGGCAACTAAGCCAAGGGTGGCTCTCAGTGAGTCCACCCTGCCTGATGGTGGGCAGTAACTGTGTGCCTTTGAATGAGAGATGCCTACTTCGCCCTGCCCTCTGCTGGAATGAAGCCTCCGGTGCCAGGATGAGATCCTTAAGTGGGTATCAATTGGCATGGACTTAACTCAGGTGGAGGCAGGTGGAGGCGAGGTCCCCATTGCCACCCTCCCAGATGACCCAAAGCCCTCCCTTGCCACCAAACCCGCCATGAATGGAGGACATTAAATTCTGCACTGTGATTCAGAATGAATCTAACTCAGTCCAATTCAGATTGATCCCGTTTTGAACTCAGTTTCAAGTTCACCCTTAGTATTCTGCATGCTGGATGGATTTGGGATGCGGTGTGATTTCAGTAAAAGGTGGATAGAACCTACACAAGTTGAAATAAATTAGCATAAGTCTGAATTGACATTGAATACTGCAGCATAAAAAATGCCGGGTGAGATTCTCTGAGGCTAAGTGTTGACGCCGTCGTAAAGCCGTCGCGTTTCTCAACGGCGTCAACATGGCCCCCGGAGCAGCGATTCTGACCCCGACAGGGGACCAACACGACACTGGAGTGACCCACACTGCTCCAGCTACAGATCCCGGCATCATTTGGGTGCTGCGGGTCTGTCCATGTGCAGTGGGACCGGCGCGATTGCCGTGTATGCGCGGTGGCTCCCTTCTCCGCGCCAGCCCCGATGCGACATGTCTTAGGGCTACAGGGGCCAGCGCGGAACAAAAGAGGCCCCCAAGCCCGAGAGGCCGGCCCGCTGATCGGTTGGCCTCGATCGAGGGCCAGGCCACAGCGGAGGCCCCCCCCCCCCCCGTCGTCGGACTCCCCCTCCCCCCCACCAGGCCACCCCGGAACCATTCACGCCCAGGTCCCGCTGGGTAAGACCAGGTATGAATGGCGCCGGCGGGACTCGGGAATTTTTTGTATGGCCGCTCGGCCAAGAATCACCCGGGGGGCCCCGTAGAGCGGTCCCCAACTGGCACTGCGCCAAGCGTGCCGGCGCCAATGACGCGATTCTCCGGAGAATCGGCGGACTGGTGTCGGGGCGGCGTTGTGCGATTCGTCCCCGTCCCGGCGATTCTCCGGCCCAGCCAGGGCTGAGAGGATCCCACCCACTAATCTTCCGCCAAGAAAGAGTAATTCATGAAATCCCATTCTCCTATACTTTTCCCATACCTTTACAATTTTGCTTTTCCAAAGGAGTTGATTGGACATAACTCGCAATTAAAGCACTCGAAGCCCATTTAAAATTACAAAAACTATTACATTGTTTCACAAAAACTTAAAGGATGATAGTTTCATACTTTAATATACCTTTTTGAAAGGTTTAGTTTTCAATCTTTGATATCTATGCCAAATCTTCCACATACATGTTCTTCGCAACTTTCATGAATGACACATGTGCGCTCACACATATGTTTGGAAAAAAAACACTTAAGCGTTCATCTAAAATTAATACATGGACCTGAAAAGGTTCAGAGCAACGTCAGAATTGTTTTCCCATAATAGCCATTAGCTCAGAGACATTGCATGAAGAGGTTTAAATATTTTAGCTATTGCTAAGCTATCCTAAAAATAAAATGTTAGTTGGAGGAAGTGGGAGGATTTAAAAACGGCAAACCAATTACAAGAATCATCAAAAATGTATAAACCGCTTGAACCTCATTTTGATGACGAGTCACAGAGTTACACAATTGTTACAGTCCATCAGGAGGCCATTCGGCCCATTGTGTTTGCCCGACTCTCCGGATGAGCAATCCACCTTGTGCCATTCTCCCGCCTTCTCCCTGTAATCCCGCACATTCTTCCTTTTCAGACAACAGCCTAATTCCATTCTGAATGCTTTGAATGGACCTGCCCCTACGACACTCTCAGTCAGCGCTTTCCGATCCTAACCACTCGCTGCGAGAATGTTATTCCTCATTTCGCTTTTCCTTCTTTTGCCAATTATTTCAAATCTGTGCCCTCCCATTCTTGATCCTTTCACGAGTCCGAAGAGTTTCTTCCTATTTACTTTGTCTCAGAACTTTGAATACCTTTATCAGAATCAACAGAAAAATGGAAAGGTGAGAAAGGTATGGGTAGTGTTACTTATTTAGTTAGAATTTCAGGATGCCATTTGACATTTCTTGGCTTGTTCTCATCTTACCCTTGGGGCCAGATTTTGCCATTGCAAAAGTCAGTGACGGACCAATCCAACTTAGAAATGGCTACCCCACAACGATAGAACCTCAACCCTCAGCAGAATCAAACAATCTGATTGGCTGGCAGCTCTAACAGTCCCAGCAGCTCCAAATCTCAGTAGTGGCCACTGCTGGGATTGCAAACAGGCCTATGATGATGTCCAGACCCAGGTAAGTCCCAAACCTTAGGCAGAGTGGGACTGTGCATTCTCGGCGGAGAGGCGTGGGGGTTGGGTTTTGGAGGCCAGACGTGGAGGCAGAAAGGGGGAATGGGAGGACTCATCTCATAAAGTAGGCGGCACAGTAGCACAAGTGGTTAGCACTGTTGCTTCAGGGCACCCGGATCCCAGGTTCTATTCCCGGCTTGGATCACTGTCTGTGTGGAGTCTGCACGTTCTCCCTATATCTGCGTGGGTTTCCTCCGGGTGCTCCGGTTTCCTCCCACAAGACTAAAAAGACGTGATTGTTAGGTGAATTGGACATTCTGAATTCTCCCTCAGTGTACCCAAACAGGCGCTGGAATGCGCGACTAGGGGTTTTTCACAGTAACTTCATTGCAGTGTTAATGTAAGCCTACTTGTGACAATGAAGATTATTATTATTATAATGTGGGCTGCTCCTGATGCACACAGAGCACTCACCAAAACATGCAAACCCTTTCATTCCCTCTTTTTCAGCTCAGATGGTCAGAAAGCAAACTCCCCACTGTTGCCCGCCTGCCTACACGAATACCATTCTGGCACGGGCAGTGAAGTATACAGATCAATTGGCATGTGAACAAGTTCAATTGCGCATTTAATGATTTTTTTTTTCTTAAATGACGGGCAGGCTGCCGGTTGAGACATCCAACCACCTGCTGAATTACGGGAAACAGGCATGTCAGCTTTGTGACCTCCACATCATCACCCTGGATTTTACACACATGGAACATAAAATCTCAGTCCCGATCCATGAACTACAATGTGTTCTAAACCTTTGAAATTACGAAAGCCCGGGTATGAGTTGATGGCTACATTGATGCAGACAACAGGCACGATTTAATGGAAAGGTTTCTAAGTTTGGTAGCGAACAGGAACTGCCTCTAGCTTCCTGAAGCTCGGGCCCAGCAAGGGCCACTGCTATAAAATGTTAATTGCTCCACTTAAGGAGGCCCCACGACGGCCCTCCCGATTTTTCCCGGGAGCGGAGAATTCCGCCCATACATTTGGTAAAAGCAAATTACTGCGGATGCTGGAATCTGAAACAAAAACAGAAAACACTGGACAACCTCAGCAGGTCTGACAGCATCTGTGGAGAGAGAATCTCACCACAGATGCTGTCAGGCCTACTGAGATTGTCCAGTATTTTCTGTTTTTGTTCGTAGACCAAACATTTGTCCTTGTATGAGAAGCGTCATCAAACCCCTTTAAACATTACATCACTCAAGAACAAAGTGAAGCAACCAATATGGGTCAGTGAGTTTAAAATTTGATAAGGTTTTCAGAATGCATGTTTCCAGAAGTGGTTGTAGCTGCTCACTTGCCAGTAGGTTGCTAGGAGCTGTGCGAGTACTGTACAGAATTACTGCACAGTGTACATTAATGTTTAACAGCTTGGCCTTTAGGAATGATAAAATACAAACAAATTTGGTTGCCGTTTTGCTCCAGCACTTCAATCACACAAATGTTCGCACATATGGCTGGTAATTACAGAAGTCTTGCCATGAAATATTAGTTCAGATTAATATGTTATTTGCTTCCAGTGAAATGGCAGTTACATGATTTAATTTTTGAGCACTGAGAAAACAAACGCAAAAGAATATTAATAAACAGGATAATACCGCAGAGCCTGAAAAACTGAAACAAAATCAAAGGATGCTGAAAACCCTCAGCATTTCTGTGGAAAGAATCACAGTTAACAATTCAAATATTGTTCTCATTCTTTGGTGGGATGCAGGTATCGCTGGCAAGGTCAGTATTTGTTGCCCATCCCTAATTGCCCTTGAGTGGCTTGGTCGGCCATTTCAGAGGGTTGGCAAGGGTCAGTCACATTGCTGTGGATCGGGAGTCACAAGTAGGCCTGACCAGGTGAGGATGGCAGATTTCTACCCCTGCACAACATTAGTGAACCAGATGAGTTTTTGACAAAAATCGCTTATCGTTCCATGGTCACCATTACTGACTAGATTTATTACGTGAATTCAATTCATGAGACAGGAGGCATGAGAGAATTATAAGCTATGGAAGATGAAGCATCTCCTCCAGGGCCCCAAATACTCCTTCCAGGAGCGATTACAATTTGAGATTATTTCCTCTAATTTGTCACTGCTATTTCCTGCACATCGTGCAGTCTCTTTGACATTGGGGAGTGGGCTTTGGTGAAAACCTCCATTCAGTCTTCAAGTCCTACCTTCAGCTCTCTGTTGCTTGCTTCTACAATTCTCTCGGCCACTCTCAAGCGTACCAGTCCCTACAAAGTTACTATGAGAAACGAGAATTTGAAATAAACATTAACGGCGGTATTCTCCCCCCTCACACCGGGTGGGAGAATCGCCGGGGTGCCGTGCGAATCGCGCCACGCCGCCCCGACCCCCGCACACCCACCCCCCCCAAAACCAGCGCCGCGTGAATCGCGCCGGGCCGCTCGGAGAATTGCCATAAACGTCGAGCGACAATTCTCCGGCCCGGATGTTCCGACACGACAGGTTCCCACCGGCGCCGTCCACCCCGGTCCCTGCCGGTGGGAACTGTGCAGGAATGCTGCGGGGGGGGGGGGGGGGGGGCTGTGAGGGGGGCTGCTTCACCGGGAGGGGCCTCTGATGGGATCTGGCCCGCGATCGGGGCCCACCGATCGGCGGGTCAGCCTCTCCTCCCCTGGGCCTACCTCCTTCCGCAGCCGGCCCCAGAACACCGGCACCATGTTGGTGAGGGGCTGTGCGCGTAAGAAATTCCCCGCGCATGCACAGGATGGCGCGGCCTAACTGCGCATGCGCAGGATTCAGCTGCCCAAACTGCGCATGCGTAGGTTGGCGTAGTGATGCTGGAGTGGCGTGAACAATTCCAGCGCCGTACTGGCCCCTGTGGGGGCCAGAATAGGTTGTGCCCGGGACCTGTTCACGCCGTCGTGAAAAGCGACTGCGTGCACGATGGCGCGGGCACTTAGTCCCAGGAGTGGAGAATACCGCCCTAAGACTCACCCATGAGCCATAAAACTCAGAATATATGACACCAATTACCTGCAACTTATTACCGTCCTTCAGTGTATGTGCCTGGACTTCGGAGAAGGGGAAAGCAGGTAATTGACCTGGCAAAGAATGTTTCTTTGCAGAACCTGGAACCTGAGTGATACTGCTTTGCTTTGCCTTGATCCCAGGCACAGCGAACACAGTCCGATCCCACGCTGGAAGCATAGTTTTTCCAGTTGCATTCAGAGGGTGAAAGGGTAATAATATGCGCAAGTCAAAAAATCCGCTTTACGCCGGTGTGAATTTCCCACCAGTGTGAATTTCCCACCAGTGTGAATTTCCCACAGGAACTTCTGCTGTTGCCCATCATGGCGGATCCGGAAACCTTCTGGATACCGGCGTGAAACTGATTTTCATCCAGCTAATGGGATGTAGATGAAGGCCCAACCGGAATCTTCCACCCACGTCCGATGCTTCTAAACACGAGCGGGAATATACGCCGGTCCAAAACACATCTGGAACAACGTGACATGCAGATGTCAGGACTCAGCTGGAGAATGCCCGCCGCTGCCTCCAGGATGGAGGCCACCAGCAACCCTGGACCATAACAGTGGGTTAGGGAGCATCTACAGATGGTTCTTCCAGATTCAGTATCATGAGGCAATCCACCTACCAGCCTCAGTGTGTTCCTGGAGATCAATAATTTTCAGGAGCTCCATTTTCTTTCCCCAATGGTGGGTCAGCAATGTTGGCCAGCTTTTAAATATGACGTTCCGATATGATGGCGGGATGTGTGCCATCATGCCTACCCTGCCACGGAATATGACGCAAAACCCCTGGGTGCATAATTAATGAGGTTGGGGAGGGAAGGTATGGCGTGGTTTCCCATTAACCTCCGCAATGGGAAACACTCCCCATTCCCGCCCCCGCCAGGTGAAATAGTCCCATAGGGGAGAATTTGTCCGAGAATGTCAGCCCCACTATCCCAACTTCCTGCAGGAGACTGGCACTTTTCTCTTTGTAGGTCTGAGGCAAAATTGAAAACATTCATGATGCATAACCCAGAGCGTTTGTATAGACTCGGTTAAGGGACCCTAATATTTCTGATACGCAAACCAGAAAATTCTGTTTGCCAGATGCTGTAGCCCTGAGCGCAGGTGCGAGTTTTGACGAAGATTTTGGAACAGCTTGAATCTGCCACTTTGGTTTCAAATCAATTGTTTCAAATATTTTTGGTTTCAAATGTTTTTGACTGCGTTCCCATTTCTAGGCAACCTAATTTTGCCGACGTGAAATCGGACATAAAAACTATCTCAACATCTTTTTGCTTTGACAGGATAAAGGAGATGATTATCTGGACTGAATTATGATATTTAAGTTATACCCTACTGAGATGAAATACAAACATGCACGCCACGGACAGGCGCAGATTAACTGTACCCTGTTCAATGTCAACATGCCTCAGCTTGAACTTGAGAAAATAATTTCTTGCTGCATCACTATGAATTTCATTGCTTTCCCGTTGAGTGAGATCGATGATTGTTGTGAATTTTGCAGATTTTATGCTGTGTCCTGTATTCATTTGGAGCTGAATAATATTGGCTGTAAATGAGCCTTTCACCAGAAAGCAGAAAGTTTTGTTCTGTTTGGTGGTGACGTCATTTACCAATACGTGACGTTAAAATGCCTCATGGATTTTACATGAAAGAGATATTTCACCGCCTCATTTTATTTTGTCACCAGCCCATCACTTCACTATTATTATATAACTCTGCGCCCAAGCCACATTTTGGATGAATAAAGCCTATTATAATGCCAGGTGTTTTTGTTTTGCAGTTCTGGCTGACATAATTTGAAAAGTTTATTCAGCACATCACTGTGCTGTACTCAAATCCTAGGAGTAAACCAGAATGCAGTTGTGTGAAAACGCCACATATCCACCATGACAATGCTGAAAGTGTGGCTATAAATACTTTGTCTGATCTAATTTAAATCCATTTTATACACATGAAAGGACTTTGCAAATCGATTGCATTACTCTATTTTGGATGATGGATTCAGTTTCTGTATCACTTTGTCGGGATTCCACAAAGACAATGTTGTTGTAATTGAAATGGTAACAATTTTTAAGTCCAATCTTGTGCAGGAGAAAAACTCTGGGTTGGATTCTCCAGCCCCCCACGACATGTTTGGCAGCAGGAGGTGGTACGCCATTCGCTATGGTGGGTTTCTCTGCTCCTGTTGCTGTCAATAGGATTTCCCACTGAAGCCTCCCTGTGCCAGCAGGAAACCCCCAGATGGGGGCCCACTGCTGGCGGGACCTGAGAATCCTGCCACCAGCGACTAGCCGGAAACTCCGGCCCCTGTCTAAATTGGACTTGTACACACCTTGGGCTGGTTTCTCTGATCCACCAGCCACATATTTCTTAGCGGCTGGCTGTTCGCTGGGGGGTGGGATTCTTTACTTCCGCTGCTTCTCAATGGGATTCCCCATTGAAGCTACCTCATGCCGCCGGGAAACCCAAGGTCGGAGGTGCGTTGCTGGCGGGACTGTGGAATCCCAATGGCTGGAGAATTCCGGCCTATGTAATAGCCATTATTGGAATTTCAGTACCATTGACATTTCTGACCTCAGATAAAACTGTTCGAAAATAATGAAAGAAAGGGAACAACCTCCTGCCTACATTTTTGATATTTCTAAATTGACTTGGAGCTTGTTGTCTGGGATAAAAGTATCCTTAAAACATCTTGAAACATTTGAATAACTTGCACAAACATTTGGATATAAATTCAGTTTGCATGGATGTCAAAAGTACTCTGCAGGGTGAGTTCATAGAGTGTATTCGGGACAGTTATATTCAGGCCTTCTACAAATCCTCTGAGCACAGCCCAACAAACCATAATGACTACCTCCCCAACCCACCAGAAGTCATCCTTTAAAGCAGAAATCTGGTTGCCTTTAACTCTGGGAAGTGACATGGTGCTGTGACATCACTTCCAAGTCATTTGAGAGCTATTTAAATGCTTCACCTGTTTTGGGGAGGGTGGTGGGGGGGGGGGGGGGGGGGGGGGGGATTTACCCGCACATGCTCATTTGGCACAAGGTTTGGCAGAGACCCAGGACTGAACATTGACTTTGGGGGCAGGAAGCACGAGTCGAGACTATTTCTGGGTCCCCAACCCACCCCTAGGAGAGCAGTTAGTCTTCGGGATTTTAATTAGCGTGGATAAAGGTTGCCTGTCCCCATTCAAGAGCAGTGGTGGGATCGCAAAGCTGGAGGATCAATCAGAGGCTTTTTGGAGGAGCAGTCTGAATGAATGGTAACTAACTGAGAAGGAGCTGCAAAATGGAAGCGCACTTTCACCAAATTGTTGGAAAATGTAAACAGAAAGCAGAAAAAGCACCCCAGAGCCATTGGGTGGGGGGGGGGGGGGTGTTGGTGGAGGGTTCAGTTGGGTAGGAGGTGGAATCCTTTTACATGATGGCCAAGGGCTATACTCCCAACTGGGCATACAGTGAGGTTCTACAGGCCTACCTGGATTGCTGAAACCCCAGCTTGACCCTGGGCATCTGCCTCCAGGCAGTTAAACTGCGCCCACCTCACCATTGTGTTGGGTAATAGGAGGCCAACTGCAAAATCCCAGTCAGCTCCCTTTTCCAATGCTTAACAAGTCTCTTACTGGGCTTAATTGGCTTCCATAGCACTCTGGGAACTGGCTCACACTGGATGTGAAGGGCATATGAATTGGACCCTTGGTATCTTACTGACCAAAAGCCTTGAGCTGTAATTTTGTTTCAAAAAAGGCAAAGGAAGTTTAGTGCATTTTAAATGAAACTCCGGTGCCCCTTTGTACAGATTCAGCAATCCATATCTGGAAGTCATATTTCAAATTATATCTGTGCTGTCATATTACAGCATACCTGTTATATTTTATCACAAGAAGAAAAGAAATGTATTCAACAATTACATATACTTTTCTCGCAGTGTGCAGTATTGGGAGAAAATAATGTGTGGAGTCCATCATTTTTGACATTCTTCAAGGCGTTTATCAGCATATTTCACGGCATTAGACTTGTGCCTGACAGAATATTGTTTCTCCTTTTTTCAGCATCAACGAATGACTTAAATTTAAAGCTGAGTCGACTTTGGGATTTATCGTTATATTAGTTGGTTGGTTTGACAGCATTTCATTCGAAAATTAGCCATTTGCTTGCATTGAAATAAAATATAGGGGAGTAGAATCATCTCTCGACATTAAGATTGTGGTTTCTTGTGATGCATTTCATTTTTGACACCTGTGTTACTGGAGCGTACAGGAGAACCAAAAGAAAGATGGTGATGTGCAGGGCAAGTTCCAGAATGGACACAGCAATGTTGATTCATTTTTGAAGACCATATGGTTTCCTTAAATGAGTCACATTTCAATAGTTTGTGAATAAGATCGAAAGGAGTGTTGCCCTTACGGAAGTACAGGTTTGGTTCCCTGGTAGAGCATTTGGGTGGAGTGCAGACAGTCATATAGACTACCTTGGTCAGATAAATTGCAAATCCTGAGCCAGAGCTTTACTTGTCTCTCATGTAAATGGAGGAAACATCATGGGATATAATCGCATGATCTCTCCGCTTAGACATTCCGCACAATCGCAAGCAAGTATAAGAGGAGAATCAGACTTTTTTTTATCAAACCCATGTTTCGTTTCCAGGTGGAATGATGAATAGTGATGAAAACCTTTTTTGCAGGTATCTTGTTATGCAAATAATTTGTCGAACGGTTCCAATAAAATGCTACCACATTTTACAGAAAACATTTACCCTTCTTGCACAATAGTGCACAATTCTGGCACAGTGAGATTACGGAGCCATGAATAAGATAACACTTTTTTAATACATTTTGAGTACACAATTCTTTTTTTCCAATTAAGGGGAAATTTAGCATGGCCAATCTACCTACCCTGCACATCTTTGGGTTATGGGCGGAAGACCCACACAGACAGGGGGGAATGTGCAAACTCCACACGGACAGTTACCCTGGTCCAGGATTGAACACAGGTCCTCAGCGTTGTGTGGGAGCAGTGCTAACCACGGCTCTACCGTATCGTCCTTGAATGAGATATTTGGAAGAAATGCAAAAAGTACATTTCTTCCAAATAGCTCAAGCTACAATGAATAACATCAAGGAGTAAATTTTAGTCTTCATTGCCTGGGCGGTATTTTGGCGTGACAAACACTAGTCCATGAGAAGACCAATGCAAATTCTATTCTGGAAAAAATTGAACTAGTCAGGCAACATCTGTGGAGAGAAACACTAGTTAACATTTCAGGACAATGAACTTTCGTCAGAACTCAGCTCATCAATCTTTGATATTGGGCACGATCGAATGGTCATGCTGTGCCAGAAAAGCAGCGTGCCACGGCGCAACGTGGCTGATATAAGTCGGGAGACTCCACTCTTGGGATATAGCCAGCTTGAAACGCTTTGCAAACTATAACATATGGGCGGGATCACGTTTTGGCTTATTTGCATATTAGAGCTTCTCACTCTAACATGCAGTTTTCCAAGACACCTGAGGCATTGGGATCTATCCCCCATGCCTCAGAGGCCTCAGCGAGCGGTCTCCACAAATGGAGACCAGACAGGATGGCACTTGTGGGGATCGGGGGCCCTCCAACTGCTTGCCCTCTGGGTATGGTGGTACCCTTACACCGCCGGTGCCAGCTTGGCACCGCCAAGTGGCACTGGCAGGAGCACTGCCAGGGTACCAGGTTGGCACTGCCAAGGTGCCAAGCTGGCATTTTTCATGCTGCGGCAATCGGGCCAGGGTTGCCCTCTGAAGGTATTAGGAGGGAGGGGGGGGCTGATGTGGGAGCCAAGGAACCCCCTCAGATTGAGTTGGGGCTTATGGGGAGGGCGGGGGTTTGTCGGGGGCTACAGAGATAGGGCAAGCAGAACTCAGTGCAGAAAATGTGGCTACGTGTGGCCTCAGCCACGTAGTCCCTTTCCCTGCTGAGGCCCTCTATCTAACATGAGGAACGTTTGATTGGTCAGTGATTCTCGACGCTGAGAGACATACGACTAAACGAGCACGCTATGGGACTTTGTTCCCCTTTGGCTAAGTCGCGCTCATTAACTTTGTTTCCCTGCATAGATGCTGCCTGCCCTGTTGAGTCTTTCCAGCTTTTGGTTTATTCTTATTTCTGATTTCCAGTAACCACAGTCTTTTGCTTTTGTATTACAATTTTCATTCTTTCGACATCAGTAGTTCTGGGACTTGGTTGACTGAAAAATTGCCACATGAAACAGCTTGCCAGCCAATGGCACAGCTCATAAATAAATACATCAGCTTAAGTTTAATTTGCTTTGAGTCTATTTAGTTGCTGAATTGAGCAGTCAATCGTTAGAGCCAACATGTTTTAATGACATTAGTCTATGTTCCCTTTTTAAACTATTTCGAAGAATATTATTTGATTATTTTCATGAAAAACATTAATTGAATTATTAGTATTGCTGACGTTATCTGAACAATGCATTTGAAGCATTACTGATACCATGTAAACACTGAGCACATTAGTGTCGCCTCACTTTGTCCTCGATTTAACGGAGTCATTAACTCATTTAAATCAAGATTACTAATACCTCTATGAAAACAGAGGAGAATGGAAATTCAACAAATGCACTAAATCTTTGCGCAATATATATTATTCGATATTTTTCCGGCTAAACACTGGGAATTTCTCTGTTCGCTCAAATGCCTTCTGAAGTTACACCAAGATATTGGATTAAATCATGCAGGAAAATCATTTTGTTCGGGGAGGGGAGCTGGTCTGAGGAGGCAGCTGTTTCATGCGGCCAGGAGTGGCTTCCGGTATTTGAGAATGTGGGTGGCCCATGACTAGGTCTCGCTCCATAAACTTAACTTTTCTAGTCTGGTGGATAGGGTGAAGGCCAGTCTGAAAAGGTGGGATGCCCTCCCTCTGACCTTAGCGGGAAGGATACAGATGGTAAAGATGAATATTCTCCTGAGGTTTTTGTGTTTGTTTTTGTTCCAGTGTCTCCCAGTCTTTCTTCCCAAGATTTTCTTTTACAGGGGTTACTAAATTGACATTTGCTTTTGATTGGGCTGGTAAGACTTCTAGGGTTCGTAGGATGTTTTTTCAAATGGATCGGCAGTTGTGGGCCTGGGGTGGGGGGTTGGCACTACCTAAATTGTTATGTTACTAATGGGCGGCAAATATTGCTAAGGTGTGGAGGCGGTTCAAGGAACTGGTCTATATATGGGGGCAGAGGGAGGATGTTTTGTGCATAGGGTCAGGTCTTAGGGCCCAGACTGCACTCCCGTTTTCCTCTGTTAAATTCTCTTGAAATAGGGCAGCACGGTGGCCTAGTGGTTAGCACAACCGCCTCACGGCGCTGAGGTCCCAGGTTCGATTCCGGCTCTGGGTCACTGTCTGTGTGGAGTTTGCACATTCTCCCCATGTCTGCGTGGGTTTCGCCCCCACAACCCAAAAATGTGCAGAGTAGGTGGATTGGCCACGCTAAATTGCCCCTTAATTGGAAAAAATAATTGGGTAATCTAAATTTTAAAATAAAAAAAAAAATTTAAAAAAAAAAATTCTCTTGAAATGAAAATGAAAATCGTTTATTGTCACGAGTAGGCTTCAATGAAGTTACGGTGAAAAGCCCCTAGTCGCCACATTCTGGCGCCTGTCCGGGGAGGCTGGTACGGGAATCGAACCGTGCTGCTGGCCTGCTTGGTCTGCTTTAAAAGCCAGCGATTTAGCCAAGTGAGCTAAACCAGCACTCAGTGGTGATAGCCACTTTGGAATCTGTTTAGGCAGCACTTTAAATTGGGTCCCATGTCGCTGCTGGCTCTGAAATGCAGGAATCAGAGGGTTGTGCTGTCTGGCTTATTTTCATCTTTTACGGCATGGGAGAGGGAGGGGTTGGTGTGGTTTAGGGACATGTCTCTTGGAGGGTAGGATTGCTGGCCTAGACGAGTTGTTAGGGAAGTTCCAGCTCCTGCAAGGAATGTATTCAGGTATTTTCAGGTAATTTTTTAACGCAGGGAGCTTCCTTCATTTCTCCTGGTACTGTTGCCTTCACTTATTGACAGGATCCTGTCCTTGGCCAAGTTAGGGAGAGTAAGAGTTTGGATGCCTATGGGCAGATGTTGGTGATGGAGCATGCATCGCTTGAGGAAGTAAAGAGGGAGTGGGAGGATGAACTAGGTTATAATAATAATAATAATCTTTATTGTCACAAATAGGCTTACATTAACGCTGCAACGAAGTTGCTGCAGATAGGGACGCGGGCAGATGTCCTGGCCTTCACCTCGCTAATAGCTCGGAGACGAGTTCTGCTTGGGTGGAGGTACTCTGTGCAGCCTATGGCCTCGGCTTGATTGGGAGACCTGAAGGAATTTTTGCAACTTGAAAAGGGTTCTACTCGAGGTGCAACCCTTGACCTTCATCTCCTTTTTCAGGAAACTGATTACCGTCAGCTGTTTGAGGAGGTGGTTCTTGTCATTTTTTTAATTAAGGATCTGTTTTCTCGATGGGGAGTGAGCGGGACTGGGGGATTGGATGAGTTTACATTTGGTATAACACGAGGTTGTATTTTTTTGTTATAATGAAAATCTTGTTTGGATAAAAATATATTTTTAAAATTGTAACATTACTTCTGAAGAATTTGCAATTTCGGATCACAAGATATTTCTTTAGATTAGTTTGCTAAGTACAGAAATGCTCATTGCTTATGGTACAAAGCTGAACTTAGGGACCTAGGGACAGTCTACCGGCTGATTGCAGACCACAATGCTCTTTATTTTGGCTCCGGCTACAGAATTTGCGTTGACTGTATTGCATATCCAGTGTGTAAAACTTCTAGTGACAATGTTTTCCTTTTCGGCTCTGTACAGACATTGATGAATGTGCGGAGGGTTTTGTTCAGTGTGACAGCCGCGCTAATTGCATCAACCTTCCTGGATGGTACCATTGTGAATGCAGGGATGGCTACCATGACAATGGCCTCTTTGCAGCAAATGGGGAGACATGTGAAGGTCAGTGTCTTTACAAAAAAACCTTCTAATTTTATCCGTTCTCACCAGAGAACTACCACCATCCATTAAGTTGAAAGAAACGGTGCAGTTCTTAATGGATAGAATTGAACAGCCTTTGGTGGCAGTGCGTGTCTCTGCGATATTTCATTATCATTGTTAAAAGGTAATCATTCAATTTAGCAGCTGAATCAGGCATAGAGGGACATCTGATACTCACAAAACATTGCTGTGTGGACAAAATGTGTTGGATAGATGTCAGTTAACAATTTTCTTCATTGCACTGCAATGAACTGTAATTATATTAAAGTGTAATTATAATAACGGGGAATGACTGTTGCCCTTAAAAACATGAATATAATGTGTAAGATTTCACTATCTCAGAATGTTCATCAATTACAGATTCTTTGGAGTGTTTGGGGGATTGAACATTATGGGGTGAATTAATTTTAAGTTTGCAAGTTTTTATGAGAGAGAATTATTTATGTCATCTGCAGAGGAAGCATTATGTTAATTGAATATATGCACTGAAAAATAAATTTACATGTGTAATCTCACAGACATTGATGAATGCAGGACCAAGAGACACAGTTGCACCAACGACACCGTTTGCTTTAACCTCGAAGGAGGTTATGATTGTAGATGTCCTCATGGGAAAAACTGTACTGGGGACTGTGTCCACGAAGGTAAAATAAAGCACAACGGACAGATTTGGGTATTAGAAAATGACAAGTGCTCAGTCTGTTCATGCCAGGTGAGTTCCTACTTTAAATATTTTGTCAGCTTCTGCTCTTGCCAGTGAAATACATTCTCCTCTTTAGCCAGGTAACAGCTGTAGATCAGTTGGCAGCGGCATCACCTCTAAGTCAGGAGGTTGTGGGTTCAAATCCCACAGCAGCGAGCGGAACAATAAAAGATTTAAGTTGACGCTGAAGTGCAGCATGGAAACAGTGCTGCATTGTCAGAGGTGCTCTCTTCTGTCTGAGACTTCTTAGGTGGTCATATAGATCCTATGGTGCTATTTGAAAGAACAACAGGGAAGTTATCCCCAGTGTCCTGGTCAATATTAACATCATAAAAACAGATTATCAGATCAACGTCACATTACTGTTGTGGGAGCTCGCTATTATGTACCCTGCATTACAACAGGGCTGGAAAATGTTTCGAGGCATCCTGAGGGTTTTTGTAAATTAATTTACAGGCTGCGGGGGTCGCTAGTTAGGCCAGCATTTATTGCCGATCCCTAGTTGCTCTTCAGCAGGTGGTAGTGAGCTGCTGCAGTCCTTGGTGTGTAGGTACGCCCACAGTGCTGTTAGAGAGGGAATTCCAGGATTCACTAGGTTAATCCCAGAGTTGAGGGGGTTGGATTACAAGGAGAGGTTTAGTAGACTGGGACTGTACTCATTGGAATTTAGAAGGATGCGGGGGGGGGGGGGGGGGGGGGGGGGGGTGGAATCTCACAGAAACATATATAAAATTGTGAAGGGAATAGATAGGACAGATGCGGGGAGGTTGTTTCCACTGGCGGGTGAAAGCAGAACTAGGGGGCATAGCCTCAAAATAAGAAGTAGATTTAGGACTGAGCTCAGGAGGATCTTCTTCACCCAAATAGTTGTGAATCTATGGAATTCCATGTCCAGTGAAGCCGTTGAGGCTCCTTCATTGAATGTTTTCAAGATAAAGATAGATCGTTTTTTTTTTAAGAATAAAGGAATAAAGGGTTATGGTGCTCGGGCGGGAAAGTGGAGCTGAGTCCACAAAACATCAGCCGTGATTTCATTGAATGATGGAGCAGGCTCGAAGGGCCAGATGGCCTACTCCTGTTCCTAGTTCTTATGTTCTTATGTATTTTGACTCAGCGACAGTGAAGGAACTGTCAGGGTAGTGAGTGACTTAGAGGGGAACCTCCAGGTGGTGGGGTTCCCAGGTATCCATTGCTCTTGTCCTTCTAGATGGTAGTGGTCATGGGTTTGGTGAATGCTGTTTAAGGAACCTTGCTGACTTCCTGCAGTGCATCTTGTAGATGGTACACACAGCTGCCACTGTTTATCAGTGGTGGAGAGTTTGAATGTTTGTGGAAGGGGGGATAATTAAGCGGGCTGCTTTGTCCTAGATGGTGTCGAGCTTCTTGAGTGTTGTTGGAGCTGCACTCATCCAGGCAAGTGGAGAGTATTCCATCACACTCCTGACTTGTGCCTTGTAGATGGTGGATAGACTTTTGGGGATCGGGAGATGAGTCACTCACCGTAGGATTCCTAACCTTTGACCTGCTCTGATAGTCACTAGTAATATGGCTAGTCTAGTTCAGTTTCTGATCAGTGGTAACTCCCAGGATGTTGATTGTGGGGGATTCAGCGATGGTAATGCTGTTGAATGTCAGTGTTATGAAAGGTGCTACATAAATGCGCGTTTCTTTGTTTTGCTTTTGCCTCATCAACATGCACACACACACACACCACAGGGGTGGGGCTTATTGTGTGTGCCCCTCCATCCCCTGCTATTAAACCATTGGCTGCAAACCAACCAACTTTTAATAAAAGTGGTTAGCACTGCTGCCTCACAGCGCCAGACCAAGGTTCAATTCCGGCCTTCGGTGTCCATGTGGAATTTGTACGTTCTTCCAGTGTCTGCGTGGGTTTCCTCCGAATGCTCTGATTTCCTCCCACGGTCTAAAGATGTGCAAGTGAGGTGGATTGGCCATGCTAAATTACCCCTAAGTGTCCAAGAATTTGTAGGTTAGGTGGGGTTACAGGGAAAGGGGAAGGGAGTGGGCCTTGGTAGGGTGCTCTTTCAGAGGGTCATTGCAAACTCGATGGGCCGAATGGCCTCCTTCTGCACTGTAGGTCTATACTGATAACATGCCGAGGGTGATCTTAACAAGCAGAGAGTGGGACTCCCATGCCTTGGTGGAAGGATGTTCTGGCCTCGAGAGCTGCCACCCAATCAGCTCTTGCAATTCCAGTAGCTCCAGGACTCAGTAGTGGTTGTTGCTGAGATCGCATGCAGTTCCATGAAGAGGTGTAATGGACACCTGACCCAGGCATGTCCTGAGCTTTTCGGGTGGGCAAATAGAAACATAGAAATTAGGAGCAGAAATAGGCAATTTAGCCCTTTGAGCCTGTTCTGCCATTCAATCAGATCATGGCTGATCTCTGCCTGGTCTCAAATCTACCTCCCGTCCTATTCCCCACATTTCTTTAACCCTCTGTGATTAGTTCCTCCTCATCTCGGTTTTAAATCTACTGCCTCTGAACCTATATCTGTGACCTCTCGTTCTAGGGGAAGGATTGGGAACCCTGAGGAGGAGGCAAGCAGCAGGTTTTGTAGACCAGATCAGGAGTCAAAAAGGGCAGGAACAATTTTAGGGTGTCACCGATGCACACAGGGCACCCCCTCCCCCCCCCCCCCCCCCCCCAAAAGGAAGAACCCATCCTACCTTCCCACCCTTTCACCAACTTTGGTGGAAAAAAATATCCTTCCCACTCTCACCCAACTTCCATTACTCAGCATGCTAAGGCAGTGGAGATGGAGTGAGGTTCTTAAGTAGTCATTATTTGACCATTTAAATGTTTCAATAGGTCACAAGGCAAGTGGGCTAGTGGGTGCCTTACCCCTGTCCTCACCTCATGTTATGGGGTTTGGGGTGGGCAGAAAACCAGTGGGCTACCCATTCATCGTATTTTACGTGCCAACCTCCCACCCCCAAATATATGCCTGGTAGGTAGGGTCAGGACATAAACTCCAGCCCATCAACCCACACACACATATACAGAAATGTATACCGCAAAATCTCTCCCGTCATTGTACTGTCCGCGACTAAGGATTCTAATCAGTGTCATTCTCCACAATAGACCCTGGTCCTGGGTGATGGGAGAGGGGTTTATATGGCAGCAATGAATTGAGATTCACCAAGTGGCATTTGACTGTAGCAATATAATGAATTTTCTCTTCCTTGTTATTCTCTGAACCACATGTAACTTCAGGTGAACACATCAAACGCAAGACCTCTCGATGGCCTTGATGGAAGTGATGTAGTGTAGCTTAACTATTCATGAGTAGCATGCCCTCTCCAAACAGAATTATTCCAGGAACAGTGAATGGTTTCCATATTATACATCAGATGGACAGCCTAAAAATCCAGCCTAAAAGGATTCCAAAAGCAATACATCTCCAGGGATAGAAGACACGAAGAAGAAATCTTATGTGGGGCTAACAGTTATTACGGGGCAATCACTAGAAAATAAATAATACAGTAAGTAACGAGTTGATTGAACACGTACACCTAAGCCCTCAAGAAGGAGCAGGACTATATTGGGAAGAAGAATAAATGGGCTGGATTCTCCGCATCCCGACGCCAAAATTGCAGCCGGCGGTGGGCGGAGAATCCATTTTCCCACAAGTAATCAGGACCAGTGTCGCTTCCCCGATTCTGAGGGCCCTGAAAAGCGTATTTGGAGAGTACGCTGCGCCGCCATTCTCCACCCCCTGACCGGCTGAAGTACCAACGGCGTGGATCTAAAGTGGTCCAGCCGGTCGGGATACCCGCCTGGCGGCTGCGCACTCAGTCCGCGGCCACCCTGGTTGGGGACGAGCCTTATAAGCGGCCGGGAAATGTTTGTGCGGGCGGACAAGGTCAGGCGCGTGACTGATCGGAGGTTTTATTTTAGGGTCCAGCTCCACGATCCGAGTCCGCCATGGAGCACGGTACGGCCGCTGGAAGCCGCCGCCTTGCGCATGCGCAGCCTCTGACCCAGAAGTGTGGGGGCCCGTATCTGCAGCAAAAGCTGCTAGATCTACGCTGGGTCCCTGCTAGCCCCCTGTAGGACTAGGAATTTGTGGCCCACAGTTTTGACGCCCGCGTGGGGACATTGTCCCAATAACGGAGAATCCAGCCCCAAAGCGTTGATTATAGGAATTTTAACAGAATGTCAAAGAGAAACGGCAGCACGGTAGCACAAGTGGATAGCACTGTGGCTTCACAGCGCCAGGGTCCCAGGTTTGATTCCCCGCTCGGTCACTGTCTGTGCGGAGTCTGCACTTTCTTCCCGTGTCTGCGTGGGTTTCCTCCGGGTGCTCCAGTTTCCTCCCACAGTCCAAAGACGTGCAGGTTAGGTGGATTGGCCATGCTAAATTGCCCTTAGTGTCCAAAATTGCCCTTAGTCTCCAAAAAGGTTAAGAGGGGTAATTGGGTTACGGGGTTTGGGTGGAAGTGTGGGCTTAAGTGGGTCGGTGCAGATTCGATGGGCCGAATGGCTTCCTTCTACACTGTATGTTCTATGTAAAACCAAATGATGAAGATACATAGGGGCCAAAATTTTACAGTGCCATTAATAGGTGCAAAATGATTGGTACACTGAACTCGCACATCTGAAGAGAGAAAGCCTCAGGCCTCGTTGGAATAAATTGGATAAGCCTCAGGGGCCAGTCGGATAACATTAGAGTCCATCATGGGTATATTCAAGATCCAGACCCAACATGCTTCATCCCTGCGAGTGCGGGTGGCAGAAACTCACAGTATTAATGTGAAGACAGGAAGAGGCAGTATAAACTAAAAAGAAAACCTTTGGGCAGAAATTTCTGGAAAACTTGCACAAGGCCCTCGTTTTCATTTTGATATGAGACCTGAGCCCATTGTAGGTGGACACCAAGCCCAGAAAATATAGCGTCAACCTGAACGCCCATGCAAAATGGGTTTGACTATTGTTCTACTAACTTAATTATTGCTGTGTCAATTTGCTGGCTGTAAAACTAATTTAACAGCACTGGATTTAGGTCCCAGCTATCTTTACAGCTGGGAGTATGTTATAAAAATAAATGGGATTTTATACAGTTGGATATTGGCTAGAAAAGCAATTGTACTGAATTCATACAAGGCATTGGTGAGAGAAAATTCATTAAAATAATACCATGAATCATAGAATTTACAGTACAGAAGGAGGCTAGTCAGCCCATCAAGTCTGCACCTACTCTTGGAAAGAGCACCCTACCCAAGCCCACACCTCCACCCTATCCCCATAACCCAGTTACCCAACCCAACACTAAGGGCAATTTTGGACACTAAGGACAATTTATCATGGCCAATCCACCTAACCTGCACATCTTTGGACTGTGGGAGGAAACCGGAGCACCCGGAGGAAACCCACCCAGAGACGGAGAGAACGTGCAGACTCCACACAGGCAGTGACCCAAGCCGGGAATCCAACCTGGGATCCTGGAGCTGTGAAGCAATTGTGCTAACCACTGTGCTACTGTGCTGCCCTACCATGAATGAGAGGTTATAGTTATTTAAAAAAGGCTTAAATATTTGACTTTTCACTGGACTATTGATAGTTTACGGGAGAGTCCACTTGTGATTTTCAAAATTATGTAAGGCTTGAAGAGGGTGAATGGTGGCGTGTCTGTTGGCAAATCAATAGCAAGAGGATGACTTTGAATTATCACTGGAAAATGAAGGTGGAACTTAAAGGGCTGGATTCTCTATTTCAGCAGCTAAGTGTCGTCTTGAACGGAGAATTCCTGGGCCTTTTACGATGCCAAAATTAGGCCGAACCCTGACTGATTCCGGCACTGGTGATGGGCTAGCAGCAATGCCGGGTAAAACTCCCGGCTCCCGTGACAAAAAAGGCCTGATCCGCAGCGGTCGAGCCGTACAACGTGGCGCCGGCCGTGCGGCGACCCAACCTTTCAAATACGGCCCCACAGGCCACCCCCTGGCTACCCCTCACCAGTCCCCCCCAGCCCTCGCGAAAGCCCCCCCGCCCTGGCCAGCGGCACTGAACGCATTCCGCGGCCTCCATTCTGATTTGCCAACCACTCAGAGCACAGGTCAACCGCGTGGCCGAGAACTCGGCCCATTGGTGGGGCGGGCAATTTTAGGGGGAGTACCTTCCGATGACGCACCAACACCGTTCCAACGGCGTTCGGCGCGTGACGCGATGACACCTTTCGGAGTGGGCGGAGACTCGAAAACCGGCGTCAAACGGGCGCCGCCCCCATTTGGACATCGGAAGGGATTCTCCGCCCAATTGCCGATTACAATATCAGCGTCGGGCAGCGGAGAATCCCACCCATTATCTTTTTCACAAGTGGATTATCAGTTAACTTCAATACTGACTGATGCTAGGAACTAAAAAGTATAATGTCAGACATGCTGCCCATGACTGAAGTATGAATATAATGTAATACTTATCATAAGTGAGCGTATGTAAACTTCATCAATATTAAATAATTGCCTTGGGGAAAAATTGTCAGAGTTGTGGGAGGAGAGGGATGATTTCCTAACTCCACTTCGACATTAGTGAACATACCACTGCTTCCATTTCTGTTCTGTTGAGAGGCTCCCAATTTGAAACGGGACCACTGTTTTTCTCTCTCACGTCTGACATGCTGCTTTTCACAGTAACTTCATACTTGTGACAATAAAACGTTATTATTCTTATTATGCTGAGTATTTTCACCATCTTCGGTTCTCATCCAGTTGCTCCATTGCAAAGCCCGCATTGATTTCTGTGGTTGTTACAATATAGCGGCACACCTCTATTACCCATGTCCAATTATACATTCTCTTAATTAACCACTAGATCTTCCACTCGGCAAAGTATTTTGTGAGGCATCACCTCGTCGCACAATCCCCTCCAACTATCCCCTCAAGAACAAGATAAATCACCCCTGAGACTAAGGAGAGATTAACATTCAATCAAAGTTATTGGTGCTGTACTTGTCTATATTCCCCATGCCTTGATTATATTAGTATTTATGGATGGGTATCTTATTGCACATTTGAGTATTTTTGTGAATGTGTAAATTAAAGTGTGAGTTTGTTCTCCTGCTCCACCATTCTTTTTGGTCCTTAGTCCACGCACTAGCTTTACATGTTTCAATTTCATGACCTTCAAAGTTTAAGGGCTGTTTTGCGTACTGATATCGCCGATTTAAGTTTTATTAGTGGAATTCAGGAAGGGAAAGCCGCTAAAGGAGAATCATGGAGCAGAGTGGATTTAGATTTCAACAGAATCGTGACAGAGCGACAGTGGGGTTTGAGCCAAAGGCCAGCAAGAGAGGGAGGGGGGAAATTTACCCAGACTTGAACGAGGAAAACAACAGACGGGATATTCCACCCCCCCCCCCCCACTGCAGCGTGTTTTGCAGCAGTAGAAGCGGCCTGCCATTGGCCGGGGGTGGGACCTTCTGGTCCTGCCATTGTCAATGAGATTTCCCATTGTTCGCACTCTCTCACCGCAGTGGGGGGGGGGGGGGGGGGGGTTGGCGGGGGGGTGCTGTCCTCGCATGGGCTGGAAGACCCCACCGATTGGAAGACCCCACCAATGAAGGTCTTTTCTTAAAATGGAATATATATTGGGGAAAAGTCCTGGACTTGTTTTCCAGATTTAAATGCCATTCAAATGAAAGAAAGACTTGCATTTATATAAAACCTGTCTCGACCATCTGAGATCTCAAAATGCTCGACAGGCAATTAAATAGTCTTTGAAATGTACCCACTGTGGTAGAATAGGAAATCTGGCAGGCAATGTGTGTTCAACAAATTCCTACAAATAGCAATGCAATAATGACAAGATAATCTGTTGTTGACGATGTCGATTGAGGGATAAATATTGGTCAGTCCCTCAGTAATAACTTCCCCCTGCTCTTCTTTCAAATTGTGCCGGGGATCTTTTATACCAGGCCTTGGATGACAGGCCTTGTTTTAACAGATCATCTGAAAGACCGGACCTCCATCAGTGCAGTTCTCCCTAAGTACTACTGCACTGGAATGTCAGCCTTGATTTATATGTTTGAGACCTCTAATAGGACTTGATTCCGAATCATGAGATTCAGAGACAAGCAGACTATGATCTGAGCCACATAAGGGATGTAAGATCTCACTTTTGACAGTTGAAGATGTTGATGACTACCCAACGCTTTTACTGCACAAAATCAAATTGAATCTCCCTATAACAAGTTATATTTATATTGCATCTTTAATGTAATAAACAGGTGTTTCACAGGAGGGTTATGCCTCTCGTTACCAAGAGACTTGATCGCAACCACCTTGTGGCTGGTCTTCATATTCTTTCCTCTACAAACTTGAGGTCATTCAAATTAAGTTGCCTGTATCTTAACTTGCGACAAAACCCAATTCCCCAATCATCCCTATGCTTGCTAACTTACGTAGACATCCAATCAAGCAACGTCTTGACTTGAGAATTCTCATCTTTAGTTTCAATTCCCTGTCCCTGCAACCTCCTCCAGCCCTACAATCCTCCCAGATAGCTGCGCTCCTCCGATTCTGGAAACTTCACAGAATCACAGAATAATACAATGAAGATGCCCTTTGGCCCATCGCGTCTGCACCGACGCATGAAAAACACCTGATCTACCAACCTAATCCCATTTGCCAGTACTTGGCTCATAGCTTTGAATGTTATGACGTGCCAAGTGCTCATCCAGGTACTTTTTAAAGGATGTGAGGCAACCTGCCTCTACAACCCTTCCAGGCAGTGCATTAAAGACTGTCACCACCCTCTGGGTGAAAATGTTTTCCCTCAAATCCCCCTTAAACCTCCTCTGTGAAATTGTGTCCCCTTGACCCTTCAGCTAAGTAGAACAGCTGCTCCCTATCCACCTCTGCCCATGCCCCTCATAATCTTGTACACCTCGATTGGGTCGCTCCTCAGTCTTCCCTGCTCCAGCAAAAACGATCTAAGCCTATCCAACCTTTCTTCATAATTAAGTGTTCCATCCTAGACAACATTCTGATGAATTGCCTCTGCACCCGCTCCAGTGCAATCACACCTTTCCTATAAAGTGGCGACCAAAATTGCGCACAATACTCCAGCCGTGGCCTCACCAATGTTCTGTACAACTCCAACATGACCTCCCTGCTTTTGTAATTTATGCCTTGATTGATAAAGACAAGTGTCCTGTATGTCTTTTTCACCGCCCTATTAACCTGCCCTTCTGCCTTCAGAGATCTATGGACAAACATGCCAGGGTCCCTTTGTTGCTCGGAACCGGAACTTCCCAGTGTCATGTCAGATAATAATAATAATTTTTATTGTCACAAGTAGGCTTACATTAACGCTGCAATGAAGTTACTGTGAAAATCCCCGAGTCGCCACATTCCGGCACATATTCGGGTACACTGAGGGAGAATTCAGAATGTCCAATTCACCTAACAAGTAGGTCTTTCGGGACTTTTGGGAGGAAACCGGAGCGCCGGATACCCACGCAGACATAGTGAGAACGTGCATACTACTCACAGAAAGTGACCCAAGCTGGGAATCGAACCCGGGTCCCTGGCGCTGCGAAGCAACGGTGCTAACCACTGTGCTACCGTGCCACCCACAAAAGTCAACCACTGATACAAACTGAAGATACTTACATTTTCCACTTTGGTAGCTTTTACCATTGATGTTGTGCCACGGAGCTTTGAATTGATGTAATTAACAGTCTAATAACTTGTGTCCTGAAAACAACAGATTGCAACTTTTATTGAATGTGAGCTCATTTTGGCATGTGTTTAAAAGAGTTTTAACACTCTTACTGTTTATCACAGATTGGTAGAAGATTATGCATTCAGCGGATGTTACAATCTAATTAGGAAAGGACAATAATACAGGCTTTTCTTTTCATCTGAATAACAGAGTCATTGGTAATAATCGTACTGCATTCATGGTTTGTCCTGGAATTCACAGTGCAATTTAAAACCTGCAGGGGATGCATTTTATTTTCAATTATTTTCATAATTTTCAGACATACTCATACATTCATATTTAGAAATTATTTTGATTTATAATAAAGAGAGAAGCAGTTTAAGCGACACTACCTGTTACTTTTGACGTTTTTAGGTTAGAGCCCAAGGAGAAGAAAAGCTGGTTGCCAAGGGCAATCATTTTCCATTTTCTACGTGAGAAGTTTGAAGGGAAATCTAATTGAAATGTTTAAAATTTTAAATGCTTAGAGGGTGGCAACAGAGAAACTATTTCCTCTTATCAGGGATTCTGGATCAAGGGAATATATGGGGGTGATTCTCCCATAAAGAAACAAAGTCCCCGAGCGAGCGCGTTTAGCCACATGTTTCCCGGCACTCGCAGTGCCGAGACATTCATGGCTATTCAACGCGGCTCACATTGAATAAGGGACCTGAAAGGGGAATGCACAACCAAGGCTGCACATAGCCCCTCGTATTGTACAATGGGGAGCACCATTCGGTGGAACGCTCCATTGTAGCGAGAGGTCGGGATGCCATTTTAAAATGGTGTCGCCATCTCCGAGGCCCCCGAAACAATCTCCAAACAGCCACCCCGCCCCCACCCCCAGCCCGAACGTACTAGGAGAGATTCCAAGCCGCACCTCCCCCCAACACATCGGGCAAACACAGCCCGATTGCGCATGCAAACAAATGCCAGATTGGCACCTTGGCAGTGCCAACCTGGCATCACACATGTCAGCCAGCAGTGCCATCTTGGCACCTTGGCAGTGCCAGGCTGACAGCTAAGGTGCCAGTCTGGGACTGCCAGGGTACCCAGCTGGCACTGCCAGGGTGCCAGGCTGGCATTGCCAGAGTGTCCAAATGCCACTAGCAGTGCAAGCGCACCACCCTGCCCAAAGGGCTTGCAACTTAGTGCCTGCAATCCCCAGCGAGACTCCCATAAGTGCCATTCCATCTGGTCCTCGCTTATAGGGACTAGTGCTGAACGGCACTTACCCGAGGGCTCTAAGACAAAGCGGTTGAATGTTGAACAAAACATGGAGGAAGCACTGAGGGTATGAGGGTAGCAAGGGGTGTAGAATGTACTCTGATGGGGGACTTCAATGCCCATCACCAAGATTGTCTCGGTAGCACCACTACTGATCGAGCTGGCCAAGTCCTAAAGAGCATAACTGCTAGACTGGGACTGTGGCAGGTGATGATGGAACCAACAAGAGGGAAAAACATACTTGACTTCATCCTCACCAACCTGCCTGCCACAGGTGCATCTGTCCATGACAGTATCGGCAGGAGTGACCACAGTCCTTGTGGAGACAAAGTTCCATCTTCACATTGAGGATACCCTCCATCGTGGTGTGTGACACTACCATCGTGCTAAATGGGATAGACTTCAAACAGATCTAGCAGCTCAAACCTTGGCACCCATGAGGCGCTGTGGGCCATCAGCAGCAGCAGAATTGTACTCAGCCACAATCTGTAACCTCATGGCCTGGCATATCCCTCACTCTACCATTACCACCAAACCAGAGGATCAACCCTGGTTCAAGAGTGCAGGGGAGCATGTCAGGAGCAACACCAGGGATACCTAAAAATGAGTATCAGGCTGGTGAAGCTGTATGCCAAACAGCATAACAAACAAGTAATAGGCTAAGTGATCCCACAGCCAACGTATCAGACCTAAGCTCTTCAGTCCTGTCACATCTAACCGTGAATGGTGGTGGACAATTAAACAACTCACTGGAGGAGGAGGCTCCACTATTATCCCCATCCTTAAAGATCAAACAGCTCAGCACATCTGTGTAAAAGTTGAGGCTGACGATTTTGCAACAATCTTCAGCAAGAAGCTCAGTTTGGTTTCTGCCAGGGTCACTTAAGTCCTAACCTCATTACAGCCTTTTTTCAAGCATGGACAAAAGAGCCGAATGCCAGAGGTGAGAGTGACTTCTCTTGACATCAAGGCTACATTTGACCGGGTATGGCAGCAAGGAGCGCTAGCTAAACATCCACTGCTTGGAGTCATAACTGGCACAAAAGAAGCTAGTTGTGGTGATTTGAGGTTAATCATCTCAGTTCCAGGACATCACTGCAGGAGTTCATCTGGGTAGTGTGCTAGGCCCAACTGTCTACAGTTGCTTTGTCAATCATAAGATCAGATGTGGGGATTTTCGCTAATGACCGCACAATGTTCAGTATCATTTTCGACTCCTCAGAGACTGAAGCAGTCCATGTCCAAATACAGCCAGACCTGGACAATATCCAGGCTTAGGATGACAAGTGGCAAGTAATATTCATGCTGTAAATGTGCCAGGCAATACACAACAAGAGAGGATTTAACTATCGCCACTTGACATTCAATGGCATTGCTGAATCTCCTATTATCAACATCCTGGGTGTCACCATTGACCAGAAACTGAACTGAACTAACCATATAAATACAGTGGTTACCAGAGCCAGTCAGAGGCTAGGAATCCTGTGATGTGTAACTCACCTCCTGACTCCTCAAAGCTTGTCCACGATCTCCAAGGCACAAGTCGGGAGTGTGATGGAATACTCTCCACCTGCCTGGATGAGTGCAGTTTCAGCAACACTCAAGAAGTTCAACACCATCCAGGACAAAACAGCCCACTTGTTTGGCACCCCTTCCACAAACATTCAGGGCAGAATTCTCCGCAGGGGGCCGAATTCGTGAATGCCGGCATGAACTCGGCCGAGGTTCACGATGGCCTCGGAGCTCGCTCCCCGCACCTAATTCACCCCCACCCGGGGGGCTAGGAGCGGGCCTCCGTCTTTCTCGGCAGCGACCTCGTCGCGCCGAGAATGTGAAGTCATCCGCGCATGCGCGGGTTGCCGGTTCCAACCCACACATGCGCAGATGACTTCATCGCGCAGACGGCACGAACCCGCGCATGCGCGGTGGCGCTCTTTCTCCTCAGCCGCCTGGCAAGATGTGGCAGCTTGATCTTGCCGGGCGGCGGAGGGGAAAGAGTGCGTCCGTTTTGGACGCTGGCCCGATGATCGGTGGGTACCGATCGCGGGCCTGTCCCCACCCGAGCACAGTCGTGGTGCTCCCATCCCAATCGGGCCCCTAGATGCCCCAAACGGGCATCTAGCGCCCGTTTCACGAATGCAGCGACCAGGTGTGTTTGCCGCCGTCGTGAAACGGGTGTGAAGGGCCGACCGCTCGGCCCATCGGGCTTGGAGAATCGGCGTTCGCCGTCTAAAACGGCGAGCACCGATTTTTCCGAGCGAGGGGGGGGGGGGGGGAATCGTGGAGGGGCACCAGGGGGGCGTAACAAATGTCGGAGGGCCCTCCCGCGATTCTCCCAGGCCGCGTGGGGAGCGGAGAATTGAAGGCTCAGTTTCTACACCAGCGACAAACAGTGGCTGCCGTGTGTACCATCTACAAGATGCACTGCAGGAACTCATCAGGGTTTCTTAGGTGGCACTGTCCAAACCCACAGACACTACCATCTAGAAGGACAAGAGCAGCAGATACATGGGAGCCCAACCACCTGGAGGCTCCCCTCAAAGTGACTCATCATCCTGAGTTGAAATACGTCATTGTTCCTTCACTGTCACTGGCTCAAAAAGTTGGAACGGCCTCCTCAATGGCACAGTGGGTGGACCTACACCTCGGGGACTGCGGTGGTTCAAAAAGGCAACTCACTACCACCTTCTGAAGGGCAATTAGGGATAGCCAGTGACACCCACATCCCATAAATGAATAAAAAAAACCTTCTCCACCTCAACAAGCTTCCAACACCTCTGAGGCCAGTTCTGGCCTCCTGCACATTCCTGAATGTAATCACTCCACCATTGATGGCCATGCCCTTAACTGCTAAGAACCTAAGCTTTGAAATTCCTCCATGAACCTCTCCAAAATTCAAACTTGCCCTCCCCCTTTAGAATATTCCTTAAAAGCTGAATTTTTGACCAAGCTTTTGGTCATCTGTCCTAGCATTGCCTAACCTGGCATCAAATGTTGATAACATTTCTCTGAAGTGCTTTGGGCTATGTTAAAGGCACTCTAAAAATGTAACCTCTTTTTGTTGGTCTGGAGTTCAGGAGGAAAATGATCCTAAGGTAGAGATCAACTATGATCCAACTGAATAGGAAGGAGCTTAAAGGTCTGACTGCCCTACACTTGTCCTTGACTTCCCAAGGAAGTGACTGATAGGCAACAGTTAGTTCTATCAGTTGGGATGTTTTGCATAAGCAAAATAACATCGAGAAAGTAATCGTCCTTACGCTGCAAAATTCTCATTTCCTGGATGCTGGTTGTTGATGAAGAAACCTGTGTCGCTTTATTATACATGTTCCCTATGTACCTACATTTTCCCATTCAAAATGAGTATGAATGGCAGTGAACAGGCAAACCGTAGAGAAATGATTGGGCAACGGAGAGGTGGGAGCAGAATTAATTATAGATTGAAAGAAAGATAATTCAGGGTCTATTTAATGTTATACATACAAGAGTGGTAATTGTAGAGGTTTAGAGATGGAAGCCAATATCAATTTCTCTTCAAACTCCCCTATTGCAATTGGACTAGCTGTGGTAGTTCTCAGTTTGTCTGCCGCCTCCAGCACCAGATGCCGCTTTTTTGTGGGAAAATGATGGCAGAACTACTGCTGTGTCACTGGAGTGCATTACTTGTTGGACAATATCATAGAGGCACAGGGAGAGACTGGAGAAACGTGTGATCCACCCGTTCTAGTTCTGCTGATCTGAAGCAAGAATCCACAAAAAGGGGAAAAAAATAATTTAAAAACTGATGTTAAATGATGCGCGGTTGGCGAAGACTGTAAGGAAGGTGCCCATGAAATCATGCCTTCTAATTGAATTTGATCAACCATAATACCAATAATAATATCTGCTCCACCAACTTATTGTTTTCATTCCGTAATAGACTGGCTTGGTGTTGTGTCGAAGAATGGTCTGTGACTGTGAAAACCCAACCGTGGATCTTTTCTGTTGTCCTGAGTGTGACCCACGGCTAACCAGTCAATGCCTGAATCAAAAAGGAGATGTGACCTATAAAAGCGGAGACACTTGGGTGCAAGACTGTCAACAGTGCCACTGTGTGGTAAGCCATGATTTGTTAAGACGGGTCACTTGCTCCACTTCAACGTAAATATACAGTCAATCCCATTAAATGTAACACAATGATATATCAGGTTTGCACGTAGCCCAAAGGAAGCGAGTACGTGCAAACTGTTCCCAAATACTGTGTAGAAAATCAACTAAATTCATAAATCATTGAAAAGGATAACTTGAATAGTGTACGACAAATAGGAGAAAGCAGCTGATATTGCACAAAGTTAAGTGATGGGATACCTTTTGTAGTCTTCTTTAAAAATATAATAGACATTAGAAGTCATGCTTTCACACTATTTTTGTGCACTTGCCTAAACATTTTCCCCATCGCTGTTTATCAAAGTCATTATTATACAAGGACATACAAACAAGGTTATAATTTTGCTTTCAACACAAAGTTGAGACATAATGGTCTGAAAGCAGTGCCCAAAGGACATGAATCGGAGGTTTAAAAACACCAACAATGCTGACACCTTCTTCTGAAGCCTCAGTTGTAAAAATTTCAGGATTTGGCATGCGCTGACTAAGATTCCTTTCCTCCCGAAGCTGAATATCCATCAGACATCACAAGCTGATTATTATTGTTGGAGTTGACTGGGGGGGGGGGGTTACAGCGGGGGTGGATGACACCGACCCACCGGAACAATGAGTGCAAGCCTGCTGTTGGGGTTCATTCCCTCTTCTCCACCTTTATCGTGTAAAGTTACTGTGACGGCTTGATGAAGGGGTAACCCGATGTAAAAGAGGATCAATCGTTGGAACCACTAACTGTCAACAGTACCAACTTTATTCCTCAGTATAACCTGTGGTGTGTAAGGCAAAGCTAGTCTTGTATTTTTTGTGTTTGTTGGTTCCTCAAACAGTTTACACCTGAATCCTGTATGCAGCCACATATCTCATTCTAAGCAATGCAATCCGAGAAAAAAAGAAAGAAAATATGTTAAGAATCCACCATAATATTTATTGGTCAGGCATTCTGAAGGCATTGGCGTGAGGTGCCAATTTAATTTGACATGTTTTCTGGTAACTATCAAACTATCAAATCGGAAAAACCCGTCTACAGCGCTTGGTAGCATCACTGGATGAAAATTGGAATAGAACCATTTTTGTTGCTGACCTTGGAAAGTGATATACTGAGAAGCAGGAGTTGTACGCTTCACTGGTATAATAATAAACAATCTGCATGTTATCAGAGGACGTAGCTCCTGTGGCACAGTGGTTAGCACTGATGCCTCCCGGCACCAAGGTCCCAGGTTCGATCCCGGCCCTGGGTCATTGTCCGTGTGGAGTTTGCACATTCCCCCCGTGTCTACGTGAGTCTCACCCCCACAACCCAAAAGATGTGCAGGTTAGGTGGATTGGCCACGCTAATTTGCCCCTCAATTGGAATTTAAAAAAAAAAAATTGGATACTCTAAATCAGAGGAAACAGCAGCCTAGAAATTCCCGATGAGAACAAGTCTGACATTCGACCATAATTTCCAGACACAGTCTGTTGAAGTCCACATATTAGAAATGCCACCCATTTGGGGATGGGATGTTTTGTGTTCTTGCAGGATTTAAACAGCTGTAACAGTTTGAAGGGGAAAGCAACGGGATTGGGAAAAGAATGGCTGAGAATGAATGCAGAATGGCTGCCAGGGAGACTCCTCCTTTGTTCTCAGATGGACTATTGGAAATATTGCTGCAAGAAGTTAGACAATGAAGAACAACGCTGAAAATTGCTGCAAGACCTCAAGGAGAATTGCCCAAAGACCGTGGCAGAATATTGGCAGCTAGGGCAGCACACTTGAGTCCCCTGCGGAACCTATGGGAGAAAGGGTACCAGATTAGGCTGCTTACAGCAGCAAAAGAGTTTATCTTGCAGTAGGTACATCTCAAGTCTTAACTGTTTTAAGATGAATGCTACGACACTTTGCTGCCATAGCCATATCACCTTGGAGAAAAACAGCTGTAGGGATATGAGCTCATACTTCATGCAATGTTAACAAGAGGAAGTAATGAATTATATGATACACGTGCTCCACCTTTGCTTTCATTAAAATGATAACACTATGTAGGCAGGGGCCAGGACTTTCCTCAGGCGGAAAGGATTCTGGAGCTTAAAGTCTTGCTCGTGGTGCCAATGCCACGGAGACAGCCATTGCCACTGAGGGGTAGCTTTGTGGGCTAAAGAGTGTGTGAAAAGTAGAGGAGCTCCATGGGGCCTGCCAGGAGTCGCCAGTGTTTACCTGGTGGTTTCACCTTGTGGCAAAGGATCTCCCCGTCGAGAGTAAAATGCCTTTAGGAGCAGGAAGAGACATTTGATTGGCCAATTGAGTCAACCGTTGATCCTCTTCATGGCCTGTTATGATGCCCATGAATAGCAAAATAGCAGCAATGGCCGAAGCCTTCGCACACTGTTTTTCCAGCCTTCCCATCTCTGAGCCCAATCCAGAAGGCCCTGTAAAATTCAACCCATTGTTTTGTAGAAGTTTGGAATAAGCTTTTATTGGGTTATATGACTGGGAAGCTGGTGAGTTGTGTGAGCCAGAGGAAGTTCTGAATATGATCACATATTACTGGAGGAAGGAGGAAGGTGTCGGCTGATGTGTTAAATTAGTTCGCAAATATTGAGTTGAAGAAAAGCCTTTCAGTAGGAGTCTGACGTGAATGCCTGACAGTTATAAACAGGTTGGCCTCCTCACGCTGCTCAACTGTTGATCCTCTTAATGTCTGTAAGGACCCTACTGGTTTCTCCATGACGAGGCTTCTTTGTAAGTTATAATTATGAAGAACATAACACACGACCATGGTCTTTAAGATCTAGCCAAACAACACAAGCACCTCAGAGCAATCTAGTCAACTGAAGTGCACAGTCAACATATCAGTTTGTACTCTGGTGCGTGAATATACCTCAATATGATGATGTTCATGTCCTGGAATCAAATACGTGGCTTCAGAGGATTGCTTGGACTCTCAGAATTATCCACTCCGAAAGAAGTGAAATAACTTTCTCTGCCAAACAAAACTTTCATACCCTGCTTGCTGGATAGCTGATTGGTTGTTGTTACATATGTCCTTTTATTAACCTAAAATGACCTGATTGCATAAATATTAAGGGTGATCATGAATTTAATCAGAGACTGGTAGTGTATTACCTATTGCAGAAATAATCTGTTGGCCGATTTGCAACACGCAACATAACTCATTGATTTTTATTTGGTAAATCAAATTCATCACAGGCACTTCTGAGGCAAACGTATATTCGGGTCTGGAAAGCGGGGCCATTGGTGGTGGCGGGTGAGCGCTGTATGCCTCATGTGCTCTCTCGCCACTCTCGCATTCTGTGTTCCTCTATTTGCTTTTGCAGAAAGCAAATGGACAGGAGAATTCCTGATGGGAAACTAATTGTGTCAAATGTGAAAGGGTTGTGGGACATGACTGGCTATCCCAATGCAAATGGCACAAAAAACGTTATAACAACATCAAAAAAAAACTTTTGAAAAAGTTTCAATAATGAGCTTTATACTGTTGCTACTTAAGGTGACACTAGACTTCTCCAGGGCATCTAGCAAATGGGCACCCATTTTAAATAGATGAGGATGGAAAGCAGCACAAATAAGGTCAAGAAAAAAAGTCTATTTCTGTCATGACATATTTCATTTCATTCAAAATGGGCAGGTACTTGTTGCTTCCAGCAGAAGAGATAGTGTGAATTGGGGAAAGATTATCATCATAGAATTTACAGTGCAGAAGGAGGCCATTTGGCCCATCGAGTCTGCACCGGCTCTTGGAAAGAGCACCCTACCCAAGGTCAACACCTCCACCCTATCCCCATAACCCAGTAACCCCACCCAACACTGAGGGCAATTTTGGACACTAAGGCCAATTTATCATGGCCAATACACCTAACCTGCACATCTTTGGACTGTGGGAGGAAACCGGAGCACCCGGAGGAAACCCACGCACACACGGGGAGGATGTACAGACTCCGCACAGACAGTGACCCAAGCCGGAATCGAACCTGGGACCCTGGAGCTGTGAAGCAATTGTGCTATCCACAAAGCTACCGTGCTATGATATAGCTCCTCACAATCTTCCCCTTCTTCCTTTCCACCTGATTCATATCAACTAATAAGGATGAAGGAATGGAGAAACCCATGTTTCAATTAATGACGCAGTAAAAACACTTCTTAAATGCATCACATAATAAAACATAATAACACAGCAAGGATAATTTATTGCTGGGGGAGAGAAAATGAATAATAGCAAATTGGCTCCCCCTTTTATACCCTAGCCTTTGGAACAGAACATCTGCTGTTTAATTCGGTCTCATCTGCAGGATATATAAAAGCTAGGATATACAAGGGCAGCATTTCACTCAATTGATTTCAAATGGATACAAAATTTAGATAGCTTCAGAAAACTAGTATTTTAAGGATCCCTGACATAATATACTTGTTGGTGCGTATGGCAGCACATTGGCTGAGAGCATTGTTTTATGCACATAGATGCCAATAACTCACCCTTGTTCTACCACAGTCTAAATTGTGTAATTCAGACCCATGTTCCAGACACAAGAAACAAATTGTAAAACTGGAGATCCAGCTTATTATTTTCTGAGTCCTGTGACTTCCTTGGGGACACATGCTAATCAGAATTTGACAGAAATATTTAATAAAGTTGCAATTCCAGTTTAATATTAAAGTTATTTGACCTTAAAATGAGTAGATTTTGATTTGGATTCATTCATTCAGTGCTGTACGGTGCTGAAACAAGGGGCCGGAAGAAATTGATCCTCAGACCTTATGAGCATTGGTCATATATCCAGAGTTATTTCGTCCAAGTAAAAGCATCAGGGTTGGACGACCTACCTTGTCAACAGTAGTACTCAACTGAGTCACAAGGTTGAGGTGGGGGAAGCAAATCAGAGCAGAAGGAGAAAGGGGAGCATGGGTCCTCCTGACTCTCTTCAGTGATGAATGTAAGAAATTGTTACATTTTATATTTTTTTGCAGTAATGTTATTAAAACCTGGGTTTTTGTTTTAATAAATTTAGAGTATCCAATTCTATTTTTTTTCAAGTAAAGGGCAATTTAACGGGGACAATCCACCTAATCTGCACATCTTTGGGTTGTGAGGGTGAAACCCACACAGACACGGGGAGAATGTGCAAACTCCATACGAACAGTGGCCCGGAGCTGGAATTGAATCCGAGTCCTCGACGCCATGAGGCAGCAGTGCTAACCATTGTGGCACTGTACCACCCCAAAACCTGGGTTAAGATACATACAGACAGCATGACTGCTAGAGCTGTGGTTAAGGTGTTGTAAAACAGATAATCATTGATTTGCAGGCAAAGTGTTCTGCTAATAGATTTTGAAAACTATTTATGTGTTTACAGATATCTAGCTAACGGAATATTGTTTATGTTTGAAGGACCCCTATTGTGTTTAGTACTGGCTGAACAGGTCATGGGATATCCTGTGCAAGGACACAGAAGAATGCCTTATGCTTTGGGTACAGATGATGTAAATAAGGGGAGGAGCTGGGTCTGTCTGAATAGTTAGTTCTTCCTTGGATTTTAATCTGAACAGAGGTGTTTCAGTTTTGGTCATCTCTACAAATATCCTACACAGAGAAAAGCAAGTAAAAACCAGGGGTGGAATTCTCCGACCCCCCCGCGTCAGGAAATCGCCCTGGGCCGGCATAAATCCCGCCCCCGCCGTGGCCGGAATTCTCCCACCCAGGAATCGGAGGGAGCGGGAATCACACCGCGCTGATTGGCGTGCCCCCCACGGCGATTCTCCGGCCAGCGATGGGCTGAGGTCCCGCCGCTGACAGGCCAATCCCGCCGATGTGGTTTAAACCACCTCTGGTGCCGGCGGGATTGGCGGCGCGAGCGAGCCCCCGAGGTCCTGGGGGGGCACGGGGCGATAGGACCCCGGGGGGTGCCCCCACGGTGGCCTGGCCCCCGATCGGGGCCCACCGATCGGCGGGCGGGCCAGTGCCGTGGGAGCACTCTTTTTCTTCCGCCGCTGCCACGGCCTCCACCATGGCGGAGACGGAAGAGACCCCCCCTACCGCGCATGCGCCGGTGGTGACATCAGCGACTGCTGACGCACCGACGCGTGCGCAAACTGGCGAAGGCCTTTCGGCCAGCCCCGACACCGGGCGGCGGGCATCAAAGGCCGTTGGCACCGGTTTTCGCGTCAGTCGGCGTGGCGCCAACCACTCCGGCGCGGGCCTAGCCCCTAAAGGTGCGGAGAATTCCGCACCTTTGGGGAGGCCCGACGCCGGAGTGGTTGGCGCCACTCCGCTACGCCAGGACCCCCTGCCCCGCCGGGTAGGGGAGAATCCCGGCCCTGGTTGTTAACTTTATTCTTGAGTGTTATTTGAACTATATTGCTTTGCTTAATTGGAATATAGTGGCAGGTTTAGGAAGTAAGTTAAAATTTCTTCTTTAAGAACTGTTACAATTGTTAATTATTCAGCTATTCCGCTGTTGTTAATATAGTAAGTTCTGTGTTCAAATAATAGCTTATTTCAACATAAAAGATACCTATTGGTTTATCACTCTAGTGGTGCAGTAACATTTCCTCACAGTTTTACAAATTGCAAATAGTCAGGTACTCATCCAGGATCCTAAACGTGTCTTTAAATAAAGAAGAACTCTCGGAGCTGCTGTAGAATTCATGAGCAAGGGAGACCAAATGCATGCACTCTCACCCAACTAATTTATCAACAGGGCCCTTCAACATGCATTACCCTTTAAATGTACGCATTAGAACCCCTAACATCTGTTTTGGGAATTCACCAGGGATGTCTTTAAAAAAAAAACACTCCGCAAATTTAGCCATGAGTCCAACACCTACCCATATTGAACTTTGATCATTCAGTTGTTCAACAGAAATATTTGGTGCACGTTTTATGCCCGAAAAGCAGGTGCATAAATCCAAATTTCTACCCCAGAGACTTTTAATTCCTAAAAACTGTGTAAAAAGCTATTCAATAGGCAGCATGCATGATTCCCCATTTTTAACATAAACTCCATCAATCCAAATGGAGCAAAACATTTAAACCAACTAAATCACATACAATATTTAAGTACATTGATTCCTGTCTGTGTGTATACTTGTTGTACGTTGTGTTTTTTCATTGATTACATTGAAAATATATAATTCCAATTCAGTTCTATCATAAGCCACACATTTCCCACATGTTTCACATGCTCATGAGATGTGACCAAAGGCACTAAATATTTGAATATGTAATGAAGTGATGTGTATACGTTTCAAAGTGTTGCTTCATATTTACTCTGCTTGCTTGTACAGTGACTTAGATTCTTGCTCTATGTCATTTGCTTTTTCAGCAAGGTGAGGTTGACTGCTGGCCTCTGCTGTGCCCAGAAGCTGATTGTGAATTTAGCATGATCCTTGAGGGTGAATGCTGCCCGCAGTGCATCGCAGATCCTTGCCAAGCCAACAAAATCCGCAATGATATCACCAAGACTTGCACAGATGAGCTTAATTTGGTCCGCTTTACAGGATCATCATGGATAAAGCATGGCACAGAATGTACTCTCTGCCAGTGCAAGGTAAGGATCAGCTGTAACTCTGGCTCCAGAACTGTAATATTCCACTGAAGAGGCAGCACGGTGGCACAGTGGGTTAGCCCTGTTGCCTCACGGCGCCGAGGTCCCAGGTTCGATCAAAGCTCTGGGTCACTGTCCGTGTGGAGTTTGCCCATTCTCCTCGTGCTTGCGTGGGTTTCGCCTCCACAAACCAAAAAGATGTACAGGGTAGGTGGATTGGCCACGCTAAATTGCCCCTTAATTGGAAAAAATGAATTGGGTACTCTAAAATTAGTTTTTTTTTAAATTTCACCGAAGGGAAAGACTTGTATTTATTTTTTTTAATGCTTTTTTTAAATTAAGGGCCAATTTAGTATGGCCAGTCCACCTAGCCTGCACATCTTTGAATTGTGGGGGACACAGGGGGAATGTGCAAACTCCACACGGACAGTGACCTGGGTCCTCAGCGCCATGAGGCAGCGGTGCTAACCACTGCGTCACCGTGTCACCCGTGACTTGTATTTGTATAGCTTGTTTCATAAACCGCTGTATGCCTAATTATCATAAAATCCCTACAGTGCAGAAGGAGGCCATCCTTCCCATCAAGTCGTCACCGACCTTCTGAAAGATTACCCTACCTAGGCCCACTCCCCTGCCCTATCCCCGTAACCCCACTTAACCTGCACATCTTTGGACCGTGGGAGGAAACCGGAGCATGCAGAAGAATTTCACACAGCCAAGGGGAGACAGTGAAAATTCCACATAGTCACCCAAGGCTGGAATTGAACGAAGGTTCCTGGCACTATGAAGCAGCAGTGCTAACCACTGTGCCGCTGTGCAGTAACATAGTGGTTAGCACTGTTACTTCACAGCGCCAGCATCCCGGGTTTGTATCCCGGATTGGGTCACTGTCTGTCCGGAGTCTGCACGTTCTCCCCGTATCTGCGTGGGTTTCCTCCGGGTGCTCCGGTTTCCTTCCACAAGTCCCGAAAGACGTGTTGTTAGGTAATTTGTACATTCTGAATTCTCACTCCGTGCACCCGAACACCGGAATGTGGTGACTAGGGGCTTTTCACAGTAACTTCCTTGCAGTGTTAATGTAAGCCTAGGTGTGACAATAAAGATTATTATATTATATGAATGCCCACCTGAATCCCAAATCATTGTTGTAATGTAGGATTTGCAGCCATTTTGCGCATAGCAAGCTCCCACACACAATGACAAAATATTGCCAGAATGTTTTTATTCATTGAATGTGGATGACCTGGCTGGGCCAGCCCAACATTTGTTGCCCCTCCCTAATTGCACTTGAACTGAGGGCATTTATGGATCCGCCTCCCCGATCACCTGGCTTTAATGGCATTGGTTGACGGATAAATATTGGCTCAGTTACGGGGGGGGGGGACTGGGATTACCCAGCTCTTTTCAAAATAGTGCCAAACAAGATCTCAGTTTAATGTTGCATCCAAAAGGTGGAAAATAAAGAGAAAGGTTGTTATCTTAAATACAACCAGGGGCTGGTTTAGCTCACTCGGCTACATCACTGGCTTTTAAAGCAGACCAAGCAGGCCAGCAGCACGGTTCGATTCCCATACCGGCCTCCCTGGACAGGCGCTGGAATGTGGCGACTCGGGGCTTTTCACAGTAACTTCATTGTAGCCTACTCGTGACAATAAGCGATTTTCATTTCATTTTCATTCAATAGATCCCTCAGTATTTCAAAACACAGATTTCAGAAGGCAAAGTACATTTTCCAGTCATGTTTTACTAATCTGATACATCCCAAGGCATTTGTCAACAGATAGACCAATATCTCCTTGTAACCCTATCAAACATAGATCAAATCAGACTCTTAGCTGATACATGCAAGATGAAAATATTTTAATTTTACTGAGCCACCGAGATGTGAATACAGAAGAATGGTTAGCCAGGACTAATTACAAGATAGTATTCTTTGAGGCCAGGGCTCTGGCAGGTTATGAGTAGCAGCTTGTAACTACCAGCTGAACAATGGATTACATTACAGGCTTCAAATCACTTCCAATTGTCAACTGATTTGCATAATATACAGTATGAAGAGCATGGAGGCAGACAGCAGTTCTATTCTCTTTTTGCTACTAATAGGCTTCATGACGGAACAATATATGTCATTCTTCTGTAATGATATCCTCACTATACTTGTTGAACAATTTTCAAATAAGAGATCAATGATGACTAAAAAATAACACCAATAGTTTGTGTTCTAAATAGATAAAAAAGCTCCCCACAGTTTTTAGATCCGTTTAACGATTATTTTTTCCTCAGCAATATTCTTAACATGTTTCTTCTTAAATAGTATGTAGTTTTAATTTAGAGCATAGCTTTAATTTCAGGCTCTGCAGATAAATAGTTTGCAATTGATTACTTAGTTACACAAATGCAATTAACTATTTATGGACTTGTAATTGAGTCAGTGAGTAAGGGCATGATGTAGTTCTACGGATGCAGTATGCTTGTTTTCTCTCTCCATATGATAGGCAAACTGTGAGAATGGATTTCTTTCTCCCAGTCTGCTGGTTAAATGATGAGACCTGAAATTCCTTCGGTATGATGCAACTATAATTTAGACCAATACATTAAAACACAGAATTAACTAGGCCATTGCATCATTTGCAATAATTTAATGTTTCGGAATATGTAATTAATCATCTCTTTAATTGCCAGGAATACCTGTTTGTAAGCTAATTGGCTGGCACATGTACATCTGAGTGTGCTTAATAAATCGCAGTTAAAATGATTTCGAGATAAACAAATCATTTTTCTCGTTATCGGATACATGGAATTGACTCCCCCAGAAAATCAGCTAGTGCTGTTTTCATTCCTTCTGAAAGAAGCTGATAAGTATCTTATTAGGAGTAAGATTGACAGTTACAGCAACAAGAAAAGAAAGGGACTGTCAAATGCACAATAAAATACTATGGTTTTTGGTACTGTTGGGACTACGGAAATGTCAACCCTGAAATAAAAACAGCCAAAGTTGAATAATGAAGGTGTACGGCTCAGTTGCCTTTAGGGTTTGAAAAATTATGCAGAACTTTGTCAGCAGATTAAATAAGTGGAGCAGAGTCCATGATAGAACATCTTGTATGGTTTGCAAAAGGACTAAACCTGATTTCTGTGTTAAAACAATACCATGTTGTAATCACTAGTGGGTAGTTTTCCACACTGAATACGGACATGAAATACTCAGTGATACAACTCTTAAGGCATGGTATTTAAGAATTTCCTAATATTCATCCGACAACTAGTTTGCACAAGAGAACATTTTAATTCTATATTTAGGACACAACTCTGTTCAAACTTAGCAAAGATTTTTGATAGCACTGATAATTTATTGACCCGATTCACAGCCTTGTTGTTCTAATTGACACTGAGATAAGCTTCTGTTTACATAGTTGCCCCTGCCCAGCTAGTCTGCTCATCTCTCCCTTGGTTTCCTCTAGACTTGACTATTTCAAACTTCTCGGCCAGAATCCCATCTTCATCTGTGCGGCCCAATTCCTAACTCGCAGGACGAGCTATTCGCCCATGCGTTCACTGACATGATTGACCCTTGGTTCCAGCGTTTCCTCAATTTGCAAATTTTTATCTTGATTTTCAAAACTTTCCTTGGCCTCACCCCCCTCTATCTCTATAATCTCTCCAACCCGACAACACTCTAAGATATCAGCACTGTTCCAATTCTGCCCTCTTCAGTATCCCTGCTTTTAATCAACCTATCATCATTGACAGCCATGTCTGCAGCTCAATCCTTAAAGGCCCTAATCTCTTCAATGCCTTCCCTCTACCTCTCTGTACCTCTAACATTGTCTCCTCCTTTAAGATGCACCTGAAAATCTGCCCCTTCGACGAAACGTTTGGTCATCTGTCTGTCTCCTGACGTGGCTCGCTATCAGAGTTTGTCTGGTGTGAAGTGCCTATAATTTCGCAACATTACAGACACCATATAAATACAATTTCTTGTTCTTCATATGCCTGAGTTTAATTCTGTTTAAGATTGATGAATTTATGGGCAACACAGTGGCGCAGTGGGTAGCACTGCTGCCTCACGGCACCGAGATCCCAGGTTCGATCCCGGTTCTGGGTCACTGTCCGTGTGGAGTTTGCACATTCTCCCTGTGTTTGCGTGGGTTTTGCCCCCACAACCCAAAGATGTGCAGGCTAGGTGAAATGGCCACACTAAATTGCCTCTTAATTGGAAAAAAAATTGGGTACTCTAAATTTATTTTAAAAAAGCTAGATGAATTTATATAATTCTGTATTATAACTTTGAAATGAACCTTAGGGCTTTAAATGTGGCAGTCCAAAAGGATGTTGGAACATTGTGACGTTTACTCCATCTCGATCTTACCTACTTCTCTCTTCCTCCTCCAGAATGGTCATGTCTGCTGTTTAGTGGACCCGCAGTGCCTTCAGCAACTCTAAACCGTAAAGCGCTCTACATAACATTTTGTTGTGCCATTTGTATGGAATTCCTGTTTATTCTGCAGGGCAAGAGTTAACATCAGTACAAAGCTCTCTTCAAGAACAACTTTCCTATCAGAAACCAAATTTATACCAAATACAGATTTATGTTCAACCAAAACAGAAGCTGTTATCGTCAAGAGGAAATCACAGTCTAGCAAGGACTGGGAGTGGCTGGAGCTAAATCACATGTGGCCACTTTACAACCAGAGAAGCCGTTTGGAAGCAAGTGCAAACTTGTTAGATTGTATGTGACAAAAAATGTTTCAACAACAAGTTTAGAAAGAATATATGTACAAGCATGACTAGAGAGCAAGGATCTCAATGCAAGGGAAGTCATGTGATGTATTTTTTCTGTTATTTGTTTGGATTGTTGTTTGCCGGTTCCAATGATTGCTGACTTGCTTGTCTTAGTGCAAATACGTCAAATTTAAATTAAAACAATTTTCATTCAAAATTACTTCTCTCTTTTCTTCAATTTAACATGATAGTAGCACTTTAATTTTGAGAAATATGGTGCAGGCTGATAGTCCGTGGCTGAAATTTTGTCAACACGGAGAGGGCCCAGATGATAGGCCAGGAAAGCTGGGGTAACACTGTTTCAGCCGTTTGTGGGACGCTGGGCCACATTTCTCAGCCGCCTGACCACGAGCACCTACCTCTTGCCCGTCCCCATTGAGTTGCCAATCAGTCAGAGGACTGGCAACTCAATAGTGCCATCAGAAGTGCTAGTACCTATCAGCGACTTCACCATGAGAGGTTGCCAGAGCCAGAAAGCAGGCTGCAGTGAGGGGAAGGTGGAGTGGGGCAGGCATTGGTGGTGGTGGGGTGGGTGGCCACTGCTGCTGGGAGTCCCCACCTTGGGCCAAAGACTGTTCGATAAGGAACAGGGTGGCCACTGGAAGGACAATTACAGGAAACAGGTGGGCACACCACTAATTCCACGTCTCTCACCATCCAGACTTGGAATTAGATTACCATTCCCTCATTGTCGCTAGGACACAATCCTGAAGTAACTCCCTCCCTAATCGCACAGTGGGATCTAGACAGTTTGGGAGAGTGGTGCAGGAAATGGCTGTTGCAATTCAACGTGAGAAAATGTGAGGTCTTGCACTTTGGAAAAAAGAATCCAAGCATAGACTACTTTCTAAACGGTGAGAAAATTCATAATGCCAAAGTACAAAGGGATCTGGGAGTGCTAGTCGAGGATTCCCTAAAGGTAAACATGCAGGTTGAATCTGTGATTAAGAAAGCAAATTCAATGTTGTCATTTATCTCAAGAGGGTTGGAATATAAAAGCAGCGATGTGCTACTGAGCCTTTATAAGGCTCTGGTTAGGCCCCATTTGGAGTACTGTGTCCAGTTTTGGGCCCCACATCTCAGGAAGGACATGCTGGCACTGGAGCGTGTCCAGCGGAGATTCACACGGATGATCCCTGGAATGGCGGGTCTAACATATGATGAACGGCTGAGGATCCTGGGATTGTATTCATTGGAGTTTAGAAGGTTAAGGGGAGATCTAATAGAAACTTACAAGATAATACATGGCTTAGAAAGGGTGGACGCAAAGAAACTGTTTCCGTTAGGCGAGGAGACGAGGACCCGTGGGCACAGCCTTAGAATTAGAGGGGGTAAATTCAGAACAGAAATGCGGAGACATTTCTTCAGCCAGAGAGTGGTGGGCCTGTGGAATTCATTGCCGCAGAGTGCAGTGGAGGCCGGGACGCTAAATGGCTTCAAGGCAGAGATAGATAAATTCTTGATGTCGCGAGGAATTAAGGGCTACGGGGAGAATGCTGGTAGGTGGAGTTGAAATGCCCATCAGCCATGATTGAATGGCGGAGTGGACTCGATGGGCCGAATGGCCTTACTTCCACTCCTATGTCTTATGGTCTTATGGTCTTATCACATGCTGCACCTTTTCAAGAAGGAGTCTGACCACCATCTTTTGAAGAGCAATTAGGAATAGGCAATAAATGCTGATTTTTACAGTGATCCCAACACCCATAACTGAATAAAAAAGATTAATAAAATTCTAGCATTGCATAGAACAGAAGGGGGTCAATCGTCACATTGTTCCAGTGTTGGATCTTTTAAAGAGATATTCAATTCACCCTTCCTTTAAGTGGAGGTATTTTCTCCTTATCTACTCCTTGTGATTGTGAACCTGTTTTCACTCTCTGATGAACGAAGAACAATGACAGCTTCTCTATCTAGTCTCTCCACGTAACTGGAATCCTTTCTTTCTGGTCCCATTCTAGTGTACCTCCTCTGATCCCTCTCCATAGCTTAAATATCCTTCCTAAAATGTGGTGCCCCGAAAGTGACAAAATAATCCAGCTGGTAAACCAATGAGGGGTGCCTGGGAATAAGAATAACTGGTCCTTACATGCTTTTCTGCATTAGATTTCATCAGTCCAAACTTTGCAATAGAGTCAAAAATGCTTTCACCATCTCTTCTGCAATACATTTTGTTGTGAAAGTCAAGAGACATGTGCAACCAGTGAGGGGTTCTGTTAATAACTTGCAAATGGGAGTTCTACCAAGTCTTTTAACATGTTGATAAAATACATTCATAAATGCTCCTTTTTTTCTGATCAGTTAATCGTGTGTGAACATGGCATGCCAAGTGTAATCACAAACTATTGTTACAGTCAGGGGAGGAGGGGCCTCATGGTTTCCCTCTTTTCCATCTTTTATGACAGCAATATTTTTTTTGTTTGAAAAGGATATACTTGTCAATTCAGTGAGTACTTAACTGTTTAGCTTAACTGTAATCGTAAAAGAAGCGACAGGCCAGATTTTCTTGAGCTGACAAAGAAAGCGGTCATTCCACTGAAACTGCTGTAAGTAAAATTAATTTTAAAACGCTCCCCTTTTCACGCGCACATACGCAATTTAGATTACAGAGCGGGAAAAGGTAGATTGGCCAAATTAGAGTCCTGAAAAAGTGAAAGGAATATACAGCCTGTAGTTTGGGACTCGTTGGTTTCAGGCTGAATTTGATGGTCTCGATGCCTCTGAGTTAATGATGTAGACGAATGAGTTGTTTGTTCTTTGGGAGATGGTAGTGCAGGATTGCACTCTTCTAAAGAAATCTCTGATCACTGTCAGTCATGATATGCAGACATGCAGATAATGATACACAGACAGGCAGCGAATGAACACAGAGAACAGGACATGACCAATGAGCAGGCAGGACACTCAGGATTGGTATCTCACTATAAAAGGCACAAGGCACTCACACTCCGCCTCTTTCCACTGATGAACATCTACAGAGTGGGTCAGGGTGTATTTACAGTATCACATCTCCAGCCCGTGGCTAAGAGCTAGTCTGGTTCAGTCAGACAGAGTAACCACACTTAGGTTAGCAGGGAGTCGAACTCATAGAGAACTGTGCCAACTGTGCCACTGGTTCAATAAATCAAATTGAACTAACTTCAAGGTCTGGAGTATCTTGTGGTTAAAGCTGCATCCAGTTGCAGCCTGTGTTATCCCAGAGTATATAACACATCATTGTACCGGGGTGGGGTTTTTGGCTGTCGCCTTGAGGATACGAACCACCTTCTCATTAGACGCCGGGAGGGTGCTAGCACACAGCTGCACCTGTGATTCAATCTGCCGGATGATTTCCAGCGGTTCATTAGGCCGTTTGATGAAGAGGGACTGCCAGGGATCCAAAAAAGGACATTGCCTGTGTATTCTACTTGATTAGGTCATGTCTGGTAAGACATCTTAGCCAGAGTTCCATTGTCTAAGCTATTAGTCTAAATGGCTCATCTCCAACAGTTGAACACCTCAGGTCATTGCAGTAGATGCCCTACTAATGAGACAGGAGATGCTAGTCCTTCACACTCTTCTCAAGACATTGAGTGCAATTCCCCCCCCCCCCCCCCCGCCACAAACGTTACAATGAGTTTTGAGGCGGTGGTGGCAATTTGCCATTGGCCGGCGGCGAAGTCTTGATGGAATTGCCGGATAATCAATTCTTGATGGAATTGCCGGGCAATTGCCGAATTGCACGGGGAGAATGTGCAAACTCCACACGAACAGTGACCCAGAGCCGGGATCGAACCTGGGACCTCGGCGCCATGAGGCAGCAGCACTGTGCCACCGTACTGCCCTCATTGGTCATTTTTATCCAAGCCCCAAAAGAAAAGCAATTATTTTGTAGCTTCTGATGTGTTCGGCAGGTTGGCTCGACGTTGACTGCAACTGAAAGCAGTGAAGCTCGAAACAGACGTCTGACACCGGAGATGATCCAACACTGTTTTAGTTAACTTGTGGACTGCTGTACATGTTCAGCTGTGGGTTGGCACGCTACTAATCTAACTGATGACCTCTTACTGGCTTGACCAGACTTACTAGCTACCACATGGTAATGGTGCTCACTAGCTTGTGCACTCTGACTGTCTCAGTAGCTGGGTCCTGAGAGAGGGAGAGTCTTAATGCCCTGTGGGCTTTATAATGGTAGTGTCCTGTCTGGTGATTGGTTGTTCTGTGTTGTGTGTTCATTGGTCATCCTGTGTGTCAATCACTGCCTGTCTGCCTCTCATTATATACATGAGTGGATATTATGACACCTCCCCTTTTTAAAAATAAATTTTGGAACGTGGAGGTATATACATGCCTGACTATGTACAAGTGGTGAGTTAATGAACATATGTAGATGGGAAGGTGTCTATCGTGCAGATACAGAGCAAACTGAACAAAATTTACAAGAGTTAAGTCTATAGATTCAGTCTTTGAGGCGGGCAATGAATTCTTGTCGACCGCCGCAGAGGTGGAGCAGGAGACGCCGGCACTTGGACAGGCGGGATCGCTGCCATTGCTGTGGTCTCGTGGACAGGTGGGATTGCTGGAAGATCGGTGGCCTGGTGATGGAGACGTCCAAAGGAAGCATGATAACCGGCGGAGCAATGCGATCAGGTGGTGGGCGGGGAACTCTTCGCAGCGCCCTCCTGTTGCGCCGGAGAATGGAGCCGTCAGCCATTTGAACAATGAAAGACCTTGTGGCGGCCTTCCTGACAACAACAGCTGGGCCGACCAATCTCCCTCAAGCAACTGGATGCGAACAACATCTGTTGGAGCCAGCGCAGGCAGATCCGTGGCATGAGCATCATACGTGATCTTCTGCTGGTCCCTGGATCGCTGCACTTTTTGCAGCACCGTGAGGTGGTCAAGGTCTGGAATATGGATGGTGGAACAGTCGTCCTCAGGTTGCGGTTCATGAGCAGTTGCGCCGGAGACAAACCAGTCGACAGAGGGGTTGCCCTGTATGCCAATAGCGCCAGGTTGAAATCGGAGGCTGAGTCTGCAGCCTTGCACAACAACCGCTTGACAATATGGATCCCTTTCTCAGCCTTCCTGTTTGATTGCAGGTAATGGGGACTGGATGTGATATGACTGAAGTGGTAGGATCGTGCAAAGTCGGACCACTCTTGGCTGTAGAGACATGGACCGTTGTCACTCATTACCGAGAGTGGTATCCCGTGCCTGGCAAATGTCTCTTTGCAGGCTTTGATGACTGATTTGGACGTGAGGTCCAACAGTTTCACCACTTCCGGGTAACTGGAGAAGTAGTCAACCAAGAGCACAAAGTCATGCCCATTGGTGTGAAAGAGGTCTATCCCCACTTTAGACCACGGAGAGGTCACAATTTCGTGCTGTTGCAGTGTTTCCTTGGGCTGAGCTGGTTTAAACTTCTGGAAGGTTCTGCAGTTGAGGACCTTGTCAGCAATGTCCTGGTTGATGGCCGGCCAATAAACCACCTCCCTAGCTCTGTGTTGACATTTCATGACCCCAAGGTGATCCTCATGGATCTGTCCGAGTACCATAGCTTGCATGATTTGAGGAATGACGATCCTATCTAGTTTAAGAAGGATTCCCTCAACAACCGTTAACTCGTCCTTAACGTTAAAGAACTGGGGACATTGCCCCTTTTGCCAGCCATGGGCGAGGTGTTGCATCACGCGCTGCAGAAGAGGATGCTTGGCAGTTTCTTCGCGTATTTGGACAACTCGTTCATCAGTGGGTGGGAGGTTGTTGGCACACAACTGCACCTGTGCCTCTATGTAGATGAAGTCGCCCTGTTCACACGGCGTGGTGATGGATCGGGATAGGGCATCCGCGATGATCAGCTCCTTACCTGGTGTGTAGACGAGTTCGAAGTCATATCGGCGGAGACTAAGAAGAATTCGCTGTAGCTAAGGTGCCATATCATTTAAGTTCTTCTGGAAATGTGGCCTGTGATCTGTTTCCACCGTGAACTTTGGCAGGCCATATGTGTAGTCATGAAACTTGACTATTCCTGTCAGGAGACCCAAGCACTCCTTTTCGATCTGGGCATACCGCTGCTCGTTTGGCGTCATGGCCCTGGAGGCATATGCCACTGGAGCCCAGGACGAGGAGTCGTCTCGCTGTAGGAGCACCGCCCCAATGCCGTCCTGGCTTGCGTCAGTAGATATCTTGGTGTCCTTGGTTGGGTCAAAGAGCGCCAGGACTGGGGCTGTGGTGAGCTTCGCCTTCAGCTCAAGCCACTCCTTTTAATGTGTGGACAGTGACTGGAACACTGTTGACTTCTTTACGAGATGCCGGAGGGCCGTGGTGTGGGCGGCCAGATTGGGAATGAATTTCCCGAGAACATCTACCATTCCGAGGAAGCGGAGGACCGCCTTCTTGTCCTCAGGGGTATTCATGGCGTTGATCGCCAGCACCTTGTCGGCGTCAGGTTGCACACCCTGCTGTGAAATGTGGTCACCCAGGAACTTGATGGCGGATCGACCAAATCAGCATTTGGCCCTGTTGAGCTGGAGGCCGTTTTCATGAATCCGCTGGAAGACCTGTTTGAGACGAGCAATGTGATCCTTGGGCATTGTGGACCAGATGATCACGTTGTCCACATAGACTCGCACCCCCTCGATGCCCTCCATCATTTGCTCCATAATGCGATAAAATACTTCGGATGCTGATAGGATACGAAAGGCATGCGGTTGTAGCAATAGCAGCCGAATGGAGTGTTAAACGTGCACAGCTTCTGACTGGACGCGTCCAGCTGTATTTGCCAGAAGCCACGGGAGGCATCCAGCTTGGTGAAGAATTTGGCATGAGCCATCTCACTGGTTAACTCTTCATGCTTTGGGATCGGGTAGTGCTCTCGCATGATGTTGCGGTTCAGGTCTTTGGGATCAATGCAAATGCAGAGTTCACGAGAGCGTTTTTTTACGCAGACCATGGAGCTGACCCAGTCTGTTGGTTCCGTGACCTTTGAGATGATGCCCTGGTCGTGGAGGTCTTGTAGCTGCTTTTTCAGATGATCCTTGAGAGGCACCCGGTGTGGTTCATGGATCACTGGGGTGGAATTTGGCTTGAGCAATATCTTGTAGCGATATGGGAGCATGCCCATTGCATCAAACACATTGTGGTATTGCGTGGAAATGTCGACTACCTCGGCCTGGAGATTCACATCGGGCAAGGCAGTCGCCGGTGTCGAGGACATGGTGTGGACTCGCTGGACCTGTTTCAGGAGCTTTCAGGCGCGAGCACCGAGCAGGGTCGCTCTGTCAGGCCGGACAATCTCAAATCGTAATGTTGCCTTGATTGCCTTGTGAGATTGCCTTAGTTGCCCTAGCTGACACGATCCACTGGCAGCTATGGCATTGCCATTGTAGTCAAGGGCCTGGCAGGCTGGTGGAAGAATGCTTGGTTGGGCACGGATGCGGTGGAGATCTGACTGTGATATGAGGTTCGCAGACGCGCCGGTGCCCAGTTTAAATCGGATGAGAGTCTGGTTGACTGTGAGGACAGCACCACTCGTTGTTGGGATCCACACTGAGAATCGAAAGGCGGTTTTTAAGGTACGGTGGCGACCAGCTCGCGTGTGGTTATGATGCCCACCTGATATGGAGACTCGAGGCAGTCAGCATCGGGATCTGTTGGGCTTTTGGGATCAGAATCCTGCATGCCTTGTTGTACCAAGTGGACACTTCTGCGCCACAGCTGGGATCGCTGGCTGATGATTGGTGGAACGGACCTGCAGAAGGCCGCCTAATGGCCAGGCTTTCCACACGGTAGACATCACCATCCTTTGGCTGAACATTGCCGCTTTAAATGGGTGGAGCCACAATTCGGACACGTCAAGACGCTGATGTCAGCGCGTTCCGTGCGCCATCGCACACACACAGTGCGGTCGGCCGATGTACGCACCTGCGCATTAGGGTTTTCAGCCTCATCGTCCACCCGGTCATGGCACGCATGCGTAGTGACCTGGGAAAAGCGTGCGAAACAGCCACTCTTCTCAATGCTCAGGCCTTGCGTTTTTGCGATGGCCTGCACCCGTTCTGCCTCGTAGGAGGCCAGTTTTGCAGTTTCTGCCACACTGATGTGGAAGTAACGATTCTTGTCATGCTCATGGACGACTCACGTCTCGATAGCGATGGAGAGGGTCAACTGTTTGATTTTGAGGAGCTGCTGCCGCAGGGAGTCGGAGTGGACCCCGAAAACGATCTGATCCCGGATCATGGAATCAGCCGTCGAGTCATAATTACATGACTGCGCCAGGAGGCGGAGATGGGTCAGGAAGGACTGAAAAGGTTCATTCTTAGCCTGAAGCCTCTGTTGGAAGATGTACCATTCAAAGCTCTCATTCACCTCAATATCGCGGTGGCTGTCGAATTTTAGCAGAACTGTCTTGAACTTCGTCTTGTCTTCGCCATCGGCAAACGTAAGTGAGTTGTAGATATGGATGGCGTCGACAAGAACAGCACGATCTTCCTGGCATCCGATGCTGCCTCGGGGTCGGAGGCCTCGATATACAGGAGGAACTTTTGCTTGAAGATTTTCCAATTGGCGGCGAGGTCGCCGGAGATGCGGAGCTGCGGAGGAGGCTGGATGTTTACCATTTCGCTGGATGGCTGCTTGCTGGTTGTTGCAGATTCACTCGTGGAGGTTCGTTAGGATTAATAGCTCTCTGGTACCATGATGTGTTAGGCAGGTTGGCTCAACGTTGACTGCAACTGAAAGCAGTGAAGCTAGAAACAAACGTCTGACACCAGAGATGATCCAACACTGTTTTAGTTAACTTGTGGACTGCTGTACATGTTCAGCTGTGGGTTGACACTCTACTAGTCTAACTGATGACCTCTTACTGGCTTGACCAGACTTACTAGCTACCGCATGGTGATGGTGCTCACTAGCTTGTGCACTCTGACTGTCTCAGTAGCTGGGTCCTGAGAGAGGGAGAGCCTTAATGCCCTGTGGGCTTTATAGTGGTGGTGTCCTGTCTGGTGATTGGTTGTTCTGTGTTGTGTGTTCATTGGTCATCCTGTGTGTCAATCACTGCCTGTCTGCATCTCATTATATACATGAGTGGATATTATGACAGCTTCTACTTTTAATGTTTTGTGCTCTAAATGTGGAAATCAGTCGAGATGAAGGAAATATTTCTTCAGTTTGGGAGTTCATGTCAGCATAATGTCGTTCCAGGTCAGGTGCAACATCATAGGTGCAGAATTGGGTCTCTTCAACTGCCTCCCAAAATTTACTTCAACCCCAGCTTCAAGCAGTGACCCCCTACTGCACCAATCTTCCTATCAACAATTGATAAAAGCTCTGAGAGTGAATTTGTTAATTTAATCATAATTAGCCGGCAATTTTTAAAGAAACGGTAGCATTGTGGATAGCATAATTGCTTCACAGCTCCAGGGTCCCAGGTTTGATTCCGGCTTGGGTCACTGTCTGTGCGGAGTCTGCACATCCTCCCCGTGTGTGCGTGGGTTTCCTCCGGGTGCTCCGGTTTCCTCCCACAGTCCAAAGATGTGCAGGTTAGGTGGATTGGCCATGCTAAATTGCCCTTAGTGTCCAAAATTGCCCTTAGTGTTGGGTGGGGTTACTGGGTTGTGGGGATAGGGTGGAGGTGTTGACCTTGGGTAGGGTGCTCTTTCCAAGAGCCAGTGCAGACTCGATGGGCCAAATGGCCTCCTTCTGCACTGTAAATTCTATGATTTAAATCAAACTTGGGATAACTTTAAATGTAAGTTCCATAGCGAAAAAGATAGTGTGCTAACCCACTGCAACATCCTGTCCTCACAATTTTGTTAATGTAAACGTGCAGCAAGTACTAGAAGCAATGATTAAATCTGGCTTTCTCTTGTCATTGCAGCTATTCAAAGACTCACTTTAATAGAATTACATAATCTTATGAAGAATGAAGCAGATGGCAATAATTGCTGCAAATTCTATATCACGTATACTAAATTAGCAGCAGAATATCTTAATAGTGAATAGATTTTTCTTCCTATAATTATGCATAATTCTCAAAAGAAGTGATTTGTGAGAATTTGGTTTTAAACCAATCTATAAAGCAGTTATGTATTTATCAAAGTTAGCATTCATTGCCTACTTCTCTTTAAGGTTCTTATACCGCTGCAATCTATGTGGTGAAGATACTCCCACAGCACTGTTAGATAAGGAGTTCCAAGATTTTAACCCAGCAACAATGAAATAATGCAATGTATTTTTAAGTCAGGACTGTGTAATTTGGAGGGGAGCTTGTTCCTCTGCACCTGCTGCCCTTGCTCTTTAAGTTGTTGGGCTTGAGAAGTCCTGGAAAAGAACCTTTGATGATTTGCTCTAGTGCTTCCTGTAGATAGTACACACTGCAGCCAACTTACGGTGGTGACAAAGGGAATGCAGGCTGCTAATTGTTCTGGATGGCATTAACCTTTTACAGTTCTTTTGGAATTGCAACCATCCAGTGAAGTGGAGAATATTCTATCACACTACTGACTTGTGCCTTGTCGATGGTAGACAACCTTTCGGAAGTCAGGAGCTATTGTTCGCTGCAAAATTCCCAGGGTGCAATTCAGCGGATATATTTCTAAATGTCACCTTGAGTGAGTTTGGCGAGGTGTTTAGCGTGGGTCACATTGGCGAGATCGCGGCCTGTATTCAATCGCCCTTAGTCCTAAAAATGAGACCCCACGTGAATCTCGACATGACTGGGCCCCTCGACGTCTGATTCACCCGACTCATGCCTCAGCTGTTCGCCACTAACTAGTCTGAGCTGTTTTAAACGCTCCCTCACCATTCATTCCCAGTCAACACACGGGGATGGCAGTGTGCAGACCTAACCAGGCTTTGCAACGCCATCGAAGGGGTCAGAGAACCAACAGTGGGGTCAGCAATATTGCCTGCGAGGCAGTGACAACTTCAGTCAGTGTTGGCAGCGTGACCAGGAAGACAACCGCCCAATATCGTAAGAAGACAAATGACCTGCAATGGGCTGCATGAGTAAGTTACCACCTCTCTCCCCTGCCATCTGTTCCACCTACCACCCCTAAATTTCCCCCAAAAAAACCTCCCCCCCCCATCCACTGTCGGGCAATCGCACTCTCCCAACATCCAAACTTCAAGCTTGTTTCTCAGAGCTCACTGGCTCCCACCAGCACAACCCCTTCATGTCCAGGTGCAGTGCCCACACCTGCTATAGACCCCTCCTGCCCCATCAAGTGCGCTGCACACAATGCCCTCTCTTTGTACCCATAGGAGAAGATACCCCATAATAAGAGTGAAAGGGTGAAGATGGGGTAGGATTCTCAGAGATCCGAGTCCTCATCCCCGATGAGAAACATGCCCTGGAGATGGCGAGGTTGCCAGAGGAGAGACCAGTTTCCGACAGTGGGTTGATCTGTGCCAGGGAAGTGAGGATCCCCTCTCCCTTCATCCAGATGACCTGTCAAGTGGGTTGTTGATGTCTCGTAAAATTATCCTTCCCTCTCACTGACCACATATCCATTGTCTTGCAGGATCACCATCTGATGAGGACGGGTCTTACACCCGCTGCTGCCACCCAAGAGAACGCCACAGAGAAGAGCTCCAAGGATAAGTTGGGTGGTGCATCACAGCTATCACCCGTAGCTTCCACCATGGCAGAGATACACACCTCGGTGGAAGACATGCATGGACAGGTCATAGGGGCACTCTGGTGAGCACCACAGAGCTGCTGAAGCACATCAGGTGGAGGCAAGATCATCCAAAGGATACAACAGTCGGAGGTCTGCTGGATACCAGGAAACATCTGGGTCCCAGTCAGATGTTGAGGTTCAGGAGGGAGTGTCAGCGACATCCCAGCGACTGCAAGACCGATTGGAGGAGTCCCAAAACTTTCAGGTGCAGGAGATGGTGCTGGCAATGTGTGGCACCCAGGCCAACACAGCTCTAGTGGCGACTGCATTTGGAAACCTGGAGCACGACGTTAGCGGCTTGAGTGGTGGTGTGCAAGGCATGGCTCAGTCTGTGACCACCATGCTGAGGGCCTCAACCTCATGTTCCACCTGGGGGCTGCCACCAAAGAGCTGATGGCGAGCTCCAGTTCTTTCGAATCCCCACTTCCTGGCACTGATACATCTCAAGGGCAGCAAGCATAACAGGGTGGCACGGCAATGTCTATGACACCAGTACGTTGACCAGGGCTCTGGCTCCACGCTCTCAGAGGTCGTCCGTCAAGGGAATCAAAGGCCACAGGGTGCAGTTGGCAACTGGTCACCTCTACCTCAGATGTGCATCCTGCGGGCACACCGAGATGTAGCACTAGACCACGGAGGTTCAAGGCGATTGAGGAGCACTGAGTGGGCACTGGTGTGGTCGGTTTTTGTAGCTAAGGGAAATGTAAATCTGTTACAAAATGTTCACCATTAAAATATCTCCCACCCTCAGTACAGTGGTCCAAGAACAAAAGCCCCCGATACAGACTCAGTCATAAGGATGGGTGTGAGCATGCTGTCAGTACAAAGACTGGAGACAAACTTTATCAAATCCTGAGGAGCACCAGACCTACCTTCACAGTGAGTGATCCTTCCTTATATAGTGACCCACTGACTGGCCCAACACAGGCCCATTATCCTGGAATGCTGTTACACAGACCCTTGAATCATGGGACAGGGTGGTTGGGGAGGGGGCAGTGTGATTGGGGAAATTGGGGGAGGGGGTGATGCAGGGATGGTGTTGAGTTAATGACACAGCATTGACCTAGGAGAATTTGGAGATGATGAGGGCCACCCTGGAATCTCGGAATCCCGCAGCAGCCCGTCCTCCATCCTCTGGCTCCTCCTTGGGCTCGACCTCCAGCCCCTACTGGTCCATGTCCTCTTCCTCCTCAGACAAGGCTGCTTGTCCCTCGGCCTTCCCTTCCTCCTCCTCCAGCATGTCGCCCCACTGCAGTGCCAGATTGTGGAAGGCACAAAGGGCCACCATAAAGCAGGATGCCCTATGGGGGATGTAATGCAGGGCACCGCCAGAGCGGTCCAAGCATCAGAACCACATTTTCAGCAGCCTGATGCACTGATCAATGACAGCACGGGTGGCAACGTGGGCCTCATTGTATTGGGTCTCCGCCTTGGTCTCAGGCCTCTGCATCGACATCATCAGCCGTGTCCTCAGCGGGTATCCCTTACTCCCATGAGCCAACCCATCATCCTGGGGTGGCTCTCAAAGACACCGGATATCTACAAGTGCCCCAGGATGTAACTGTCGTGCACGCTCCCTGGATAGCGGTCAAACACGTGCATGATTCTGAAGAGGCCATTGCACACAATTTGAGCATTCAGCGAGTGGATCCCTTCCTGTTAATATAGGGCACTCCCTGATGCCTGGTGCTTGTAGGGTGACATGCGTGCCTTCGATTGCCCCTGGGCCTGGGGCATCGTGGTGATGGTAGTTAATCCTGCAGCCCGGGCATCTTGGAGGGCCTGATCCAGATCGAAGGTGATATAGTCTGATGCTCGGGAATATTGAGCATCCGTCACCTCCCAGATGTAGCTGTGGGCCGAAGGTTATGATATGCCACACTGGTCCCTGCTCGAGCCCTGGAATTACCCAGTGGCATAAAGGCTTACGGCTGCAGTGACCTTCACGGCCACTGGGAGCAGGTGTCCCCCTTCTCCACAGGATGCCAGGTCCATGAGGACATGGAACAGGTGCCACACTGTCTCTGCTGAGACAGAGTCTTTTGAAGCACATGCTCTCCATAAGCTCATGGAAGGACCAATGACACCTTGGCCCGTTGCTGCCTTACCCGTCTGGCTCTCTCCTCAGCCTGATGGGTGGCCGGATCTTCAGGGTGTGTCCAGCCCCTGCACATGTGGTGCCGCCTCCAGCCTGCATTGGCATTGCTGCCTTCTCCGGCATCTGCCTGCCTTGACTTCCACTAGCACAGTAAGGGCAACCTCCGTGGGATCTACACAAGCAAACATTTTTGTTCCTGGAGATTGGAATTGGGAGAGTGAGACTAACAATCAATTAGGGCTTCCATCTCGGGACCTTGACATCGCCCAGGCCCCTCTACCCTTACCATAACTGCCCGCCTTCTCTCAGAGTGCTATCCAGCGAGCCAGTTGTGCTGGAAAACCTTGCCCTGTACAGTCACCCCCCAGCCATATCTGGAACACATATCTCTACCAGCAACATAGGGGAGACCACATTCGGCTGCTCTGCAATCATCCAGACAGTTACCCATCAGCCACAAGAGGATACTCAGTAGTGAAACCCTACTCTTTAGTGTTTGATTGTTGACAGCTGCCTCTATGGTACTGCTGCTGTGCTGCCTCAATGGGCTTAAGTGGGGTGCAGACTCGATGAGCTGAATGGCCTCCTTCTGCAATGTAAATTCTACAATTCTCTGACACTCCTAGAACTCAGCCATACTGTTCAGGCATCAGAGATTGCAAGACATGCAGTCCACTAATCATCCTCTGAAATATAGCAACTGTGCCTTCGAGGAGGCACATGAGAAGTGCTGTCATAACTAAGGCTAATTCCTTCTTTCAAATAGCCTTCGGCTGTGAAGCTAGAAGCTGCTCACAGTCAAAGAGGTGAAATTGACTTTCATGAGAGAAGCTGCAGCAGGGCTCTGTCCTGGGGAGTTTGGTAGGATAGACAGTTACAGCTGTAGTTGCCTTTATGTGTCTCCACAATATTTAAAGATGGTTTGAAGGCCTCGCAGACCCAAAAGCCCTCACGTCCCCAGCCCAGGGGCAACCCCTGACCTCAAACATCCCAGCCCCCCGACCAAGTCTAGCCCTTGAAGGACTTGAAGGACCCCCCCCCCAGCATTGGGGCAGCAGCTCCAATGCCCCTGAGCTGCATGCCGGTAAATGGAAGGAGTTGCTCACCTTCTCATCTCCCCTCGTTAGCCATTGCACCAGCTTCACGTTTTTGTAAAGAAGTACAAAACGACGCCCACATGACTTCTCGCTGGGGAGTCGAGTAACTCCCAGAAAGTCGCAGCATTCAACTTCAATCTTGTTAATGAGATTGAAATGAATGTAAATTAGGTTAAATGATATTCTTGACAGTTTTGGGTGCGATCTGGAACTCTCCATTGGAACCGGGCCAGGTGAATTGCAAAACATTTTCCTAGGACAGGCATGATGTAGGGGTGAAAGCAATTTTTCAAGACAGTCACTATATTCTTCAGTACCTGAAGCTTTTATTGAAGTTACTACATTTAAAGGCTAAAATTCCTTTCTTTGCTCATTTTAACAACAAAGATTAAACATAAGTAAAAATATATGAAATTAATAGCTTCAAATGAACTAGCCTATACTTCTCTCTAGGTAGTCTAGTATTGAATCTCTTGTATCATAAGGGTTGCTACTTTTTACTGGTCTATTTTATGGTTACAAAGAAGAGACAGGTTTGGGGTAAAATAAAACACACCCACTAACTTAAAGTGATTGTTATTTCATAGTTCCCTCGTATCAAAGAGTCAGAGCCTTTAAACTTCCAGCAAATGTAATTAAATTTTCTCCAATGTAAATAGAGGTCACTGGCAGCAGAGGTTAAATAAGCATCCAAAATATCTGCTTTAGTGAACTGTGAAATAAACTGCATTCTCCATGGATCTGAACTTGATTTGGAATTCTAATTCATTTTAACAATCATAACACGAGAACACATTGATTAGAAGCCATCTAAGGCCGCGCTATATAACGCCATTTAAACTATCTTAACTCCGATGTTTATAAAGTAAAATTCATTTCAAAACAATAACAGAATTATTCATGGCTGGAATTCTCCAGCTGTTGGGAATCTCGGGGTGGGATTCTCTGATCCTGAGGCTAAGTGTTGACGCCGTCGGAAACGCCGCCGCGTTTCTCAATAGCGTCAACACGGCCTCAGGATCAGCAATTCTAACCCCTACAGGGGGCCAGCACGTCACTGGAGCGGCCCATGCCACTCCAGCTGCTGATCCTGGCATCAACTGGGTGCCGCAGGTTCCGCGCATGCGCAATGGCACCGGTGCCAACGTGCGCATGCGTAGTGGGACCGGCGCCAATGCGCACATGCGCGGTGGCTCCCTTTTCCACGGCAGCAATGACGCAACATAGATCATAGAATTTACAGTGCAGAAGGAGGCCATTCGGCCCATCGAGTCTGCACCGGCTCTTGTAAAGAGCACCCTACCCAAGGTCAACACCTCCACCCTATCCCCATAACCCAGTAACCCCACCCAACACTAAGGGCAATTTTGGACACTAAGGGCAATTTATCATGGCCAATCCACCTAACCTGCACATCTTTGTGACTGTGGGAGGAAACCGGAGCACCCGGAGGAAACCCACGCACACACGGGGAGGATGTGCAGACTCCGCACAGACAGTGACCCAAGCCGGAATCGAACCTGGGACCCTGGAGCTGTGAAGCGATTGTGCTATCCACAATGCTACCGTGCTGCCATAGGGCTACAGGGGCCGGCACAGAAGAAAGGAGGCCTACAGCCCGAGAGGCCGGCCCACCGATCGGTGGGCCCCGATCGTGGCCTAGGCCACAACGGAGGCCCCCCCCAGGGGTCTAACCCCCCATCTCCCCCCACAGGCCGCCCAGGACCCTTCCACGCTGAGGTCCCACTGGCTGAGAGCAGATTAGAATGGCACTGGCGGGACTCGGGATTTTTGCTGCGGCCGCTCGGCCCATCCCTTGCCGAGAATCAGCGGGGGGGGGGGGGGGGGGCGCATAGAACAGCCCCCGACCAGCACCGCACTAACCACGCTGGTGCCAATGGCACCGATTCTCCGCTCTGCGAATAGAAAAAATTCTATTTTTTAATTAATTTTTATTGAAGTTTTCAAGTTTTTACAATTACTGCATCAAAAGGAAAGAAAAAGAGAAAAAATTAGGCGTCAATGCACATATCAGAGGCCATTGCAAGCATAGGACTAAATAAGACCTAATGAGTCGGGAACAACATCTCCTAAACGTTCCTTTCACGGATGCAAGATCCGTTTGCACCAAAACAGTCAACAACACAGAGTTATAACATGTGAGTCCAGAAATAAGGAGGAATTATATTGATATCCACAATGCAAACGGCCCGAGGTTAAGAAGGATACCGTAAGATCCTAGCCGGAAAGGGGGGAATCCCGTACCAGAGAATTGGGAGCCATCAGGGCACCTCGTGAAAGGGAGGGACCCTGGGAGGGAGGGCAAGCCACTCTACCCCCATTGCCACAACACCCACCCCATCATCCAGGTCTACTCAGGAAAGAAGGGTAAGGCTACCTAAGAGAAACAAGCACGGATACTCTGAATCCAAATTCAAAGAAAGAAATAAGAGAAAACAAAACAAAACTGGTTAGCTCTAATTGGGGGGATCTATCTCGATCACAGTAGGTCAAACTAACCCTATCAACTCCAACTCACCACCCCTCACCCCACTCCGACTCCACTCATCTTCCTTCCAAGCGAGACAAGGGGGGAGACAACAAAAAGCACCCTCCTCCTTCCACCACAAGTATTGTCAGACAATATCAGGCCCAAATACATATAGGATGAAGATAGTACCAGCCCTACATTCAACATTCGACTTAACATGATATGAACTTGTTAAATCAGGATAAACAATGGGACAGGCTGTCACAACAACATTATTCACTTCCCTGTAAACGGAAACAATTGACAACATAACGTACCAACGTAAGCAACAGAGGGCAAAGTCCAGGATATCAAACAGGATGCAGAAATGCAAGGCAGCCCTCAGGATAAAGACCTCTTTACTATTGCACGACAAAGTCAAAAGCAAGGATGGGGCAGGATCAGAAGCAATAAACACTCTTCAGGATCTGTCAAGGACTCAAACGATCGAAGCATGAGACACCATCATTCCACCATCCTGTCTCACGAGAACCCAGGCAGTTAACAACCTAGCGTCCGGCTACGGGAGGGTGGGGGGGGATGACTTGACTGGTCCGGCCACATCCAACCCCTCGCGACCGACATCCGAAACAGGACAACACAAGACACGTGGTCGGAAAGGCCATATCAGCCCCAATCCTCAAAGAGAGGATTAGATATGCTCCATCGAATTTCTCTGGTGCAAAAACCTCCTAGTGCACCTCCACTGCCTCCAAAAAGCACCACACATCTCTTGGAATTACGCCTTGATGGTCTGTACCTCAGAGCCAAGATTTTCTGCCAAGGTTTATATATCCTTATTTTCTGACCCACCCAAATCTTTGCAGAATTGTATGCCCTTTTTTCAGTTGATATCTTCCTTAACTTCCTTAATTAGCCATGGATGGTGCATCCTTCTTGTAAACTCTTTCTTTCTCCATGGGATATATCTTCGTTGAAATATATGAAATATCTCCTTAAATGTATGCTTAGCAATCGTCTTACCTTTTAACCCACTTTCCCATTCCACTGTAGCTTCATATCTTTGCAATTACCTTTAAGTTTAAAACACAAGTTTTCGACCAACGGTCCTCACCCTGCAACCTAATGTGAAGTACTATTATGCTGTAATCACTGCATTTTAGAGAATCCTACTTCATTATTCCTGTTCTGTATTCTTTCCAATTCTCCCTCTCTAGGAACATTTATTTGACATTAAAGGTCCATATAAATACAATCGGGGCAGCACGGTGGGGCAGTAAGTAGCACTGCAGTCTCACAGTGCTGAGGTCCCAGGTTTGATCCCGGCTCTGGATCACTGTCCGTGTGGAGTTTGCACATTCTCCCCGTGTTTACGTGGGTTTCGCCCCCACAACCCAAAGAGATGTGGAGGGTAGGTGGGTTGGCCACGCTAAATTGCTCCTTAATTGGAAAAATGAATTAGGTACTCTAAATTTATTTTTTTTAAATTAAAAAATATATATAAATACAATCAGCTGGATTCTCCGTTGGCGGGTCCTCCATTATCCGGTAGCGCACTCATACCAGTGGATTTCCCGACGGTGTGGGGGTGCCCAAAATGGAGGATCACGCCGATGGAGAATCCAGCTGATTGTATTTATATTGACTTTTAATGTCATATAAATATTCCAAAAGAGGGAGAATTGGAAAGAATAAAGAACAGGAATGGTGAAGTCGGATCCTGTAAGTAGGATCCGTTGGCCGGCTGCCGGGATGGAGAATCCCGTTGCCGGCAATGGCGTGCCGCACCAGAAAACAGGTGCGGCGGGATGGGGAATCCCACCCAATTTGTCTTTGTTGTAAATCACTGCATAAAGTGCTGGGACTGGGCGGAACGCTGGCGCAGTGGTTAGCACTGCTGCCTCACGGCGCTGGGGATGCGGGTTTGATCCTGGCTCCGGGTCACTGTCCGTGTGGAGTTTGTATATTCTCGCCGTGTCTGCATGGGTTTCACCCACACAACCCAAATGATATTCAAGGTAGGTGGATTGGCCATGCTAAATTGCCCCTTCATTGGAAAAAAATAATTGGATACTCTTAAAAAAAAAATTTTAAATAAAGTTCTGTGGCACATAGATCAGGATACTCCTAAACTCTGTTATCTTGGTCAGGCAGCAATACAGGTGCTACAATTGGCCTTAAAATCCCAGGGTTGGAAAGAGACAGAAAAAAAGCTCAGGGTTCCTGCTCCTACTTGCTAACCAATAACACCTCCTGGAAAATGAAAACAAATAGGTTGAAAATCAAATCCAGCTCAGGTATGTCGTTAAATATCCAGTAACACTCAAGGTGTAGCTGACACATGAACTTGGGCAGGTTAGCAGCACAGAGAATCATAGAATGAGGGTCTGGCCTTTGGAAGAGATCGAGAGCAAATCTGGGGGAAGATATGTATCAAGAGGGAAACACATGTTGCCATAAAAGCCATTTTGGTAACAGCGCATGTAATTTCTGAAAAGTCGGAAAGGAGGCAAGACTGCTCTACTAGTTCAGGCAACTTTCTATGTATGAGTCACGCTGGGAGATAGTAAAATCGGTAGGGAAGATTGAAGCCTGAGTGCCTGTCACCTTTCCAACCACTCCACCAATTAAATCAGGGATGGGAAGGTCCAGGATGCCTTTTCCTCCTGGAGGCCATTAAGCGTTGGCTATTCAAAGATCTCATCCAGCCCCCACTGGGACTCTTCCAGTGACATGAAATGCTATATGCCATGAGGATCCACACCAATGGGGAGGTGTTCCTCCTGATTAGGCTGCCCTGTAGCCCACGGAAGACACCACCCCACCCCATGGCAAGTGCTTCCCCTAATGAAAGGACCCTCTGCCTGCCATAATGACGCTGCCTCACCGACAAAATTGCCAAACTTGTGTGCATGGTAAGTCCTTCACTTAATTTAGCTTTCATTCTAGTACAACAGGTTAATCCAACATATGACACTAACCCATACAAACTAGCTGGCTGGTGTAGGTTCCGGAGCTCCAGGATTAGGAAGCGAAAATCTCCTTGATCCTGAAATTACATTTCCATAGACTTCAGGTGAAGAGAGGATAGAGTTTACCTGTGATGGCCTCTGTGAATGAATACCCCACTAACAGACCCACACATGACTTCACAATGGGACGAAGAAGAAAATTCCCGAAAAGCAAGACTTTATTAAAGTACTGGGTATGTAGGAGTATTTGAAAGGAGTGATATTAAGAGAGATTTGCCAATTATCAAACCACTGGGACAGGAAAAAAAAAGGCATGGGGCGGGGGGAAATGGTTTGGAGGAGAGGGGGGTCACAGTCTGGATGTCTAATCCATATGCATGGAGGTGGAGAGCGAGGGAGGGAAGGAGAGAAAGAAGGAAGGAAGGAAAATTGTGCTTAAATTACATTTTCCATGTCCTTGGGAGATCAAAAAGCAGTTTAGAGGCAATTAACACAGCAACCAATTCAGGTAAAGCAGGGTTGCATGAACTGTATGGTGATGAATGACTAAAGCATTTTGTTTGTGTTGGTTAAGAGATTAAATATTATATATATACTCTGATATATAGTGATAGAATTTACAGTCTGATTGGTTCCTATCATCAAAACTCATCAATTTCAAAAACTCTTCTGCGGCATCAAGTAGACTTGATTGAATGCTTTTTTTAAATGTTATTTTTTTTATGGGATGTGGGCTTCGCTGGCTAGGCCAGCATTTATTGCCCATCCCTAATTGCCCTTGAGAAGGTGGTAATGAGCTGCCTTCTTGAACCGCTGCAATCCATGTGGTGTAGGTAAACACCATTATTATTAGTGTTATTGAGGAGCGAGTTCCAGGATTTTGACCCAGCGACAGTAATGGAATGGTGATATATTTCCAAGTCAGGATGGTGAGTGACTTGGAGGGGAACCTTTGTCAGTTACAATGCTGCACGAAGTGGACAGGGCAAGCCTTTAATCCATCTCCATCCTTGCTCCAAACCAAATTCAAATTGAGTCCAGGATCCAAGCTGACAAGATCAGGCATTTCACCTCATCCCATGAGTCTGATGCCCTCCCATGAATATTGCCGAGCTGTCAGAAATCAAACTATTCTTCTGAAACCTTGCAGAGGACAAAACACAAACCAAACTTCTGGGCACGATTCAACTAATTGGGAACAAAGTCCCATAGCGAGCATTGTATAAGAGGCTTCAGTGGGGAACGCAGAGCCCAGGCCGCACATAGCCCCGTTTTGCACACTGGGGAGCTACACTCGCCGGAACTCCCCCCCACAGTGTAGCGAGAGATTGGGATGTCACAAAAGTGGCATCCTGATCGCCGAGGCACCCGAAATGACCTCCCACCAGCCCAAATGCATTATGGGAGGGTACCCGACCCTGACCCCCCCCCCCCCCCCCCCCCCCCCCCAACACCTACACAGGGCACCCCAGCCCAATCACATGTGCGCAAGAAATACCAGCGTGGCAATGCCAATCTGGCACCCTGGCAGTGCCTATGCCAGGTGGCAGTGCCACCCAGGCAGCACCAAGTCATCACCCAGGTGGCACTACCAGTGTATCCATGTGGCACTAGCAGTGCCAGGACATCACCCTGCCCAAAAGGCATGCAGCTTGGGGCCTCCAATCCCCTGGGTGCCATTCCATTGTCCACGTTTGTGGGGACCAGTACTGAACAGTGCTTGCCAGAGATTGTCCGAGGCGAAGGGGATAAATCACAAAGCCTCAGTCCCTGGGGAATCTGCATATTAGAGTCAGACTAGCTGTCTGAGTCTAATATGCAGATTTGCCAAAAAGTGATCCCGTCCATAATGGGCAGTATTTACATCGCAATGTCTCACAAGATCACGTTAGATCTCGCAAAGCCACGGTGAGCTGGGTAGATCCTGGGAGCGAGCTCTCCTGGCTTTTATAGGTGAGCTGCATGGCCATTGTATCGCGTCCACGGTAGCATGGTAGCACAGTGGTTAGCACAGTTGCTTCACAGATCCAGGGTTCTAGGTTCGATTCCCGGCTTGGGTCACTGTCTGTGCGGAGTTTGCACGTTCTTCTTGTGTCTGCATGAGTTTCCTCCGGGTGCTCCGGTTTCCTCCCACAGTCCAAAGATGTGCAGGTTAGGTGGATTGGCCATGATAAGTTGCCCTTAGTGTCCAAAAAAAGGTTAGGTGGGGTTACTGAGTTACGGGGATAGGGTGGTGGCGTGGGCCTAAGTAGATAGGTTAGGTGGGGTTATTAGGTCTCCAAGTGGGTCGGTGCAGACTCAATGAGCTGCATGTCCTCCTTCTGCACTGTAAATTCTAAGTTCTATGTTGTATTAACAGCATTTTCCTTCCACAGATGCTGCTTTTCCTGGGAGTATTTCCATATATTTTACTTGTATTTCAGATTTCCAACATCCCCAGAATTTCACCTCATGTTTGATAATAAATTGATTAATTAGAATGAAAAGCATGACCGTTTTTGGTCAGACTTCCATAGTGGGAGGCAGGTTCAGAGTGATAAAATTACATTGTCCTTCAAATGCTCTGAATGAAATGTGTCCCTTCTTTAGGAGGAAACTGCTTGAAGCAGAACTAAGCCGGATTATTTTCTTTACGCTCCAAAAACTTTACAGCGCCGCTCAACATATGCCGGGTGAGACGCTTGAGCTGAGATTACACATACAACATTTATCGACAAGTATTGTTACAAAAAGCCTGTCGAAGCCATCGTGTTCCAACCCTCATAAAGTTCATTTGGTGATGAATTGTCCAATGCAATGTTGAATTTCTCCAACAGCCAAATTATATCATTGTTTTCCAATCATGTTTTTTAGTGCTAATATCATGATATTGCAGTGCTGTCTAACCCCGCCTTCAGGGATTGGAGACACGGAAACCCGACAGCGCAAAGGAGGCCATTCAGCTATCGCGTCTGCACCAATGAGCACTTACCCTTGTCTACTCCCCCATCCACCCTGCCCTAAACCCGTAATCTAACCTGTACATCCCTGGGCACTAAGGGGCAATTTATCGTGGCCAATACACCTAACCCACACGTCTTTGGACTGGGCGGAAACTGGAGCACCCGAAGGAAACTCATGCAGACACGGGGAGAATGTACAAACTCCACACAGACAGTGACCCAAGGCCACAATTGAACCTGGGTTCCTGGTGCAGTGGAACAGCCACTGTGCTAAGGTGCCACCCACCGGCATCCAGCTGCCTCTATGTCCTATCGCAGAAATGCAAAAGTTCAGAAACATTGAAATGTGATATTTTGAGAACTATTTCATGAACCCTCGTCTAATTTTATGGGCACACACTCAAAGTAATTAACTTCTTTCCCGTGGAAGCTGGGTTTGGTTTGACAAAGATTAGGTGGCCAGCTGGAAATTTGATTGAATATCTGTGGGAGGGTGAAAAGTTTGGTGGGGGTGGGGTGGTGGTGGGGTGGGGGGGGGGGGGGGGGGGGGGGGGGGGGGGGGTGTTGAAAGAGGGGTGAGGGGGCTCAGTGAATGCTCCAGCTGTTTGGTCATCTCTTCACTTGCAGAAAGTGAGATATCTCGGGCAGTAGATACAAAAGTCTGAGAACACGCACGAACAGACTCAGAAACAGCTTCTTCCCCGCTGTTACCAGACTCCTAAACAGCCGTCTTATGGACTGACCTGATTAACACTACACCCCTGTATGCTTCACCCGTTATGTAGTTACATTGTGTACCTTGCGTTGCCCTCTTATGAATTTTATTTTATTTTATTTTCAAGTACTTAATTTGATTTGTTTTGATTTATTGTCACATGTACCGAAGTACAGTGAAAAGTATTTTTCTGCGGCCGAGGGAACATACACAGTGCGCACACAGTAGACAAAAGAATAATTAACAGAGAACATTGACAAATGGTCTGTTGAGCTGCTCGCAGAAAAATATTTTTCAGTGTACCTCGGAACACGTGACAATAAACAAATCCAATCCACTTGGCTAGCATCAGAAACAAAACTCGTAAATCACAATTGATGCTCAATAAGATTGCTCAATAAAACTACAAAGACTTCAAATCACAAATTTTACAAGCGTAGTTTTCTGCTCAAGCACCTAGTGCAAAACACTGATAAGAAAGGATACTGTCTTATATCTGAAGCTGCTCGAAGAAATCAGCTCGTCAGATGTCCAATTTGGTGAGTATAGCTGGTTGCGGTGAAATGCACAAGCTCAGTGGCACAAAATGAGCTCGCAGTATCTGCAACATTCATATAACACCAGGAACTGACACTGAAATATCACTGCAGGCGCCATGCTAATTAAACTGTAATTAACAGGTTTCAAAATCACGTTATACCTGTCAGTTTCAAGGGGTGCTATTGTGGAGGGGGAAACCTTTGAAGTCTCACCTTATAAACAGAGCACAATGATATAATCAGCGGCACTCCGACACCACCACTGATTGCATCCGCTGCTCCTTATTTAAAGACAAACCTGCTCACTTCCTTTCTCTTTAAGACCTTCTTTAAAACCAAACTCTTCAAGAAGATGGTTTCTACCTCATTCTTTGGCTTTCCATTCATTTTTCTTTCTGCCTCTGTGATTGTTTTGATGTAAAAGGTGTTGGTTAATTGCAAGTTCCTGCTTTTATTGATGTGGCTGGGTGTATATGGCTGGACTTTCATCATTGAGGCTTGAGGGTAGCAGGAGTTGGGAAATTTCTCAGCTTTGTGCATCCACCTCGAGAGGAAGGATTTCCATTCTGGGGTGGGTGGGTGGGTGGGTGGGTGGGTGGGTGGTGTGCAGGCGCTAACAGGAGTCAGGCCCAATGCGGTGCCTGGAAACAGTTCAGAAGCAGCCACAGGAGTTGTCAAGTGCGGACGCAGCATGACCTCAGTGATTTGGCCCAGCTGTAATAAAAAGGCCCTCTAACCCTCAGCCCTCAATCTTCCTCACCTCCCACTTACAATTAATGCCCTGTCCATGCCAGCTCATTCCTTCTACCCACCCCGCAAGGCCTTTGTATCCTTCATGTCAAGCTGTGCCCTTCCATCCAGCCCCCATGGTGCCACACACTCTCAATGACAAGCTATGGCATTTTTGTCCTATACAATATGCCATTTCTGCATGTATGTTGGCACACACAACCATATCAGCATGGACTGGATAATCAAAATCTCAGCATTACACAGGTCGGCAGCTTTGGGACTTCATTTACATGGTGTTCATGTGAGGTTATGAAGGACTTCTTCCAATGAGTGTTTGCAATATATTGAGGCCAATGGTTCCTATACATTGAGTGAGTGGATGGACTTCAGCTGAAGAAAGTGTCCCAATGTTGAATTGGAGCCATGATGACATGGCTGCAGTAATGACACCCTGCACCTGAGGGAATCTTGGTACTTGGGCAAAGGCCATGGCTTTCTGCGGTTGGCATGTCAAATCTGCAGGGAAACTAATTTGATGCACACATTGTGGCGCTAACAATTATAGTCAAAGACGAGAGACAAGTTCAATCGAGGCTTTATTGCTGTGTGGTGCTATCCCTCCGGCTGCAACTGTAGACTAGAGTCTGAGTGACTCATATGCATATTTATACACATCTGTGGGCGGAGCTAGCTGGCAGGGGCTTACCGGAGGAACCTGTATTACAGGTACAGCCATACATCCCCCGACTGCAAGTATGCATATCTACAGCACGGGCAACACGGTAGCATGGTGGTTAGCATAAATGCTTCACAGCTCCAGGGTCCCAGGTTCGATTCCGGGCTGGGTCACTGTCTATGCGGAGTCTGCACGTCCTCCCCGTGTGTGCGTGGGTTTCCTCCTGGTATTCCGGTTTCCTCCCACAGTCCAAAGATGTGCGGGTTAGGTGGATTGGCCATGCTAAATTGCCCGTAGTGTCCTAAAAAGTAAGGTTAAGGGGGGGGGTTGTTTGGTTACGGGTATATGGTGGATACATGGGTTTGAGTAGGGTGATCATTGGTCGGCACAACATCGAGGGCCGAAGGGCCTGTTCTGTGCTGTACTGTTTATGTTCTATGTTCTACAGTGGTTATCACCACATTCACCCCCTGTAAAAAATGAGTCCTTCGGGGGTGACGTATAACTATGATACAAAGGATGAAATTTTTACAGCAGGGTCCAAACAACGAAAACAAAGAGTCCATCTGGTCAGCAGGTTACAGGTTGAGCCGAACGGGCGGTCGAATGTTCCGCTGTGATCGGCGTAGCTGTGGTGGTGACGTCAGTGCAGGTGCTGGCGGTGTTGGTGCTGGCTGCTGGCGGGATGACTCTGAGAGCGAGCCGAATTCTTCCGTGTCCTCCAGTGTGGGCAGGGGGACAAGTGATGGACCTGGTGGGGATGAATAGAGGGGTGCCAGGGAAAAAGAGGGTGGCGCGGGGGGAACAAGGGACGTGGGCATGGGATCGGCACCTGAGGGAGCCAGGTCCCGGAGCGAGACTGTGTCGTGGCGGCCGTCGGGGAACTCCATGTAAGCATACTGAGGGTTGGCGTGGAGAAGGCGTACTTTGTCCACCAGGGGTTCTGCCTTGTGTTGCCGGACATGCCTACGGAGAAGGACTGGGCCCGGAATCGTGAGCCACGTCGGGAGTGACACCTTATGACTTCTTAGGGAAGGCAAAAAAACGTTTGTGGGGTGTACTGTTAGTTGCGGTGCACAGTAGTGACCGAATGGAATGGAGCGCGTCAGGGAGGACCTGCTGCCAGCGAGTGGCTGGGAGGTTCCTGGACCATAGGGCCAGCTGGACGGCCCTCCATACCATCCCGTTCTCCCTCTCTACCTGCCCGTTTCCCCGGGGGTTGTAGCTGGTCGTCCTGCTGGAGGCGATACCCCTGCCGAGCAGGAATTGACGCAGCTCACCACCCATGAACGAGGATCCTCTGTCACTGTGGATGTAGTCGGGGAAACCGAACAGGGCGAAAATGGAATCCAGGGCCTTGATGACGGTGGCAGACGTCATATCCGGGCATGGGATGGCGAAGGGGAACCTAGAAAATTCATCGACCACACTAAGAATGTAGGTGTTGCGGTCGGTGGAGGGGAGGGGCCCTTTGAAGTCCACGCTGAGGCGTTCAAAGGGGCGGGGCGCTTTCACCAGGCGCGCGCGATCTGGCCGGTAGAAGTGCGGCTTGCACTTGGCACAGACCTGGCAGTCTCTGGTGACTGTCCGTACTTCCTCGACGGAGTAGGGTAGATTGCGGGCTTTGATTAGATGGTACAAGCAGGGCCGGCTCAAGGCACCGGCAACTCGGGCAGTCGCCCGGGGCGCCATGTGCTAGGGGCGCCAGAGACTCGGGTCCCGCGCATGCGCAGTTGGGCAGATGCCAACCAGTGCATGCGTGGTGGCCGCCCTCCCCCAGGGCGACCCCCCCCTCGGTCCGCCCCCCCCGGCTCGGTCCGCTCCCCCGCCCCCCCCTCGGTCCGCCCCCCCCGCTCGGTCCGCTCCCCCCGTCCCCCCCTCGGTCCGCCCCCCCCCCTCGGTCCGCCCCCCCCTCGGGTCTGCCCCCCCTCGGGTCCGCCCCCCCCGGCCCCCCCCTCGGGTCCTCCCCCCCCTCGGGTCCGCCCCCCCTCGGGTCCGCCTCCCCGCCCCCCCCTCCGGTCCGCCCCCCCATCGGGTCCGCCCCCCAGCCGCCCCCCCTCGGATCCCGCCCCCCCCTCGCCCCCCCCTCTCCCCAAGGCCCCCCCCCGGCCCTGCCCCCCCCTTGGCCCCCCCTCGCCCCTGGCCCCGCCCCCCTTGGCCCCGCCCCCTCTTGGCCCCGCCCCCCTCCCCCCCCCCTCGGCCCTGCCCCTCCCTCGGCCCTGCCCCCTGGCCCCGCCCCCCTTGGCCACACCCCCCCCCCCCCCCCCCCGGCCCCGCCCCCCTCCTCGGGCGCCGAAGTTCAGCTTGCCCGGGGCGCCAGCAACCCTAGGGCCGGCGCTGGGTACAAGCAAGTGACCCCCGGATGGCAAAGGCTCTCATGCAAGGCACGGAGCTGGTTCACCTGTGCGCTGGCACATGTACCTCGGGAGAGGGCGTCTGCGGGCTCGTTGAGCTTGCCGGGGCGATACAAGATCTCGTAGTTAAAGGTGGAGAGCTCGATTCTCCACCGCAAGATTTTGTCATTCTTGATCTTGCCCCGCTGCGTGTTGTTGAACATGAAGGCTACCAACCGTTGGTCAGTGAGGAAAGTAAATCTCCTGCCGGCCAAGTAATGCCTCCAGTGATGCACCGCTTAAACGATTGCCTGGGCCTCCTTTTCAACAGAGGAATTTCAAATTTCGGAGGCGTGGAGGGTGCGTGAAAAGAATGCCACAGGTCTGCCTGCCTGATTCAGCATGGCGGGAAGTGCGACATCTGAAGCGTCACTCTCTACTTGGAAAGGCAGAGTCTCGTCTACTGCCTGCATCCCGGCCTTGGCTATGTCAGATCGAATGCGGGCTAAGGCCTGTTGTGCCTCGGCCGAGAGGGGAAAATGTGTGGACTGGATAAGTGGGCGGGCCTTGTCCGCTATTGTGGGACCCACTGGGCGTAATAAGAAAAGAACCCATGGCAGCATTTGAGGGCCTTGGGGCAGTGGGGGAGAGGGAGCTCCATGAGGGGGTGCATGCGGTCGGGGTCGGGCCCCAGTAGTCCGTTTTGGACTACGTAGCCGAGGATGGCTAAGCGGTCTGTGTGGAACACGCACTTCTCCTTGTTGTACGTGAGATTAAGGAGAGATGCGTTGTGGAGGAATTTAGAAAGGTTGGCATCATGGACCTGCTGGCCATGGCCGCAGATGGTGACATTGTCGAGGTACGGGAAGGTGTCCTGCAGTCCGTACCGGTCAACCATTCGGTCCATTTCTCGTTGAAATACCGAGACTACATTCGTGACAACGAAGGGGGCCCTACGAAATTGGTACAGGCGACCGTCTGCCTCGAAGGCAGTGTAGGGCCGGTCCGATTTACGGATGGGGAGCTGGTGGTAGGCGGATTACAGGGTCAATCTGATTGACCATATCAGAAATGCGGGGGAGGTGGGTACGCGTCGAGCTGTGTGTACCGGTTGATGGTCTAGGTGTAGTCCACGACCATCCTGTTCTTCTCCCCGGTCTTAACCACTACCACCTGGGCTCTCCAAGGGCTGTTGCTGGCCTCGATGATACCCTCCCAAAGCAGCCGCTGGACTTCGGACCTGATAAAGGCCTTGCCCTGGGTGCTGTACTGTCTGCTCCTGGTGGCGACGGGCTTGCAATCTGCCGAATTTGAGGGTGAGGCTCTGGAGATTGCACTGGAAATCCAGGCCTAGTAAGAGTGACACGCAGAGGTTGGGGAGAATGTACAGACGGAAACGGTTGAATTCCACGCCCTGTACAGTAAGTTTAACCGCAACGGAATAGCGCCATACCGTGTCCGGGTGGACGAAGCTCTCGGTGCTCCCGGAGTCGATGAGGCAGGAGGTCAAGTGGCCGTTGACCAGCACCGATGTGGATGAGGGTGCCAGGTTGCGAGGACGCGACTGGTCGAGCGTAACGGAGGCGAGTAGCGGGCGATCAGCGGTCGAGTCAGATGAAATCGACGAGGAGCGGTAGCGACCCGTGTCCCGTGGTCCCGTCCCGGGGAGGACAAAATGGCGGCGTCTGGAGTACCTGTGTGGGAGAAGATGGCGGTGGACAAAATGGCGGCGCCCATGGAACGTACATGGCGGTGGGGGATGAAGATGGTGGTGCCCATGGAGCGCACGTGGCTGGGCGGCGAAAGATGGCGGCGCCCACTGATCGCACGTGGGGTCGGGGGAAGGGCCCATTGTGCGATCGGCTGAGGCGAGGGGATAGCTGCAACCGTCCGGGACTGACACACCGCTGCAAAATGACCTTTCTTGCCACAAGTTTTGCAGGTCACGGTGCGGGCCGGGCAGCGTTTGCGGGGGTGCTTCTGCTGACCGCAGAAGTAACAGTGGGGACCCCAGGGAGTGCGGTCCGGCGAGCAGCGCATGCGTAGTGCACGGGGGCGGCTGCTGGGGGGGGGGGGTTGCGGGGTCCATGAGGGGTAGGACGGGTGAGCCTGGGGTCCGTTTGCGGGGTCCACGAGGGTTAGGACGGGTGGGCCGAGCAGCAAAGCGGAGTAAGTTCGCACACTATGGGAGACGGCCGTCATGGAAAGAGCCAGAGTCTTTGTGGCCGCGAGGTCGAGGGCGGTCCCTTCCAGCAGTCGTTGCTGGATGGGGTCCGATGCAATGCCTGTGACAAAGGCATCACACATGAGTAAGTCAGAGTGTTCCGTGGCTGTGATGGCCCGGCAGCCGCAGTCTCGTACCAGAGTTATAAGGGCACTCCAGAAGTCCTTAATCGACTCACCTGGCTGCTGGACGCGAGTAGAGAGTTGATGCCTCGCAAACATGGTGTTCGTCAACTGTGCATAGTTCTCCTTGAGCAGTTCCATAGCTCTGGTGTAGTCAGGTGCATCGCGAATTAGTGGAAAGACACTGGAGCTAAGTCTCGAGTACAGGAGTTGCTTTTTCTGAGCCTCCGTCGGGAGAGGGCCCGCTGAAGAGATGTAGGCCTCGAAAACTGCAAGCCAGTGAACAAAGTCTTTCCTGGTGTGAGGCGACTGCGGGGATCCAGCTGCAGACGGTCAGGCTTGATTCTGATGTCCATGGTGTATGGAAAATCACACAGCAATAAATTGTGGCACTAACAATTATAGTCAAAGATGAGAGACAAGTTCAATAGAGGCTTTATTGCTGTGTGATGCTATTCCTCCGGCTGCAACTGAAGATTAGAGTCTGAGTGACTCACAAGCATATTTATACACAAGCTCCCTGTGGGTGGAGCTAGCCAGCAGGGGCTTACCGGAGGAACCTGTATTACAGGTACAGCCATACATCCCCCTGTAGTGATCCTCGCCTGAGTGTGCACAGAAGGGGCTGATGGGAAATGGAAGTACCACCAGGGGGCAGCACGGGGACATATAAGAGTGACGCCGAAGGCCCGCCCCCGCTCACTTTGGTGGAGAGACAGGGGAGCAGGACAGGGACGGAAGTTGAGCTCAGGGCTGCAAGTGTGGTTAGGCCTAGTTGCAGAGCATAGAAAAGCAGTATCTTTACAAGTGCCATTCTGTAAGTAAAAGCTAACGAAGTAATTTATTGTGGAGCACAATAAACCATCCTTCAACAGCTGAACGAGTTCTAGCATTCATTTAAGAAACATAACACCCCCTACTGCAAGTATGCATATCTACAGTGGTTATCACCACAAACACATGAGCAAACAGAGCACTAGTTGCAGCTTTAATGCAGTTCAATACTGCTGACTGGGATATAATGGACAGGCCTCCTGATGATCACTGGAGTCTGAGGCATAACAATTGAAAGTCATCATTACCTTTACAGCCACTGGCAGCATGTGGAGTTTGACAGAGTGTGAATTGAATTGTTGCTGGACCATGTCATAAATTTTGGTGACCACTTCACAGCTTAACCTCAATCACCTTTGGCAGTGGTGCATTGATATATTGAGGAGGGATTTCTAAGGTCGATATACCCCTCCCACTGGGTTATACCTGGTTACTCTCCTTTCCTGCTCACTCTTCCTTCTGACCTTGTGCCCTCCCTCTGGCATCCTCCTGCTCACGTTGGCTTGCTTCTTTGTTGCCTATGAGCGAGGGTGCTCTGCCCACCTTGTGTCTTTCACGGTACAAAGCACAATGTGCCCGTCTCAAGCAACATATTCTTTCTGCCTCCTGGGTGCAAGAGTGAGTTGGAGCAAAGAAAATTGACCTGCCAAGTCCATCAGTCCCACCATCCTGCTCCCTTGGGTTAGCGAAACACTGCGATTCAATATTTGTCATTTCTGGGGCAGTTAATACAACTTTATAGAGAAAATTACAAAGGGATTCCTGCACCTCTCCAAAAAGGTTCACTAGCTGAGCAAAAAATTCCACAAAATGTCAGACCTTTTCATAGTGGGCCTAACGTTGCACACATCATGTTTCACACACTTAGATCTCCAGAATGATATATGAATAGAGGCAGTTGCTGATTTCTATTTTCATAGCTCCCCCTGCGAAATGTGACCCGCTCCCGTAAAAATGATAAGTGCCGTTTTCGGGACGGTACTTTTGGATTTCGGCGTCCTCCGCCATTTTCCCAGTTACGGAGAGGCTCTCTATCATTACAAAAATCCAGACCTTAGAATAATGATATTGTTGGCATCGCCAAATGTCTAACTTCGAAGACTTCTATTGATTTTGCACAGGCCAGTAAACTGATAGATCCCGTGGCACATCTTCAGGGTATGTCCCTGACCATCCAGAGGTCGGACGATTTCAGCCAATGCATCAAATACATATATGTTTGTGTGTAAATGTATGCATGTGGACAACACAGTTCAAAACTATTTTTCTTCAAAGTGTCCTTCATCTATTTGCCATCCTGTGCAAAAACAGCATTTCGATAATAATCCTAAAAGGTTCATGGTTGACAAAGCACGTCTTAACCTGAACTAATTTAATGAGTCTTATGGCAACAGCTTGCAGATGGAGCAGAACCATGGGCATCAAGAGCTAATGCTTGAGTAGTTCCTTTTAGATGTGCTATTGATTAACTTTATAGCTACACTGTAGCAGTGTCCTTCACTATCAATCACAAAAGCAGAAGCACTGTAAGGTACAGTTAAAGCAACAGTAAAAACCTATTACTGAGTCTTTGCATGGCATATAATTACCAGAACTGATTTACGCTACAAGCTTTTTGTCATATAATTCAGAAACTACTTTTAAAGCATTCTATCCTCTCTACCAATAAATTGCCTGTTGTTTAATCGGTGAGGAAGGACAGAAGATAGAGTCGTGATTGCAAATGCTAACATTGTTATCTCACTAAAGGGAGCGAATAAGTTTTATTTCTTCAGGATTTTCAAAATAACAATAAAAGGGCAGAGTGAAATGTGGATATTGAAGATGAGTACTACAAAAATAATGTCAGATAAAAGAATAAATATGGTTTGATTCCCTATCATTAGACTTGATCGCTGTGTGTGAGCTCTGTAATAATCATCCATTGGCTTGTTTCTCAGCATAGTCTTTTGACATTTACTTATACTTAAATGTTAATGCTTGGATAAAAATCCTCGCGAGCATTTTTTGCCACAAAGGCAATCGTGAATTAAGGTTGCAGTTTATATGTGGATGTGACTTGCATAAAACTTTGAAAACTTCTTGGTAAGCTTTGCTATCACAAATATGTTAATCCTGTTGCCCAAATAAAAGGCCACAAAATTCCTTTTAAAAAGAGGTTGCTGACTTGTGGGGCGCCTTCAGCATTGTATTTCACCTTGGAGATAGTTCAAACTTTGCCCAGGCTGGTAGAATTAAAGGCAGCTGGATGTAAAAGGTCCTGTGTGAAATGCGTCTGGCTCGTCTCAATCCATTCCCGTGCTCGCAAAAAACCCGCATGACTTGGCAGTTGTACTGAGGATGGCTGGTATTTAGGGTTGTTGCTGAGTCTAAGGCATATTGTTGGAGAAGAGGAGAGGAAGCTTTCCTCTGCATTTGGCTGTGCTATTACTGTACTTAAACATACCTGATGCTTCGAGTGGGGTCAAACACAAAGACGGGAGGGCATGAATATTTACACTGCCAGCTGCCATGCTGGCTTACCAGCAGCACCATCCCCGCCCTGGGTCATCTTCTCAGAGGTGGGGTGGGGAAGGGGAAGCAGTAAGACTGACTACTCATCCACAAGCAGCGAGTAACAAATCAAGGCGCTTTGAAGGCCCATTTTCAGAGGCCGACCCCAAGCCCAAGCCCAGATGCCCTGCAGGATCTATAGAGCCTTTGAGGCCCTCCCTGCCTGACTGGCTTCAGCTGTAGGCTGATTTGTGAAGAGATTCCCTCTCCACAGTGGTGGGCTGGCTACTGAGTGTTTTTGTTTAAAAGTTTAGAAATCAGAGCGGGTGCTTCCATTTTGAGACTCTCTCTTACTTGAATGGCATCCTGTGGCTTCCTTAGTGCTGAAGCGCCTCCTATTCACCCTCCAGCCTTGAAAGCTCACCTGCCATCCTTAATTGGAGGGCGATCCTGACCTCTGGTGAATGGTTGGACAATCTGGGAAAAATCATTGCCTATTGACTTTTTTCCACAATATGGGGCTGAGAGGCCCATTTGACTCTGACATAGGAGTCCATGCTCAGGGACAAAACCCTGCCAGGTGTTTCAAAGTGAAGAACTAACACCCTTTGCCTTAATGACCAGAAGCATCGAGGGATGGAGTTTAAGACTAGGGAGGTTATGTTGCAATTGTATAAGGTGTTAGTGCGACTACACCTGGAGTATTGTGTTCAGTTTTGGTCTCCTTACTTGAGAAAGGACGTACTGGCGCTGGAGGGTGTGCAGAGGAGATTCACTAGGTTAATCCCAGAGCTGAAGGGGTTGGATTATGAGGAGAGGTTGAGTAGACTGGGACTGTACTCGTTGGAATTTAGAAGGATGAGGGGGGATCTTATAGAAACATTTAAAATTATGAAGGGAATAGATAGGATAGATGGGGGCAGGTTGTTTCCACTGGCGGGTGACAGCAGAACTAGGGGGCATAGCCTCAAAATAAGGGGAAGTAGATTTAGAACTGAGTTTAGGAGGAACTTCTTCACCCAAAGGGTTGTGAATCTATGGAATTCCTTGCCCAGTGAAGCAGTTGAGGCTCCTTCATTACATGTTTTTAAGGTAAAGATAGATAGTTTTTTGAAGAATAAAGGGATTAAGGGTTATGGTGTTCGGGCCGGAAAGTGGAGCTGAGTCCACAAAAGATCAGCCATGATCTAATTGAATGGCGGAGCAGGCTCGAGGGGCCAGATGGCCTACTCCTGCTCCTAGTTCTTATGTTCTTATAAAAGAAATACAATCCATTACCTAAGAGGGCAAGAGCTATCTGAGGTAAAATAAGGCCTGGATTTTCCCTGGAACGCGCAAGTCCATGAGCGGGAAGGGTATATGGCATTACACCTACTGACCACAATGGTGGCTTTTTGTGCCGAATCATAAGACCATAAGACACAGAAGCAGAATTAGGGCATCCGGCCCAGCGAGTCTTCTCCACCTATTGGTCATGGCTGATGTATTTCTCATCCCCATTCTCCTGCCTTCTCCCCATTATCCCTGATTCCCTTATTAATCAAGAACCTTTCTATCTCTGTCTTAAAGACACTCACTGACTTGGGTTCCACAGCCTTATGCGGCAATGAGTTCCACAGATTTGAAGAAATTCCTCCTCATCTCAGCTTGAAAGGATCGTCCCTGCAGTCTGAGGCTGTGTGCTCGGGTTCTAGTTTCTCCTATTTGTGGAAACATCTTCTCCACGTTCATTTTATCTAGGTCTCTCAGTATTCTGTAAGTTTCAATGAGATCCCCTCATCCTTCTAAATTCCATTGGGTACAGACTCTTCCTCCGCCGCTCGTCATATGACAAACCCTTCCTTCCAGGGATCATTCCTGCCAACCTCCCTGTACCCTCTCCAAGGCCAGCATATGCTTCCTTAAATAGGGGGGCCAGAACTTCTAACAATATTCCAAATACGTTCTGACCAGATCCTTATACAGCCTCAACTGTACATCCCTGCTCTTGTATTCTAGCCCTCTCGACATGAATGCTAACATTGTATTTGCTTTCCTAACAACCAACTGAACCTGCATGTTGACCTTAAGAAAATCCTGAACTAGGATTTCTAAGTCCCTTTGTGCTTCAGATTTCTGAAGCTTTTCCCATTTAGAAAATAATCTATGCCTCCATTCTTCCAATCAAAGTACATAATCTCACACTTTTCCACATTGCATTCCATGTGCCACTTCTTTGCCCACTCTCCTTGCCTGTCCAAGTCCTTCTGCAGCCTCCCCACTTCCTCAACACCATCTGTCCCTCAACATATCTTTGTATTTTTTGCAAACTTAGCAACAATATCCTCAGTCCTTCTTCCAGATCATTAATGTATATAGTGAATAGTTGTGGTCCCAACATTGACCCCTGAGGAACACCACTAGTCACCAGTAAAATAAACCTTTATCTCCACTCTCTGCGTTCTGCCAATCAGCCAATCCTCTATCCATGCCAGTACCTTGCCACTAACACCATGGGCTCTTATCTTATTTAGCAGCCTCCTGCGCAGCATCTTGTCAAAGACCTTCTGGAAATCCAAATAGATCACATCCACTGGCTCTTCTTTGTCAAACTTCCCCATTACCTCCTTAAAGAATTCTAACAGATTTGTCAGGCATGACCTCCCCTTGATGAAGCCGTGCTGACTCAGTCCTATTTTGCCATGCATTTCCAAGTATTCCGCAATCTCATTCTTAATAATGGATTCTAAAATCTTACCAATGACCAAAGTCAGGCTAACCGGCCTATAATTACCCATCATCTGCCTCCCTCCCTTCTTAAACAGTGGTGTTACATTAGCCATTTACCAGTCTTCTGGGATTCTCCCTGACTCCAGAGATTCCTGAAAGATCACCACCAATGTCTCCACAATCTCCTCAGCCATCTCCATCAGAACCCTGGGGTGTAGTCTATCAGGTCCAGGTGATTTATCCACATTCAGACCTTTCAGTTTCCCCAGCACCATTTCCTTTGTAATGGGCACATTCAACTCTGCCCCGATTCTCCTGAGGTTCAGGCATCCCACTGTGAAGACTGATGCAATTCAGTTCCTCTGCCATTTCTTTGTTTCCTATTATTACTTCTCCAATCTCATTTTCCAGTGGTCCAACATATATTTTTGCCTCTCTCTTGTCTTTTATATATTGAAAATACTCTTGCAATCTTCTTTTATATTACTTGCTAGTTTACATTCATATTTCACCTTCTCCCCCCCCTTATTGTTTTTTCAGTTGTCCTCTGCTTGCTTTTAAAGGCTTCCAAATCCTCTGGCTCCCCAATAATCCTCGCCACATTGTATGCTTTTCTTTGGCTTTTATACTGTCCTTGACTTCCCTCATCAGCCATGATTGCGTCGTCCGACCCTTAGCATTTTCCTCCTCCTTGGGATGAATTTCTGTTGCGCTTCTTTAATAACCCCCGAAAACTCCTGTCATTGCTGTTCCACTGTCTTCCCTGCTAGGCTCCCCTTCCAAATAACTCTGTCAAGCTCCTCCCTCATGTCTTTGTAGTTACCTTTACTCAATTGCAATATTGTTACATCTGATTCCAGCTTCTCCCTCTCAAACTGCACGGTGAATTGTGGTCACAGCCCCCCCCAAGGGTTCCTTCACTTTAAATTCCCTAATCAGGTCTGCCTCATTACACATCACCAAATCCAGAATTGCCTGTCCCTAGTAGGCTCTACCACAAACTGCTCCGAAAAAATATCTCTTGACATTCCACAAATTCCTTTTCTTAGGATGCGCTACCAACCTGATTTTCCCAGTCTACCTTCATATTGAAGTACCTCATGATTATTGCACCATTACCTTTCATATATGCCTTTTCTATCTGATCTGTTTCCTGCCCCACATCCTAACTACTGAATAACTCCAAACAGGGCCTTTTTTCCTTTGCAATTCATCAACTCTACCCACACAGATTCTATGCCTTCCGACACTACATTGCTTCTTGCAGTCAATATAATTTTGTTTCTTACAAACAATGCAACCCTGCCCCCTCTGCCCATCTGCCTGTCCTTTCAATGGGGCACATATCCTTGGATACTTAGATCCCAGTCCTGATCCCCTTGCTGCCACGTCTCGACAAACATCACCCAACGAATACAAAACACATTTATCTCAACCCCAGTCCATTTCTTTGCATGAACGCTTCAACCTCCTCCGGAGTCTCAAACTAATAGGGAGATTTATCGGCCACGATGCGCCTGAAAAGCAACTGGTAGATGCCGGGAGATCCATCTTCCAGGATCTACGCACTTCGCCATGCCTCGTGATATCTAACACGATCTTGTGAGAGATTCTGATGTGAATCCCGCCCATTGTGGGCAGAATCACTTTCTGGCAAATCTGCATATTAGCGTGAGACAGCTAGCCCCATTCTAATATGCATTCCCAAGATCTAAGCAAAGCGTGGGATTTAACCCATGCCTTGGAGACCCTGGATGAGCACTGTTCAGTGCTGGTCTCTACAAAGGGGGACCAGAAAGACTGGCACGTGGGTGTCTCCCAGTAGTTTGGAGGCCCCAAGGTGCTTGCCCTCTGGGCAGGGTAGATGGCGCCCATACCTCGATTTTCGTAATCACATGGAGGTGTGCAGGGTAAACCACACAGAATAAAACCTTATTATGATACATCATGACCTTGGGCTTGTTAAATGCTGCTCGCCTCTTGGCCAGCTCCACTCCAATATCTTGATTAGTTCTAACCACATGGCCCTCCCGTCTGCAATCGCGATGGTTCATTGCCCACCGTAAAACTCTTTCTTTGTCCTGGAAGCACAATAATAGTACGCAGTGGCTCATCTTCATAGGGTTTCTGCCTCAACAACCTGTGGGCTCGATCCAACTTGGGAGGGGTCTTTATTTCCCTCTCCCTCACCATCTTCCAAAACAACTGCGACATGAACTTTGTCGGACTCAGGCCTTCCAGACCCTCTGGCAACCCAACCACCGATTTTCCAAGTCGTCCACCTTGACCCTTATTATTTTGTTATCAGCCGCCACCCGTCTATCTCCATTTCACGAAGATGATCTGATTACTCTGCTTAGACAGAGCTACCCCCACTTCTTTCAGCTCCATGCTCTGCACCTTCACAACCTCGTCCGCCTTAGCCAAGGCCGCTCGAATCGAGTATATCCCCGCCTCAATTGCTTTCTCATGGTCCTCCGAAACCTCGCGGCGTAATTTCTGAAGCTCCACCACCTGGATACAGTTAGCGGAGTGGATCCTGATACCGCAGAAGTCTCCGCCATTTTTTTCCAGACAGAGCTCTCAAACTTCCAAGTTCGTCAGTAATTCCTTCTTTTTCTGCGACCTGGTCCTGTATCTTCATAGATTGTAGAATTTACAGTGCAGAAGGAGGCCATTCAGCCCATCGAGTCTACACCAGCCCTTGAAAGGGCACCCTTATTAAACCCACACCCTCACCATCTCCCCGTGACCTAATAACCCCACCTAACCTATCTATTGGGCATTCCCTAATGTGGGACACTTAACCCATCAACATGAACTAACGTCAGCCCAGATTTCCTACAAAAATCAGGCAAAGAGGGCCACCTCATGTGTCATTGCTCCCCTACATGTCACCACTGGAAGTCCCCCACTGTAGATTTATTTTGCGTGTTTTTTCACAGTGGTTTGGATGAAAATGCGAAAAGCACTGCAGTGAGAAATTAAGTGGATTCTACAGGGAGGACATAAACACGAATCCTTTTGAAGATGAAGTGAAACAATTCATCCATTCCATCAATAATGATGAGCTCTGTGCTTCGAGATCACCAGCTGATTTGTACAGACTTGTATGTGATGGTTGGCAGGCAATCTTTCCAATTGTGGAAACCATGCTGGGGATAGGTCCTAGAAACCATACTGGAGATAGGATACAGGCGCCGGAATGTGGCGACTAGGGGCTTTTCACAGTAACTTCATTTGAAGCCTACTTGTGACAATAAGCGATTTTCAGGTGAATGTTGTTTTACTGTATTGAAAAAGTGTTAAACATATTTGTGAAGTATGATGAGACAGGAACATTTGACAAATTCAGCAAAATTTACTATCGAAAGTGCGGCTTTGCAAGATTTCACCTACGATGACATAATTGATGTTTTTGTAAAGAATAAGTGTAGCAAAAAAGCTATCTCAATTGCCATGCCAACAAGGGATGCAGCAAGAAAATCTTACAAATCTGTCCATATTCTCTTGCTTAAATTCTCTTTTTCAGAATGGATCACTGCTGCTCTGATATAATGGCTGCAGCTGGTCACACGCTGATAGTTCAAACCACCATCACTCTCGAGACTGGTCTTCAGAAAGTCTCTGTGACAAAGAACGGAATCCTGCCATTCAAAGCCACCCGATATTGGACGTGGATTCATTGGACACTCCACTGACTGGACACTCCACTGACCGGACACTCCACTCACCGGACAATCCACTGACTGGACACTCCACTCACCGGACACTCCACTGACTGGACACTCCACTCACCGGACACTCCACTGACTGGACACTCCACTCACCGGACACTCCACTGACTGGACACTCCACTCACCTGACACTCCACTCACCGGACAATCCACTGACTGGACACTCCACTCACCGGACACTCCACTGACTGGACACTCCACTCACCGGACACTCCACTGACTGGACACTCCACTCACCGGACACTCCACTGACTGGACACTCCACTCACCGGACACTCCACTGACTGGACACTCCACTCACCGGACACTCCACTGACTGGACACTCCACTCACCGGACACTCCACTGACTGGACACTCCACTCACCGGACACTCCACTGACTGGACACTCCACTGACTGGACACTCCACTGACTGGACACTCCACTCACCGGACACTTCACTCATGTGAATTTACAGCAATAACTTATTTGATTGTAGGAGAGGAAGTAAGGAAGTTAACTTCCATTTTTGAAACTGAATGACACTCATTCTGAATGGCAGCGTATGATGCATCTTGTTGATTGGGGTATTTGCTCCAGCACTGGACTGGCTCATTCTGTCCAGCACTGGCCTGTGCTGCAACGATGTCATCGGCTGTTTCTTTCCATCTCGTTGCTCATCAGCAAGTTCCACGTTTTCTCGCCTCAAAACACATCACGATATTGGCCATCTTTACCAGCATTCTGGCAAGAGATAAGGTTGGATTTCAATTCAACAATTATTCATACAGGCGTGTTTTTACAAGTGAAAAAGCAGTGATCAATTTGTATATTTTTGTGGCTTCCACCTTTGCGGTCCGTGGAGCGAGGGTGGTTAGGGAAGGGGCGTGAAGTGGGGAGGGGGGGCAGAAATGAAGGTGACCACATGGCCCCACACTAAGTGGAAATCCGCCTCTGTCCCTTGAACTCCCTGGTGGGTAGTGGCGACCTGCGCACTCATTCCCGATACCCCCTTCGGGGGTGAGGTTGGCAGTCATGGTTTTGTAGTTCAGCTGTAAACCGTGCCAGTGTGATGTCACGTGGGCACCGTTTGAATATTCAATGAGGGGGGGAAGTGAATATGGGATGGCTCGCTAATGATATTATAATTTCTTAAATTACGTCACAGATGAGGGCCGTGAAAAATCGGGAAACGAGAACTCGCAGGCGAGAATCCTGTTTCCTGACTCTTAGCGCCTGCATCGCTAAGATCATCATTAACTGCACTCCCACGCGGTTTGGACTAAACACGAAGGTGAATGTTCAGTGAGTACATGAGATTAATTCAGTGGATCTCGAGGCTTCTCCTCAGTCAGTGTGCATGGCCACATTTCCAAGGGGGTTCTAAAGCTTGTCCAGTCGCCTAATAAGTTCCATTACATCCTGATGAATTTGAAGATTGCAACCCAATCATTGCCACCTTGAGGTATCAGTGTTGAATGAAAGCCTTATTGCTTCACTTTACTGACTTCTTGCATGTCAATTGAACAGCTCCTAACCTGCCTCAGCTGGGCCTCTGTCCTCATCTTGGAATGATCATTTCAGTTGGCCTTTTATTGCTCCAACCCTGTAATCATGTATCTCAATGCAACCTTACCCACTCATTGTCCCAGTGAAGCCCTTGCCTGGAAGCACCTTCCCCAGTGAAACACTTGCTCTGTAGCACAGTAAAAGCCGTAACCCTGGTGTGGTAGCTGTAGAGACCCCCTTGAAACCAATGCAGTGCAGCCTGTGAAGTCTGGCACTAATGCGTGATGCAAGGTAGGCAAACTCACTTCGAGATCAGGAGCGGAATGCAGATCACCTCATTTCAATCCTGTTGTTCTATTTGCACGCCAGCATGGACTCTTAATCCAACCTGGAGGGATTATTCCAGCGAGCAGGTGGAATAATGAGATGCTGATTTAAGCTAATGATGTTCGCAACATTCGTTAGCGGGAAACGCGGCCCACCCTGGATAGTTAAAGCACACAATCGCTACCTCCCTTCACCTCATTGTAAAAATTGCCTTTGGGCTTTCTCGCAAGGTTAGTTCTCACACCCGATGTGAAGCCCGTCGCAATCAGGAGTGGAAAATACCAGCCTAAGATTTCTTTACTTTTCCTTTTTTGCAAAACATTTGATTGCAAAGAACAAATTATGTTCTGAGTGCATCTTGTTGTACAGTTCACAATGTCAACCTCACAATTACTTATTGCCATGAACGGCATTGACATTTGATCAGAATACAACTAAGCTGATGGACAAAAGCGAATGCTGGAATCTGAAGCAAAAACAGAAAATACTGGACAATCTCAGCAGGTCTGACAGCATCAGTGGAGAGAGAGAACAGAGCTAACGTTTCGAGTCTGGATGACTCTTTGTCAAAGATAGATATGCATCTGTGAAGCCAAACATTTTCCGTTTTTGTGGTTGTTTGCAGGTATATGCAGCGCAATATTATATTGGATCAATGGGGACTTATTAAAGCAAGTGTGCTCTTAAAGCTTACGTGATTTATGTTTTCCATTGCTTGTGCTACTTAACATTATTGATCCACTTTAAAGTGCTCATAGAGACATTTTTTTTGCAGGCAAACATGATGAGCAGTGTATTATCAAAATGTAACAACCCGGGAGTAATGTTCACCTTCACAACTTGGGCATTCAACTGGCTGAGCGAATTGTTCGCCCGTTATAAGGCTTCTCAGATTTACATTCCTTTGATTCAACAAGGTAAAAAAAATTCAACTGCATTTCACAACAGTTAATCTACTCCCTCAAATTATTGCACGAGCAGTAATGGTGGAAATTGCCCCCAATGTGCCCCCTGTCCTTGGCCTTGGGTGACCTCATCTCACGACAAGTAGTCGAGTAGTGATTAATTGAATGGTTGTAACACAATGAACTATTTTCTTTGCCAGAATTGGTGAGTTGCTCCTTGTAACATCTGCACACAGGAAATATTTTTTACAATTTGTGCGTTTGTACTGACTACAGCGAAGGGAGCAAATAAATGCTTTTTGATATGCCAACATTACCCACCATCACAAGTTAGAGCAAATAATTATTCAAATACAATGGGAAGCACAAAAGAGGATTTTCTTTGCTGCCACTAGCACCAATGTGAAAATAGCTTTAAATTAAATGTGACATCCTCCTGTTCTAATTGATATTTACGTATATCATTGTGATGATTGAAGGTTGGTAATTCAGTTAATACACTGATGATGTGATACCTTCATCAAAGAGTAAACTATTCGATAAGATGGCCGTTTTATTCCCTGATGGTGACATTTGATTCCTATTCGCTGTGTATTTTGAAGTTGTGTTTTGTTCGAGTAGCAAAGTGTTTTACCAGCCCGCTAAACTAATGTTTTGATGAATAAACCTTTAAAATATAATGTGAATATGATATACGAGACACAAACCACTTTGGTTGGACGTTCCTGTTTGTAACGACAATGTGATGTACTGGAGTCCTGTGAATATATCAAACCGCTTCAGTGACTTATACAGTAAATCAGTTCTATGAAAATATTAATCACTTGCTTGCTTCCAGTTGGTGCCAATGCTTAGTTTCAATAAATTTACTCAATCTCAATCTTCATGGGGTGAACATTACAGGCTGCCTGAAGCTGGAAAAGCGTGTGGGAAGGCCAGATAATTAGGGCCCTGAGCCATTGGCAGCATGCCTTCCACCAGCCCACTGCCCCCTCCAACACCATAATTTTACAAGTGGTGAGGGTGACATAGGGTGGGTTGTTTGCCCATGGCCCATTTGAGTCTTGACTGGGAAATTATTGCCCGATATTAATGGTGGTTGAAGAGGCCTGGTGCTCAACGAGTAGCTCATCAGGTGTAACCCTGCAAGCTGCTGGCCAGTTAAAGGGGAAAGAGTGTCTCTCACTGGACCCCTGGTGCCAAGCAGAGGCCCCTATCGACATATTTTATCTCCGTACTTCCAATGCCCCTGCCCAGTCCAACATGCCCCTCACATCCTCTCACTGGGACCCATCAGCCTGGTACTAGTGGGAGCCTTGACATATTTGAATGTCCCGGTCCATCCCTAAATGTCACCTCCTTGATCTAGCTGTAGTACTGCCATTGGCCACCACTCCTGCTGACGCTGCTGTGCAGAGCTGCTGGCCTCCCAAGTGGTTGGCAACTCGAGGAGGGAGAACTGTCCCGGAGATGGACAGACAACCCGCCTCATGCTAATTAAAGGGCTAGAAAGTTTAAAGACATGCAAGCTAGCCAAAAGGAGGCAGGACCACCCTGGACACAATTGCAGTCGGGTGCAGACATCTGAAGAGGCAGAGACCAGAAGAAGTCATCATGTAAAATTAAGAATATGCAAATTACATACCAGAAATAGAAATCAGGAAGGTAATATAATTAATTGTTGGCGGAATTCTCTGTTGCTGAGACTAAGTTATGATGGTGGGCCAGGATTCATGAACGTCCACGACAGCAAAATTGGACTGATTCAGCAACCGTTGAGGGGCGAGCACCAACGCCACGTGGAACACGTTCGATTCCAATGAGAAAGAGTGAGGGATTCACCGGATTTGTGATTGACACTCAGGACGTTGACAAGCTGCAGCCACATATACACACTTCACTCCCCAAACACACCATCAGAGCCGACAAGATGGCAGCACAGAGAGCGAGCACGAGATTCACAGATGCCGAGCTTGAGACCCTTCTTTTTTTTTAATAAACAATTTTATTGAGGTAGTTTTTGGCTTTATAAACAGTTACAGACATCAACAGAAAGAAAGCAAAAAAGGCAAAAATGTGCAAACATCCACGTACTTTCAATACTTCCATCGTAACATATTGCAGAAGCCTGCTCCCCTCCCACCGGTACTACCCGCCATATTTTCCCTCCTACTCTACTCTACCCCCCCCCCCCTTCCCCCCACCCCCCTGCTGACGCTCACTCTCCCGCAAAGAAGTCAATAAATGGTTGCCATCTCCGGCGAACCCCTGCACAGATCCCCTCAAGGCGAACTTAATTTTTTCCATCCCCAGGAAACTCGACATGTCCGCAAGCCACCACTCAGTCTTCGGGGGCTTTGAGTCCCTCCACGCCAATAATATTCGTCGCCGGGCTATCAGGGAGGCAAAGGCCAAAACATCGGCCTCTTTCTCCCCCTGGACGCCCAAGTCTTCCGAAACCCCAAAAATTGCCACCCCTGGACTCATCACCACCCTTCTTTTTAGCACCTGGGACATGACCCCGCTTGAGACCCTTCTTGACGCTGTGGAGGAGAGGCAGGCCACCCTGTACCCCAGCCTGGGAAGGAGTCTGCCAGCCACCGCTGTTCGGCGTGCCTGAGTGCAGGTGGCAGGGGCAGTAAGGGCCACGAGCAACACCATCGAGACGGTCTGCAGTGGCGTAAAAAAAAACTGCGCAACTTCCTCAGGGCAGCCAGGGGGAGTAGGCAGCACGGTGCCCCTGATACCAACCCCTACATGTGGGGCTGTTGGTGAGCATCCAGCACCTGCAGGTGTAGATGGAGGTGTCCAACCACGTGCAACAGCAGGAGATGGTGCAGGCCATCCGTGCCACCCAGGCCAACACTGCAGTGCCAGAACCACCTGGACGTTGCAGCAGCGCTCCTAAACATAGCCCAGTCACAGCGGGCCACGGCTGAGAGTGTTGGTGTTGGCCCTGACGCACAGATGGTACGACTCTTGTGCCTGCCATCTAGCAGTTTTAACACCTCACTATTGCAGGAAGTGAATTTTTAAATTCCTCTAGAATAATTATTTCCCTAAGAGCATCATAGTTTAGGTCTATTTATATGCTCTTATCCACCTATCAAAATTATTTTGTTTGATTATTTGATATGCTATTTAGTTCTGAGCTTATTTTTACCTTTCCAAACTTTTGTCTATAGGCTTCTGGTACGAGTTCATATGGAGTTAAAATGACTTTTCTCACCTCATCATAACTCCTTGATACCTACTCTGACAATGATGCAAACACTTTACTAGCTCGACCTACTTTATTTGAACTAACAATACCCACATGTTGTTTGGCGAGTTCAATTGTTTGGACGCTTTCTGAAGTGAGATTTTTTAAAAAAGCTTCCACATCTTTCTCATCAAACCTTGGCAGTGTTTAAATATATTTGAAACATATTCCCACCATGCTTTTGACTAGGAGGGGTTACTCCTTCCTCTAAACTTCTTCACCATTATTTGCATTAATGCCAATATTTTTAAGTTGGTGTTTTTTCTCTCTCTTTCCTTTTCCCTTTCTTCCTTTACTGATCTTTTTGCATATCGTGTCCTCATTTCAAGTTCCTTTTCAGAAGTTCTTTTTGCTGCATTTGAAATGTCTTCAGTTCAATTTCTTTCTTTTTATCTTTTTATCTTTTCCTGCATTTCTAATTGTTTCCTTTGTAATTGAAATTTAGCTAGTTCCATTGATTCAGACTGTGTCTCTGGCAAACTCAAATGCTTTGCTATCACTTTACTTATCTCCACCTTCCTCACCCATTCAGGTAAAGTCAGCGGTAGCTTTTCCACCAAATCCACAAGTTTTGTTTTAACTACCCTTTGTAAACCATGCTTTAGAGAGGTTCACCAGGATGTTGCCTGGTATGGAGGGTGCTAGCTATGAAGAAAGGTTGAGTACATTAGGATATTTTTTTCATTGGAAAGACGGAGGTTGAGGGGAGACCTGATTGAGGTCTACAAAATTATGAGAGGTATGGACAGGGTGGCTAGCAACAAGCTTTTTCCAAGAGTGGGGGTGTCAATTACAAGGGATCACGATTTCAAGGTAAGAGGGGAAAAGTTTAAGGGAGATGTGCATGGAAAGTTTTTTACGCAGAGGGTGGTGGGTGCCTGGAATGCTTTGCCAGCGGAGGTGGTAGAGGTGGGTACGATAGCATCATTTAAGATGCATCTGGACAGATATATGAACGGGTGGGGAACAGAGAGAAGTAGACCTTGGAAAATAGGCAACAGGTTTAGATAAAGGATCTGGATCGGCGCAGGCTGGGAGGGCCGAAGGGCCTGTTCCTGTGCTATAATTTTCTTTGTTCTTTGTTCACCCAGTATGACTTTTCCTACACCCACATAACTCTTAGCCATTTAAAGAGTCATTTCACAAGTCACTCCCTGTTAAAGCTGGCAGAATCTCAACACCTGAAAGTAAGCAACAGCCCTTCACACTTCCTGGGCAGGAAGGTCGGAGAATCGGCAGTGGGGGTGGGTGGGGTGCGGGGGGGGGGGGGGGGGGGGGGTGCGGTTCACACGACGCCGCTCCGGTGGCCGGAAAATTGGCAGCATTGGTGCCAGCGTTGTCGACCAATGGAGCGGGGCCCCCCCAGATATTCTTTGCATGCGTTGGGCCGAGTGGCCACCAAGATAGGCCATGTCCCACCGGCACTGTTCGCGCGCAGTCCTACCTGGCGGGACCTTGGTGTTCATCCTGCAGGGGGCAGGGGGATCCGACCCCAGGGGGTCCTCCACATTGGCCTGGTCCACGATTGGGGCCTATCGATTGATGTGCCGGCTTCTCCTGGTGGGGGTCTATTTTACTCCGCGCCGGGCCCCTGTAGCTGTCCGCCATGTTGAGTCGGGAGCCGGCACGGAGAAGGCAACTAGCGCGCATGTGCGACTTCGCGCCGGTCGTAACGCACATGCGCGAATTTGCGCTGGCCGCAGTGTGCATGCGCGACCTGCGGCACCTGTTGGTATCAGCAGCTGGAGCTGCATGAGTCGCTCCAGTGTTGTGCTGGCACCCTGTGAGGCACAGGATTGCTGATCCTGGGATCCTGTTGACGCCATCGTAAAGAGCGACGGCGTTTACGACGGCGTTAACACTTAGCCTCAGGATCAGAGAATCCCGCCCCCTGTCTTTAAATTCATTAATCCCAAAACAAATTGGGGTTTATATTTTTTTATACCAGATGAACCCCTAGTTATTGTTAGGATACTGGGCCAGATCCCAGCTTTTGTTCGGATACTAGATGGGAGAACACCAAATGCTTTGCAATTTGTAAAACTGCGAGGAAAGGATAACCCCAGGAATTATGACTCTGACCAATAGGTATTTTATGTTAAAATAAAATTTAATTTAAACAGAATTAATGACATTAGCATCAAAGAAATAGCTTTGCAATTCACAGTAAAATAGTTCTTAAATCAAAGGAAAAACTTTAACTCACTATCTACACCTGCCACGATATATGTTCCAACTAAGCAACCCAGCAGAGTTTAAAATCTATTCAGAAATAAAGTTAGCAATCAGGATTACTTGCTGTTCTCTCTGCAGACCTTTGGAGAGAGATCCTTGCAGGAATTAGTTGAAAATCCTTCCGTCTTGTCAGACTCAAATCCTGGGGCAAAACGTCCAAAACTACAGACAGACCTGGCTCCTCCCACTAAACATATAATCTATATCCCACCAAGATGTCCCATGATGTGCTTAGCTAGGACTATACACCAGTCCCTCATAAATTATCTACACCCCAGGGAATCTCCTTTCTATAAACTATATTTATTCACCATCTATATACAAGTAAATGGTTAGAATCAATGACTACCTCCACTTTTGACCCTTTAATCACAGATTTAGCAGTCATACTGCCTGTATGTATTTTAAACCAGGTTTATTTTTTAATAACATATAATATATAACAGTATAAAATATAATATATAACAATTCCTTACATTCATCACAAAAGCATGGTTAGGTTTAGGCTTGTGTAGGGTAGGATTCAGTCCAATATTCATGAAAATGAAACCTGACTCAGTGACTCCCACAGATGTTTGAAGTATCAATTGTGTCACTCATCTTCCCCTTTTAAAGAATTTTGCAGTAACTATTTTCCCAATAGAATTGTAAAAAAATTATTAATAATATTCCAATAATTATATTGTGTTAAACAGCTTTAAATTAATCATAAAATGCAAAACAGCATCTTTTAACATGGTTTGAATATTGTTTTTGATATTCTGGAAGGCGTTGAATCATTTATTTGAGATATATTTACTATGATCTTCCAAAAAGGTACTTAGAATTCTCAGCTAATCAACTACAACAAAAGGGCAGCTTTGTATTGACCTGGAACTTGAATAATTATCTTGCACTGTTCTGCAGCTAGTGGACTCCCACTGTTAGTAATGCATGACTGCTGAGTGATGCGGTAAGCACCAGAGGTTAACAAAGCCACATATTGGGTGTTCACAGTAAGATATGTTAGCCATTTTATTGTCCTCCAATGAATTGCACAATCATAAAGCCAAGTGGTCTCTTAATACAAAAATGTGCTACACAACATAAAGTCAATTTTTTTAATGTATGAATGTGGTCTCTGGACATCTGAGGGGAGTAGTTTGTAATGTCACTGGGCTAGTAAGCCAGAGGTTTTCCCATTCCTTCCCGACTGCAATTTATATTCGAGGAGGTAAGGTCACCCCACTACCTTCCCCCACCCAGCCCTATCGTCACCTGCTCCCGCCCCTGGATCCCCAGCAACAGCCCTGACTTCCTTGTTGTTTTGATCAGGAAATTAGCAAATTACTGAGACCTGGCTGTTCAATCATGTCAGCCTTCTGCCTCTCCCCAACAGGCAACTGCTCTTTGCCGTATTTCAGCCCAGGGGTTCGAAATCAAGCCCAACATATCAAATCTTTCCACAGCTTTAGAATCCTTTTGTTTTATTTGACTTCAGTGCCATTTTCATGTCTGCTCAGAATATTGTTTCATCCCTGGCTTTTCTTCACTGATTGCAAAGTGGAAAAATCAATAGCTCATTTTTCACAACAGTAAGACTCATGAACCTGGCAAAAGCTGCAGCAAGGAACTGCTGCGAGAAAAAGAAAACATGTTTTTCCCCCATCTCCAGACCCACAGTTTACGAGATGCTATCGACCACTTTGTGGTACTTGTTCCAGGTGATATCCATCATGTTAACACTTTTGTTTCGGACTCAATCGTTCTGCCTTCATCATAGCCCTAAACACCAAACTCACTAAATAGGAGTATAAATCCACTATCATACGTATTATTACTGCATTGCCGGCCGTGAAGTATCAATTTAGATTTGGATGTGGAATATGGATCAAGGGGATTCAACAGAGCTGGAATTAGTAATAACTCGTGCTTTTTGAAAACTTCCTCAGCTTGGTATATAATCCAACATGATCCTTTAATTTGATTTCTGAACACACTTGGCTTTGTTTTCCAGTTGTTTGTTGCATGCTGATATCCATCCTTTGTATCTGCTGTCTAATAGCAATGCTGATAGCTTTTCTGTAGGTACCATGTGTCCAGTATTACTGTCACATTATAGCTCCTCGTCCAGCATGTGGTTCCACTAGGATTTACTGCAACCATCAAATTATCAACGTGTCTGGATATCCAGGCAAACCAATAAAACTTTACAAAGGCAGGTTTGTCTCGACAATGTAACATTTATGAATTTGTTAGACTATAAAATGTTTATATCAGAAAAGGATCTGCTGCCTTGACAATTTTGTTTTTCCTCTCTGATGCAATATTTTGGTAATCTGGCCTGTTTGACTTACTTAACAAACTATGAGGCTGAGGGACAAGGTCCAGGGTTTCCCAGCACTGGGAACTTAACAGTTGCACAATAGATAATGCCAGTTTTCAGGCAAGCGTCCATAGGGCCTTGGTGACACCACACCTGGAGTTTTGGTCTCCTTATCTAAGGAAGTACATAATTGTTTTGGCGCCAGCATAATGAAATTCACTAGATTAATGCCGAGGAGGAGAGGGTTGTCTAATGATCGGAGATGGAGTAGATTAGCCTTATACTCTCTGAAATTTAGAAGGAATAGATCTCATCAAAACAAACACATCTCCAGAATCAGAGGAGCTTGGCAGGCTGATGCTGTAGATTGGTTCCCCCATGGCTAGGTAGTCTCGAACTCAGGAACAGAGGTTGGAATCTTACATTCTGGAGTTTAAGTTCGGTGGCAGGGGCAGAAGTGCGAGTTATTTCCACTGGGAGGTGGGGTGGCTGATCACCAGTGAACTTGTTCTAGTCAGCTCATTAAATATACATCTGTCAGGAGCTTGCCGATTTTCATGGCGGGGCAGCCAGCAAGTCACTGTATCGAACGTTGCGTCATGGTTCAAAGGTACAAGTGTCATATTTAAAGGGCACTCGCACAGCCTGCACTGTCCCTTTCACCTTTGCTAGCCACTGCTACACCTTTGCCTGTTGACCATTCCTTGGTCATCCTTAGAATCCCTGCAGTGCAGAAGGAGGCTATTCGGCTCATCGAGTCTGCATTGACCCTCTGAAAGAGCCACACTACCGAGGCCCACTCCTCCACCCTATCCCTGTAACCCCAATTAACCTGCATATCTTTGGACACTAAGGGGCAATTTAGCATGGCCACTCCACCTAACCTTCACATCCTTGGACTGTGGGAGGAAACCCACACAGACACGGGGTGAATGTGCAAACTCCACACAAACAGTCACACAGACAGTCGTCCGAGGCCTTCACGCTACCTTCACTGCCACCATCCTGACTTAAGTATAGGCTGGCATTTACACAGTATTCCCAAGAGGACAATGAAGTCGCAACTTACCATTAATCAGGTGTCATGTGAGAGTACCTTTAAGAAATGGATGTTTAAGCAATGTACTTTTAAGAAAATAGTGATGTCAGAGAGTGGGGGAGCTGAGCTCAGTTCGGCCATTTTGAGGTTAGTTCTGGGTTTTTAGTTTCAGTTTGAAGAAAGCTTGGGTGTGGCTGTGAGCTGCATTGCTGGTGATCTCTGCCATGAAGGACTATCTCTTAATCCTTTGGTGAAATCGGAATTGTAAAAAGGTCTCAGTATTGAATATAAATCTGATATGCTTCTGTTTGAAGGATTTGTTAAGTCTTTTGGATGTGTAAAGGAACAGTTTGCAGGATTGGGGAGTGTTGTATTATTTTCGGGTTATCTTTGAAGTAAGAGATCCAATGTTTATTTAAAAGGTTAATTTGAGTTCATGGAATAAACATTGTTTTGTTTTAAAAACCACGTGTCCATAATTGTAATACTACACTTGGGGAACAAGCCGTGTGCTTTAAAAGCAACAATCCATTAAAGGTGGTGGTTGGTTGAACTCCAGGATACATTTTGGGGTTCTGAAAACACGTCTCCCATAAAACAGGGAAGAGGTCTACCTCACCAGCTGCACCCCATTTGTGTGCAGTTGTGAATGTGAATTCTCTATATTCTCGTTGGTGGGGATCTTAATTTGGAGGGCAATCTTAATTCTGGTGAGCTGGCTTTTTAATAGGCAAGCATGACATGCTAATGTGTGTAAAAGGACTTCCTGTCATTGTTCGTTCGGAAAATAGGTCTGCCTTTAACTGCCTTTAAAGTCCTCCCGCTAATTTAAGTCCCCCCATCTGTCATGATATGCAGACATGCAGATAATGAGATACAGACAGGCACAGACAGGCAGCTAATGAACACGGAGAACAGGACATGACCAATGAGCAGGAAGGACACTCAGGGGTGGTATCTCTCAAAAAAAGGCATGAGGCACTCACACTCCGCCTCTTTCCACTGATGAACATCTACAGAGTGAGTCAGGGTGTATGTACAGTATCACACCTCCAGCACGTGGCTAAGAGCTAGTCTGGTTCAGTCAGACAAAGTAACCACACTTAGGTTAGCAGAGAGTCGAACTCATAGAGAACTGTGCTAACTGTGCTACTGGTTCAATAAATCAGATTGAACTAACTTCAAGGTCTGGAGTATCTTTTGGTTAAAGCTGCATCCAGTTGCAGCCTGTGTTATCCCAGAGTACACATCACAACATGCTACCAGGAGACTGTTTAATCTAGGTGGTTTACCTCAGTCTGTTCCATGACAACCAGCAAATGTATCCCGGCACCATGGAGAAGATTCGGGCTACTCAACAGCTCAGGACCTCCGGCAATCTCTGTGCCAACTGGCGGACATTCAAGCAAATGTTTCTGCTGTACATCAAAGCTTCAGACCTCGTGGGTGTGTCTGATGCAAGGAAGATCGCGCTTCTCCTCTCAACAGCGGGTGATCAAGCCATCGAACTCTTCAACTCTTTTCACTTCACCGAAGTCCAGGACAAGACTAAGTTTCAGACCATTCTGGACAAGTTTGACAGTCACTGTGAAGTGGACACCAATGAAATCTTCGAGTGCTACGTATTCAAACAGCGTCTACAAGGTAAAGCTGAATTTTTCAATTCCTTCTTAATTAACCTCCGCCTGCTAGCGCTGTCCTGCAACTTTGGTGATATTGCTGACTCCATGATCAGAGACCCTTTTTGGAGTTCACTCTGATCATCTGAGAGAGCAGCTACTGAAAATCAAGCATATGACCCTGCCAGTCGCGATTGAAACATGCATAGTGCATGAGCACACCAAAAATCGCTATGCCCAGTACAAATCGGCTGAAAATAAGAAACTTGCCTCCCATGAGGCAGAGAGTGTGCAGGCCATCTCCCGGATGCAGCGCCTCTGCATTGATGAAAGCGGCCATTTTGCGCGCTTTTCCCGAGGCCCCACGCATGCACGATCCGAACGGGATAACGAAGCGGCCAACACTACACTGCACAGGTGCAGACGTCTGCCAACCGCACTGTGCATGTGCGACAACGCGGGGAGCGTCAGGATGCCGACATCATGGCGTGCTCTGACTGCGGCAACGCCCACTTAAAGAAACACTGCCCTGGAAGAGGCAGGCGATGTTTAAATTGCGGGAAGCCTGGACACTATGCAGCCTTGTGTAGGTCTGCACCACCAGTCAGGGGCCAGCGCTCCCAATTCCGACGACGGCGCGTTCAGAGTGTGCAACAACGATTACAGGATTCTGATCCTGGCAGCACAACGGATCCAGAGGGAGAATGCCTGGACTTCGCCTACTGTGTGGGCACCATTACCAAATGTGAATATGCCACATCCAACTCATCACAAATTCAATCCATCCTCGCTGTGGGTTCTGCGGACGAATGGCGTGCGGTGATGCAGGTCAACCACTGCTGCATCCAGTTAAAGCTGGACACAGGTGCTTCTGCCAACCTCCTCTCACAGGCAGATTTCAAACACATCAAGAAGCCCCCCAGGGTCCTTCCAGCAGCCTGCAGGCTCTTGGGCTACAATGGAAATGCCATCACGGCACTGGGATCCTGCCATCTACTCATCTCCAACCGGAGCACCCATGCACAGTTACATTTCGAAATTGTCAAGTCAGTCAGGGCATCCCTACTTGGCGCGCATGCCTACAAGCAGCTGAACCTCGTGCAGCGGGTTTACACAATGACATCCTCCAATGTGAATCTTCAGGACAGCATTGACGACATCCTCGCTCAGTATCCGGATGTGTTCGATGGGATGGGCACGCTGCCATATCGATAGAAGATTCTGCTACGACCTGATGCCAAGCCAGTGATTCACGCACCACACCAGGTCCTGGCTCCGCTGAGGAAGCGCCTGAAGGCACAGCTCAAGGATCTTCAGCAACAGGGCATCATTTCCAAGGTAACCGAACTGACTGACTGGGTCAGCTCGATGGTATGGGTTAGAAAGCCTTCAGGTGACCTGCGTGTCTGCATTGATCCTAAGGATCTCAATAAGAATATAACGCGAGAACACTACCCCATCCTGAAGCGGGAGGAACTCACAAGTGAGATAGGACTCGCACATTTTTCACCAAGTTAGATGCGTCTCATAGATTTTGGCAAATCCAGCTGGATGAGTCCAGCAGAAGGCTCTGCACCTTCAACACACCGTTTGGCAGATACTGCTATAGTCGCATGCCATTTGGCATTGTCTCAGCATCGGAGATCTTCCATCGCATCATGGAGCAGATGGTGGAGGGCATAGAAGGGGTTCATGTGTACGTGGACGACATCATCATATAGTCCACGACTCCTGAAGAGCATGTTTCCCGTCTCCAGCAGGTATTCCGCCGTGTCCATGCCAATGGCCTGAAGCTGAACAGGTCCAAATGTTGCTTTGACATGTCGACACTCAAGTTCCTAGGTGACCAGATCTCTCAGCAGGGCGTGCGCGCGGACACAGACAAGGTCAAGGCCATCGAAGCCATGAAGGTCCCTGAAGACAAGAAGGCGGTGTTGTGCTTCCTGGGCATGGACAATTTTCTGGGCAAGTTAATCTCAAACATTGCCTCACATACCACGGCCCTACGAAACCTGGTGAAAAAGTCCACTGCCTTTGAGTGGAAGGCAGCACATCAGGCAGAGCGGTTGGAGCTGAAAGCCAAGCTCACCACTGCACCCATCTTGGCATTTTTCGACCCAGACAGGGAGACAAAGATCTCAACAGATGCGAGCCAGGATGGCATCGGTGCGGTGCTGCTTCAACGCGATGACACTTCATCCTGGGCACCGGTAGCCTACGCATCGAGGGCCATGACGCCCACCAAAACAAGGTATGTGTAACTAGAGAAGGAAAGCCTGGGTCTTCTCACTGGCATTCTCAAGTTTCACAACTATGTTTATGGCCTGCAGACATTCACTGTTGAGACGGATCACAGGCCTCTGGTCCACATTATCCATAAGGACCTGAACGACATGACGCCTCGGTTGCAGCGCATCCTCCTCAAACTCAGAAGGTACGACTTTGACTTAGTGTACACACCTGGCAAGGAGCTCATCATCGCTGATGCATTATCCCGCTCCATCAAATTGCCTAGTGAACCGCTGGAAATCATCCAGCAGATTGAATCACAGGTGCAGCTGTGTGCTAGCACCATCCCGGCGTATGATGAGAAGGTGATTCGTATCCGCGAGGAGACAGCCAAAGACCCCCTCTTGCAGCGTATCATACACCACCTCGTCAATGGCTGGCAGAAAGGGCAGTGCCCTTAATTTTGCAATGTAAAGGACGACCTGACGGTGATTGATGGTATCCTCCTCAAGCTGGACCAGATTGTCATTCCGCTCAGTCTCCAGAGCTTGGTGCTCCGCCAAATCCATGAGGGACACCTGGGCGTCGGGAAGTGCAGATGCAGAGCCCGGCAGGCTGTCTACTGGCCCGGCATCAGCCAGGACATCTCGAACACGGTCCTCAACTGTGCGACCTGTCAATGCTTCCAGCCAGCGCAGAGCAAGGAGACGCTCCAGCAGCATGATATCATGACCTTCCCGTGATCCAAGGTTGGCATCGACCTCTTTTGTGCGAATGGTCGGGACTACATGTTGATTATTGACCATTTCTCCAACTACCTTGAGGTTGTGAAGCTCCCAGACCGCACATCTCAGACTGTCATCAAAGCCTGTAAGGAGAGGTTCTCCAGGCATGGTATCCCACTCACTGTCATGTGTGACAATAGCCCGTGCTTCAGCAGCCAAGAGTGGTCTATGTTTGCTCAGTCATACCATTTCAAACATGTCACTTCCAGCCCACACTATCCGCAGTCCAATGGGAAAGTTGAAAAAGGGGTGCACATTGCGAAACAGCTCATCTGCAAGACCACGGATTCTGCTCTGACATCTACCTCGCACTGCTTGCGTACAGGGTGACCCCACTGTCCACTGGCATGTCGTCGGCTCAAACCCTGATGATCAGGGACCTGCGGACGCCACTTCCAGCCATACACTTGCCCAACCTGGATCACCTCCCGGTGCTGCAGAAGGTGCAGCAGCTCCGAAACCAGCAAAAGGAGGGCTATGATGCTCATGCCACCGATTTGCCCATGTTATCCCCGGCAGACACTGTCAGGATCAAGATACCGGATGGTGGCTGGTCTGCTCCAGCTGTCGTTCGACAGGCTGCACCCCGCTCGTATGTTGTACGTATGGCTGATGGTTCTGTTGTGCGACAAAACAGACGGGCACTGCGCAAGGTTGCCTCTCAGCAATCGCTTTCTTCTCCGTTTCTGTCCATTATTTTGCCACCTCATGATACCTCGAACTACGAGGCCACCAGTCAGGCTTCCATCCCGCCTGTCAAGGCGCCATCGTGCCCACCACCACATTGGCATTCGGAACCCACAAATGAGATTTCAAAAATCCCTACTTTGACATCCTACATTTGTGGTTTATTTAATGGTAAACATTTATCTGCAGCTCTGTTTAATTATAAACTGCTGCTTTTCTCAAGATATATTACTGTAATGGGAATTTAAATTCTGGGACATGTAGATATTAAAACCAATGGTAAAAGACAGGATATGTTGTCTACCCAAAAGTTGAAGAAAATATGACTTAATTATGAGTGCCAGTCAATTACTATGCTAAATCCTTAGGGCCTAGGTTTAAAAGCAGCCTAGGGTAGAGCAATGAAAGTCATCTTTTACTAACAGCATTAAAGGTCACAGTTAATAGAGTTCCTGCAATCTCAGCTGAATCTTCGTTGGACACAAATCCACAACATAAATCTGTCTCATATTTAGCGATGATTTAATTCAGCATCAGTCATGCAGTCTCACTTCAAAGGCATTGGTAAGGGTGGAGTTGGAAATATTTTGGCAGAGTAAAGAGAGGAGGGCACAGATTCTAAGGAAATTGTTCAGCTGAGTACAGATGTCCCTCAGTACGGGACATGACAACATTGTGATCTCGCACCTCCATAAGAAATGAACCAGTCTTAAACTGCAAAAAATGAAAATCCTGGCAGAGGAAAGATACTTTGTTGATGTGAAGCTAACAGTTCTTTCTTCATATTTAGACCCCGTGTGAATCACTTCACAAAGCAGCTCATAATTACTGCTTTTGCTTTCACAAATAAAGTAGGTGTTATGTGTACATATGTTTCCATGCGCCCAACTGATAATCTTTCAGCACTGGTTCTTCTTTTAAAATGGCTTTGTGTTTTTATTACAGTGATACATCAGAAACATAGTTCAGATAATAGCTCCTTCTAAAGATATTTGCCGATCATTTCCTTAGGTCATCAGTCTTAATCTAAATAATCCTGTTAAATAAAGTCTCAAATGTGAATATGGAGGCCACATTGCCGGAGGGATCACAATTAATGGTCTGCAATCATCAGCATTCACTGCCCATTAACCTTTCCTCTTACAGGCTGACCTGGATATATTGCTCTTCAAGAGATTATCAGAAGCAAAAAGGAACTTATCGCATCAGTTGTAATTCCTGATAAAGTTCATTCATGCACCAGAAAAATAACACGCCTTTACTGCCGATTTGCAACTTGGTGGTTTAATTTGGTTGTTAGACATCCTGTAATCTAGTTTACATTTTCTCATCAGTCTTACCTGGGAGCAAAAATTCCTCTTAATAATCCTTATTAGTGTCAGAGGTAGGCTTCCATTAACACCGCAATGAAGTTACTGTGAAAATCCCCATGTCACCACTGTCCGGCACCTGTTGGGTACAGAGAGGGAGAATTCAGATGTCCAATTCACCTCACAAGCACATGTTTTGGGACTTGTGGGAGGAAACGGGAGCACCCAGAGCTAACCCACGCAGGCTCGGGGAGAACGGGCAGACTATGCACACACAGTGACCCAAGCAGGGATTCGAACCTGGGACCCTGGCACTGTGAAGCAACAGTGCTAACCACTGTGCTACCGTCAACGAGGGATATCTGTAAGTTCGTAAAGTCTAGGATTGATTAGACATCTGGAGAGATTTTCTTGGAAATTGGCAAAGGCCGATGTCAGGCAGCAAAAGTGGAGTTGAAGCCACCAACACCAATGGTGGCTTTCTCCACCGTATCGTCTGGGACTTTGAAAAAAAAACTTCAAGGGTTGGATGCCAGGACATGTCGCTGGCAGGGTGTCCTCTGATTCTCCTGCCCCACCAGCAACTTAGTCAGCCGAGGATTGGGACGCCATTCTTAAAGACCTGCCCAGCACAGAGAGAGCAAAGGAGTTCAGTCTGAAACCACCACCCCCCACACCCCGCACTCCCCGGGGGCATTGCCTGAGTGGTGCCAAGGAGGAATGTCAGGGGTTAGTGACAGTGCCAGGAGGCAGTGCCCAGTCAGTTGCATGGGCCAGTGCCCAGATAGTGCCCAGGCACCTGCCCCCAAGCGCTACACTCACATGAGCCTCCCTGGGACGTCTGCTTGCCAGGTGCACACCTTGGGAGACCAGTCGTGATTCATGCTGTTATGCCAGGTAGGGACAGAGATGGGAGGGGATTGCGGTGGGGGACGATTCAGGCATAGGGGTCTCATAATTAAATGATAATATATTTAACTTGTGTTCCAGACATTGAATGTTGGGAAACGCGCCCCATCATTGATGGGAGAAGGGGACAATCGCATCACGTGTTTACATTGACGTAAAATGCAGTTCCCATGATAGTTTCTATTCTCTTCGCCAAATCTGCCCGATGAGATTGTGAGCACAATTATCAACCAACAATATGCAGTATTAATCATATTGTGTCAAAATAAGGAGGGAAATTCCTCCATCCGGCACAGAAACATGAAACACTCGCAAAAGTATCTGTAACATGAGAAATGAGTGAATACGGACTTATTCTTGGGAAAATAATCAGGCCACAGTCATTGGGCGGGATTTTCTGCTGTCGGCCTAAACTCAGTGGACCTTTGGCTGCCTTTGCAAGTATTCCGTTCCTGCCGTTGAATCTCATGGAAAATGTTCTGATTTTAAAAGTTCTTCTATGATTTAGTTCGTTCATGAATAAACTTAAATGCTAAATGTAAGGGCAGCATGGTGGTGCAGTGGTTAGCACTGCTGCCTCACGGCGCCGCGGTTCCAGGTTCGATCCCAGCTCTGGGTCACTGTCCGTGCGGAGTTTGCACATTCTCCCCGTGTTTGCGTGGGTTTTGCCCCCACAACCCAAAGATGTGCAGGGTAGGTGGATTGGCCATGTAAAATTGCCCCTTAATTGGCAAAAAACAAAAATTGGGTACTCTAAATTTATAAAAATTAAGAAAAGAAAAAAAAATGCTAAATGTAAAAAGGGTCCACTGGAGAAAAATAAATAATTTCATCCAGATATTGGCCTCTTGGCTCTGTGTGATATTCAATGTAATGTGTGATCATAGAATCATAGAATACCTACAGTGCAGAAGGAGGCCCAGTGAGGGAGAGATCCAGATTTACATATTTAAATGAGCTGCTGGGCGGCCAGTGCTCCTAAGGCCCAGGAACAAATGGCTGTGCCTGGGAGACCACATCATGACCCGGTTAGCAGTGGTCCACACAAACATAGACCAGGTGTAATGGCACCTTGGAGGGTCTCCCAGCCCATCGGAGGCCCCCGTATGGTCGGACTCTGAGCAGGGTGGTACCCTGGCACCCCTTTTGCCACCTTGACACCTTGGCATTACCAGCCTGGCACGTTGGCACTGCCAGCAGGGCACCCTGAAAGTACCATCCTGGGTGCCTGGGTTACGCTGACAGGCTGGCAGCGGCACTGCTTGGGTGCCTGGCTGACAGTCCCAAGGTGCCCAGATGCCAGGTTACCCATGCTAGGGATCAGGCCCGTGGGTGCCCTGCCCATGAGATAAGTCCTGGGCTAGCGGGACAGATGTATGAGGAGAGATTGAGTCAGTTAGGATTATGTTCACTGGCATTTAGAAGAATGAGTGTGGGGGGTGGGGATTAATCCCATAGAAACCTATAAAATTCTAACAGGACGAGACAGGGCAGACGTAGGAAGGATGTTCCCGATGGTGGGGAAGTCAACAACCAGGGATCGCAGTCTAAGGATACGGGTTAAACCATTTAGGATTGAGATGAGGAGAAATTTCTCCACCCAGAGAATGTTGAATCTGTGGAATTCAACACCACAGAAAGTAATTGAGGCCAAAATATTATGGCCGGTGTCCTCCGATCTCATTAGTCCCACCACCGTTGCCGCGCTCAGCCAAAATTCCATTGACTGCAGCAGGACCGGAGAATCCCAGTTAGATATAGCTCTTGAGGATAAAGGGTTCAAAGGATATGGGGGGGGGGAGTGGGAACAGGTTACTAAGTTGGGTGACCAGCCATGATCATAATGAATGGTGGGGCAGGCTCGAATGGCCTACTCCTGCTCCTACTTTCTGTTTCCGCGTCACCCTAGATTTTCAGCAACATTGGAGGACACGGGTTAGACGCCAACTGTTCCTCCTCAAAGAAAAGCTTCCATGTGTAAAACATCCAAGTTGACATTTGTACTTTGTGGTTCTGGCCATGTCCTATATCACTGGGAAGACAAGGTGGTAAGAGATTTAGGAGATTTATAGTAACAACTTACAATGGTCTGACCTGTTATTAACAGTGAAGGCACCATCCATCCTGGCAATACACTGCCATGCTGTTGCAATCTTTTCAGTAATGATACCTTACAATAGTAGTTTAGACATGATTGTTGTGCAAAGCTTCTCTACGAATATAATGTTAATGGAAAAGATAATGGTGGACTTGCATTTCAGGTTGCCAGGTAGCATTAAGCGGGTAATTTCTTTACTGTCAGAAAAGGAGGGCAGAAAACTCTGGCAATAAAAAATTAACAGAAAGCGGTAATAATAATTGATTCTTGTGTCTTTAATTTGTTTAACTATGTGTCCATTAACAGAGGAAGTTTCTATTTGCCCTGAATAGTTCTACGTGCTAACATTGACAGAGATAACCTGGATTCAGTGCGTACTGGAAATGTAAGTCAGTAATATCATCCTCAAGGTTATTCAATGCTAAATTAATTCAAGAGTACATATCTATTTGCTCTGCTCCAACTAAGAGCCATTATTTCTCTTTATTTCACTCCTCCTTCGGTGTATTCATCCCTCATCCATCCCATCTTCACTGATTGCAGCAGAAGTTGTTTCCTTTGGATCTGATTGTATTTTTAATATCTCCGTTTATTTTGCAGCATCCGATTCTGACAACAAAATCACAGTGATCGACAAATATCGGGGACTCTCTTTATCTGCTGATCAGTACTGGTCAATTCTAAATGTGCCAGGGATCAGCGACAAATCTAATTGAATTCAATTAAATTGAAATTGATCTCAGATTATAATAGTAGGAAAATTCAACGTTTCCAGATTTAGAGTTTCAGAAAGGGTTTTATATTTCTTTGTTTCTTAGTCGATAGTGATGTCACAAACAAAAGCTGGTATTTGGAAAATTGGCCGGTGGGGAGATGGCAATTTAATATAACTTCTTTAACTTCCGCAGGATGCCATTCAGAGTGGGATTACCGTTCTGCTCCTACTTCCTCAACTTGAAATATTTTTTTAATTCTTCCAACTCAGGCCGGGCGAGAACTGTGCAGGTCAGCGGGCTCCTGAGGCCTTCAATCATGTTGCTGAATTGGATGGAAGGAGATCACGCCCCCCCTTTTTTTTTTACAGCACCGGCTTCTACACATCAATTGACCTTAAAGGTCAGAAAACTTACAGGCCAGAGAAAAGGTAGGTTTATCAGGTAAGTGGTTAGAACTTGCGGTGGGGCGTCAGCCAGTTGGGATGGGGGGTGGGTGGGGGGTGGGCGGGGGGGGAGTGTAGGGGAGGGTGGCCAGTCAGGGGAGGGTTTCGGGTTGGGTCAGGCCTGGGGGTTGGTTGGAGGCATCCTATACAGGAAAGGTGGGGGGGGGTCCCATGGAGCGGTGCAGTCAGGTTTTGGGGGCAGGGGAATTCCCCTAGGTATTCGGGATGTGGGCGGGGCCCTGTGCAGGGGTTGGTGGCGGGCTGTACAGTAGGTACCCAAAACTGAAAGCGATTTTAGTTCTTATTTTTTCTGGGTGTCACAACTCCTAGTGCGCAATCAATTCCAGCACAACATGATCCGCAGTTGCAACACAAGTAAAATTAGATGTTATTTTAAAATATCTGAGGACCTTGGCTGAGCCCAATAAACTGCAGTCACCAGGTTTGTAAATTCTATACACAAATTGCCTTTTATTATGTAATAGTAACATAATTAAACTAACAAAAATGTAACTGACTACCTAATACCCCTTTCCAACATCCCCCTTTCCAACCCGGGGAGATGGTATTAATGTCACTGGACTAATAATCCAGAGGCCCAGGCTAATGTTCCAGTGACAAGGGTTCAAATCCCACCATGGCACTGGTGGAATTTAAATTCAATTAATAAAATCTGGAATTGAAAAGCTAGTCTCAATAATGTTGATCATTAAACCATTGCTGATTGTCATAAAAACCCCTCTGGTTCGCTAATGTCCTTTGTCGGGACGGGAACCTGCCATTCTTACCTGGTCTGATCTATATATGACTCCAGACCCACAGCAATGCGGTTGATTCTTAATTGCCCTCTGAAATGGCCCAGCAAGCCACTAAGTTTAGGGCAATTAGGGTGGGCAACAAGTGTAGTCGGTGACGGCAGTAAGCCTTACACCTAATGTGCAGATTTCCAAGGAACCTGAGGCTTTGGAATTAATTCCCTTCCCCTCAGAAGAGGGCCATTTGGTACTGGTCCCCACAAACGGGGACCAGGCGGAATGGCCTTGTGAGGGTCTTCAAGGGGATCGGAGGCCCCCATCTGTACCCTTTGGGCAGGGTGGTACCCTGGCACGGCTGGTGCCACCTGGTACCCTGTCAGTGCCAGCCTGGCATTGCCATCTGGGTGCCATCGTGGCATTGTCAAGGTGGCATTGCCAGCTGACAAGGGCACTGCCATCATGCCAGGTTGGCAGTGCCAAGGTGCTAAGTTGATATTTTTTGCACACGCACAATTGGACAGGGGTTGCCCACCGTAGATGTAAAAATGGCGTTCCGATCTCTCGCTATAATGGGCAGATTTGGTGAGCGGAACTCCCCAAATTACTGTCAATTTCACAATAGGTAAGAGGTTTGGAGGGTTTCTATTTTTTGTTATTGATACTCTGGATTATTGACACTTCTATAAGCTTTTAATGAAACTACATTTTTTTCAACATAGGACAAAGTTATGAAGAAATTACTATTGTCTCTGTAGCTTTCATTGGTTCTAGACAGTATATTGTGGGCATAGAAGTGTCACAGCTTGGGGTAGTGGGCATGTGGGTCCATGGGTAGAGCTTTCCACAGGGAGAGGCATACAGGGTAGATGTGGAGCATGCGGTGGCATGGTTGGGGAATGGGGAGTGTTTGGAAGCTGAGCAGGTGTGAGCTGAGGGCTGGCGGGCTTGTGTGTCTACATTTTAGCTCGGACAAAATCTCATTCACCCAGACAGGTTTTTTGGACAACCCTTCTCAGCCCTGCGGCTTCCTCCAAACCTCTTCCCAGGTCAGCTGGCCCAATTCCAACCCACTTCGTCCTCCAGCATTGAAGATCTTGCCTTTGTGGGCACTTCTTCCTGAGGGCGTTTGGGCTGAGTCGGGAATTTTTCCATCTCCGACAACCTGCCACGAGTATGAAAATCCTGGCTTGTGCGGCCAACGTTGGGAGTTAATAATGAATGTGACTGAAACTGGTGACCCCTAACTTTCCTTTTCAAAATACTGCCACAAATAATAGGACAATACCACTGTTGTGTTATGTACTCTGGGATAACACAGGCTACAACTCGATGCAGCTTTGACTAAAAGATACTCCAGACTTTGGTAAGTTCAATGTGATTTATTGGACCATTAGCACAGTTCTCTATGAGTTCAACTCTCCTGCTAATCTTGCTATAGTAACTCAGTCTAACTAATCAGTCTGCTCTCAGCCACGTGGTGGGTGTGGTGCTTCTGATCTGTCCCTGTCCTACTCTCTGTGTCGCCTGTGGAAAGAGACAGAGCATGTGTGCCCTGTCCTTATATATCGGTTGTGTAATGCCCCCTTGTGGTAGTGTCACCTCTGGGTGTCTTGACTGCCCATTGGTCGTGTCCTATTCTATGTCTTCATTAGCTGTATATCTGCATGTCGTGTTGTCTCTGGTGCTCCCTCTAGTGTTTACTTTGTCGTAGTGTATTTACGTTAACCCCTTGTGTATTTACAGTGATGCATATCACCACAACTACTTTTGTTAAAACAAACTCAGTCAAGGATACACAAAAGTAAAAGACAAAAAATTTAATTATGAAATATGATGTGTTAGGCAAAGCTTTTTTTTAATAAATGTTTTTTATTCAGTTTTCATGTTTTATATTGAACAAATTACAAATTGTTAGAAAGAGAGAGAAAAAAAAAGAACACGCAAAAATTAACATATATATTTACAGGTAAGCATCTTCGTAATAATAACTGTGGCCTCCCCCCTTTAGCCGGCATACATATTTTACATTCCCCAATATGGCTGAGGCACATGTTTATTGGCATTTATTTACAGTTTGGTTTTGGGCCTTAGCTAGCCATCAAACCCCCATAACGTACCCGTAGCCCCCCCTCCCCCGGCAACCTTCCCCCGATTCCCATCCATTTTCCCCTGATTCTTGGCCGCCCGACTATTCTTCCTCTTGTTCGTTGGCCACAAACAGGTCCCGGAACAGTTGCATGAATGGCTCCCACGTTCTATGGAAGCCGTCGTCTGACCCTCGGATGACGAATTTGATTTTCTCCATTTGGAGAGATTCTGAGAGGTCGGACAGCCAGTCTGCAGCTCTGGGCGGTGCTGCTGACCGCCAGCCAAACAGGATTCTACGGCGGGCGATCAGGGAGGCAAAGGCAAGGGAGTCCGCCCTCCTCCCCAGGAATAGATCTGGCTGGTCTGAAACCCCGAAGACTGCCACAATCGGGCATGGCTCCACCCTCACCCCCACCACTTTGGACATGGCCTCGAAGAAGGCTGTCCAGTACTCCACAAGTCTGGGGCAAGCCCAGAACATGTGGGCGTGGTTGGCCGGGCCTCCTTGGCACCGTTCACATCTGTCCTCCACCTCCGGGAAGAACCTACTCATACGGTTTCTCATTAAGTGGGCTCTATGTACCACTGTTAGTTGCGTCAGGCTGAGCCTTGCGCACGTGGAGGTGGAGTTGACCCTATTCAGTGCTTCGCTCCAGAGTCCCCACCCTATCTCCATCCCCAGGTCGTCCTCCCATTTCCTTCTTGTTGCGTCCAGTACGGTGTCGTCCCTTTCTACCAGTCGGTCATACATGTCGCTACAGTTCCCTTTCTCTAGGATACTTGCGTCCAGGAGGTCTTCCAGTAGTGTCTGTCATGGCGGTTGTGGGTACGTCCTTGTCTCCTTTCGTAGGAAGTTTTTGAGCTGCAGGTACCGTAACTCGTTCCCCCCAGCTAGCTGAAATTTCTCTGTCAGTTCGTCCAGTGTTGCGATCCTGTCGTCCGTGTATAGGTCCCTGACTGTCAGTGTCCCCCCATCCTGCCTCCACCTTTTGAAGGTGGCGTCAGTCAGTGCTGGTGTGAACCTATGGTTGTTGCAGATGGGAGCCTTGTCCGACATTTTGGTCAGGCCAAATTGCTGCCGTAGTTGGTTCCAGGATTGGAGGGTGGCTGTCACCACTGGGCTGCTGGAGTGGATTTTGGGTGGGGATGGGAGTGCTGCCGTGGCGAGGGCCCGGAGGGAGGTCCCCATGCAGGAGGCCTCCTCCGCACGCACCCACTCGGCTTCTGGCTCCTGGATCCATCCCCTTACTCGCTCGGCTGTTGCCGCCCAGTGGTAGAATTGTAGATTCGGGAGGGCTAGCCCCCCCCTGGATTTTGTTTTTTGTAGGACCTTCTTTGGGATCCTAGCATTTATACCCCCCCCCCCCCCCCCCCCCCTCCCACCCGCCCATACGAACGCCATGATAAGTTTGTCCAGCGCTTTGAAAAAGGCCTTGGGGATGTAGATCGGAATGGATCTAAACAGGAAGAGGAACCTGGGCAGTACGTTCATTTTGATCGTCTGGACTCTCCCCGCGAGGGAGAGCGGGAGTGTGTTCCATCTTTGCAGGTCCTTTTTAACTTCCTCCGTCAGGCTGGTGAAGTTCCATTTGTGGATCCCTTTCCAGTCATGAGCTATTTGGATCCCCAGGTAGCGGAATTTGTGTCGGGCTTGTTTGAACGGCAGCCCTTTTAGTGCTGCCCCCCCCCCCCCCCCGAACCCTGTTCCAAGCCCAAACCGCTCCAGTACCTCTATGAGGTATTTCCATTCGACTCTGTCGAAGGCCTTTTCTGCGTCCAGGGAGACGATCACCTCTTGTGTTCTCTCCCCGGAGGCGGTATTTATCACGTTCACAGGCGCCTGATGTTCGCGGTAAGCTGTCTACCTTTGACGAAGCCCGTCTGGTCCTCTGTGACCACCTCAGGTACACAGTCTTCTAGCATTTAGGCTAGGATTTTGGCCAGTATTTTGCCGTCTGCGTTCAGCAGAGATATGGGTCTGTATGACCCACATTCCGTTGGGTCTTTGTCTTTCTTAGGTATCAGCGAGATTGAGGCCTGTGCTAACGTGGGTGGCAGTGTGCCCCTAGCTAGCGAGTCTGTGAACATCTCCCGCAGGTGCGGGGCCAGCGCTGTCGCAAATTTTTTGTAGAAGTCCGCCGGGAATCCGTCCGGTCCCGGCGCCTTTCCCGTCTGCATGGAGCTAATGCTCTCCATGATCTCTCCCAGTGCTAGTGGTGCTTCCAGGTCCCGTTTCCTGCCCTCTCCCACGACTGGTATGTCCAGTCCATCAAGGAACCGGTTCATCCCAGTCTTCCCCGTTGAGGGTTCTGAGGTGTACAGCTCTTGGTAGAAGGCCTTGAAGGTTCTGTTAATCCACTCTCGTTCTGTTTCCAACGTGCCTCTGGTACCCCTGATTTGCGCAATTTCTCTGGTGGCTGCCTGCTTTCTCAGCTGGTGTGCCAACAGGCGGCTGGCTTTGTCTCCGTGTTCGTACAGGGTCCCGCGCGCCTGCCGGAGTTGGTGCACTGCTTTCGTTATAGGCAAAGCTGTTGGAAGATGAAACAAGCAAACCGGAATTGCAGGGTAATGGGAAGACTGAGCAATTTGGGGCCACTTATGAAGCTTGGGTTAGATATAGAAGTTTTGCATTTTGGTCACCGACAAAATTTGGATAGAATGTGACAAATCGCATAGCCTTAAGTAAAACATGAAGATTAATAAACTGCATTGGTAAAATAGATACCCAATACTGTGTGCATGCTAATAGGGAATGGTTAGCTGCTTTGTCTGCTTCTGAAATAGAAAGGAAAGATTTGACTACAAAATATTAATTGTGCTGGTTTGTCAGTGACGAGAAAAAGAGGATTTAAACATTTCAAAATAATATTTATCAATTGGCAAATTCTGTGACTGGAAGAGAATTTCCATATTGGAGATTTTTGAGTTTAAATCCCATCTTGGCTGACATTTAAACTCCATGACCTCATTGCCTTTTTATTCCCACCAATTCGTAGCCAATTATTCTTTTTCAGAGTAGGTGCTTTGGTCTAACAAGAGACGGAAGTTGGAGATAACTGCGACAAGGACAAATCCCTCCTGAACTTGAACGTGGAGGCTGCAAGGTACACAAACACAGACGGGATTGTGTTGTAAGGCACCAAAGGCCAGATTCAGAGTTGCATAATAAATATTCCAGCAGTACTGGTGCAGCACTAATTGTTAACTCGGCACTTGAATATCCACATATAAAACTACAGGGGTTTCTGCTAATGCTTCTATTTGAGGGAAATGTCTACAGGCATACAACACATCTCTATTGATGTTTTAGAATTATACTTATTGGATTGATGCAGAATTTCTGTTTTGACATGAAGCCTGAGCTTGGGGAGGAGTCTGACTGTCTGTAATTTGCATGTGTAGTAACCATGCCTGACATACCTATGTTATGGGCCAGGGTTTAGAGAACCCCAAAGTGTATAATGGAGTTCACCTGACCCACAACTTTTAATAGATTGTGGTTTATTGGGAACACATGGGCTTACTCTGCAGGTGTGATGCAACAGAAATCTATAGTACTTTTAAATTAAAACAATGTTTATTTATGAAACCAGTTAGCTCTTTATTAACCCACAGTAAACATCTTAACAACTATCGACACCAATAAATCCCTGAATAATACAGTACGCTATAAGTAACTCTTAATCTTACCTTGCAACACCCATAAGACACAAAAAGAACCCTTTTTACAGAAAGACATCAGGTTTAACTTCTCTTCTGAGAACAGTTACCACGTTGGAATCACCAAAAGACCATTCCCCAGGCTGCAGAGATTCACACACATCTTGCTGTGACTATAGCTTCTCCAAAACTAAAACAAAACCAAACACACCCTGTAGCAAAAAGCCTAAAGCGAAAGTAAAAGCAGACAGACAGCCCAGCTCCACCTACACTCTGACATCACTGATAAACACCAATTTCTAAAAGGCACATCCGCTACAGCTATTTTTATGATCACCCATTTCTTCAAGGTACTCTCACATGACACCTAGGACCTGAATACCATTTTAACTGCTGATTGGGCGGGATACGCATTAGAAGGAAAAGCAGGGGGCTGAAGGTGTTCCTTTGGGCTCCGCAAGAATAAATTGGGCTGTCACCCATCAGTTCATAATCCATTGCCCCACTTCACAATCATACCCATCTCCCAATGAACCCAGGGAAATTCTTCCTGAACTTTCCTTTTCCTTGTCTGGTTGAGCTTCAGGCTTGCCTGATATTTCACCAGCCTGGAACTGACGATCTGCATTAGGATGTCCTGCAGCCAACTGCATGGATGTTAATCAGACCTGATCCTGGAAATGCATAGGGACGGGATTCGCCGTTTTTGAGCCTAAGTGTGGAGGATCTGTGGCGTTTTACGTCAGAAACGTCGGCGCCGGCCACACACCGATCCTGCGACCAGTGAGGGGCTAGTAGCCACGCCACGTAAAACTCCCGGCTCCCACATTAAAAACAGCTGGAGAATGGCTGGGTCCACGGCCATGCATGCGCACAGCACCGGTCGCACTGTGAAACATGGCACTGGCCGTGTACGGAACCGACCTGCCAGATAGTATCCCCATGTCCACCCCCTGGCCACCCCTCGCCAGTCCCCCCAGCCCTCATGGAAGCCCCCCCACCCCGGCCAGCACCACGGATCCCGCCCGACTGTGGCGGCGCTGAACACAGTCCGCAGCCGTCACGCCAGGTTCCCGATCGCTGAGACCACACCCGATTTTGGCGTCAGAAGGGATTCTCCACCTGATCGCCGATTACGAAATCGGCATCGGGGAACGGAGAATCCCGCCCCCTACCTCTCAACAGCGCTATGGGCTGACTAGCGTGCTAAGTCGTTAAATATTGCATCCCAGGGAAATAACAGAGAAAAACAAGTTCCAAAGAACAATTTTTAAACATTCATTTAACTTGCACTCTCTCCCCTTGAAATAACTTTATATTATCCCTTTGATGAATTTAAAAGAACTTAGACATCCAGACAAAATAAGAGACATCGGGCTAGATTTTGATCCATGCTCATCTTTTTCCACGGGGAACGCAATTTGGGACATCCACTCAGTAGTCTCGGAGATTTCCCGCTCCTTCAAATCCCCTCTTTGCCTTAGACTCTTTCAACCCTGTCCACTATTACCTCAAACGGGAGCAGCTGGCCCACAGCAGGACAGCCAAAGTAAGCCAGGACCCTCCAGGCCTCAACTCTCCTGAGGACAGCTGCAAAGGTCATCCAAAGCAACAGGGAAAACTGGTCATCAGGCTGACTCCACCCCTGCTGCGGATGTTAGAAGAGGATTGAGAAGAAGTGGTAGGGAAAGGAAAAAGCCTTTGGCCTTCATACTCTTGTGTCCCAGGGCGCTAACATTGTGAAAACTACATACTAGCGGTCTCTTCAGCTGACCTGCATCTCTGCCCACCCATGCAGCATCTGCAGCATCTCGAGGTTCTCCAGCAAGAGGAAACTCATATTTGCAACCAGTCCAGCCATGGTGGTTGTGTCGTTCTATCTTAGATCCAACATTTTTTCCCCTTCCTCCAGTCACCCACAACCTATCCCCATGATCATTGCTTCCCCCATCCAATATAACTTTCACCCTGCTCACTGTTGCCCATGGAGCCTCCACCATCACCTTTGACAATTTACAGATTAATGTCCCCTTCCATCCCAAGAGTCCGACCGCTATTACCATTCTTATCCACACTCATGCCCCCCACCCCGCGTATCCGTTCCATCTCCATGTCCCCACTAATAATCCTGTCCTACCAGTTCCCTATTCCTTTTTAACTCCCAACGTACCCACCTACAATGTTTACCCTCAATTTGCAACCCTGTAGTCCACCATTGACTCTGCTGACACCTCCCTGTGAATCCCTTGAGAACTCAGCATGCCCCCAATGCCCGTTAGCCCTCTGTACTCGCCTATCGCCTTTCAGACCTCTATACCCACATATCGCCATTCAGACCTTTGCATCCCATTGCCCGTTAGCCCTCTGCATTCCCCCATCGCCCATCAGACCTCTGCATGCCCCCATTACCCGTCAGCCCTCTGCATGCCCCCATTACCCACCAGCCCTCTGCATGCCCCCATTACCCACCAGCCCTCTGCATGCCCCCATTACCTGCCAGCCCTCTGCATGCCCCCATCACCAGTCAGCCCTCTGCATGCCCCCATTGCCCGTCAGCCCTCTGCATGCCCCCATTGCCCGTCAGCCCTCTCCATGCCCCCATTACCCACCAGCCCTCTGCATGCCCCCATTACCCACCAGCCCTCTGCATGCCCCCATTACCTGCCAGCCCTCTGCATGCCCCCATCACCCGTCAGCCCTCTGCATGCCCCCATTGCCTGTCAGCCCTCTGCATGCCCCCATCGCCCATCAGACCTCTGCATGCCCCCATTACCCATCAGCCCTCTGCATGCCCCCATCGCCCATCAGACCTCTGCATGCCCCCATCGCCCATCAGACCTCTGCATGCCCCCATCGCCCATCAGACCTCTGCATGCCCCCATTACCCATCAGCCCTCTGCATGCCCCCATCGCCCATCAGACCTCTGCATGCCCCCATTACCCATCAGCCCTCTGCATGCCCCCATTACCCGTCAGCCCTCTGCATGCCCCCATTACCCGTCAGCCCTCTGCATGCCCCCATTACCCGTCAGCCCTCTGCATGCCCCCATCACCCATCAGCCCTCTGCATGCCCCCATTACCCGCCAGCCCTCTGCATGCCCCCATTACCCGCCAGCCCTCTGCATGCCCCCATTACCCGTCAGCCCTCTGCATGCCCCCATTACCTGTCAGCCCCTTGCATGCCCCCACCATACACCTTCAGCGCCCCCCCATACAACTTCAGCTTTGCACAAGACTCCTCCCCTCCCACAACCCTCCATGGCCCTACCCACCCTCACGCTCCATTCCAGCTGAACCCCTTTATGATTCCCTCTTCTCCCAGCACCCCGAATCTTCCCAGCACTCCCTCCCCCATCCCCCCCCCCCCTCCCCCCAACTAGGCCTGAACCCTGAATTTATGTCCGACCATTCTTTCAAAACATGCCCCAAAAGATCCTAGCTGCCCAAGAGGTGGGGGCACTCCAATTCCGGTAAATCCTTCATCTGCATCCCATTATTAGGATGTAAATCAATTTCACGCTGACCTCTGGAGAGTCTTGCAGCTCACCATGGCGGGAGTTAGCAAAAGATCCCGCTGTTATTTTGCACCAGCGTGAAGCTGATTTCCCGACCTCCTGACGATTGTTTCCAACCTGGCCATCATTAAACCTGTCGACAGGGGCATCGAGAAGTCCGCCCTCAGGGTTCCAGGGCCATGCACCTGAAAAGCTTAGATAGGTTTTATTAGCATAAATATAATTAACCAAAAATAACCTTCACATGTTCAGTTACAACTGAGACCAGCAATTTATTTCCTGGAAGTGCTTGAGGAAAGATTGATCTGATCTATTCGACAGCGAAGCACCTTCTATCAGCTGATTATTGAGATAACATTGATGGCAGAGAAACTCCTGAACTAGGCCAACAGGCCAAAGAAAGAATTAAGATGTATTGTGACACCAGTAGAGCCATCAAGCAATGTATAAATAATTTTGGAAATATTAATCGAGCCACTAAGGTAAATCATTAAACAAGTAAGCCCATACAACAGATGGATCAGTCAAGACAGGATATAGCCTTCTAAACAGTACAGAGGAATTGGGTGGTGTCTTATCGTCTCGGGGATCTGGATTCAGATCTGGTCCAGACTGATCGAAAAATGTATCCACTATCGGCTGGCAGTAGAATCTCATATAATATGAGTTTGGGCAGTCGCAATCCAGTTCCAAATAGGCAGGTGCCAACAACAAAAAACTGCATTAACCAGCAGAAGGCACCGAGATGTCTGATCATAGAAAGAATAGGAGGATTTATTCTGCTTCTGGTTGTGTTGTACCTGACCTAGAAAGCTGGACAGTGTTCTATTTCATTACAGTAGGAAAATGGCAGCATTGTCCCATCCCAGGTCAGACAGAGCATGGGGCAAGTAGAGAGAGTAAACATCAAATACATTCATATGGCTTAATTTCCGTTCTTACACTAGCTGTATCTGCAGTCAATCCAAATAAACATGTTCTTTTTATGCTCTATTATTGTGGTGATATGCCTATGGGCCATAGCATAGTCAGATGGCATGAGTCCTCTAACCAACAGGTGGCGGTACAGACCCACCATGCGGTCTCCAGACCTGACCATGTGACCTGAGACCTGGGTATAGAGAGAGGCAGATCCGGAAATCTTCAGAACAAGGTATAGAGGGTAATAAGATGGTCAGCACAAGGTGTGAGTTCCAGAGGAGTAGTAAGTGCTCTCATCAGAATGCCATTGTGGTGAATGTAACTCTGTAATTCACACTGTGATATATATATTTAAGGTTAAGGTACTCCTGAGGAAGCACGTCAGGATGCACAAAACTGACCCCCTTGTACAGAAGGTGCGCCTGCTTCACTCAAACCCCCAGTACGCCTTCGTAGAGTTCCCTGACGGCCGTCAGGACACCGTATCTCTCCGGGACCTAGCACCCGCTGGATCCAGCATCCTCACTATCACTGCAGAGGCACCCCTCACTCTACACCCCACCCAGCCGCCCCCTCGCGCTCCTGAGCTCACTAGCTCGCTACAATTGTTTCGCGCACCCGCACCGGCTAACCCCCAGCGCCCCCAGTATCCAGTCGAACCAGACGGTTATGGAGCTCAGACGGAATCACCCCCTGGAGTCCGCCATCGTACCCCAACCCACAACACCCATCCAGCCACCACAAGAGGCTGCAACCCCGGCGCTCCGCAGATTGCAGCAGACGACTCAACCATCGGACAGACTCAATTTATGAACCACCACCCCCGCCGGACTTGATTTTTTTGTAGGGGGTGAATGTGGTGAATGTAACTCTGTAATTCACACTGTGATATATATATGAGACCGTACGATTGTAAGCGCAGTTGCGTTGCCCGACCACTAGGGGGAGTAGCTCTGGGAATGCTTAGGAGTTTGTACAGGGCTCCACCCTTGGCTCCGCCCACGGCTCCTCCCCCTGGACTGCTGTATAAATATCGATGCCCAGAGCCAGCCGACTAGTTCATCGAGAGTTCAACGAGTAACAGGCTGGCTCTGTAGTAAGTAGATTAAAACCACTGTTCATATCTCAAAGCATGTGTCTAATGAATTGATGGTCTCATCAGCCATCCTACCGCACGAGACACATTTAAAGGATCTTGGTTTGGACAGATCAAAGTGTTTGGTGAGTTCTTCATAATAGTACAAGGGACCAAGCACAACTTGGTGCGCTAAAGTTTGAGGTTGGCAATGGCAGTAATAACGTGAGGCATTCGGCTTGAAGATGGGTCTGATGAACTGCAATCTGAGGTGACCCAATGCATAAACATGCTGAAGCTCGAGATGGACGTACTGAGGGCCCCCCACCAGCTTCAGATATCCTGTAACACAGGTGAGAACAGGCAGCTGTTCAGAAGCAGTTCGGACTTTATGTTTCAGCCGTGGGCCTGCAGGCCCAGCCTGATGAAAGGCGAATTGCGTTGCTGCTAACATTGGCATGCACACAAGCACTCGAACTATATAACTCATGTATCTTTGAAAGTGAGGGGGATCAGAAGAACTTTGATGAAGTGCTTTGATAAGCATTGTTCCCCCAAGAAGTATGAAACGTTTGAGCGCTATATATGTTTTGTATGCATACCCAGAGACCTGCCGAATCTTTTGATCGTTTTGGCACAGACCTGAGGCTTAAGGCAGAGTTGTGCAACTTCAGTCACTTAAAATCCTCATTATTCCGCGACCAAATTGTCTATGGTGTGCTTGATGACAAGCAGTGGGCGACACTATTGCACGCTCAAAAAGGCAGTGAAGATTTGCCAGGCAAGCGAGATTGCTGCATAAAGGATAGGTGTACTCTGCTCAAAATCTTTTGGCGTCAACATGGATGAAGAAGCCAGTGCCATTAGTGCTGTGACGCATGTCATAAAGAAATGTGGTCCCAGTGCCGTCGGCCATTTTAAGCGGCCGACAGTGGCTGCCGCCGCCATCTTGTGCCACAAATGTGGCACTCAACATCCCCCATGGCAACGCCTCAATGCCTGGCCTACGGAAAAGCCTGTTCCAGGGGTGTCTGCTTGGGCCACTTTGCAAAGCAATGCTTTGCGCGTTCCACCATAGATCATGCACGAGTGGTGCATGCTATAGATTAAATCAATACTGAAATTTTTTTTTACATTGATCTCATTGCGCTGAGACACAATGTGGTGAACAGAAACATAAATGGAAGCACAATTAGAACAAGGCATGCAGACAATCAGAATGTCTCGAATAATTTCACGTCCGTACTCAAATCAAAGGTAGACTTTCATTGGCTGCGACTTTGACCTTAAAGCCACAGCCAAACTAGTAAGTCGACATGTTTTGCAGTAGCTAAATGTGAAGTGAGAATTTGCAAATTGGTCAGGAATCATGACAGACTTCAGCACAAGAACACGAGAGGCTTTTGATGTTTGCGAATTAGTGCTCTCAGTGGCAGGCATAATGCATACTCTTTCATATTGTAGATTTGGATGTGGACTTGGTAATTGGTATAAAACCGTGTGAATCCTTGTGAATCTAGCCAAGCCGTTAAATCTCCTCGGAAATAGTTGGTCACAGTGAATAACCGCACGGGATTACAGTATGCACGGAGTATGAGGATTTAGAAGAAACCCTAGTGGAAGACGACAAACCAGGCATAGGGATTGAACTGCCAGTGAGCATGACACAATTCTGGCTAACAGTCTTGAAGAACGTGCAAGGACTCCATGGCATGAATCGAGAACATGATAACCACAGGTATTAAAACATCTGCGAGATGTGTGTTAAATAGACAGAGAATGAAAAGCCGTGGATCTTCACTCTGGAGTTTACATTCGGGCCTTATGAGTATTTCATGAATGAGGTGATCACTAAAGTGTATCAGTTGGACTCACAGCCACTGGAATCGTGCACGGATGAGCCACAGATTGAACAAAACCAACCTATAGGGGTCGAAGGAATCCAGAAACAGCGACAAGAATCACATCCAAGGAATCGTTCTTCAACTTTTTCAGTCCCGCTCCTGTCCCACAGAGTGGAATTTTAAGCCCAGCGATGGCGGCCAAAAAAAAGGCTGATTTTGAACTTGGCGCCCTGTTTTGAAAACATGTAACTCTATGTGCAAAGTTATATTTTTCAGGTGAAAAGACTGACGATCATGTTGAATCCGAGACTGAAGACCATGAAAATCTGTTTGAGGTTACTGACGATGATGAAGGTGAGACGGATGATGAACACTATGAGCTGCTTATACATTTCTTCTCCGGCAGCACACATGAGGCTTCGGAAACAAGCCTCCGGTGGTTTGCAAGCGATCACAAGGTGGCCACAGGGCACACCCAGACCATGCTGGACTCTGTGGAGACCGATGGCGCATACAGAATTCAAAGCTGTTGATATTACTGATGATCAGCCATTGAGATCATAAATCATCGGATTTACAGTGCAGAAGGAGGCCATTCAGCCCAGCTCATCTGCACCAGCTCTTTCAAAGAGCACCCCACAAGTCCACACCTCCATCCCATCCCCGTAACCCAACCTAACCTTTTTGGACACTGAGGGCAATTTAGCATGGCCAAGCCTCCTAACCCGCACATCTTTGGACTGTGTGAGGAAGCAGGAGGCCTAAACCTCTTCAGACACCCCACCACATTAAGGCAACCAGCGCCAATACAGAGGCCACTGCCAAGAGGACAACCAAAAGACATACTAGAGCACATCACCGTGTCCAGAAAATAATAAAGAAGAAAAGTCTGGGAGAACTACCGCATCCCGCCAGCCAACCAGTACCGAACGTACTTGCAGGTAACAAGCAAAAATGTGCCAGAAAACGAAAGCGAAAGCGGCTGTTGTCACAGATATGGCGGTCTAGGACAAAGACCTTTCAACAATACAGGGCGAAGCATAAGACAAGCAAGAAGCCGGCAAGTGAGCAGAAGTAGACACCGAGCTGAAGCAATGATTTCTACACAGAATGCAAATGGATACTTTTTGTAAAACCTGCTCACTGTATCAGTGATATAGAATATAGAATTTACAGTGCAGAAAGAGGCCATTAGGCACATCGAGTCTGTACCAGCCCTTGGAAAGAACACCCCACTTAATCCCACTCCATTCCTGTAACCCAGCAAGCAAGCCCACCCAATCTTTTTGGATACTGAGGGCATGATAAATTGCCCTTAGTATCTAAAATGGTTAGGTTGGGTTACTGGGTTACGGGGATCGGGTGGAGGTGTGGCCTTGGGTGATCTTTCCATGAGCCGGTGCAGACTCGATGGGCCGAATGGCCTCTTTCTGCACTGTAAATTCTATGATAAGGACAATTTCCCATGGCCAATCCACCTAACCTGCACGTCTTTGGACTGTGGGAGGAAACCGGAGCACCCGGAGGAAACCCATGCAGACACGGGAGAACGTGTAGACTCTGCACAGACAGTGAATCAAGCCGGGAATCGAACCTGGGACTCTGGAGCTGTGAAGCAACTGTGCTAACCACTGTGTTACCGTGCTGCCCCGCATGCCATATCTGCATAAAATGTAATGTGTAATGTTACCTGTAAAAAGAATTTTATATTGCAGTTTTGTGAGGAAGGGGGTTGTGAGATATGCCTATGGGCCATATCATAGTTGGATGGTATGAAACCTCCAACCAGAAGGTGGTGGTACAGACCAACCATCAATCTCCAGACCAAGGTCATATAACCTGAGACCTGGCTATAAAGAGTGACACATCCGGCCATCTCCAGAACAAGGTATAGAGGGTAATAAGATGCACATGTAATTGGTCAGCACAAAGTGTAAGTTCCAGAGGAGTAGCAAGACTCCATGATAACGTGCTCTGTATTAGATTGCTATCCTACTGCACGAGACACAATAAAAGGATCATGGTCTGGACAGATCAAAGTGTTTGGTGAATTCTTCATACTAATACAAGGGACCAAACACAACAATTATATTTAAAAATCAAATCTGCTATTCTCATTGCCTTAATTACTACAAACTGGAGTGTTATTCTCATGTTTAAGTGCTATCATGTTAACAGATACTAGAGCTTCAAACACACAGTTGAATATACAAAACATTTAATGATTTTGTTCATGATTTTTCACAGGAAGGCTTGGTAAAAAATACACAGAATCTTGACATGAGATAACAATTAAACAATTTATCTATTCAACTGCCCTCAGAGCGCTTTAGTGAGTGGGATTTTCCGGACAATCCTGCCTGCGGGATTTTCCAGTCCCGGTTGAAGGTGACCCATCTCCCCAAGTTTCCCAGTGGTAGATGGTGCGAACAACAAGAAACCCCACTGGAAGATCCCGCTCTGCCGCAAAACACATAGCTGCGGGTGGGAGGGTGCGGATATCTTACGGCATTGCAGATGGACAGTCAGAGACTAACTGCAGTCTTCAGGAAGGTTAGAAGGAGAGACATTACTGCACCGCAACATACAATCGTAAATTCAGCACTGAAATTTACTTTGCATATAACCGATTGCCCAACTATCAGGCCTGCCTCGTCATGGAATACAGCATAAATCCCGGTTTCATAATTACTAAGGTCAGGATCGGAAGATCTGGCGTAGTTTTCCGCAGGATTCCACAGCGGGAAACACCCCACATCCACCATTGCCACAGGGCTTAGTCCCCAGTTGGGAGAATTCCACCCAATGTTTCTAACTGAAAGATAGGAGTCCGACCATAACCAAATGATTTGATTCATACAGAAATTAATCAAGATAAAGATTCTTTATTCCAGACGCAAACTGTATTGAAAGGTGATTCTGAATGAACTCCGACAATGTCCAATGAATTTTGTATTAATCTCCTGTGCAGTAATCCCAACATACCCCTGAACACAAGTTCACATTGCGTAAGGCTTGGGGTTTCTCCTCGAATTGATTTTGGTGCAAGTGCAGTGGATCTCAGTGAGAATTAGAATTTGTGGTGTCTGCCGAAATTAGATTTTAAACACCTACAAAACAGACAAATCCTAAAGTTGCTTGTCAAAGGATCTGTTGTTCCCCAAAGAATACTGAAATTGTTTCATTAACCTTCTATGAACTGATTCAAGTTCTATTATTAAGTACTGCGCTGAATTAGCACCATGCGGTATCATTTAATTTATTTATGTTAACTTCACTCATAATTAAATAGGAGCTACCAGTTTTACCCTCCAACAGTCTGGTGGCGGGGAATAGAAAAATATATAGAGTTTCCTTGTTAAACCCTAGCTTCATGAGTAATTTAAACATCAAATGAAACCATCAACCATGACATATATTTAGAATATTTGTTAATGCATATGTAAAGATAATCAAGTTAGCGGTACATGAATATAGACTGTACTGAGTATGGCAATATAAAATCATAGGCAAATACCAGTGATGGATGGAGATGCGAAATATTGAAATATTATACATATAAATATATGTATATTTATTAAATAAAGTTTTCAAAGTTTGGCTGATTTCTCCATATTGTTTTTTAATGGAAGTCTGTTTTTTTATAATGAGAATTCATATGACTGTCTACATTTTAATTAAAATAAATGCTCACATCCCCAATCTATATTTAGACTGGGTAGAATTGTCTTGACACTTGGAGGCTAGCATTGGCAGAAAAACCATGGGGAGTGGTGCAGGATGGCACCCCGATGCATTTCCACCACATGGGAGGTTCCCAGATTTGGGCAGGAATGCTGATCGGCTGCCTACATCACGGAGATAGGCAACCTAGTTATCTAATTAAAGCGATTAGAGGTGATTTTCCAGCCTCAACAACATGTTGATGCCATGAAAGCCCCCCAAGCCACATCCCCCGCCGTATATGGAGGCCACCAACCTAATGAAGACAGACCCCTACGACGGTCTGGATAGCCTTCGGAACCTCCCCGAACAGGCGCCGGAATGTGGCGACTAGGGGCTTTTCACAGTAACTTCATTTGAAGTCTACTTGTGACAATAAGCGATTTTCATTTCATTTTTTTCATTTAATTTAGCTAACCTGCTGCTTGCTCGATCTGAAATACTTCCGTACAAAGCTGCTAGTCACCACAGATGTTAGCTTGGTCCAAAGGAAAATTGAGATGGACCAAGAGTCTAGAAGGACACAAAATTAATACCTTTCAGAGATATGGGTCTGGATTGTCGTTCCTAAGGGCGTAGACCTCCGGCTGCGTTGGGCTCTCGCTTGAGCGTAATGAGGTCAGAGAATGCCGGGAAAGGTGTCCAGCGAACCTCCTGACAGGCTCCGTGCCACCCGGGATTCACCGAAGTCCCACGAGACATCGGAGTCAGAGCCCTCCCCAAATGGGCAGGACCGAATTACGTTCACGGAAGTAAGTTGTAAACTCACTTGCAACCTACTCACACAGGATCCAGCGGCCTCCCTCGATTCACTGGCCTCTCCAGGGAGGCTGCAACATACCATTTGCCTTCTTTACGACCTACTGTGCCTGCATTCTTACCTTCAGTGACTGGTGTACGAGGATACCCAGGTCTCGTTGCACATTCCCCTCTCCTAATTTATGGCCATTCAGATAATAATCTGCTGTCTCATTTTTGCTACCAAAGTGAATAACCTCACACTTTTCTAAATTATACTGCATCCGCCATTCATTTGTCCAATCACTCAACTTGTCCAAATCACACTGAAAGATCTCTGCATCATCCTCACAGCTCACCCTCCCACCCAGTTTTGTCTCATCTGCAAATTTGGAGATATTGCATTTTGTTCCCTCATCTAAATCATTAATATACATTGTTAGTAGCTGGGGTCCCAGCACCGAGCCCTGCAGTACCCCACTAATCACTGCCTGCCAATTTGAAAAAGACCCGTTAATTCCTATGCTTCATTTCCTATCTGGTTATCAGCTTTCTATCCATCTCGGTACACTAACCCTAATACCATACGCTTTATTTTACATGCTAATTTATTATCCGGGACTGTGTCACAGGCATTCTAAAAGTCCAAATAAACAACATCCACAGGCTGCCTCTCTTCAACTCTACTAGTTGCATCCTCAAAGAATTCCATTAGATTTGTCAAGCATGATTTCCCCTTTATAAATTCATGCTAACTGTGTCCAATCCTGTCATAGTTATCGTAGAATTTCCAGTGCAGAAGGAGGCCATTCGGCCCATCAAGTCTGCACCAGCTCTTGGAAAGAGCACCCTACCCAAGGTCAACACCTCCACCCTATCCCCATAACCCAGTAACCCCACCAAACACTAAGGGCAATTTTGGACACTAAGGGCAATTTATCATGGCAAATCCACCTGACCTGCACATCTTTGGACTGTGGGAGGAAACTGGAGCATCTGGAGGAAACCCACGCACACACGGGAAGGATGTGCAGACTCCGCACAGAGAGTTATCTAACTGCTCTTCCAAAAAATCTTTGATAATGGATTCTGGAATTTTCTCACTATCGCTTGCTGATCTATAGTTCCCTGTTTTCTCTCTACCTACCTTTTTAAATAGTGGAATTATATTAGCTGCCCTCCAATCTGGAGGAATTGGTGCAGAGTCTGTAGATTCTTGGAAGATGACCAATGCATCTACTATTTCTAGAGTCACCTCCTTAGGTACTCTGGGATGCAAATTATCAGTCCCTGGGGATTTATCCGATTCAATCTCATCAATTTCCCAACACATTTCTGTACTAATATCGATCTCCATTCGTCCCTCCCTCTGATTAAACCCTGCGTTCCCCAACATTTCTGGTATGTAATTTGTGTCCTCATTTGTGAAGACAGAACCAAAGTATGTATTTAGTTTCTCAGCCATTTCTTTGTCTCCTAATACACAGTCCCCTGATTCTGACTTTAAGGGACCTACATTTGTCTTCACCAATCTTTTTCTCTTCCCGTACCTATAGAAACTTTTACAGTCAGTTTTTATGTTCCCTGCACCTTATTCTCGTACTTCCCCTTCTTAATGAATCCCTTGGTGCCAGATAGGAATAAATAATTGTTGCAGCTCCCCCATACACTCCTTAAATATTTGCCATTCCCTAACCACTGTCGCCCCTTTAAGTAATGCACCCCAATCGATCAAAGCCAATTCACACCTCATATCATCGTAGTTTCCTTTGTAAGGTTTAGGACCCGAATCTCAGAATCAACTACTTCACATTCCAACTTGATGAAAAATTCTAGTATATTATGGTCACTAATCCCCAAGGGGTCGCACACAACTAGATTGCCAATGATTCCATTCTCATTACACAGTACCCAGTGGAGGGTGGCCTGTTCGCTAGTTGGTTCCTCAACGTATTGGTCCAGAAAACCACGTGTTCGGGAATGGGAGAGGGGAAATGAGGCAATCTCAATTACGACACGAAAGTTAGGTCAGTAATCAAAGGCTTTAATAAGCAGTGAACAATGGCAACCTCCATGAGAAGTGTGCTCGCAAAATGGAGTCTCATCTTAAGTACTGTTTCCCAGGGGGCGTAGCCAGAGGCGGAGTCCCCAGGGTTCCAAGCCTCTTAAAGGGGCAATGTATTCCGATCATCACAAGCCTCTTAAAGGGGCAAGGTATTCCGATCATCACAGGAAATATGCGGGGGCAGAGCCCGCAGTACCAACCAGGGGCACAGTGCACCCTGTTTGACCTGGGGTTTGCACCATGCACCATGCTAACATGTCAGCCTTTCATCCCCCGAACACAATGGATATTGGAATTCAACCAGTAATGGTGGCCTTCCTGCTAGTCACTGCAGCCCTGGGGGCAGGGCCGGCTCAAGGCACCGGCAACTCGGGCAGTCGCCCGGGGCGCCATGTGCTCGGGGGCGCCAGAGACTCGGGACCCGCGCATGCGCAGTTGGGCCGGTGCCAACCAGCGCATGCGCGGTGGCCGCCCGCCCCACCGGCTCGGTCCGCCCCCCCGCTCCCCCTCGGGCCCGCCCCGCCCTCGGGTCCGCCCCCCCGACCCCCGCCCTCGGGTCCGCCCCCCCTTCAGGTCCGTCCCCCGCGTCCGCCCCCCCGTGTGTCCGCCCCCCTCTCGGGTCCGCCCCCCCCCGCCCCCCCTCGGCCTCGCCCCCCCGCCCCCCCTCGACCTCGCCCCCCCTCGGCCTCGCCCCCCCTCGGCCTCGCCCCCCCCCTCGGCCCCGCCCCCCCCCGCGGCCTCGTCCCCCCCTCGGCCTCGCCCCCCCCGCGGCCTCGCCCCCCCCGCGGCCTCACCCCCCCTCGGCCCCGCCCCCCTCGGCCCCCCCCCTCGGCCCCCCCCCCCCCCCCCCCCCCCCCGCGGCCCCGCCCCCCCTCGCCCCCCCCCGGCCCCGCCCCCCCCCTCGGCCCCGCCCCCCCCTCCCCAAGGGCGCCGAAGTTCAGCTTGCCCGGGGCGCCAGCAACCCTAGAGACGGCGCTGCCTGGGGGATGCCTTCCAGCTGTACGAGCTTGAGCTACTCGAGTAGGAGCAGCGGAGCATGCCGCAGTGGAACAGGTGGCTGCGCCCAAGGTGAAGTGCCAGCTGCCCAACAGGCCGAGGAGGAGGAGGTGCCGCATTAGGCTTCATGTGTACCGGGAGTGCCTGTCATTCGAGGACCTGCTTGACCGGGCATGCCGGGGAAGACTGAAGTTAAGCAGAGAGCGACATATCTACCAGATCATGGCAGACCTGGCACCGCGTGTGTATGGGGGAGGACACCCCTTCCCGTTAGCCGTCAAGGTGACGGTCGCCCTGAACCTTTACTCGACGTGCTCCTTCCAGACGCCATGTGGGGACCTGTCCGGGATCTCAGTGACCTCGATGCACAGTTGCACCCACACCATCTCGGAGGCCCTATCTGCTGAGGTGGCTCAATACATCCATTTTGATGTGGACTGAGGCTACCAGGATGCCTGGGCAGCGGGGTTCGCCACCATCGATGGGTTGCCCTGGGTCCAGGGGGTGATCGCCGGGATCCCCCTACAAGCACCTGCAGATGACAGGCCATTCTACACTAACTGAAAGGGGTTCCAGTCGATCAACGTGCAGCTGATATGCGACCATCCGTTGTGCATCATACACGTCTGTGCCCGATACCCCGGCAATGTGCATGACGCCTTCACCCTGGCAAACTCTACAGTTCCTGACATGTTCGAGATGCCCTCCGGCTGGGGAGTTGTCTCCTGGGCGACAGGGATTATCCACTGCGGTCATGGCTGATGATGCAGGCAGCACGGCGGCACAGTGGTTAGCACTGGGACTACGGCGCTGAGGACCCGGGTACGAATCCTGGCCCTGGGTCGCTGTCCGTGTGGAGTTTGCATATTCTCCCAGTGTCTGTGTGGGTTTCACCCCCACAACTCAAAGACATGCAGGTTAGGTGGATTGGTCATGCTAAATTGACCCTCAATTGGAAAAAAATATAATTGGGTACTGTGGATTTCAAAACGAAAATTTGAAATAAGATGGCTGATGATGCCTATCCGGAGGCCACAGACCAACATGGTGACCCACTGCAATGAAGTCCAAACAGCGAGCAGGTCCATAATTGAGCGGTGCTTCGGACTCCTGAAGATGCGGTTCAGGTGCCTGGATCGCTCTGGAGGGGCCCTCCAGTATGACGAGGCCTGCTGCGTCCTCCACAACATCGCGCAGCAGAGGGGTGACATGCTGGAGGAGGTTCGCTAAGCCTTGACTGACGAGGAGGATGTGGGGGAGTGTGGGATGGACAGGACTTGGGGCCCAGACAGGCAAAGGAGGCCGGATGATGTGTGCGCCTGGGCCAACGCGCACGGGACGCTCTGATTGCCTCCAGGTTCACCAACTGGGAAAGAGGGAGGGGGGGGATATACTGACCAGGGGCATGGACACCGCATCCCACACCCACACCACATCCCTCTCGCCTGCAACCCCCTCTATGATACATGCCTGCCACACCACGGGGTGGGGGCTCTGGGCTGGCCTTAACACCGGGTCTGGTCCGTGGGACGGAGGATGATGACAACCCGCTCTGCGATGAGCTCTGGTGCTCCGCATTGTATGACAATGTCTGACTCCTGCCCATGGCAGCACTTTCCACCGCCCACTTGGGTGATCCGTGCATGCGAACTGACCATTCAATCACACGGACCCATCAAATCCCTGAGGTATCGGTGGTAGAGATGGTCGGGTGGGGAGCATGGGCCACCCACAACGTCCAACCATTCCCTCCCCACAACCCCTCTCTCGTCAGCCATGAACAGCCCACCACTCACACCTACCTGACAGAGCACTGAGGCAGGTTGTAACAGTGGTAACAGGTGTTTAATGGTCACAAATATATACATATACGTCCCCTAGCCCCTGTAACTGAACTGTGCCCCACACCCATGCCAACGTAACTGGTGTCTAACTTTCTGGCCTTACGGGCCCTTACACTATGTCGTGGTGGTTCCCCAGACGGTACGGGAGGAGTCGAGGCGGATTGCTGTGACTCCTGCCTTGCGACAAGGATTGCCGCGCATCTCCTGGGGCGACCCAGCCGAGATGGACCCAGCTGCTGCTCGGGTGTCCCAGGTGGCATGGTGCCGCCCTGTTCTGCTCGCTGCCCACCAGGTGCACCGGGGCAGGAGGGGAACGGGGATGGAGGTCAGGGGAGAGGAAGGGGGTTGAGTCCAAAGTGCTGCTGTGTTCCTGCACCTCCCCTCCAGGCCCCATCACCGCCACCTCCCCGGGCTGCCCATGGCTCCCGGGCTACTCCATGGGATAGGGGTGCGAGCGGAGGTATCCCTTGAGGCTTCCCCACCTACCTAATGCTGCCGGCCTGCTCTGGTCTCGTCCAGGGTCTGCAAGCTCGCAGCCATGGAGCACAGGGAGCGAACACCTCCGTCCGGGACTACGCCACGTCATGTCGCGACTTTGCCACCACCTTCTGTGTTTATGTCACATCAGCCAGTGACTGCGCCATCTCCCTCTGTGTCTGCGCCATGTTGGCCAGCCCCTGGGCAATGTCGCCAACGTTCCCAGCCATGGCCCGCTGTGACTGGGCCACGCTCGAGAGCGTCATTGCTTTTCCAGGTAGCTTTGGCACATGGTTGCCTGTGAGGCGGCAATCCTGTCCTGGGCCTCGGCCATCCCTGCACAGAATGTCCCAGACTTTGGACATGCTGATCCATAACCAAAACCCTCACCTCCAATGTCTCCACTGTAGACGCCAGCCGTGCGGTGTTGGCCTGGGTGGCACACATTGTCGGCATCACCTCCTGCTCCTTCATGCGGTTAGACTCCTCCAACAGCACCTGCAGGTGCTGGATGCCCGCCGCCAACCCCTCATGCAGTCCCTAACTCTATGACTGCATCCTCACGATCGATGGGAACGTCTGTTCCAGAAACCCGCGTCCTGTCTGGATGCCAGCTAGTCCCTGGGGCCGTCTGCCCCTTTGGCAGTTCTTACCTCCACCTCCTGTACCGGAGCAGCTGTATGGTGCAACACATAGTGGCTCAGGAGCCTATTCACTAAAGTGCCCAACCGAGGTGAGTGTCTCTGGGATGGTGGAGGGTGTTGGAGATAGCTGTGATTGGAAATCACTGTCATCCTCCGACCCGAGCTCTGGGGTCTCCTGAGTCTCGGTCGGAGGGCTGCCGCCCGAGCTCCTCTCGTCGCTGCTCGGTGCTCCGGATGTGGCACTGGCTGGGGGTGGGGCACACCAGATGGACGTGCCCATCTCCAGCAGCTCCTGCACTACACAAAACAAACCGCATGATTGGACCAGGAGATGGTGGGGGTGAGCGTGGGGGTGGTAGTTGGGGTGGTGTTGGGTGAGGAGGAGGGGTTGGTGTAGGGTGAGGAGGAGGGGATAGTGTAGGGTGGGGAGGTGGGGTTGGTGGTGGGTGGGGAGGAGGGGGTGGTGTACGGTGAGGAGGTGGGGGTGGTGTAGGGTGTGGAGGAGGGGGTGGTGTAGGGTGTGGAGGAGGGGGTGGTGTAGGGTGAGGAGTTGGGGGTGGTGTAGGGTGTGGAGGAGGGGGTGGTGTAGGGTGTGGAGGAGGGTGTGGTGTAGGGTGAGGAGGAGGGTGTGGTGTAGGGTGAGGAGGAGGGGGTGGTGTAGGGTGAGGAGGTGGGTGTGGTGTAGGGTGAGGAGGAGTGGGTGGTGTAGGGTGAGGAGGTGGGGATGGTGTAGGGTGAGGAGGTGGGGGTGGTGTAGGGTGAGGAGGAGGGGGTGGTGTAGGGTGAGGAGGTGGGGGTGGTGTAGGGTGAGGAGGAGGGGGTGGTGTAGGGTGTGGAGGTGGGGGTGGTGTAGGGTGTGGAGTAGGGGGTGGTGCAGGGTGTGGAGGAGAGTGTGGTGTAGGTGTGAGGAGGTGCGGGTGGTGTAGGGTGAGGTGGGGGTGCTGTAGGGTGAGGAGGAGGGGGTGGTGCAGGGTGTAGAGGAGGGTGTGGTGTAGGTGTGAGGAGGTGGGGGTGGTGTAGGGTGAGGAGGAGGGGGTGGTGTAGGGTGTGGAGGTGGGGGTGGTGTAGGGTGTGGAGTAGGGGGTGGTGCAGGATGTGGAGGAGAGTGTGGTGTAGGTGTGAGGAGGTGGGGGTGGTGTAGGGTGAGGAGGTGGGGATGCTGTAGGGTGAGGAGGAGGGGGTGGTGCAGGGTGTGGAGGAGGGTGTGGTGTAGGTGTGAGGAGGTGGGGGTGGTGTAGGGTGAGGAGGTGGGGGTGGTGTAGGGTGAGGAGGAGGGGGTGGTGTAGGGTGAGGAGGAGGGGGTGGTGTAGGGTGTGGAGGAGGGGGTGGTGTAGGGTGTGGAGGAGGGTGTGGTGTTGGGTGGGGAGGAGGGGGTGGTGTAGGGTGAGGAGGAGGGGGTGGTGTAGGGTGTGTAGGAGGGGGTGGTGTCGGGTGTGGAGGAGGAGGTGGTGTAGGGTGAGGAGGAGGGGGTGGTATAGGGTGAGGAGGAGGGGGTGGTGTAGGGTGTGGAGGAGGGGGTGGTGTAGGGTGTGGAGGAGGGGGTGGTGTAGGGTGTGGAGGATGGGGTGGCGTAGAGTGTGGAGGAGGGGGTGGTTTAGGGTGTGGAGGAGGGGGTGGTGTAGGGTGAGGAGGAGGGGGTGGTGTAGGGTGAGGAGGAGGGGGTGGTGTAGGGTGTGGAAGAGGGGGCGGTGTAGGGTGAGGAGGAGGGGGTGGTGTAGGGTGTGGAGGAGGGGGTGGTGTAGGGTGTGGAGGAGGGTGTGGTAGGGTGTGGAGGAGGGGATGGTGTAGGGTGAGGAGGAGGGGCTGGTGTAGGGTGAGGAGGAGGGTGTGGTGTAGGGTGAGGAGGAGGGGTTGGTGTAGGGTGAGGAGGTGGGGGTGGTGTTGGGTGGGGAGGAGGGGGTAGTGCAGGGTGTGGAGGAGTGGGTGGTGTAGGGTGAGGAGGGGGTGGTGTAGGGTGTGGAAGAGGGGGTGGTGTAGGGTGAGGAGGAGGGGGTGGTGTAGGGTGTGGAGGAGGGGGTGGTGTAGGGTGAGGAGGAGGGGGTGGTGTAGGGTGTGGTGGAGGGTGTGGTGTAGAGTGTGGAGGAGGGTGTGGTGTAGGGTGAGGAGGGGGGGTGGTGTAGTGTGAGGAGGGGGGTGGTGTTGGGTGGGGAGGAGGGGGTGGTGTAGGGTGTGGAGGAGGGTGTGGTGTAGAGTGTGGAGGAGGGGGTGGTGTAGGGTGAGGAGGAGGGGGTGCTGTAGGGTGTGGTGGAGGGTGTGGTGTAGAGTGTGGAGGAGGGTGTGGTGGAGGGTGTGGTGGAGGGTGTGGTGTAGAGTGTGGAGGAGGGGGTGGTGTAGGGTGTGGAGGAGGGGGTGGTGTAGGGTGAGGGTGGTGGGTGAGGGTGGTGGGGGGGTTGTGGGGAGGTTTAACACACGTCTCATGGGGAACCATAACTAAGCGGGGTCTCACTACCTCGCCCCACGGCCAAACTCCGCCTTGGGGACCTCCCTTTTCTCCGGGCCCTGCCTTGGTGAGGGGCTGCAGGTCCGGCGGTCCTGCTCCTGTCTTCTCCTGCTCCCAGCAGTAGTGGGCGGCCTTCTCCTGGGGGAGTGGCAAACGAGAAAATGATGGTGTTAGATAGACCGATACATGCAATGCATGGGGTGGGTAGCTGGTGGCTTCAGTGGCCAGGCTACCTGGCCATGGTGGCCGGTATGGGTGTTGGCATGTGGTGCATGGTGGGAGGTCTGCTGCCTTTGGGGTGGGGTGAGGTGTCAGGTTATGGGTGTGAGACCTGGGTTAGTGCCAAGGGCACAGTGCTGCCTATTCACCCTGGACGCCCTGAGGAGGGCGTACAGTTTTTCGGCACTGCTGGCCTGTCCGGATAGTTTCCCATGGTGCTGACCGCTTCTGCCACTAGCGCCCAGGTACGGCAGCTGGCAGCGGTTGGCAGCCTCCTTTCAGGGCCAAGGTACAGAGTCATCCGCCTCTCCTCCACCACGTCCAGGACAGTCTCCAGCTCAGCGTCGGTGAACCTTGGAGCCGCGCATCTTGCTACCATCTTGTTGGCTGGGATGGTGTGTATGGGGAATGAAGTGTGTATATGCAGCTGCAGCTTTTCAACCTGCTGAGTGTCAATCATGGCAACCACAGACCACTGGCACTACAATCCAATTCTGATAGTCTCTATTCCCCTTGGCTAAGTGAGGCTACCCATACTATTGTGCTCTCCTTGTACTATGATGATGTGTAAACCTGATTGGTGCTCTTGTTTATGAACACTGGGATCTCTACATCATTGAACCCAGCCAAGATCTAGCCCAGCATATAAGTATCATTAATGTCGTATATAATGTGTTCAGCTTCTCCCCTATCCTTGATCAGTCTTTTAATGTCTTCCTGAATCTGCTGGAACTTGACTATCTCCCCCTGGAAATTTTGATTCAACCAGGTCATAAACTAGAACCATGAGGACACCATCTTAGACGAAAGGGACGATTGTTTAAAACTGAGAGGAGGAGGAATTTCTTCAGCCAGAGGGTGGTGAATCTGTGGAACTCTTTGCCACAGAAGGCTGTGGAGGCCAAGTCACTGAGTGTCTTTAAGACAGAGATAGATAGGTTCTTGATTAATAAGGGGATCAGGGTTATGGGAAGAAGGTAGGAGAATGGGGATGAGAAAATAACAGCCATGATTGAATGGCGGAGCAGACTCGATGGGCCGAGTGGCCTAATTCTGCTCCTATGTCTTATGGTCTATGTCCTTGTTCTCCTTAGAATTCCTTCAACTGTCTCCTTGTTGCCCCATTGTGATCCCACAAATCCTTAATGTTTTTCTTTTCCCAGGCTGCAGTACGTGCTGTGACAACTTCACTGAAATTGTGTCTCATCTAATGAGGATATTTACTTTTTGTTTTTTTTTTTTTTGTTTTTTTTTATAAATTTAGAGTACCCAATTAATTTTTTCCAATTAAGGGGCAATTTAGCGTGTTCAATCCACCTACCTTGCACATCTTTGGGTTGTGGGGGCGAAACCCACGCAAACACGGGGAGAATGTGCAAACTCCACACGGACAGTGACCCAGAGCCGGGATCGAACCTGGGACCTCAGCGCCGTGAGACTGCAGTGCTAACCTACTGAGCCACCGTGCTGCCCCTACTTTTTGTTTTTACCAGTACTCAGATGATAAATGAGCCTTTGTGATCATTTAAGCTTTTGTAGTTAACATCTATTAAGCTGCTCGAAAATAGAGGCATTACATGTTCTAATTGACAATTGCATCCACCAGATTGACAGTTAAATGCAGCAACTCCCCTTTTAAGACATTAACTAAAGTTTCAATGATTCATGCTAAAAATAAGTTGCGATGTGAACTTAAAGTCAGGTACATGAAAGAAAGGTTTTCATTTATATAGCATCCGTCACGACCACATTCTGGAGAAAAAGTCCTGTCTTCACATTGAGGATACCTTCCATCATGTTGTGTAGCATTACCCTCGTTCTAAATGGGGTAGATTTTAAAAACTCTTTAACAACTCAAGGCTGGGCATCTATGAGGGGCTGTAGGCCATCGTCAGCAGGAGAATTGTGCTCAACCATAATATGTAACCAGGGATCTTGTAGTGTAATGGGTAGCATCCCTACTTCTGAGCTCTAAGTTCCGGGTTCAGGTCCCACCCCAGGACTTGATGGCCAAGCAAGGTGCGTTTATAATGCGGCGAAACAGGTTGGGGCTGAATTCTCCGTCAGCTGCCGCCGGAATCGGGAAATACAATTGGGCGGAGAATCGGGTTTGACACTAAAATCGTGATGGGCGCTAGTTTCACGCCAAATCGCAATTCTCCGGTGCCTCGATAGTGGCGTGAATGTGTTACTCTCCCCATGTACAGTAAACACCGTTATTTTCTGGGGCCTCCGCAATTCTCCGCCTGCACTGGGGGGAATTCCAGGGGAGTTGGCGGCAAGGTTTGCTTTTAAAAATCATGAAACAGGCACCAAGGCTGATGAAGGAGGAGAGAGGATACTGGAAAGTTTAGCACACTTGTTTCTGGCCCAGGTTTCTCACTCTCAAACAAAGTTCTTCCATGTTATGGTTACTGTTCCCGAGGGAATCGTTTATTTTGAGGTTGTTTATTAAACTTACCTCATTCCACATTACCAGATCCAAAGTAGCCTGATCCTTGGTCGAATCCACAACATATTTTTCTGGGAAATTGTCTGAATGCACTGTATGAATTCTTCCTGCTGACTACCTCTGCCAGTTTGATTTTCCCAATCCTCTTGAAGATTGAAGTGATGCATGATTAATGTACTGCCTTTTTTTATATGCACTCATTATCTCCTGATTTATTCTCCAACCTACAATGTAGCTACTGTTAGGGGTCTATAGACTACTCCTACCAGTGTCTTTTTCCACTTGCTATTTCTTACGTCCACACATATGGGGGGCGATTCTCCACTCCGCAGACCAAGTGACCACGCCGTCATGAATGCAGTCGCGTTTCGCGATGGCGCGAATAGGGCACGGGCACAACCTATTCTGGCCCACACAGGGGGCCAGCACGGTGCTGGAGCGGTTCACGCCACTCCAGCGTCCTTACGCAGCACCAAATGGGCGCCGCACCAACCCGTGCATGCACAGTTGGGGCAGCTCAATCCTGCGCATGCGCAGTTGGGCCGCGTGCTGGAGCGGTTCACGCCACTCCAGCGTCCTTACGCAGCACCAAATGGGCGCCGCACCAACCCGTGCATGCACAGTTGGGGCAGCTCAATCCTGTGCATGCGCAGTTGGGCCGCGCCATCCTGCGCATGCGCGGGGAACTTCTTACCCGCGCCGGCCCCGACGCACTATGAAGTGGATGTTCAGGGGCCGGCCGCGGTGGAATGTAGGCCCGGGGAGAGAGAGGCAGACCAGACCCCTTCGGAGGCCCGCCCCCCCGGTGAAGAAGCCCCCCTCCCCGCAGGCCGCCCCCGAGTGTTCCTGCAGAGTTCCCGCCAGCAGCGACCAGGGGTGGACGGCGCCAGCAGGACCCTGTCGTGTCGGAGTGGCCGGTCGGCCCATCCGAGCTGGAGACTCGCCGCTCACGGTTTGCGGCGATTCTCTGAGTGGCCCGGCGCGATTCGCACGGCACTGGTTTTGGGGGTGTGGGAGAATCGTGTGCGGGGGTCGGGGCGGCGTGGCACGGCGCGATTCGCGCAGCACCCCAGCAATTCTACCACCCGGTGGGGGGGGGGGGGGAGAATACCACCCATCGAACCTTACCTCTTCCTATCCAAGATAATTTCTTGCTATTGTACTTATTCTTGCACTAACAAAGCTACCCCATCACACTTTCCTTGCTGCCTGTCCTTACGAAAAATCACATACCCCTGAATATTTAGCTCCAAGCTTTGATCTCCTTGTAACCATGACTTTGTAATGGCTATAAAATTATACCCATTAACCTCAATTTGTGCTGTTAATTCATTTATTTTGCGCCAAATACTATGCGCATTGATGTAAAGAACCATTAATTTTGCCTTTTTACCATTTTCCCCCTTTAACCCTATTTGCTGCTTTAACCATTTTTCCCCCTTTAACCCTATTTGCTGCATTTTTTATGTTTGTACTCTGCCCCTTCCTGTCCCACTCTAGGTATCATTACCTAAATAGCTGTCTTGCAATGCTGCCATATATTTGCTTTGTAAGCTTTTGTATCCGCCCTCCAGAACCACTCGCCTATAAAGTGTCAAGTCCTTTCTACTTCCCTAGTTATGCGGTTTGCAAGAACACGGGTCTCAGCACTGTTCAGTTGTAGACCATCCCAATGGTACAGCCCTCAGTTTCCCCAGTACTGATGCCAGGGACCCATCAACCAAAGGTCATTTTTCTCACACCAGTCTTTGAGCCACATATTCACCTTCAATTTTGTGTAAAATATGCCAATTGGCATGCAGGTAATAGTCCAGACATTATAATCTTGGATGTTCTGTTGTTTAATGTAGCACCTATCTCCTCAAATTTTCTAGCCCCTTTATTGGTCCTTCACTCAAAACCTCCAAACCCCTCCCAAGGAGAGCATTAAATTCCACTTCATGTCCTAGTCGTCACTCCTCCATTCTGTTGAAAAGAATCTTGAAATTTGCCTTCAGATTAGGGATTCATAAACATAGAACAGTAGAGCACAGAACAGGCCCTTCGGCCCTCGATATTGTGCTGAGTATTGTCTAAAACCAAGATCAAGCTATCCCACTCCCTGGCATTCTGGTGTGCTCCATGTGCCTATCCACTAACTGCTTGAAAGTTCCTAAAGTGTCCGACTCCACTATCACAGCAGGCAGTCCATTCCACACACTAACCACTCTCTGAGTAAAGAACCTACCTTACTGCAATCCATTTACACGACTACCCTCCAATATCTCCCACCCTGAACCTTATAGTCATGCCCCCTTGTAAGCTACATCCACCCGAGGAAAGAGTCTCTGAACGTCCACTCTATCTATCACCCTCATCATCCTATAAACCTCTATTAAGTCGCCTCTCATCCTCCTCCGCTCCAAAGAGAAAAGCCCTAGCTCCCTCAACCTATCCTGCAAACCAGGTAGCATCCTGGTAAATCTCCTTTGCACCCTTTCCAATGCTTCCACATCCTCCCTATAGTGAGGTGACCAGAACTGCACACAATACTCCAAATGTAGTCTCACCAGGGTCATGTACAGTTGCAGCACAACCCCGCGGCTCTTAAACTCAAGCCCCCTGTTAATAAACGCTAACACACTATAGGCCTTCTTCACGGCTCTATCCACTTGAGTGGCAACCTTCAGAGATCTGTGGACATGAAACCCAAGATCTTTCTGTTCCTCCACATTCCTCAGAACCCTGCCGTTGACCCTGTAATCCAAATTCAATTTTTTTCTACCAAAATGAATCACCTCGCACTTATCAGGGTTAAACTCCATCTGCCATTTTTTGGCCCAGCTCTGCATCCTATCAATGTCTCTTTGCAGCCTCCAACAGCCCTTCACCTCATCCACTACTCCACCAATCTTGGTGTCATCAGCAAATTTACTGACTCACCCTTCAGCCCCCTCCTCCAAGTCATTGATAAAAATCACAAATAGCAGAGGGCCCAGCACTGATCTCTGTGGTAACACCGCTGGTAACTGGTCTCCAGTCTGAAAATTTTCCATCCACCACCACCCTCTGTCTTCTATGTGATAGCCAGTTACTTATCCAATTGGCCAAATTTCCCTCTATCCCACACCTCCTTACTTTCTTCATGAGCCAACCATGGGGAACCTTATCAAACGCCTTACTGAAATCCATGTATACGACTAAGTACTTTTTAAAAATTAATTTATGAAACTTAATTTTTAGCGATACGATTCTTAAACTATCAACTGATACCAGCAATAAGCTCCAGCAAGAACATGGGAATTTTACTTCACACATTTATTTCCCATGATGTGGAGATGCCGGCATTGGACTGGGGTGAGCCCAGTAAGAAGTCTTACAACACCAGGTTAAAGTCCAACATGTTTGTTTCATACACTAGCTTTCGGAGCACAGCTCCTTCCTCACCTGAGGAAGGAGAAGTGCACCGAAAGCTAGTGTTTGAAACAAACATGTTGTTATTTCCCATGCACATCATACAGAGTGTGAGCTGTACATTCTGTTCCACTTGGAACATTAAAAGAGTTTGAGAAAGATGAGGGGGACAGGATTTGAACTGTCATAAACAACAGGGAGTTGCTTGAATTAACCAAGTTAGCTTGCTCATCCCATCTGAGATTTTAGGAGTAACAAATAGAATATTGTTCTGTCAAGTTTATCAATAAATCTGTCAAAATTGAACACTTTTCATGTTTTGATTTGCCAAAGAAGAGAATAAATTTCCGACATTGCAAAAGATATAAATGCGGTCTGTAAAGATACTGAAGTCATCAAAAACCATTTCTAGGGCATAAAAGTCTATTAGTATTTTTTGCAGCTTCTGAAGGTACTTATCTTTTCAGTGGTAGGTAGACTATGTTCAAATAATACTGTTTAAGAAAGTATTTAAAGACACTAGTGGTGTATCAGTATGATGATGATTAAGAAGTTGTCTGTTTTCTTTAATATTGCTTCATATCATAACATTTTAATAATGGAAATTCTCATATAATGAAATATTACAAGATAAAACTTGAATTAAGCTAGTACTTTATCCAGTATCACTGAATCAGCTCAAGGTGCTTCACATATGACAATGTATTTCCAACTGCAGTGATTATTGTAATGTGAAAAATACAGCAGTCATTTATATTGCACTTCATTATATCCCTCAAATATTTCAAACTCTTCATATATGGGAATTACTTTGATGTACAGAGATTATTATGTAGAAAACATGACAGGCATCTATTTTATCTCTCAGGAATCTTTCAAAGTGCTTCACAGAGTGAATACTTTGACGAGTAGCAATTTGTGTGAAAGGGTAGTAGCAAAAGGAAGAATTAGGACATTGAGCCCATCTGCTGTGCTAACCTAATATCATCTCAAAAGCTTGGATGTACTTGTTTCTGTTGCCAAAGGAAGTTATTTATACAGAGTGAAAAGCTTGGTCCTGAGCTCAAACACTATTACTATTCTTCCCATTCCACCAAACCTCGAATGCCCCTTTCTCCCAACTCTCTGCCTCACACCTCCCAACTGCTGGGTTACATGGACCAAAAGGTTGTCTTCAATTTCCATGTGTTAGCCTACTTTCTGTGTTACTCTAAATACTGGAATACACACACATCAGCTGCAGCAATACAAAATAAGATCTTCGTTCAGACATCACACTTCACAATTCCAATCTGAGTGCATGGCTCCTCATTGAGCACAAATTACATGATTCAGTATGGGTGCTCATGTACACAACGCTTCACAATCCGGTATACGCACAACATAGTTCATTTCCAATTTGTATGCAAATTCTAACTTTGATCTCTACTACTATTAAATCATTGCAAATCAAAGATACATATTATTATTGTCACAAGTAGGCTTACATTAACACTGCAATGAAGTTACTATGACATTGAGCTATAGTGGTGTACAGCGCTGAAAAGGTGCTATGGCCCATCGCATCTGTGCCGGTCAAAAACAACCATTTAATATTCTAGCACTTGCCCCATAGCCTTGTATGCCTTTATAGCACATCTCAATATTTCTTTAGTGTTATGAGGGTCTCTGCCACCACCACCCTTTCAGGCAGTGAGTCCCAGACTTCCACCACACTCTGGGTGAAAAGGTTTTCCCTCACATCCCCTCTAAACCTCCTGCCGTTTACCTTAAATCTATGTCCCCTGGTCATTGATCCCTCCACTAAGGGGAAAAGTTTCTTCCTGTCTACTCGATGCATGCCCCTCATAATTTTATATATATCATAGAACATAGAACAGTACAGCATAGAACAGGCCCTTCGGCCCTCGATGTTGTACCGAGCAATGATCACCCTACTCAAACCCACGTATCCACCCTATACCCGTAACCCAACAACCCCCCCCCCTCCCCAACCTTACTTTTTAGGACACTACGGGCAATTTAGCATGGCCAATCCACCTAACCCGCACATCTTTGGACTGTGGGAGGAAACCGGAGCACCCGGAGGAAACCCACGCACACACGGGGAGGACGTGCAGACTCCGCACAGACAGTGATCCAGCCAGGAATCGAACCTGGGACCCTGGAGCTGTGAAGCATTTATGCTAACCACCATGCTACCGTGCTGATATCAATAAATCTCTTCTGCTCCAGGAAACAAACCCAGTCCACCCAATCTCATGAAGATGACCACATGGAAGCTGAAACATGCACAACCTTTCTCAACCATTCCGCTACCATGGTTATGTGAGCTTCTTAATTCCATGGTCACATTGACCTCAAACACCCTTCAGAATCATTTTACAACCATGACCAGATCAATATCATCTGGACCATCAAGGCCTGGCTGAGTGAATTTCACACATTCCATCAGAGAAGAAACCCTGTCTTAGGCCTGCTTCAACAATGTATCTCATCCTCAGCAGAAAACTGTTATAGCTCCTTGTGTGGTGATCGTATAGACAGATGAGGAAATGGAGGTACACAGGCAGTGTGAACTCCTGTTGTATGAAATCTTATAAATTTAATCTTGAAGCATTTGGGAGTGGAGGACGTCCACACAGCGACTGGGCACATGCAGGTGGGTAAGGCGCAGGTACCGGATGGGTTCCCGGTGGAATTTTATAATTTATAATGGTCGACTGATGTCGTTATTGGTGGAGATTTTTGAGGACTCGATAGCGTGGGCGTCTCTTCCAGAGCCAATGATCCAAGTGTCCATCTCGCTTCTGTTAATGAAGGATAAGGACCCAGTGGAGTGTGGGTTGTACCACCCCAATTTCTTTATTAAATGCAGATGCCAAGATTTAGCATTAAGGCTGGAGGACTGTCTCCCTCAGGTTCTTGGGAAAGATCAGATGTAGTTGTGATGGATCTGATCCCCACAATGGGTGATATGGTGTTGCTGAAGTGCTTTGAGGCTTTCTCAGTATATGAATTGAATTGGGAGAAAAGTGAGTGTGCAGGTTAGGTGGGGTTGGGCGGCACGGTGGGGCAGTGGTTAGCACTGCTGCCTCATGGCACCGAGGTCCCAAGTTCGATCCCGGCCCTGCGTCACTGTCTGTGTGGAGTTTGCACATTCTCCACATGTCTGCTTGGGTTTCACCCCCACAATCTAAAGATGTGCAGGTTAAGTGGATTGGCCACGCAACTTGTCTCTTAATTTCAAAACAAATAACTGGGTACTCTAAATTTCAAAAACAAAGTTAGGTAGGGTTACAGGTGTAGGACGGGGGAGTGAACCGAGGGTGGATTCCGAATGGCCTCCTTCTGCACTCTAGGGATTCTATGGTTCTATGTTTGAAGATATGGAGACAGTTTCAGCAACACTTTAAATTGGAGGCGGTATCGAAGTTGACGCCGATCTGTGCAAACCATTGTTTTTGAGCCGGCGAGGCTGGATGCTAGGTTCAACGGATGGGAGGAGAAAGGGACAGAAGGGACGAGGGATTTGTTTTTAGAGGGGCGATTTGCGAGTACAGAGGAATTGAGGAGTTCTCTTGGAGATGGCAGTTGTTATTCTGTACTTTAAAGAGGTCACTGTTAGTTGTTAGGTGCAGGGGGTGGGGGGGGGGGGCTGGGAGAGAGTGGCCGTTTCTGTTGGGGGTCATGCTGCATAAGGGGGAAGGGTTTGGGGGGAGGAGTTTGTTTATTGTTTTAGGGTTTTATCATGTCTACGTCTATGTATAAACTTTAGAAAACGTGAATAAAAGTATATATTTTTTTATTCATTTTGAAAGGCTAGTGAAAAGATATCCAAAAGAAAATTCCTTCTAAATCATAATCTGGTTCATTAGGCATGGCGTACATTTTGGAAAACAATTAACGCTGACTGTACCCAACCAGTTTAAAAGTTTCCATGTATACTGTGACTACCCCTGGATCAGGACTTCAGCAACACTCTCATTTTTTACTTCAGCTCACAATCATGTAGTTACATTGAATGATGTATCCCCATTTATGCACCTATGTATATTACACTCATTTATATTTGGATAAATGTTGCATGTGCCCAAACAGATGCTAGCAGAAAATATTGGAAGCAGTGGGGCAAGTGTCTGAAAAACCTCTCGATGCACTTCTGCCTGGGAGCCAGCATAGTGGTAGTTCTGGGCATGTGTATTCACAGTGTGAAGCTAGGACCAATGATCGTCTGACTCAGAGGCAAGAATTGTGCCAAATGAATCAAGCTGATACTTTTCAATGTATTTGCATTCCAATGGTCATTGTGCAATAAAAGTACTTGCACACATAATTCTAAAAATATTTTCATAGATTTGTCATAACAGCCACGAGGTCCACGGGGAAACCATTATCGATCTCCTTGTGGGGCTCATGAAGTACGAGCTTCCCAGGTAAGGGTCAGAGGTCACCCAGCTGAGCCTCATTAGAACCGAGCATAAAACCCGGCCCAAGCAGGGACCGGCATGTTGGTTGTCCCGATGGGAACTGTGATTGTAGATAGTTACTGTTGTGGCAGATTATTGTTAAAAGTAAATAATTACTTTGTTTGCTACCACTGGCTTCCTTGGTCATTAAACTGGCGATGAGGACAAAGGCGATTCTGGACTCATTTGTAAAAATGCCCAGCCATCCCGGACGACTACTGTGCAGGAATATAAGGATATAAAGTTTGGAAATGCTGCAATCTGGTACTCTAGAGGTCCTTGACGTGGGCCTGGAAGATTGCAGCTAATACGCAGAATGTATGAGATACTTTTTTCAAGCTAACAGTGTCTTGGGAAGACCATCAAAAAGTGATCCACCTGACCGCCTGCAGGGCCTTGACCTTTGGTATTATAAAGAGTCCTACTAACCCAGCTACACCGGACTCCAATTTGTTCAACGAGTTGGTTGCACTATGGCTGAAAATTATGGTCCAAGGCCTTCCATTATACTGCAATGTTATAGGTTCAACACGGCAGTGTCATCTCCGGATGAGTTGGTCACTGACTTTTTGACCTGCCTTAGGTGGCTAGGGGAGCACAGTGATTTTGGGCTGTCTCTCTTGGGAATGTTGATGGATAGTCTTGTCTGTGGAATAAATAGCACGGCCACACAAAGGAAGCTGTTGACGGAGTCCACGTTAGACTTGAAATGGGTCATCAAGTTAGAACAAAGAACAATACAGCACAGGAACAGGTTCTTCAGCCCTCCCAGCCTGTACCAGTCATGACACCACTTCCTTGTACCCTCTATACCCATCCTATCCAAGTGTTTGTCAGAAGTATTTTGAACGCCGTTAATGTATCTGCTTCCAAGAGTTGTCACGAAAATGCAGAGAAATGGGTACAGGAGCTTCAGGTGTCCATGGACTATGGAGTCCATAATTTGGCCTTCCCTCAATATCGGACTCCTGCAATATCACCAGGCAATGCCAGGCTGGCCAGATCAACTCCCAAGGGGCAACTACCGTTGGGCCACGTTCTCAGGGGCCACCGCAGACTTGTGGGATACCTCCCCCAAGGCCGATGCCAGATGTGTGGACAGAGAACACATGGTGGTCAGAGACGCCAGAACCAGTGAAGAGAGCACCGCCCAGGGCAGCCGATCAGGTCACCACGAGCCAGGGCCTTGCACGTGACCGTTCCAGAAGAAGACTAGGTGATGCAGCTGATCTGCGTGACAACCTGGAAGGTAGCGCTGATCAGGGCCACGTTGCAAGTGAGCAGGCATCCTCTGGTGATGGAGATGGACACAGGAGCTGCCGTCTCCATTGTAGACCGACAGACCTTTCCCTGTCTTGTGCAGATATCTTACCGCTAACATTGCGAGACATCAAGGCCAGGTCGACAACTAATACAGGTGAACCACTGAGCATTGTCGGGACCACCGTGGCTCCAGTTACACACACAGCAATCGATCAGGCTTCCTTTGGTCGTGATTCATGGACCGGGACCCAATCTGTTGGGTTGTGACTTGTTACGAGTCCACCGTTTTGACTGGCAACAAATCATCTGGATGGGCACCGGAAACATATATGACCCTGGACAAATACCCGGAAGTATTCCAGGAGCGTCTGGGCAGGATAAAGGGGACCATGGCTCAGATTTATGTGAACCCAGAGGCGCAATCCATGTATTTTGGGGCATGGCCTGTTCCCTACGCCTTACTCACCAAAGTTGACACAGAACTGCAGTACCTAAAGGATCTAGGAATCATACGCCCAGTACAGTTTGCGGAGTGGGCCGCAGACGTGGTACCGCTTATGAAGCCGGACAAGTCTGTCCAGCTCTGCAAGGATTACATGTTTATGGTGAACAGAGTTTCAAGCCTGGACCGTTACCCAATACCCAGGGTGGAAGATTTATACGTAAAACTGTCTGGTGGGTGTTCCTTTACCAAGCTCGATATGAGACATGCCTATTTACAGGTGGAATTGAACTTCACATACAGGAAATATGCAGCTATAAACACACAGAGGGTTAGTTGAAGCACCTGCCCCCCGCCCCTCCCATCCCTTGTTTGGAGACTTGTCAGCTCCGCCAATTTTCCAATGAGCATTCTTCAGGGTCTACCGAAGGTAGCCATATACTGAGACGATGTGCTCATCACGGGTGCCACCGATAAGGAGCGTGTGGACAACCTTTAGGAAGTGCTCAGACGGTTCTCCCAAGTGGCCACCTGGCTGAAGAGGAGCAAATGCGTGTTCAGAGCGATCACGGTAACATATTTGGGTCAAGGGTATACAGGGTTGGCTTACATCCTGTGGAGCAGAAAGTCCAGGCCATAAAAGGGGCCCAACTCTGAGGAATACCACTGAACTCCAGTCATTTCAGGGCCTGATGAACTTGGCCGCCCTCCACATCCTGCTAATGAAGGACAAGAAATGAATTTAGGGTGATTTATAAGAAGAAGCATTCACCAGGATGAAAAAGCATCTAGGGGGCGTGATTCTCCGCTGCCCACGTCGGTTGGGAGAATAGCGGGAGGGCCTCCGACATTTTTTGCGCCCTCCCGCTACTCTCACCCCCCCCCCCCCCCGCCCTCGCCCGACCCACGTCACGAATCGCCGCTCGCCGTTTTTTACGGCGAGCGGAGATTCTCCGCGGCCGATGGGCCAAGTGGCCGGGCCTTTACGCCCGTTTTTTCTGGCAGCAAACACACCTGCTTGCTGTCGTCGTAAAAACAGGCACTGGATGCCCGTTTGGGGCATCCAGAGGCCCGTTTGGGGCATCCAGAGGCCCGTTTGGGGCAGGAACACCACCGTTGTCTCGGGAGGGGACAGCCCCGCGATCTGCGTCCAAATGGGACGCACATCGCCCGCCGTAGAATCCTGTTAGGCTGGCGTTCAGCAGCACCACCCAGAGCTGCAGCCTGGCTGTCCGACCTCTCGGAATCTCTCCAAATGGAGAAAATCAAATTCGCCATCCGAGGGTCAGACGACGGCTTCCACAGAACGTGGGAGCCATTTTTGCAATTGTTCCGGGACCTGTTTGTGGCCAACGAACAAGAGGAAGAATAGTCGGGTGGCCAAGAATCGGGGAAAAATGGACGGGAATCGGGTGAAGGTAGCCGGGGGCGGTGGGGGGGGGGGGGGGGGGGGATGGCTACGGGTTCGTTATGGGGGTTTGTTCACATGGTTTTATGCTTATTTCTTTTGCTTGTTAATTTATTGTTTTTGTATTGGAGGGGAGGGGTTACTGTTTTTCTCTGTTGTGATAAAATTTGTTGTTGAAAACTTGAATAAAAATGTTTCCAAAAAAAAGGAAGGACAAAGCCGCAAGCGACAGTCTGATGGCAAGCTAAGGCCCAAAACCAAATTGTAAATAAATGCCTATAAACATGTGCCTCGGCCATATTGGGGAATGTAAAATATGTATGCCGGCTAAAGGGGGCGGCCACAGTTGTTATCATGAAGATGCTTGCCTGTAAATATACATGTTAATTTTTGCGTGTTTTGTTTTCTAATAATTTGTCATTTGTTGGATATAAAATATGAAAACTCAATAAAAAACATTTCCAAAAGGGACACACTATTTCCCCTCCGCCGCTCGACAAGATCAAGCCGCCGCATCTTGTCGGGCGGCGGTGGAGAAATGCGGAACCGCGCATGCGCGGGTTCTAACAATGGCGTGATGACATCAGCCACCCGCGCATGTGCGGGTTGGAGCCGGCTCCAACCTGCGCATGCGCGGCTGACGTCATACAGACGCCAGGCGCGCGTCATCTTGGCGCACGGCCTTAACGACTGTTGTTAAGGCCGCGACGCTGTGATTCCCGGGGTCCCGCTCCTAGCCCCGATGGGGGGAGGGGGGGGGGAGAATCGGGTCCCGGGAACGGGCGTGACGGCTGCCGTGAAACACGGCCAGTTTCACGGCAGCCTTTACGACTCTCCGCATTTGCGGAGAATCTCGCCCCTATTGTCTTCTCACTCCCCCGTGCCCATCAGCGGCAGGTGAAGGACTGGTGACCGTGAATTTTTTGGATACTCTACCGGTGGCAGTTGTTCAGGTTGGAACATAGACTCATCAAGATCCTAAGCTAGCGAAGTTCCACCTAATGCTCTTAAATGTCGGATTTCAGGAGATCTCTCCCTATAGCCCTGCAGCCCTATGCCCAGAAATACCAAGAGCCAAGTGTGGAGGACAATATAATTATGTGGGGAGCTTGTGTGGTCATCCCACCGCTGGGTCAGGAGCACCTCCTGAAGGATCTACACAGTGGTCACCCGGGTATCTTGAAGATAAAGATGCTGCCTCGGAACTACTTCTGGTTGCCTGGTATCAATGGAGATGGACCGAGTAGTATGCAGTTGCCCAACATGTCAGGAGCACCAAAAGCTCCCGCTGGCAGCCTCCTTTTATCCCTGGGGATGGTCAGGACATCAATGGGTGAAATTGCAGGCCAAATCCGTGGGGCCTTTCAAAGTTTCCATGTTCCTCAGTAGCATGGACGCCCACTCAAAATGGTTTGACATTTTTAAAATGGCCTCAACGATGTCAAGGGCCACCATCAAGAAGCTGAGGCGCTTGTCCAGTACCCAATGCTATCCCTGAAGTCTTGGTGACGGACAATGGAACGCCATTCACAAGCAAGGAGTTTGCCACGTTCACTAAATGGAACATCATTCGGCACATCAGAATCGCCCCATGACATCCTCATCTAACGTCCTAGTGTTATGGACAGTTCAGATGTTCAAAAGAGACACAAAGAAGACCAGGGGCTCCATAGACAAACGAGTGACACGATTCCTTTTTAATTACCAGATGACACCACACAGCAGTAGCACCAGCAGAACTGCTGATGGGCCGGAGGCTTAGGACCCGGTTGAGCCTGACGTTCCCAAACCTGGGTGGGAAAATGGAAGGGCAGCACAATGCACAGAAATGGCACCATGGCCGTTGGGGGCCAGGGTGAAAGTCTATGCCCTCGACTCCGGAGATGGGCACTCTGTCTAGAGTCTTGATTGAGAAAATGGGGCAGGTTTCCTATAAAGTCAAAATCCAAAGGAAAGTCCAACGAAAACATGTGAACAGCAAGAAGCTGAAGTCTGCGTTAAGTGACACCCCACTGATGACATTGATGCCTGCACCATGCCAAGAACCGCCCCCACTGCTCAGCCAGGGAACCCAACCAGCCATGACCCATCGACCAGACCAGCAGGAGAAAGATGACTCCAGCTCAGATATGGACACAGAGGCACCTGGTCATACGGACAATGTCAATCCGGGGCCGAGGTATTGGCGATAGCCCTTCGGAGGGTGGCCAGATAAAGGTGGTCGATCAACCGGTTTAAACTACGCAATCCAGACCCACCATAAGCAGAAGCTCAGCCTCGGGTAAAGCGGCGTAGGAGGCCCCCTGGAGGCTGATGATGGCAGGGGGGGGGGGGGGAGGGGGATCCTTTGGCCTTTGGTGGCCAAGGGTGTCTTAACCCCTATGAGGCCCTCAGTGTAATCATTATCGATCTCCCTGTGGGGCTTATGGAGTAAGAGCTTCCCGGGTAGGGGGCACAGGTCACCCAGCTGGGGCTCATTTGAACCGAGCAAAAAAGCAGGCCCGAGCAGGTTGTCCTGATGGGGCCTGTGATTGTAGATAGTTACTGCTGTGGGCAGATTATTGTTAAAAGCAAAATTAATCTTTTGCTTCCGACCACTGGCTTCCTTGGTCATTGAAATGTTAAATTTTGTTTCGTAATCATCTAGATTCACTCTGGCTATAAATATTACATCAGACTTGTAACCCTGTGGTCGCTTGTACTTCTAGTTAATCAAAATGTGAAGTGACATTAGTAATCATTAACAAAGGCCGCTAAAATACAACTGTGAACCAAGTAGAATCAAAATTAATGACTTCCAACATAATGATGGCAGCCAACTACAAAGGAATCAACAAGTGTTAAACATTTTTTGAAAGGTAGGTATGATTGCAAAAGACTGAAGCAAGAATGTAAAGCATCAAGTGCGCACTCCTGGGGAAATAGGCCATGCCTTTGGAAATGAACTCTCAGGTCAGACAGCATTTTGGTATTTGCCCAGAGCGAAATAAGAAAAACAGTACTAATGTGATAAAAAGTTGGATATCACCAGGCTAGTTGGGATTAAGACTGCATATTGCAGCTTGTCACACATCCTCTCACTTGTAAAATTGATAAAGATTGCTTGTGATTTTGCAAACACCTAGGCTCTCCAGTGAGATAGATGCGTTGCTAACTGTGAGACCAATGTTATTGTTTTCTCATTGTGCTGCTCAAAGCTACATGCACACACCCAAAAAAAACACATATTCAAATTAATTTGGCTGCTTTGCAGATCAAAGCAGCCTATGATTACCTAATTTTCTAGGATTTGCTTTGACTTTCTATTCCGTACGCCTTTAATTTGATTAAATGCCTCACAAAAAGGAAAGTAATCATTAATTTAGACAAAGTTACAATACTAAAGAAATAATAAATAGTTTGATTGCGTCTGTGCATATAATCAAAAGACTGAATAAACATTGGATGCACACTGCAATATTCAGGGCTTCAGATAAAAAATTAGATAATTGCTTGCTGCTACTTCATTACATTGATTTTATCAACAACTACAGGACCACTAGATTTACATACCTCTAAAGCAAAATACATAGATTTATTATTTACTGTAAAGCAGCTCAGCATGAGGAATGATACTAAATGGGTGACACAGAGGTTAGCACTGGTGCCTCACAGTGCCAGGGTCCCAGGTTCGATTCCTGGCTTGGGTCACTGTCTGTGCGGAGTTTGCATGTTCACCCAGTGTCTGCGTGGGTTTCCTCCGGGTGCTCTGGTTTCCTCCCACAAGTCCCAAAAGACATGGTGTAAGGTGAATAGAACTTTCTGACTTCTCTCTCTCTGCACCCTAACAGGCATCGGAGTGAGACGACTAGGGGATTTTCACAGTAACTTCATTGCAGTGTAATGTAAGCCTTTTTTTTGGGAGGGGGAAATCTTTTTATTTGCATTTCTCCTATTTATAAACAATTGCATATATACACATCACATTTTTCTTACCCGTGCTAATTTATTGTACAGAGAGGTTTATTTTGTCTTTCATTTAGGTGACCTTACATTTCGCCGCCCTCTGGATCGGTCTATAGCCCCCCCCCCCCCCCCCCCCCCCAATTTGGTCTCAGCTATGTTTTGCTTTTATTTTCCGGGTAGCTCTCTCCTCTTCTCTTCTTTTGTGATTTCCCCACCTCACTTCCGTCTTCTCCCCCCACCCCTCCTCCCCGGGTTGTGCAGTCCTTTGGTTCCTCATCTATCTTGGTTTTTTTATTCTCAACTTACTCCTCATTGCTGGCCTCAAACAGGTTTTGGAACAGACAATAATACAGATTAATATTATATGAATAGCTCTTTCATGTAACGAGCACAGTTTTAATGGTCAAATGGCTTCCTTCTGGCTTGTACCACCACAATTTCGATAAGTGAACAAATCAGTGTTTCAATACTTTTTAATGTATGTGGTAGATCAGGACTAATTACAGGGCATCAGTGAATACCAAGACTCGGAACGCTCAATCTGTAAAAAGTACCATGCGTTTGTGGCACGATGCAGTTTGCAAATCCATTAACAGCATTGTTTGAAAGAATGGGGAAGTAGCTCCATTTGTTTCTGGGCCATTGAATGGTACCATATTAGTCAGATGCCATTTATTTTGGAAAACCGTAAACTTGCCAATCTCGCCAATGTTGACCGGAGAGATGCTGAGTGGAGGATGGCTACTGCCCAATATAGAGTCAAAAAAATGGAGTTCTCACCTGGTTGATCATTAGCTGGCAACCGTTAAAAATTGTGTCAAGGAGCGTCCTCACCTGGTGTCCTCATGTTCCATAGGTAGCATTGTAATCTCAGACCATGCCCTGTTTTCTTGGAATTTATGTCTGATGCCTAACTCTATCTCCCCAGATCGAGAACACAAGAGCATGGAGGCTTGATGCCTCCTTGGTAAGAGATGCATTATTTACTACACACTTTAAAAAAAAGTTTGAATTTTTCCTTTGTGTTAACTTGACCCCAGGTATTTCCCCCTCTATTTTGTGGGAGACGAATAAGGCTTATGCTACGGGGCTGATTATCTTGTATGCAGTTAATAATAGGTACACAATGCTGGAGAGCCTGCTGCAGCTGGAGGGTTGCTTGGCGAAGGCCACGGCTACAGGAGGACTCCCAGTAGACAGTTCTTAAAGGCGGTTGGTGTGGCGAGAGTGGCGTTGGACGCCTTATTGATTCAGCAGGCCAAGAAAATTTAACGTTTGCGAGGCAGAAGCTGTATGAGTTTGGGAATAAATTGAGCAAATACATAATGTTTGTCAAAGAAAAAATGGTCTCTAGGGCTATCCTCTCTGTGCAGCTGACCCGGGGGGAGGGGGGTTTACAAAGACAGAGAGATAAATGGAGTTTTAGAGAATTCATTGCGGCATTATACAAGTCTGGGCAATCGGGTGGTGGGTTTGTACGTATGGAGCATTTATTTTCTTCCTTGAAGCTCCTGGAGGCCTCGGAAAGCCAACGTGGGACCCTTAATGCTCCTCTTTCTAGGGATGACATATCAAAGGCCATTAAGGAGCTTCAGCCGGATAAGGCTCAAGAACCAGATGGCTTTGAGTGCGAGTCTTATAAGGAATTTTAGGATTTGTTGTAGACCTGTTGGTGGGTATGCATTTTCACTCCTCTAAGTCAGGGATGTTTGCGCCGACTTTGTTAGAGGCTAATATTTCTTTGATTTTGAAGGACTTGGAGCAGTGTGCCTCTAATTGACCAATATCTCTTCTGAATGTTGACTTGAAACTGTTATCCAAGTTTCTGACCAAAGAGTGGAAAACATCCTTCCGACAATCATACAGGAGGACCAAACGGGTTTATTCGGGGTAGATTTTCGAGTAATAACATTAAAGGCCGTCTAAACGCCCGATAAAAGCTTTTTGAAAATATGCTGTGGGTGAGCTGGTTATTTCTTTAGATGCAGAGAAAGCGTTTGACCCAGCTGAGGGGAATTACCTGGTTTAGACATTGGGAGGCTTTGGGTTTGGGGAGAATGAAATGAAATGAAAATCGCTTATTGTCACGAGTAGGCTTCAATGAAGTTACTGTGAAAAGCCCCTAGTCGCCACATTCCGGCGCCTGTCCGGGGAGGCTGGTACGGGAATCGAACCGTGCTGCTGGCCTGCTTGGTCTGCTTTAAAAGCCAGCGATTTAGCCTGGTGAGCTAAACCAGCCCCAGAGAATTATATTAAGTGGATTATTATTGTATCATAGACCCATCGCAGCAGTGCTCACGAACGGCATTAGAGCGATGAACTTTGTGCTTCAGAAAAAGAATGGGCAGAGTTGTCCCTGTCCTCCTTGTTAATGCTGGCCATTAGGCCACTGGTGGAGGCCATGAAGCAGCTTAACTTCACACTTTATCTGCCTGATGTGATGCTATTTGTGTCGAATCCTAGCGTTTCGCTCCCTGCGATTATTCGAGAGTGTTTGTTGTAGTGTCTTTTCTGGTTACAAATTAACTTTACTAAATCCGAGGCCAAGCCAACGGGGAGTGGGGGGGGGAGGCGTCCCCTATATGATTTAAGTATCTTTGTGTTTCCATTACCCCTTCCTTTAGTCAGCTAATGGGCCAACTTGCCCCGGTTAATTGCGGCTTTTAGATGGGATTTCACTCAGTGGGCAGCGCTCCCGATTTCATGGCTTGGAAGATCACCCTAATTAAATGAATGTATTGCCCAGATTGTCGTCTCCTTTACAAATGCTGCCTCTTCTGTTGTCGGCTAAAGTCATTAAAGAAATTAATGGAATGACTAGTACATTTATTTGGAACAAAAAGAAACCTCATCTTATGTTGGCTAAGCTCCAGGTACCAGGTTTGGAGGGGTGGGAGAGTGGGGGAGAGAAAGAGTTGGGGATCTCGAATATTGGCTATATCAGCTGGCATCTCCTCTCAGATTCATCAGAGACTGGGTTAGGATGGAACTGGCATCCATCTAGCGTGACATTGACATAGAAGTCAATTTTCCCGTTGCAGGTCTTGCTGTTTTAAGGTGGTATTAAGGCTGCGAGTGTGGTAATCCTATTATTATTATTAATGCTCTGAGTTTGTGGAGGTTGGTCTGCGAATTAGAAGGGAGATCTAAACCCTGATTCCACTCTCTCCTGTCCAGGTCAGTCCAGACTTCTCACCGAGTCTTATCGAGCATGGATTCAATACCTGGAGACTGGGAGAAATATTCAGAGATGCCTCTTCGTCATCCTTTGAGCAGCTAAGTCAGCAATTTGACATCCCAAGGCAGTCTTTTTTTTAAGCATTTACAACTTAGAGACTTATTAAGGATAAAGAGTTTCTTGCATCTTGACTCCTCAATTTCCATGGTGGAAAAAATGTTGAATTCTGTGGAGCCTAAACAATTGATCAGTACGTTCTATGATGTTTTGATTCCAAAGCCTAAATCACAATGCTGAATGCAATGCAGTCATGGGACTTAGCTATCAACATCAATGAGGAACATGGGGTAACATGTGGGAATATGCTGGTAAAACTTTGGTTTACAATAAAATGACAGAGACGCAGTTCAAGATATTACACTGTACTCATATCATGTCTAGGCATAGGGATAAGGCAGGATCAAACCTAAGTGCCTAAAAATGCCCTGTAGTCGAGAAAGACGATATACATTGTCTATGGGTCAGTGTCAAGATTAAATCCTATTAGTCAGGTATGGTCAGGGAACCGGAGATGATTTTTAAGACAGCCTTAGAGTCTAATCCTGCATTTCTGATTCGGGGATAATGAATTCTAATGAAAAAAGACTATGGGTGCAATTCAGCAGACTTGAGTTAAAGTTCACTGAATGGCAGGTTTAGCGGGGATGTTTCATGGCCACTGCTGAGCCGAGAGACACCCAGCTATTCAACAGCACTCTGCCATTTTGTTGGCCTTGGGGAGATTCTCTCTGCCAAAGCTGCACTCAATGCGCCAGCGGGAAAGGCTCCTCGCAATCGGGGCTGCCCCAATCTCCCCTCCCCCCGCTCTTCAGCACCCCCACCATGTTTGCGAACCCCCCAACCTTGGGGAGTCCCCGAAAATCCTTCCTTAACTCTCTCTAACTGGCAAGGCGCCCCCACAGGCCCGACCTCTGGCAGTGCCAACCTAGCACCTGGGCACCCAGACACTGCCTGCCTGACACTCTGGAAGTTCCAGGGTGGCGTTTCGTGTTCCCAGGTGGCACTGCCAGGGCACTAGGCTGGCAATGCCAAGGTGCGAGACTGAGTGCCAGGGTGCCACCCTGCCCTGATCCTGACCACCCAGGGGTCTCCAATGTCTGGGATAGCCCCCCCCCCCCCCAGGTACTGTTACGCCTGGTCTACTTTCTGTGGACCAGTACTAAACGGCACTCTAGCGAGGTCTCCCAGGTGCAGCTAATGAATCCCAGGCGCTGGGTGAATCTGGCGTCCGGGTATTTAAAAGAGTGATTATGCTAATTTAAATATTCAGATCTGGATGATGCCCAGTGAGGACGAGATATTACAAGCGTCGCGAATCAAGAGGCCTCTTGGGAGATTCAATGGCCTTGTCCCAACACCAAGCCGGGTCCGACAAGGCCACTGAATCACATCCCTTATAATATTCTGGCTTTTGCTGCTCGTAAGAATATTCTACGCTCCTGGATTATGACAAAAAATCCTCTATCCAAAACTGGCATGAGCTGATTATGGAATGCATCCCCATGGAATTTTTGACATCTGTTTTACATTCTAAATCTGATGCGTTTTGTAAAGTACAGGACCCCTATCTTAAATTTAAAAGCTCCACCTTGGCTGACTTGCTTTTGTTGGGATTTCTATGAGTGAATTCATCTTAGTTCAACTCAATTTAATCCATTTCAAGCTGTTACTCTGAATTGCAATACGTTGCGATGTGCAACCTGCATGTTATCCTTCTATATTAGTATGATCTTGCCCTCTTTCCCCCACGTGCTGTGGTACCTCGATGTTGCATTGATCAGGCGTTTAAGCTCGAGCTCTGGTTCCTCAACTGACCTGTTCCAAATTTATTTTGTATTGTTTTGCTTGTATTTATGTTGGTAATAACACGTGTCTGTCTGTACCAGTGTTGCATCAATTCTTCTGTTATTTGCTGTGTTATTGTTAAAAAGTAGGACGAAATCTACTAAAAGATATATTTTTTAAAATGTTGTCCACAGTTGAATATTACACAAAATAAGTTTGGATAATTTCAGGCTGGTTCCCAACTGAGGAGTGCTCAAAACACAAAGAAATTATAATTAAGCTTAAATTTCCAATCTCACTCAGAGTATTACAATGGGAAATAAGAAAACTCACACCAGCGCACCAACAATTCTCTCAGGGTTGACACTGGGCACATTGCTGTAACATGGAAAATAATTTTAAAGTAATAAACCATCTAATTCAGGCACTTATCTATCTGATGTCTTTGAGCAGCGCAATTAAACTTCTTACACAAAACCAGAAAATGCTGGAAGAACGTAGCAGGTCTGCCAGCTAAGGGAAAGAAAAGAGAGTTAACGTTTTGAATCCATATCACACTTCATCGGAACTAAAGAGAGGGATAATGTATCAGATTATATACTGAATAAGGGGGTGAAACAACTAGAAGAGTGATTAGAGGGAGTTAGGAGAGATTGCAACAAAGATGCAGCAAAACTTAACAATTACAAATGGCCCAGTGGGGGAGGGAGGGTTTTTGCTAAGGAACAAAATATGTTTGGTATGTGGAAAAAAATGGTCAAAATGAAGGAGAAAGGTTATAGACTACAGTTGGTGAACTCAATGCTGAGTTCCGAGGGTTCCTAACCTTCTTGTTTTCAACCCCAACCCTGAACGGTTGCCAAACTGGATCTGCTTCCCATGACCATCATCATTCAGCTGTTCATTAACAGTAAATGTTTTCACAACCCAACAATTGGTTGAGGTCATTGTGATGTCTTCACTTCAATGTTACTCAATTTAGGTTTTGGGCTAATCTCTAGGTGGACAAAATTTCCAACATGGCTCTGATATGATCCGCTGCCTGACCTTAGACTAGAGTACATTTATACTCTATGAGTCCTTCCTGTTTCTGTCCTTTGTTCCTATTTCTTTTGTGTTATTTTATTATTTTGGTCCATGGACCCATAATTGGGATGTGCCTTTTAACAGAAATTTCAAGGTTGAAACAGCCTGCTTGGAAGGACACTGTGCTTCCAGGTTTTGTTTTTTGAGAGGAGAAGCCAGACTCCTCGGCACCAGGTGGGGCTTAGGAACCAAGCTTGGAGGGAGTTGGATCGATTGGTTAACTGGCAGCCAGTGGGTTGGCCAGGGACAGCGGTCTGACAACGGTCAGTGATTGGTTCCTGAGGGATGCTTTCTGAGAGATCTTAGCAGAAGTGTTTGGACCTTGGAAGGGAAAGGAAGGTTCTCTCTCTCTCTTGCTTGCTGAATTGAAAGAACTGCTCTATTGTTCTGAAATAGAGAGTGCATGCACATCCTTTGCTGTGAATCTGAAATGATCCTGAGTCTGCAGAAAAGGTAGACAATTTTGCAGAGAAAACCATCTAGAAGGAAGTACCACCAAAATGAAAACCTGAACTTTATAAAGACATTCCAGTGCATCAAATATCATTATCCGTTTATTTTTATGAATATTTTCTTTTCATTTCCACCACCCTTTTCCCTGTGCATGTGTGTATAAAGAGAGTGGCGGGGTGGGGGGGCGTTAGGAAGGCGGGTTTGGGAAAGGCATAGTAGACAATCAGTTGCATTTTCTGTCCATTTAGTTATAATACTGTACATAATATGCGTGTTAAAGTTAAAAACCTGGTCACTGTAGTTTATTCGACTCAAGCAAGGTCCTTGGGTATTTTAAATAGCATCTAATTTCACCTGTGTTGCAACTCTGGGTCAAGTTGAGCTGGAATTGACAAAATACTAGCCCAGGGTGTTGTGACAACTGGGCAGGCTTTTAACTTTCAATTCCAAGCAGGTATCCAATGTCACTTCATGAAATGGTTCGCCCATTTATTAAATCATTTTAAATCATACTCTTCAGTTCAATGGGACGGTAGGGTGGCACAGTGGTTAGCACTGCTGCCTCACAGCTCCAGGGACCAGGTTCAATTCTGGCCTTGGGTAACTGTCCGTGCGGAGTCTGCACATTCTCCCCATGGCTGTGTGAGTTTCCTCTGGGTGCTCCGGTTTCCTCCCACAGTCCAAAGATGTGCAGGTTAGGTGGATTGCCCAGGCTAAATTGCCCTTAGTGTCCAAATGTGTGCAGGTTAGGTGGGGTTACAGGAATATGGTGGGGGAGTGGACCTGGGTGGGGTGATCTTTCAGAGGTTCGGTGCATATTCGATAGGCCGAATGGCCTCCTTATGCACTATAGGAATTCAAAGAAAGAAATAGGCAAGGACTGAATAAGGTAAAATGTAATGTCGTAATCACAATTGCAGTTTGTGGCAAAATTAGAACATAGACTGAACATCTGCCTCATTTGACAATGAATGGCAATGGCAAAGACTGCAATATGCTCCAATTATTTTTGAGATTCCCATTAAACCATGATAAAGGAATAATTACATTTATAAGGACCGGCAACAACTATGCATCGGTACCAACCAGTATCTCACTACGAGCTTACAGTTCCATCTTAAACTAACTCTTTTAATCAGTCTATATCTAACCAGTTGCTTAATGGTAAAATGAATCTAATACTTCACAAGCTCAAATTGACTGATCAGACTTGGCAAATACTAGACAGCAGGTGTAACACGGGGAAAATCTCGGGTTCCATTTTGTGTCTTCCTTTACACACAAACCTGTAAGCCAAAAGCTGAAAGATTAGCCACTGTCAAACTCGACGGAGAACAAAAAGTTGGCAAGAGTGGTACAGCCGGAAAATTCATTTAAACGCACAGCTGTGTTTATTTTTAAAAGATTGCCATGCGTCAGAATAGCTGACATTTTTGAACCATTGTAAGTGATACTTGGTTGGTATGCAAAGAACAATGATCATCATTTTAAAGGATTACACCATTTATTCTACATCTGTAGGTAATTAGCATTTTTACACACATAAATACAGTCAGATGTTTGTGTTTTAGCGTACAGTACTGCAATGCAATTCTGATTGTGAGATATGGATTGTGAAATATATCTACTTTGCGCACAGTAGCCCACACAGAACAGTATTGTCTCCTCTCCATCACCTTCACAGCTCTCTTTGGCAGGCAGCCAATTCACCACAACGTACAGTGCTTCTTTCATGTGCAGTTCAGCTGTCGATATTAGCTGCGCCGCAACCAATTAAGCATTGGAATCACCTATTCATAACTAGAGCACTTACACTAGCAATATCAGCCTCAGAAGTATGCAATATGACATGAGCAAAGGCCTGGCAGTCTCTCAAGTAATCCCATCAGGAAGTCAAGAACTAAGGTTTTTATTTTGTGAAGGTGAAAATCTAAAATCTTATCAAAATTCCTTGAGACGACAGTACAAAATGGAACTTCCCAAGGCACAACTGCACAGTATTTATCATTTTACCCTTGTGTTAGAGATGAATACTATGTACATTTTAATACAGCATTGACATAAACCGTGTGCTATTGTGAAAGGCAAGGCAGAAAGGAATGTCTAGGTCTAGGCACAGTATTATGCTTTTTAAAAATAAAAGCAATTTCTGCCCTCCATTGCAGAACCACCACATACATATTCTAGTTAGTTAGTTTTTTTAAAATCTAGGTCAGTGATTTTTAAGTCAAAATGACATTAATTGTATAAAGATCTATAAATCTGTAAAAATGAAAATCTTACTTAAGGCCTGTGCTTATTTTAAGTTTAAACTTGAACATGTGCATCAGGTAATTGGTTTGCTGCTGGATCAGGAAGACCAACAGGAGGCATGAGTTCAGCGTCTGGTTTTGCTTCAAGCACACTGTTACTCTGTGAATCCTTGAAAAAGGTGTCCTGGTCTTCAGAAGACGTAGAGGTAGCGCCGTGTATAGTAGCTGTTGCCACCTCTGCCCCTGTGGGCGTCAATGCTTCATCTTTTATAGTCACGGCCTTGTGAGCATTTTCTGCTGGCTCATTTAAATCTTTGCTGAACTCAGAAGGTGATTTTCTCTTGATTTTTACGTACAAATTATCTTGTTTGTCCTCAATCAACTCACTTTTCTGATATCTTCCAAAAAACCAGATAAAGAACGCAAACAGGATAAATGCTAAGATGCTCGGGATAAAAGCGAGACACTTCACTCCAAGTCTGGCACCTATAAACCTGCTGTGCAAAAACAAGTCATCCTGGGCATAAGTCCTGTTAGTGAGTGGGTTAATATTGGTTGATCTCCATTCCCAGCTCAGGGTACTTCTGTTTAAATCCTTCAACGACTCTGAATCTTCCACTGTGTAGACTTTTTGCCCAGGCCCCACATACTGACCGTATTCAGGCGGCTGGTAAAATATCTGATTCTTCCACATGTTCAGGTCCAAAATCAATACAAGAAAGATGATGCCATAATTAAACCATTTACCTGTAAATAGATGTGATAAATATTGCAAGAATTAGAAAACTCCGCTTAGCCCATGAATTGTCTTCAATATTCACATAACAAAAAACAATATTGTTTTTTTTTTACAGTGGTAACGGGACAGTAAAACAATTAGTTTACAGGGCTGGCATGCGGCACAGTGGTTAGCACTGGGACTACAGCACTGAGGACCTGGGTTCGAATCCCGGCCCTGGGTCATGGTCCGTGTGGAGTTTGCACATTCTCCCCGTATCTGTGTGGGTTTCAACCCAAAAGATGTGCAGGTTAGGTGGATTGGCCACGCTAAATTGCCCCTTAATTGGAACAAAAAAATAATTGGGTACTCTAAATTTATTAAAAAAAGGAAAAAAAAGACAATTTATCCAAAATATATTAGCTAAGAATGACTATATTCCATTTTTCGTGCGCAGGATTGCAATTCATGATCTTTGCATGCTGGTTCTAGTGGAGATAGGTACAGCTATCTGATAGTTGCTTTGGGTTGAGTGGCTCTTGTGCTGCTGGCTGCCTCTGGCTCAGTAGAGGGCCGAATGGCATTGGGCTGATTGCACATGGTGCAGTTAGCCTCCTAATGTTCAAGGAAATCTCTCCCTCTTAAAAGGAGCTCCAGTGAAATCCAGGAGGCTGCTGCTGAATATCACTGTTGCAAATCTAAATGATCAAAATAAAACACGAGGGAAGGGCTCTCGGATCACAGATACATGCGCTGGGGTTGTTGATAGTGGTGAAGGTGGAGAGGAGGGGAGATACTGAGACAGCAGGGGCCAGACGATACTCAACCGCCACACTCAGAAAGGATCTGGAGCAGATGATCAGGGAGGTCAATTCCAGACATCTGGACTTGAGGAGCTGGCAACGGTGCCACAAGAAGTTTAATAACCTCATGCAGGTTGTCAAGGTCAATGAATACATTTTCACCCGGCATCGACTACCCACCGCACTACCAGTCTCTTACACTGCTCAATGTACCACATCCCCATCACTCCTGGCATCCGCATACTCCACCTCACCCACCCAATAATACTGCCAGCCTTGCACTGCCCTCTTCCTGTCTCCAAATATCTTTAGCTATTCAGCAATGGCAGGCACCTCGCCCAAACACAGTGCAGCACAATCACTGACATTCTGTCCTATTTCTTGCAGGTGGCATACAGCAGAAGGGAATAGAGGACAGAAGGCAGGGACACAAGGACATTTGCATCCCCTGTGTAAATGGAGGAGACACTCGCTATACAATGGAGTTGACTGACAGAGCCTCAGAATCCAGTGTTGCTGAGAAGTGATGGTATGCTGCCACCTCTATATCTCTTCTCAACCCCCAGCTGCCCGTCATCCCGCTAACTCGCATGATGAGCAAGCTGCTGGTGGCCTGACCATGGACATCCTACTTTCCACTACACCTTGATTTTCTCAGCCCAACCTTCCACTTCTTATTTTTTGCTTTCAGGCACTCAAGAACTTTTGCAAGCCCATCCACTGCGAGCCAAAGGAAAGGACCGAGAAAAGTGAGTCAGGACAAGTCTTCAGGTGACCTAGGGTTAGCAGGGTGCTGAACATTTGGACTAAGGGACATAGACAGAATTCATTCCCCATTTTAGACATATACATTCTGCCCTGCCTGTTGCAGTTCCATTATAAATTCATGTATCCAAATGTATGCCTCTTACCTGTTATACAAATTATGTATTCTTCCTTGAATATTTTCTGGAAATGAGGCAGTCGTAAGTGAATGTGTGATGTGGGAAGACCAGGAAGGTTGATTTCCAAATTTTCCATGAATTGCGGAAACTCCCAATCCTAACACAAAAAAAAACTTTTTACAACCATATAATATAGTTAAGTGAGAAATGAGAAACGGAACGTTCTTGTACTTACCCATTCTATTTGAAACCACATCTGATTGAAGGCCCAGGCCCATTTTTATTACATAAGCTTACACACAAAATGAGGATGCTGGCACTCAGCCCAGCATTCAGAATTTCTCCTGATTTCTGCCCAATTCATCATGTCGCCTGGTGATACGATGCCATGTTAAATATGCCACAGGCATTAGTCCCACAAACTCAAGAAGGTTCAATGTTGTTCTATAGACTGCACCACCAAGAACCTAATCCCAGCGATCTGGCTGCTGCACTATCCTTGCCTACTGCCCTGGCTGCAGGCCACTGGCTCCAGTGGATCATCAAGCGCAGATCCAACCCCTAGTCTATTCTCCAGAGCAGTAATTCTCATGCGTTTTTCATTGATGGACCCCTTTTCAAATATGTGCTGTTATCTTGGAGCTCCGGGGGAGGGGGGGGCGGGGGGCACCACAATGAGGTGTTGGGGAACCCAACCCCCTGTCCAGTTGGTACCTCTGTCTGTGTAAGAATTGCATGACAATTTCTGGCATGTGCAAACCTCCTTTAGGCTGCACTGGCAATCTTCCACAAAATGCATTTAAATGTCAAACTCCAGATGTTCCGACTGCATTACAGTTACCCAGAAACAATTAGAAGAATTAAAACTACTTCTAACTTCTGAGTTCTATTGTACAGACACACACTGATTCCCATGGGACAGAGATGGAGCCTGGAGAGTGTACAGCACAGAGAGTAAAGCAGCCTGGAGAGTGTACAGCACAGAGTAAAGCAGCCTGGAGAGTGTACGGCACAGAGAGTAAAGCAGCCTGGAGGGTGTACAGCACAGAGAGTAAAGCAGCCTGGAGAGTGTACAGCACAGAGAGTAAAGCAGCCTGGAGAGTGTACAGCACAGAGAGTAAAGCAGCCTGGAGAGTGTACAGCACAGAGAGTAAAGCAGCCTGGAGAGTGTACAGCACAGAGAGTAAAGCAGCCTGGAGAGTGTACAGCACAGAGAGTAAAGCAGCCTGGAGAGTGTACAGCACAGAGAGTAAAGCAGCCTGGAGAGTGTACAGCACAGAGAGTAAAGCAGCCTGGAGAGTGTACGGCAGAGAGTAAAGCAGCCTGGAGAGTGTACAGCACAGAGAGTAAAGCAGCCTGGAGTGTGTACAGCACAGAGAGTAAAGCAGCCTGGAGGGTGTACAGCACAGACACAGGAGCCTGGAGAGTGTACAGCACAGAGAGTAAAGCAGCCTGGAGAGTGTACAGCACAGAGAGTAAAGCAGCCTGGAGAGTGTACAGCACAGAGAGTAAAGCAGCCTGGAGAGTGTACAGCACAGAGAGTAAAGCAGCCTGGAGAGTGTACAGCACAGAGAGTAAAGCAGCCTGGAGAGTGTACGGCACAGAGAGTAAAGCAGCCTGGAGGGTGTACAGCACAGAGAGTAAAGCAGCCTGGAGAGTGTACAGCACAGAGAGTAAAGCAGCCTGGAGAGTGTACAGCACAGAGAGTAAAGCAGCCTGGAGAGTGTACAGCACAGAGAGTAAAGCAGCCTGGAGAGTGTACAGCACAGAGAGTAAAGCAGCCTGGAGAGTGTACAGCACAGAGAGTAAAGCAGCCTGGAGAGTGTACAGCACAGAGAGTAAAGCAGCCTGGAGAGTGTACAGCACAGAGAGTAAAGGAGCGTGGAGAGTGTACGGCACAGGGAGTAAAGCAGCCTGGAGAGTGTACAGCACAGAGAGTAAAGGAGCCTGGAGAGTGTACAGCACAGAGAGTAAAGCAGCCTGGAGAGTGTACAGCACAGAGAGTAAAGCAGCCTGGAGAGTGTACGGCACAGAGAGTAAAGCAGCCTGGAGAGTGTACAGCATAGACACAGGAGGAGCCTACAAATAGAAGGAAATATAAGGAAGCTCCATTTCCTTCTGAGTGTGTGTCCTCTCTCTTTAGCACCTCTGCCAAAGACGTCTGATGTAGTGTCCCTTGGAGCCTATGCTCATGTTGTGCCATTATTCCTGTATCTCAGGTCTGATTCACTTTGCACAACTGCCAGCACCGGCTCCAGCCACAATGTGCCTCCCCTTTAAGATATGCAGGCTAAGTTTAAGTGGTACTAACCACCTACCTTCTTGGCTGATGTTGATACATGCAGCCAGCCAACAGTGCTCGATAGCACTGACTGGTTGATAAAATACTGAAACACGAAGGCAGAACAACGATGGCCGGCTGCCTGTGGTGTACTCGCGCGTGACCAGTTTGTTGCAGTGACGGGCAGCCAGACATGCATGCACCTTAATGGGAATGTTGGTGTGTGCGAGGCCTGCTTGTTCCATGTTTGGCACATTCCTAACTGCTGCGTGGCCAGATATCCAGGCAGCCTGGAGGAAACATTGATGGTGATCCCGGTGCTCATTTGAGGACAATCAAATTTAGCCCCCACCACCTTTTCCTCAGGTTAAACAAAGAACACAAAGACCTTAAAGTGTAAGGGATATTAACATAATGTGAAACACCATTCATTGTGTGTTACATTCTTGCATACTGTCTAAACTATTAAACACGAATACCTGACCTAAAGCCTATCTTGATGTGGCATCACTTCCTCGCAATCCTACTGCATGAATTAAGTAGGAGAAATGTGGTGATACATGATGTGACCATCAATTCACTAGAGACACGATTGGAAGTAAACTGTGGTTTTAATAGTCTTACAACTGAGCCTGCCTGCGACCAGAGGAACTGAGAGCAGGCTCACGGCTGCAGCACTTTATACTTCCGGTAGTGGGAGGTGCCATGGACGGAGCCAAGGGTGGAGCCCTGTACAAGCTCCTCATCTCCCCCTATGGGCAGAGCCGCACAACGGCTCACATACAGAGCCTAATACAATGCAATGCAATACAGTGTGAATTACAATACAGTATGAATTCACCACATTCACCCCCTGTAAAAAAAATCAAGTCCTGCGGGAGTGACGGGTCGACAAGTTGAGCCGGTCCGGTGGCCGAGTCGTCCTTTGGGATCAGTGGAGCCGCGGGGTTGCAGCCTCTTCGGGTGGCTGGGCGGTGACGATCGGTGTGGATCTGAGGGTGGACTCCGGGGGTGTTTCGGTCCGTACTTCATTCCTGACCGGTGCGACGGGCGACGGGAGGCGCAGGAAACCTAGAGGCGCGGGGGCGCCGAGCGTGGGCAGGGAACCTATAGGCGTGGGGGCGCAGGGCGTGGGGGGTTGGGTGGGGTGTAGTGTGAGGGGTACCTCGGCGGTGGTGGTGGTGGTGGTGGATCCTGCAGGCGCCAGGTCCCGGAGGGAAATGGTGCCCTGCCGACCATCGGGGTATTCAATAAAGGCGTATTGGGGGTTCGAATGAAGCAGTAGCACTCGCTCTACTAGCGGGTCTGTTTTGTGTGTCCGGACGTGCTTCCGGAGGAGAACCGGGCTCGGTGTCCTCAACCAGGATGGGAGCGAAGCCCCCGTGGTAGTGCCCCTAGAGAAAACAAATAGCCGTTCGTGAGGAGTCTGGTTGGTGGCGGTGCATAGGAGGGACCTAATCGCATGGAGCGCGTCGGGGAGGACCTCCTGCCAATGGGAGGTCGGGAGATTCCTGGACGGGAGGGTCAGTAGGACGATCTTCCAGACCGTCGCATTCTCCCTCTCCACCTGCCCGTTCCCCCTGGGGTTGTAGCTGGTAGTCCTGCTCGAGGCGATGCCCTTGTTGAGCAGGTACTGATGCAGCTCGTCGCTCATGAAGGACGAACCCCTGTCGCTGTGTACGTAGCTGGGGAAACCGAACAGGGTGAAGACACTGTGCAGGGCTCTGATGACTGTGTGGGAGATCATATCGGGGCACGGGATGGCAAACGGGAAGCGGGAGAATTCATCGATGACGTTAAGAAAGTACACATTTCGGTTGGTCGAGGGGAGTGGCCCTTTGAAATCAATGCTCAGGCGTTCAAAGGGCCGGGAAGCCTTTACCAGGTGGGCCTTGTCTGGTCTATAGAAGTGCGGTTTGCACTCCGCGCAGATCGGGCAATCTCTGGTGATGGCTTTTACCTCCTCGGTGGAGAAAGGCAGATTTCGGGCTTTGACGTAGTGGGCGAGCCGGGTGACCCCCGGGTGACAGAGGTCGTTGTGGATAGCCTTCAGGCGGTCGCCTTGCACGCTGGCGCACGTGCCGTGCGTCAGGGCATCTGGGGGCTCGTTGAGCTTCCCCGGTCGATATATGATATTGTAATTATAGGTGGAGAGTTCGATCCTCCACCGCAAGATTTTATCATTTTTAATTTTGCCCCTTTGCGAGTTGTCAAACATGAAGGCAACTGATCTTTGGTCGGTGATGAGGGTAAACCTCCTACCTGCGAGGTAGTGCCTCCAGTGCCGTATGGCTTCCAGAATGGCTTGAGCTTCCTTTTCGACTGAGGAGTGTCGAAGTTCCGAAGCGGAGAGGGTTCGGGAGAAGAAGGCGACTGGTCTCCCTGCCTGATTTAGAGTGGCGGCGAGAGCAACCTCTGAGGCGTCGCTCTCCACCTGAAAGGGGACGGATTCATCCACCGCTCCCATGGCGGCTTTGGTGATGTCCTCCTTGATGCAGTTGAAGGCCTGGCGGGCCTCGGCTGACAGTGGAAAGAGTGTGGTCTTAAATAGTGGGCGGGCATTGTCCGCATACTGGGGGACCCAGTGGGCATAATAAGAGAAAAATCCAAGGCACCTCTTGAGGGCCCTGGGACAATGAGGGAGAGGGAGTTGTAAGAGGGGGCATACGGTCCGGGTCGGGGCCCAGGACTCCGTTTTCCACGACATAGGCGAGCATGGCTAGCCTGGTAGTGTGGAAAACGCATTTCTCCGTATTGTAGGTGAGGTTGGGTTTCTGGGTGGTTTGGAGAAATCGGTGGAGGTTGGCATCGTGGTCCTGCTGATCATGGCCGCAGATGGTGACATTGTCCAAGTACGGAAACGTGGCCCGCAGCCTGTACTGGCCCACCATTCGGTCCATTGTTCATTGGAACACCGAGACCCCATTCATGACGCCAAAGGGGACCCAGAGGAAATGGAAGAGGCGGCCATCTGCCTCGAACGCCGTGTAGTGGTGGTCCTCCGGGCGGATTGGGAGCGTGTGGTATGCAGACTTCAGATCCACCGTGGAGAAGATGCGGTACTGGGTGAACTGATTCACCATGTCTGCAATTCTGGGGAGGGGGTACACATCGAGGTACGTGAACCGGTTAATGGTTTGGCTGTAACCAACCACCATTCGGAACTTTTCCCCGGTCTTGACGACCACCCCCTGAGCTCTCCAGGGGCTGTTACTGGCCTCTATGACTCCCTCACGTAGGAGCCTCTGGACTTCGGCTCTAATAAATACCCTGTCCTGCAGGCTATACCGCCTGCTGCAAGTAGCTACGGGTTTGCAGTTAGCAGTGAGGTTAGCGAAGAGTGGAGGGGGGTCGATTTTTAGTGTCGCTAGACTGCAGATAGTGAGTGGAGGTAGGGGTCCCCCGAAGCTGAGTGTGAGGCTCTTGAGATTACATTGGAAATCGAACCCGAGTTAGAGTGGGGCGCAGAGGTCGGGGAGTACGTACAGCTGGTAATTAGAGTAGCTGGCGCCCTGAATCGTTAGGGTCGCGACGGTGCGCCCTTGTATGTGGACTGAGTGTGAGCCTGAGGCGAGGGAGATAGTTTGCCGTGCAGGGAAGATAGGAAGTGAACAGCGTCTCACCAGGTCAGGATGTACGAAGCTCTCAGTGCTCCCGGAGTCGAAGAGGCACGGTGTCCTGTACCCGTTGATTTTAACGGACTTCATCGAGCTCTGGAGCTCGGACGCAACTGGTTCAACGTGACTGCGTTGAGTTGCGGGTAGTCGGAGGCTCAATCAGCTGGAGTGGCCCCGTGATAACTGTCCGCTGAGGTCGTAGTCATCGAGGTTCGGTTTGGTTGATGGCCAAGATGGCCGCCCCCCTGGATCGCACGTGGCGGGCGGCGAGGAAGGTGGCATCCAAGATGGCGGCCCCCATGACTTGCCGTGGCCGGCCGTGTGGAGGAGGATTGGCAAGATGGCGGCCCCAATGAGACGCACATGTCGGGTGGAAGCGGAGTTGGCAGACACGCTGCAGCATTACGGCGTCAGCGGGCCTGCGAGTTGGGGGAGCGATTGTTCTGGACTGCGGGGGAGTTAGAAAGTTTTGATTTTGCCAGGCATACTCAGGCATAGTGTCCTTTGCGACCGCAGCTGCTGCAGGTTGCGTTGCGGGCCGGGCAGTGCTGCCGTGGGTGTTGGGGCTGGCCACAAAAATGGCACGCTGGCGCTGGGTGGGTGGCCGCGCGGCGCAGGCCTGGGGCAGTCGCTGGTCGGGGGCCCACGATGGGGTCGCTTGGTCCACGGGGAATGAGTTCAGACTGCGGAACGCGGCCTCCATAGTTGTAGCTAACTCTACCGTGTCCTCCAAGTTCTGGGCCCCTTTTTCAAGTAATCGCTGGCGCTCATAGTTAGACCTGAGCCCTGCAACGTATACATCATGTACAGCGAGTTCCATATGCTGGGAGGCTGTTACAGCCTGAAAATTGCAGTCCGGAGAAAGGGCTTTTAAATCGCGCAGAAAGTCTTCTAGCGACTCTGCTGGCGGTGGGTCGTGAAAATGTGCCGCGCGTAGACCTCGTTAATCGGCCGCATGTACAATCGGTCAAGCATAGCCAGGGCCTCAGTATATGAGGTGGTACAATTGAGTTGCGTAGAGTTGCATACAATACAGTATGAATTCACCACAGTACAAAAGCAGAACAAATTTCTGCTTTAACAGAGACATCAGCTCAATAAAAGCGTAAGGATTAATTTAACAAAGCAGTGAGCAATTTAATATGGATTCCTTTAGCATTTGTAAAGCTGAAGGGATTTAACCTTGTCAGCTGGGCTGAGACAGAAAGGAAATCGACCTGTCCTAAAGCTACAGTTTCTACAAGTTACTATCAGCAAACCCAAAAGTCTTGCTAACCCATTAGTTTTCCTAATGGTCAATCTGGGAACTCGATGCTGAACATTCTCAACCCACCAGCGATTCTAACAGTGTTCGGTAATCTTAGCGGCAATGCAGGCACCTTATATTTTCTGCAGTAACATTGCATTTTCTTTATCCCCTTCATCTACGATTGCCATTTGAACTTTATCACCAGGGCCTCATTCAACGGAAGAGCTCAGGAGAAATTTTTGTCAGGAGCTCCTGTATTTTTCATGAATTATATTACATGAATTTTTCCGAAATTCTTATTCCCTTGTTTACTCTGCTGCTGGCCCCATACATCACAACGTTAATTTTCCACAGACCAGGTTTGCTGGTGTGCATGCAATACACTGTTACTGGCTATAGCAGAGGCATAAAATAAATATTTTGACATGAGGGCTAGTAAGCTTGACAATCCCATTGTATAGATCATAAAGAATGGAAATGGAACCCATAAAACACAGCCTTACTCACTTTCAATCTTAATGACAGGATCCCTTTCAGATGTCAACATTGCTGTGTTAACTTTGCATAAAGCCATCATCTTACTTTGTATTTTCTATCATCATTAGCAATGGTTAATGTTTCTCTCCTAAACAATTCCTTCAAAATCAGTATGTACTAAATTAACAAGCCACCAATGATATGAATGAATATTTAGAATGCAGAGTAAGTGAACTACTTTCAAATCTCATGGAAGAATTATTGCAAGTGATAAAATGTCAGTGCAGTGCACAGGACTATTTCAAATGAATGAGCAGGAAAAACCCTCATTTGCTTTAGCAAAGTGGTCCTAAGATACTAAATTTGGATGGAGGGCTTGTTCATTAATGCTTCAAATCACTTCAACAACTTTAATTTTTGCTCTCATATGGGGGCAATTACGAAGATGGCTATAGCCCAGATCCCCCCCCCCCCCCCCCCCCCCCTGTAGAAGGAGTGAAGGAGCACAGAGAATAGCCCATTTCTTGGATACAATCATTGAAAGTGTAAAACTGGAACTAAGAATGTGAATATGGCAGTACCCCAGGAGCAGTAACCAAGCAAATGATAGTATCTGGTAAGTACCATTCATCCAATACACCTGGAAGTAGTTGCAGAAGAAATTTAATGATCTTACCAGGTCAGCTGAGACACCAGAACCTATCATTACTTTCCATTAATGCAGTGCACATTTGGCACTTAAAATTACCTACCCCTCACAATTTAAATTCTTTCATTGTTGTGAATTACTCAGTAAGGTGCACTTTGCATCTTGAGCCTTCTTCCGAAATGTATCTTCACTTACAGCCTGAAGTGCATCATCCCAAATGAATACTTCCATTCAATGCAACTGGATATTTTGTACACCTGCCATCATAGTCATTAGGTGCTGCATCTTGGCACTTGCTTATTACAGCATAACAATTGAATCTACTCTGGCTTTAAGAAAATACAGCATATGAGAGGAAACAAATACAAGAGGATAACTCTCTGGAATCTATCCTCAAGACCCGTATAGAACCTGGGGTAGAAGGTCAAAGCAAAGGCTCAAAGTATGGAAGCAGTCATCAATAATAATCTGCGCCTGTTCTGCTTTTGCATTTCTGTCCTAACTTCCAGTCAGGTTCATGAAATTTAGCCACCCCCCCCCCCCCCCCCCCCCTCTCCTTGGAAACTTTGGGGGTTTCTTTTGTACAACGACACAGAAGGTTTGCAAACCTTGGATCATTAGATTTTAGGATTGAATGTAGTAGGATTTGCAGCTTAAAGTTCCAAGCAGTTCCAGGATTGTGAAAGTAATGAATGCTGCAGTACGAAGGTCACAAAACCAATAACAGCAGCACTTCAGACTTCATTGAACATCCTCATCTTACATAGCAACTCTACTGCAAGTGATATTCTCGTTCAACAGCAACACCTTTCGTGTTGAAAACTGAAATGACAAAGGGATGGAGGATTTAATGCAGACAGCAATCCAAGACCATATAGATACGGGGTGCAATGGGGGTAGAGAACCTTTTGATTGCTCTAACAGGTGACCGAAATTGAATAACAAAGGCAGGAGAATGAATTACTCAAAATATCATTAAGCAATAAAAATAGCAGGGTTTTTGTAATGGTACATTACGAGGAAGGTTCAGAAGGGGAAGATGACAATACTGATCAGCCAGAAGGAATTGTATTGGTCACTGGATGCTTTACTCCAGTAATGGGTGTCCTAGTTGCAGACTCATTCAATTATACTGTGTTAGACAGTGTGTGCATGTCCACAGGATGTGGAGTGGATTAGTTAATCTGGATTCTCTAAGTAGTAAAGACCGAAGTAAGGTTAAGGGATATGAAAGTACTACTTACTTCAGGTTCAGGGACATTAAAGTCCCTAAAGAGAGTAGTGATTCCGTATCAAATAGCGGAGTAAAACCATTTTATCAGCACAGATGTAGTATCCAGTAAAATATCCTTACTGTTGATTAAGCTGGTTTTGAAAAAGGCTCAAATGAAATTAGATATGGAACATGATAAGGCAATTGTTTTTGGTAAAACTGTAGCTTTACTATTTATACAATCGGGATATTTATTTTATTTTATAGGACATCATCACAGCCTCAAGTAGGTTTCCCATTAGTAAGAGATTTTAAATAAGTTGTATCAATGGACTTGAATGCTTGGGATAAGGAGAAAAAAAAACATTTCTTACACTTCATAGACATGGCAACTAGATTCATTCTTTAAACAGTAATATATCCGAGGTGGAGATGGTTAGCAGCTTCAAATTCCTAGGGGTACACATCTCCAAAAATCTGTCCTGCTCCACCCACGTAGACGCACCACCAAGAAAGCACAACCGCGCCTGTACTTTCTCAGGAAACTAAGGAAATTCAGCATGTCCACTAACTCTTACCAACTTTAACGGATGAATCACAGAAATCAACCTATCTGGCTTCATCACAGCCTGGTATGGCAACTGCTCGGCCCAAGACCGCAAGAAACTTCAGAGAGTCGTGAACACCGCCCAGTCCATCACACGAACCTGCCTCCTGCTGCCTTGAGAAAACTGCCAGCATAATCAAAGATCCCCTCCCACCTGGCTTATTCACTCTTCCAACTTCTTCCATCGGGCAGGATATACAAAAGTCTGAGAACAAGCACGAACAGACTCAAAAACAGCTTCTTCCCCACTGTTACCAGACTCCTAAACCACCCTCTTATGGACTGAGCTGATTAACACTACACCCCTGGATGCTTCACCCGATGCCGGTGCTTATGTAGTTACATTGTGTACCTTGTGTTGCCCTATTATGTATTTTCTTTTCATGTACTTAATGATCTGCTCACAGAAAAATACTTTTCACTGTTCCTCGGTACACGTGACAATAAACAAATCCAATTTCAGTAAGGAATTTGACAAGATCCCACATGGCAGACTGGTCAGAAAAGTGAGATCCCACGGGATACAGAGAAGGTGGCAGGTTGGATCCAAAAATGGCTCAGTGACAGGAAACAAAGGGGAATGGTCAACAGATGTTTTTTGCGAATGGAGAACAGTTTCCAGTGGTGTTCCACAGGGCTCAGTGTCGGGGCCCTTGCTGTTTATTGTACATATACAATGATTTTGACTTAAATGTGGGCGGCATGATTGGGACATTTTCAAATGGCTGTGTAGTTGATAGTGAAGAGGATAGCTGCCGTCTCCAGAATGATATCAATGGTTTGGCTAAGTGGGCAGAGAAGTGGCAAATGGAATTCTATCCAGAAAAGTGTGAGGTAATACATTCAGGAAGGGCAAATAAAGCAAGTGAATCCTCACAAATTGGGAAAATACTGAGAGGGGTTGAGGAAGTAAGGGCGCGCTCGTCCACAGGTCCCTGAAGGTGGCAGACCAATTGGACAAGGTGGTTAAGAAAGCTTATGGAATGCTTTCCTTTATTGGGCAAGGTATTGAATACAAAACCAGATTCGGCTACAGCTGTAATTTTGTGTTTTGTTCTGGTCACCACAATACAAGAGGAACATAATTGCTCGAGAGAAGGGGCAAAGGAGATTTACAAGAATGTTGCCAGCGGTTGAAAATTGCAGCTATGAGGAAGGATTGGCTAGGCTAGGGCTTCCCACCCCCCCCCCCCCTTTAGAATGGAAGAGTTTAAGGGGTGACCTACGTAAGGTGTACAAAATTACGAATCGCCTAGACAGTGTAGACAGCAAAAGCGTACTTTGCCTAGCTCAGGGTTCGATTATCAAGGGCCTAGATTTAAGGAGATTGCCAGAGGGTTATAGGGGACATGAGGAAAAACCTTTTCACCCAGAGGGTGGTGAGTTTCTGGAATTCACTGCCTAAGTTGGTGGTTGAGGCTGAAACACTCAATTTAAAAGGAAACTGGATCTGCAGCTGAAGTGCTGTAACCGGCAAGGTTACGGACCAGGTGCTGAAAAATGGGATTAAAATGAGCGGCTAGTTTATTTTTTCTCTTTTTTTGCCCGCACAGACACGATGGGCTGAATGGCCTCTGTCTGCATCATAACCTTTCTCAGGTATTATGGTTCTATATAGTAAAGACAAAAAGGTAATTGTAGACTAGATTAAAGGAAAATGGATAGGAACTGGACTGGGGGCACCAGCTAAATTCCTAACTGAGGGGAAATTTACCAACGATTAATTTAAAGGTATTTATGAAAATATGAACATAGGGCAGCACGGTGGCCTAGTGGTTAGCACAACCGCCTCACGGCGCTGAGGTCCCAGGTCCGATCCCGGCTCTGGGTCACTGTCCGTGTGGAGTTTGCACATTCTCCCCGTGTCTGCGTGGGTTTCGCCCCCACAACCCAAAAATGTGCAGAGTAGGTGGATTGGCCATGCTAAATTGCCCCTTAATTGGAAAAAATAATTGGGTAATCTAAATTTAAAAAAAAAAAAATGAAAATATGAACATGGTGGTAATGATCATGGCAACAGAAAGTCCCTTTAGAATGGAGTTTTTTTTGCAAGAAATTACACAGTAATTGAGGTGCTTCACAAAATCTGGGCAGCACGGTGGCACAGTGGTTACCACTGTTGCTTCACAGCTCCAGGGTCCCAGGTTCGATTCCTGGCTTGGTTCACTGTCTGTATGGAGTCTACACATTCTCCCTGTGTCTGCGTGGGTTTCCTCCGGGTGCTCCGATTTCCTCCCACAAGTACCGAAAGACATGCTGGGCCAGAATCTCTGACCCCCCGCCAGGTGGGAGAATCGCTGGGGATCGGCGTGAATCCCACCCCGTCCTCCAAATTCTCCAGCCCTCCAAAAATCGGCCCGGCGTGAATCGCACCACCAGCCTCGGAGAATGGCGGGGACCAGCGCGACTCAATGGGCCCCGGGACTGCCCGAATACTCCAGCCCTCGATGGGCCGAAATCCCGCCAGTTTTTTGCCAGTCCTGCGACGTAAATTGGAGTAGGTCCATTACCAGTGGGATCTGGCGGCGCAGGCAGCCTCCAGGGCTCTTGGGAGGGGGGGGGGGGGGGGCGAGGGAATCTGGCCCCGGGAAGTGCCCCCACAGTGGCCTGGCCCGTGATCGGGGACCACCGATCCGCCAGTGGGCCTGTGCTGTGGGGGCACTCTATTGTTCCACACCGGCGGCTGTAGCAGTCCGCCATTGCTGGTGCAGAAACAAATCCCTCTGCGCACGCACAGGGATTACGCCAGCACACACTGGCGCTCCCACGCATGCGCCAACACGCGCCGGCCGGCGGAGGTCCTTTGGTGCCAGTTGGCATTGTGCCAAGCCCCTTTCCCGCCGGCCGGCGCGGAGTTGGGGTGCAGGCCTAGCCCCTGAAGGTACGGAGGATTCCGCTCCTTTGGGGCGGCCCGACGCCGGAGTGGTTCACGCCACTCCCTCCAGCCGGAGTTGCCCGCCCCGCCAATTATGGCAGAATCCCGCCCACTGTTGGGCCGTTTGGATGTTCTGAATTCTCCCTCTGCGTACCGGAACAGGCGCTGGAATGTGGTGACTAGGGGCTTTTCACAGTAACTTCATTGCAGTGTCAATGTAAGCCTACTTGTGACAATAAAGATTATTATCAGTAAATCATATCTTACCAACCGAACTGCAAATGAACATCTGCCCTGTCGTGGGCAGTCCATGTGACAAATTCACTTCAAATGGTTGGGGGGGGGCTACAGTCCCCAATTAGTTTATGGGAGAAATCCAAAAATACCTTTGGATCTTGGATGGGACTAGAACTCATCCAATTTTTTCAGGGCCCGTAAACACCCTGCACGGATGGAGAAGGGAATGTATCAACGCTGAAATTTCAGAGAAAATTCAACGAGCCTTAGGCATTGCACAAGGCCATCAGAAATAGCTTTTAATCCTGGAAACATGGCATATTACAAAATAAAAGTGCAGAAAGAGTGGAAAGGCCTGGGTAGGTTACTGGCAGTGATGGAAAAACAGGAATTTTACAACATGGCAATCAAACGGTTAGGGCTATTTCTCAAGGCTAATTGGCACTGATTATACATTTACAGCATCTGAACAGATAGTAGAAAGTAAAAAGGCAGTTAGTACTTCATAGACACATATGTTGGACAATGGCGAGGAGAAGATTATGGCAGATAGAGGACTGACTGAATACTGAAAAAGTGATACTGTACGGCAGGGTAAGGCTGTTTGTCCCAAAGGACAACCACCCAAAGTTGGGAAGTATTTGGTGAATACACGGAGATTCCGGACACGGGAAACCAAGCCTTACCACTGGGTATTCACATACTTCCTGATGGCACGTGCAAGGTTAAAGTGAGACTCGGGGTTTCAAATAGAGACTTGGGTGATCCAGATGTTAGAGTAGACTCGCCCATTGCAGGAATTTGAAGATTTTCTTTTCACCCTACTGTAGCATATATGCCAGTGGGGTCCAGTGAATGGAGGGGTGCCACCATTATAGGAAGAGCAGGAAATGTTACAGGCAAATGCAAACATTGGCTGAATGTGTGAGATGAGGGACAGGACCCATGGATTGGCAAAATGAGGTAAAGATGTGGAAGACCAGTAACTACAGCGCGAGTTGTGAAGGTGGACCTGGAAGTGATCATGGCTCAAGAAAAAGATCACCGACACGCAAACGGAACTTTGATAGTAGGAGGGAGAGATCGTGCAGTAGTATTTCAGAAAGAGATAGGAGGGCGAGTAGGTCATAGTTTGACAAGAACAAGGACCATAAAACAGGTGAGGAGTGACACAAGAAGGAGAAGCCCTTATGATCAAGAGGTTTAGTGGCTACTAACAAATTATAAAGTGTTGACAAAGGGTGCCAAACTAAAGAATTGGAAAGTATTTGGTGAATACACTGAAATACCAGAGAGGGGACACCCACACAGGTGGGTATGCAGGTTGGCACGTATCAGGCTAAAGCCAGACTAATGGCTCTGGTTTCAAAGTGATCAAGATGTCAGAGTGAACACCCCCATTGCAGGAGAAGTGGGCTTGAAGATTTTCTTAGCTCTTTTAGCAACATATCCCTCTTATTCTGTCAATAAGACATGGAAAGAAATCCCGAACTATGCAGCAACATTTTTTTTAAAGTATTTTTAAAATTGACTTTCTGCGGAACCAAAAGATGATTGCTACAAGTCACATGACCGCGGGATTGGCCCTTTGTTCTGGAACCTATCCACTGGTGTTACAAAAACAAAATAAACTTCCTCTCATCATCGTGAAATCTCACACCCAGCTGTAAAGGAATTCGCAGATCAAAACTAGTTATTCCTTCAGAGCTGTTGACAGAGCCATCTCATACTTGGGACGGCCCAGGTCCACTTCGAAAGGGGTCTTTGAGGGAACAAAATACGTAATTTTCATCCTGATAAGCATACTCTTCTGGCAGAGTCAGAGGGTCTGCCTCGACAATGGCTTCCTGAAACAATAACATCAATGTGGATGGTCATTTCTTTAACAACTAATGGCTGGAACGTGATCAGCCCTGAAACCAGAGCCAGTGTCAGACAATAGATAAACATCTCCTTTGACATCACTGTGGAGAAAGGTCACATGCCCATTCTGAAATCTCTAGACTTAATTGAGAACTGCGAAACCCTCAGATTGCTACTTTAATACCAACTGGAAAGAACCCCAGCAGCTCACAGGCTGAGAAAGCAGTCCACCACCATCTCTCAACTCTCCTGTCTTATTTGAAAAGTCTCAGATCATCCCCTGCCTAGCGGGCTGAGCACAGAAAGACCATTTGGCTGTGGCATCATATGGTTCAAGAATAATCGTGTTGTTCTCTCCAATAAGAAACTCAACCGGACTGAGCTGCATCCACCATGAAGGAAACATTCTCTAGACTTTGGGATAGATTCTCTGGAAAGATTTTAAAGTGTTTTAACAAGCGGGACCTGCTGCGAGCTTCCCGACGCTCAGCCCTGTGAGGCCCACAACACTATTCAACGTTAATTGGTCCACTTAATGAGGCCTCACGGGCTTCTCACTGCAAATGAAGGCTCGCCAGCTGATTCGCCAACACCTTGCTTGCCAGCACCCTGCTAGCAGGGTCCAACAGCACTTAAGTCGCACTTGCTCAGCCAAACCCAGCCAGTCCGCAACAATGATGCCCAGGAGACCGGCCCCAAAATTCAAGAATACAGACCTGAGGAGGTTCCTACATGCAGTAGGGATTAGGAGGGATGTCCTATTCTCCTGACGATCCAGAGGATCAGCCATGCAGAAGCCAGCATTGCTTCGGACGAGGTGACCGCGGCTGTGAGCGGCAGGAGTGTGGCCAGGAAGACTGGCATCCAGTGTCGGAAAAAGGTCAATGACCTACACTAGGCAGCACGAGTGAATAGACACCAATGCCCACCCCCCCCCCCCCCCCCGCCCCCGAGACATTTCCACCTCCATGCGTGCATCCACCCCCCAACCCTCCCTTCAACCGCAGAACCCGTCCTTCACAACCCCCTGCCTTCAACCCTCCAACCCATCCTTCACCACCCCCCCGCCCTTCAACCCCCCAACCCGTCCTTCACAACCCCCTGCCTTCAACCCTCCAACCCATCCTTCACCACCCCCCCGCCCTTCAACCCCCCAACCCGTCCTTCACAACCTCCTGCCTTCAACCCCCAACCTTCAACCCTCCAACCCATCCTTCACCAACCCCCCGCCCTTCAACCCCCCAACCCGTCCTTCACAACCCCCTGCCTTCAACCCTCCAACCCATCCTTCACCACCCCCCCGCCCTTCAACCCCCCAACCCGTCCTTCACAACCCCCTGCCTTCAACCCCCAACCTTCAACCCTCCAACCCATCCTTCACCAACCCCCCGCCCTTCAACCCCCCAACCCGTCCTTCACAACCCCCTGCCTTCAACCCTCCAACCCATCCTTCACCACCCCCCCGCCCTTCAACCCCCCAACCCGTCCTTCACAACCCCCTGCCTTCAACCCCCAACCTTCAACCCTCACCCCCCAACCCGTCCTTCACAACCCCCTGCCTTCAACCCCCAACCTTCAACCCTCCAACCCATCCTTCACCAACCCCCCGCCCTTCAACCCCCCAACCCATCCTTCACAACCCCCTGCCTTCAACCCTCCAACCCATCCTTCACCACCCCCCCCGCCCTTCAACCCCCCAACCCGTCCTTCACAACCCCTTGCCTTCAACCCCTAACCCATCCTTCACAATCCCCCCCCCCCCCCCCCCACCCCACCACAGTGAACCATGCCTGTGGCTAACGATGCCCTTTTTGTGTCTCTTCAGGAACAGCTCTCCCAAAATCCTTGGGAGAGACTGGCAGTAGTGTGTCGGACATAAGAACCCTCACCAACTTCGAGGAGCGTGTCTTGGAAGGGGTATCCACTGGTGCTAGGAATGCCGCTTAGGTACAATTCCCTTTCCTTTACCAGGCTATTTATGCATGGAGGAGGGCTCGCCAGATTCCAATGGAATCCCAGTACCGACGTCCGGTGCACCCCCCCAACCCGTGCGCATGAATGTGACCCTATCTGCCACCCCCCTTCCCCCACAACTTCCTTAGCCCGCTCATCAGACCCCCCCTCCCCAATTGGTGATTTTCACCCATTTCAATCTGATTCACGTGCTGGAAGCCAAAATCACCAACCCCGTTATGCACCAACCCCCACAGTGGGAATGCCCCCGGCAAGGCTTTGTGCAAATTTTCCCAAGTATGGCCCTGATGGGTGGGTCAAGGGGGTCAGTACATAACTAAGGTGCCCTAAGGTCCATGTGCAGGCAATACTCCCCACCCCCCCTCCCAAACCCACACAACGTAATTCCTGCCCCGTCTGCCCGGCACCCCCACCAGAGAACCCCCAGACCCATTCCGTCAAACCCCCTGTCCCCCAATATTGACACACAAAATACCCACCCATCAGAGACCCACCCATCAGAGGACCCCCACCTGAAAGCTGGAGCAGTCCAGACGGTAGTGAAAAATCACTTACCCTTCCCTAAAATCTGCTGCCCATCTTCTGCCTCAGCCGAAAGTGGTTAAAAGAGCAGCTATTACAAGTGTCAGAGGGATCCTGGAAAGTACACTTCAAAGGGATTCAAATCCCTTGACAGCCTTTGAAATGCAAATATTCTATTCAATTTCACACAGCAGTACATTGCATTAGTCAGTTTTATTATTCCAGAGGCAGGTACTTGGTGGATTATTGATCTATCTTTCCCTTCATGCTTGAATGCATCTGCTTTGAAGCCAAGCACAATGTTTATAAACACTCTATGATTATAGTTCCTCGCCACACCAAAAGCAGCCAAGTGCTTTTGCTTCCCCTTTTTTTACAGCAGGATTTGCTTGTGGGGGGAGGGGCCACTATGGAGCCCACCACGTCAGGGCCACGCTTGGGAAAACTTGTACCAAATTGGGGCAGGCGGATTTCCCACTGTGGGTGTTGTTTGCGTAACGGGAGGATGGAGACTTCAGCTTCCAGCCTGTTAACTAGGTCGAAATGGATGCAAATCACTTGTATCCTCCCACTGTCGCAGGATGTATAGCTCACTGCTGCCATCGGCAGGGGTCGCAGCATTGAAAAGGGATTGGGCCCTGGTGCAGATCAGGAAGTCTGCTACCGGCATCGGACAATGGAGCCCACCCCATGAAGTCAGTCATTTTTAGTGATGCTTCACATGCCAGTCTTCCAAATGGATATTCTAGTACTGCAGGGTTTATCATATTCTTGAGGGGTGGGGGTGCGGGGAGAATAGCAAATGTTGTCCAATGGCTTTGGAACAAAGAAAATACAAAGGATAGTTAAAAGCACCTTGGCTGCAGAAACACTGGCTCCAGTAGAAGTGATAGATATGGGGCTGGATTCTTTGTTTCTGATACAAAGTTTTGATACCAACACAGGATTTGTGGACTTTCACGTCAGCAAAACTGGCAGCAAACTTGGATCAATTCAGCAACTGTGGAGGGGCTAGCACCAGTGCCTTGTGGAACACAATCGATTCCAATGAAAAACGGTGTTGGATTCACCGGGTCTGTGATTGACACTCGGGAGGCTGACCAGCTGCAACCACATATACACATTACACGCCCCACATAAACATCCCAGCCAACAAGATGGCACTGGTTGTGCTGGAGTGCATACGTACAGCTGATGGGTCAGCTGGGGCCAGAGGGCACCTGCGGGGTGGCCTGAGAGGGGGACCATGGCCCTAGGTTCACAGTGGGCTGTCAGAGGTGTGTGTAGCTACATGGCTGCCTTGCCGGATGCGACAATCGTGTTCCGTGCCCATCCACTCTGAGCCCACAGCCCACCTCCTGGCCACTCACCGCTACTCCCCCCGGCCCTGACATAAGCCTCCCAGCCAGCGATACAATTGTCAGAAAACTATGGCGTTGTTGGACACTTTCCGTACTCCCTCTCTTTCCCTCAGCAGCCATGACACCAGCTTCACAATTTTTTAAAGCAATAAGTGAACCGCGCCGTCGGGTACTCGGCCCATCGGAGGCGGAGCATCGCGGGGGTCCTGGTGAATACCGGGGTCGGGCCCACTAATGCCATGCAAACAATGTTTACTGTATGTGCGTTCCAGACCGCATTGACAATGCTGTTGAGGTGACAGAGAATTGAGATTTGGCGTCAAATCAGTACCTGCGCAGTGGGTTAACCCTGCTGCCTCATGGCGCCAAGGTCCCAGGTTCAATCCCGGCTCTGGGTCACTGTCTGTGTGGAGTTTGCACATTTTCCCCGTGTTTGCGGGGTTTTGCCCCCACAACCCAAAGATGTGCAGGGTAGGTGGATTGAACACACTAAATTGCCCCTTAATTGGAAAACAATTAATTGGGTACTCTAAATTTTTTTTTAAATCAGTACCCGCCTCAATTTTGGCGTTGGAACCTATTCTTCGCACAATCACGTTTCACGATTTCGGCATCAGCCAACATAAGAATACCGTCCATGGGATTTTATTTGTCAAATACTTTGAGAGAAATTGGATAAAGAGGAATTCTCTATTCGAGAAGTGTGTGACTGAGAAAATGTTGAATATTGACCTTGCTAGCGTAAAAGATGCGAGAAAAGAGATCACCAAGGTAAAATGGATCGCAGAAGTCACCAATTGTCAGACTGTTTTATAAAAAGGTATGCTTGCTTGAAGAAACTGTTGGGAGTCCTACAAGAGGGTTGTCTTGTATTACGTAAGGTTACAAAGTGTGAAAAATGCTCTTTGTCTTGGTTTTGACCACCAATCAGCTTGATTCTATCAACTTCTCATCTGCCCACCTCAACATCCATCACTTCTGTTTCCTCCTCAGGCCTGCTTCAGGATCTGCCTCTAGTCTATCCCCACCATATAAATATTGTGGGCTGGCACTGTTGGGCATAAAGTGGGTTTATTGCATTGGGAACCCATGGAATATTTAAAAAGACATCTTGATAGTTATTGGAAAAGAGGAATGATAAAAGGTACGGAGATTGAGCCCAGAGGATAGATTTTCACTCGATGACTAAAGCGAAGATGCAGAGATCACTGCATGATTTGTAAAATTCTTCAGGCTGGAATTCTTTGATGTTATCACGATCACACAATAATAACTTTTGTAATGAATGGCTTGCCAACTCACAGCACAAGGAGCTGACAATTCAGCCCGAGTTCAGTTGAATGGACAGCAAGATGAAACAAACTTTTCATGAAGATAAAAACAGAAAATGCTGGAAAAACTGAGCAGGTCATCTCTGCCTTGCCAATGGAGAGAGGATTTTGGAGAGATGTATTGATTTGAGTTCTTAACTGTTATGCCAACTGTAAAATGTATCCCTTCCAAAAACAAAACTAACTCAATAACATGTCATTGCCAAATGACATTGGGTGCATCACAATGAATAGTATCAGTACACGTTGGAGCATTATACAATAGGAATAGCAATTCCCTAGGTGTGTGGGAATACTGTATAACAGAAAATGTGATCTGCTTCTGATCGATTCCTCAGTGGTAAATGAGAGCAACTCCTTGAAGAATTGAAGAACTTCAACTTAAATGCAAATGAATTGGTCACGATGAATGTTACGATCTGCCAAGGTATCAAGCTGACATTTTTCACACGGTGGCAATTAGGCTGGGGGTGCCCTGGGTGGATGTTGGAGGAGTCGGAGGGGTGGGTGGGGGGAGGGGGGGGTGGATGGTCCATGGGCCCCCTCATAGTGGGTTGGGACTTGGGGAGGGTTAGGGGCTGCATCGGGGGCTCTAGGGAACGGGCGGAGCTCCTCCGTGCAGAATACAGACCCATGTGTGGCTTTGGCCGTGGGCAGTATTTCATCCTGCTGAGAAGTGGGGGTCCTAAACTGGCATAGGACATCAATTTTCATAATTGAGCAGTCTCTACCCTGACATTGGCAGGAATGCTGCTCATCTATTTGCACACCTCACTGAAAATTATATCTGACCAGCCATGGGCACCGATGATCCAATCAAATTGTCCCTTCCGCATTCAACAGCCAGCTACCTACTTTTCAGGCGAGTGGTGGATGGCCCTGCATTGAAAATCACTCCAGTGGAATTTGGAACTGCCATGAGAGGAATAATATTTGGAAGAAATGGGGCAGCAGGGTAACATGGTGGTTAGCATAAATGCTTCACAGCTCCAGGGTCCCAGGTTCGATTCCCGGCTGGGTCACTGTCTGTGTGGAGTCTGCACGTCCTCCCCCTGTGTGCGTGGGTTTCCTCCGGGTGCTCCGGTTTCCTCCCACAGTCCAAAGATGTGCGGGTTAGGTGGATTGGCCATGCTAAATTGCCCGTAGTGTCCTAATAAAGTAAGGTTAAGGGGGGGGGGGGGGGGGGGGGGTTGTTGGGTTACGGGTATAGGGTGGATACGTGGGTTTGAGTAGGGTGATCATGGCTCGGCACAACATTGAGGGCCGAAGGGCCTGTTCTGTGCTGTACTGTTCTATGTTCTAAATACAATGTTGTTATTTTGATTTTGAAAATGAATGAGTTGTAATTCTCTTCATAGAATCTGTATTTCGCCCTCCTCCCACCAGCCTTAAGGGGTCTCCTGCACAACACCTTCATGTCCAATCATGTTCAATATGATCCAGCGATCGGCAAGGTTGAATCCCGGAATCACAGCAGGTCTCTGTGATTGTAAATTCCATTAAAATATAACTTTGTCCCCAAGGATTATCTTCCTTGCCCACCCAACCTAATCAGTCAAGTCTAACAATGTGATCCAGCAGAATATTTGCCTCCTTGTCCAAGGACACAGGCTTCCCTCCAGCCACTGAAGGAAGAGAAGAATCTTGCAATAACATGCTCAGAATATTTACATAAATTCAGCTGCTGGCAATTGTGAAAACAGGTCTATATCATACATTATATTCTGTGTCAATGGTAACAGGGCACAGAGTTTACTGCTAGATTTGATTAGGGTTTGTGTCTTTTCTGTTTAATATAGAGCAAAGCTGAGTTATAACTTACTGGGTCCAATCTAACTTGACACTATCCCCAAGCCAGGATAACAGTGCTCAAATAACTAATGCATCAAAACGTGACTTAACACGGTTTCTATTCTTTCTACTGCTTATGTTAAACTGCTGTGCCTATTTTGCTAGTACATTTTGTTTGATCCTCACTTTAATAGTAGAGTTTGACTTATTACAGGCGACACATTATTGATTTTATTACTTGATGAATGTTCAATATTTTTCATGATGGTCGTTTGGTTGTCAGTTGATTTTTCGACTGCTAGACTGCAGCTGTTGCACTTGTTAATTTGATTGAGTGGAGTTGTCATTCAGAAATTGGTTAACTTACTGATGAGCAAGTTTGAATCCATAACACGCGTCAGGCGACGTCTCTTGCAGTCAGCTGCAAACCCATTAATAAAGACCCACTGGGTGCTGCGGGAACAGCAAGATAGGTCCCTCATCGTGCTTTTAGTTTTGTGCATTGCATTTTGGGGCTTTTTCACTGACCTGTTTTTGCTTATTGTTATGCGAGCTGAAGAAAACAACACTTTTAGGAAATGGACAGCAGAGACGTTTGGAATGAGATGACCCGGGGCAGTGGTTAGCACTGCTGCCTATGCCACTGAGGACCAGGGTTTGATCCCGGCCCCGGGTCACTGTCTGTGTGGAGTTTGCACATTATCCCCGTGTCTGCGTGTGTTTCACCCCCACAACAAAAGATGTGCCGGTTAGGTGGATTGGCCATGCTAAATTGCCCCTTAATTGGAAAAAATTTTATTGGGTACTAAATGAGACAACCCAAAATTATTATCTGGCTATTGACGCCATGGCGGCATAATTAAAAGATTTCCAAACACGCTGTCAAACAAAAAGCCATTTTTCCCCATGTCATATATTTTGCCTTTATTGCTGCATTCTCTGGCAAGGCTATATTTTCTTGCCTGTTCCTATATTCCCTCAGGATTCCAACTCTGATTGCATGTAGTCCTGGAGATCAAAAGGCTTTCAACTACATTGCCTGTCAAACATTTTTCACCCGTCTCAGATAATTTTATAACTAATAAACAATATCTTCAAAGAGAATTCGAAAAACTAGATGTTATTTTTCTATATGCCCTGAAGACTTTACTCCCGGGTTGCTCATGGCAGTATCTAGGAGAGTAATCGCTAATTGCTGAAGACTCCAGGAACATCGTGGCAGGTTGGCAACCCTGAGTTGCCCATAGGTGTAATTGGTGGACCTATTCCCTGAACTGCTCCAGTTCTTGTGAAGATGAAGATTACGTAGCGAATTCCAGGATGCTGACTAAGTTGTGATGAAGGCGCTCATTGTACCAAAAGTAAAAATACACCCAATCGAGGAACAATCTCATTATAATGATGAAGAACAACTATCGTTCCAGAAGCAAAACACTGCAGATGTTGTAAGTGTGAAATAAAAACAAAATAAATACTGGGAAAAAATCCAACAGGTTAGGTCTGTGGAGAGAAACGGAGCTAACGTGTCAGGTCATGTGACCTTTCATCAGCCTTGAAGAAAGATAAAGTAAGCGTGTTTAAGCCAGTGAAAGGTGGCAAGGGAGCAGGAAAAACAAAAGAAAAGGTCTATGATAGGTTTGAGGGCAGGATTGACTAAGTAACGAACAATTTCTAATGCAACATCCAAAGTGAGTAATAATGGGTTTGTAAAGAAACAAAGGTTTTTGTGGCCAAATGAGGCTTGAATGGCTACATATTTTTAAAAATCAGAATATAACATAAAGGGATAAAGAAGAAACAAGACAAGACAAGACAAAAGAAGAAAAAAAAAGAAAACACATATAGGGTGAGATTTTCTGACTCCGCCCACCCAAAGTCCAAAAATTCCCGCCGGAGGTCAATGGATCTTTAAATGGTCCATCAAATTTTCCATTCCACCCACGATGACGTGACTGCTTGGAGACTGCTTGGAGTCTCTTACGTGACTGCTTCGAGACAGTGGACTGGTCCATATTTAATAACTCAGCGACTAACTTAAATGAGTATATCACCACCGTCACAGACTTCATCAGCAAATGTGTGGACGACTGCGTGCCAAAGAAAGCAGTACGTATGTTCCCCAACCGGAAACCATGGCTCAACCGCAAGATTGACTCCCTACTGAAGGACAGATCTGAGGCGTTCAAGGCAGACGGCCCTGTCCTATACAAGAAATCCAGGTACGACCTCCGCAAAGCCATCCGAGATGCCAAGAGAGAATATCAAACTAAGCTAGAGCCACAGACAGACTCTCGGCGGTTGTGGCAAGGACTAAACAACATAACGGGCTACAAAGCGAAGCAGAGCAGTATCTCTGGCAGCAGCGCACCCCTCCCCGATGAACTTAATGCATTCTATGCTCGGTTTGAGCAGGTAACCGACAATCCGCTGTCGAGTGCCCCAGCAACCCATAATTCACCCATACCCACCATCACAGTTTCCGAAGTCAGATCGGCCTTCCTGAAAGTGAACCCACGGAAGGCGATGGGCCCGGACGGGATCCCTGGTCGTGCACTCAGAGCCTGCGCATACCAGCTGGCAGAGGTATTCACAGACATCTTTAACCTATCCCTACTCCACTCCGAGGTCCCCACCTGCTTCAAGAAGACCATCATCATACCGATACCAAAGAAGAACCAGGCAACGTGCCTCAATGACTACCGCCCGGTGGCCCTGACGTCAGTTGTAATGAAGTGCTTCGAGAAGCTGATCATGAAGCGCATCACCTCCATACTCCCGGAACGCCTTGACCCACTTCAATTCGCATACCGTCGCAACCGGTCCACATCAGACGCCATTTCCCTGGCCCTACACTCATCCCTAGAGCATCTCGAAAACAAGGACTCCTACATCAGACTCCTATTTATTGACTACAGCTCCGCCTTCAACACCATAATCCCAGCCAAGCTCATATCAAAGCTCCAAAACCTAGGACTTGGCTCTCCACTCTGCAACTGGATCCTTGACTTTCTGACCAACAGACCACAGTTCGCAAGAATGAACACCAACACCTCCTCCACAATAGTCCTCAATACCGGTGCCCCGCAAGGCTGCGTACTTAGCCCCCTACTCTACTCCCTGTACACACACGACTGCATGGCAAAACTTGGTTCCAACTCCATCTACAAGTTTGCTGACGATACGACCATAGTGGGCCGGATCTCGAATAACGATGAGTCCGAATACAGGAGGGAGATAGAGAACCTAGCGGAGTGGTGTAATGACAACAATCTCTCCTTCAATGCCAGCAAAACTAAAGAGCTGGTCATCGACTTCAGGAAGCAAAGTACTGTACACACCCCTGTCAGCATCAACGGAGCCGAGGTAGAGATGGTGAGCAGTTTCAAATTCCTAGGGGTGCACATCACCAAAAATCTATCCTGGTCCACTCACGTCGACACTGTCACCAAGAAAGCACAACAGCGCCTATACCTCCTCAGGAAACTAAGGAAATTCGGCATGTCCACATTAACCCTTACCAACTTTTACAGATGCACTATAGAGAGCATCCTATCGGGCTGCATCACAGCCTGGTATGGCAACTGCTCGGTCCAGGACCGCAAGGAACTTCAGAGAGTCGTGAATGCCGCCCAGTCCATCACACAAACGTGCCTCCCATCCATTGATTCCATCTACACCTCCCGCTGCCGGGGGAAAGCGGGCAGCATAATCAAGGATCCCTCCCACCCGGCTTACTCACTTTTCCAACTTCTTCCATCGGGCAGGAGATTCAGAAGTCTGAGAACACGCACGAACAGACTCAAAAACAGCTTCTTCCCCACTGTCACCAGACTCCTAAATGACCCTCTTATGGACTGACCTCATTAACACTACACCCTGTCTGCTTCATCGGATGCCAATGCTTATGTAGTTACATTGTATATATTGTGTTGCCCTATTATGTATTCTCATGTATTTTCTTGAATTCTGTTTAATTCCCTTTTCTTCCCATGTACTGAATGATCTGTTGAGCTGCTTTCAGAAAAATACTTTTCACTGTACCTCGGTACACGTGACAATAAACAAATCCAATCCAATGATTCCCGCAGCAGGTGGGCCTGGAGAATTTACACCATAGGGCGGGATTTCCAAATCGGTCCCGCCAGCGGGATTTTCCTTTCCAGTGACGGTGACCGGCCCTTGGGGGTTCCCCAGTGGAGGAGGATGTGAACATTGAAAGCAGCGGTACAGGAAGATCCTACCTCCAGCCACTGGAGGGCGCCTCCACTGGCATGAAACATGCCGTGGGAGTTGGGAAATATCACCCGTGGAACAAGATGAAGGAAGTGGTTATGATCTAATGTCTTTGAACTCGATGAATCTGGACGGCTGTAGGGTGCTGAGTCAAAAGATGCTGTTCCTTGAGCTGCCAATGAACTTTAAAGGAACACCGTAACTGGCCATGGACAAAAAGGTCAGCATGGCAGCAAGGTGGAGAATTCAAATGACAAGCAACCCGAAAGCTTACGGTGTTGCTTGTGGACTGAATGGACGGGGTCCTGCAAAACATTCACCCAGTCTACGTTTGGTCTCCCCAATGCAGAGGGAACCACATTATCAACAGCAAATACAGCAGACAAAATTGAAGAAGTACGATTGTTATTTCACTTGGAAGGAGTGTTTGGGGCCTTGGATGGTGAGTAGGGAGGGGGTGAAAGCACAAGTGTTGTGCCTCCTGTGCTAGCATGGAAAGGTGGTGTAGGGAAAGGGAGATGTTAGGGGTGGACTAGGATGTTGTGGAGGGATCAGTCCCATCAGAATCCTGAAACACTTCATGCCATAGCCTCTCTACTCATGATTCCAATCACTGAAACAGTTATTTGTAAAGAAAGACTAGCATTTATAAAGTGGCTTTTATGCCTTTAGGACATCCCAAAGTGCTTTACATTCAAAAAAGTATGTGTGATTTTTAATCACTACTGTAAAGTAGGAAACGCTAAATGTCAGAGTGTGGATGGATGACCGAAGATAATTTTCAGGACCTTGTGGACGTCCTGATGTATGGACCTAATGTGAATTGATGGGGAAGATTCAACTTCTGATCCCAGATTCCTGGGCTCCTCCATGAATGTCTCCAGTGCTGACCTACAGTTGAAGACTTCAAAGAGAGTTCTGGGTAGCTGCCGAGAAAATGTTAGACAGATTAAAACCTAGTCCAACATGGTTATGCATCTGGGAATACATTCTTGCAGGTTCTGCATCTAGTGACGTCAGCAGAGTGTCTACACGGGCTTTGGGCAGATCACCAACTTGATTGCATGAGCAACACCCTTAATAAACCTCTCATCATGTTTTACAAGAATCCAGAGTGTGGACGCCTCCATACCTTTACTCTTTGCAGCAACAAAGAAATATAAGAGAGGAGAAAACCGGAGATGAAGATGGAGGCGGAAAAATCGCTGGAAAGGAGATTTTTGATCACTAATTGCGGGGCGGCATTGGGAGCAACAGTAGATTCTTAGGACTGGGTGTCAGACAAAACACTGCCGCCGATGTGAAGGTTTAACAAAAGTTTTCGACAGCAACTGTGAGTAAAAAGAACCGACAGGCGGGGAAGACTCGCTTACATTGAAGTGAGTGGAGTCTGGGCGCAGGAACCGCGCACATGGCAAAGTTACACGGGCTGCGGGGAACGGGGATTTCAAATCTATTGATTCTGCCTGGGCTACTACTAGGTAGAAAAGTTGAAATATTCAGGTAAAAAATGGAAAAAATTCCAAGTTGCTTGTTCAAGGGATTGTTTCTGCCATATTTTCCAACACAGTCGGAAGAGAGGAAATGTAGATCCCAGCAGCCAAGATCCAAAAATGGTCGGAAAAGCAGGAGCATGGACGCATTTGATGAGGATTATGAAACATAAAATCCCGATGAAGGAAGATTCCAATTGTTTTTACATAGCTTATCAGACACTCGAGGACCTAAAGGTCACAATTCTTCTCACTTCAGTTGGCCGTAAAATGTTTATGCCTTTACAGAACCTTGTTCACCCAGCAAAGCCAGGAGACAAGTCCTTCAGTGAATTAATGAAAATGTCAGCGGGACATTTCTCTCCTCAGCCGTTATTGATTGCAAAAAGGTTCCGGTTCCACTGCTGTAGTCAGCAAGAAGGTGAAGCATTTTACAATTTATAGCATCTTCAAGAAGATTAGCTAGGTATTGTGAATTTGGTACAACACTTGATGATACTCTTCGAGAGAGGTTGGTTTGTGGGTTACACAGTGAAACAGTTCAGAGGAAGCTACTTACTGTAGGTAATTTAACTCTGAAAGCTGCTGTGGACGTCACCACATTGACGGAGCTGAAATAGTATTTCAGGATTCTGATGGGACTGATCCCTCCACAACATGCTAGTCCACTTCTCAATCATGAGAGAAAGGGCTGGAGCGAAGATCAAAAAAAATGGACCTCAAGGAACAATGCTGCAAAGAGAATTAACCATGGCACCGTTATGCACAGGTTGGACACAGTGGGGGAATGCTAGAGTAAATCAAATACATGCAAGAACTGTGGTAGGAAGGGCCACATTGCCAAACTGTGTTGGGCTCAGAAACATTCTCCTACACCAAGGAAATGTAAGAAGAACAATGCAGTTAAACAATCGAGTCATGTCTACAACTTAGTGGATGAAGCATGGTTTTGTGAAGGGTAGGTCATGCCTCACAAACCTTATCGAGTTCTTTGAGAAGGTGACTGAACAGGTAGACAAGGGTAGAGCAGTTGATGTGGTGTATATGGATTTCAGTAAAGCGTTTGATAAGGTTCCCCACGGTCGGCTATTGCAGAAAATACAGAGGCTGGGGATTGAGGGTGATTTAGAGATGTGGATCAGAAATTGGCTAGTTGAAAGACAGAGGGTGGTGGTTGATGGGAAATGTTCAGAATGGAGTTCAGTTACGAGTGGCGTACCACAAGGATCTGTTCTGGGGCCGTTGCTGTTTGTCATTTTTATAAATGACCTAGAGGAGGGCACAGAAGGTTGGTGAGTAAATTTGCAGACGACACTAAAGTCGGTGGAGTTGTAGACAGTGTGGAAGGATGTTGCAGGTTACAGAGGGACATAGATAAGCTGCAGAGCTGGGCTGAGAGGTGGCAAATGGAGTTTAATGTGGAGAAGTGCGAGATGATTCACTTTGGAAAGAATAACAGGAATGCGGAATATTTGGCTAATGGTAAAATTCTTGGTAGTGTGGATGAGCAGAGGGATCTCGGTATCCATGTACATAGATCCCTGAAAGTTGCCACCCAGGTTGATAGGGTTATGAAGAAGGCCTATGGTGTGTTGGCCTTTATTGGTAGAGGGATTGAGTTCCGGAGCCATGAGGTCATGTTGCAGCTGTACAAAACTCTGGTACGGCCGCATTTGGAGTATTGCGTATAGTTCTGGTCGCCTCATTATAGGAAGGATGTGGAAGCTTTGGAATGGGTGCAGAGGAGATTTACCAGGATGTTGCCTGGTCTGGAGGGAAAATCTTATGAGGAAAGGCTGATGGACTTGAGGTTGTTTTCATTAGAGAGAAGAAGGTTAAGAGGTGACTTAATAGAGACATACAAAATGATCAGAGGGTTAGATAGGGTGGACAGTGAGATCCTTCTCCCACGGATGGAGGTGGCTAGCACGAGGGGACATAGCCTTAAATTGAGGGGTAATAGATATAGGACAGAGGTCAGAGGTAGGTTTTTTACGCAAAGAGTGGTGAAGCCGTGGAATGCCCTACCTGCAACAGTAGTGAACTCGCCAACATTGAGGGAATTTAAAAGTTTATTGGATAAGCATATGGATGATAATGGCATAGTGTAGGTTAGATGGCGTTTAGTTTTTGACTTCCCATGTCGGTGCAACATCGTGGGCCGAAGGGCCTGTACTGCGCTGTATCGTTCTATGTTCTATCACTCAAAACAGAGAAACCGAGCTATTGCAAGAGCTAAAGTTAGGCATGTTATCAATGCAGGGAGATCAATAATGTTTTTGCGTCTATCCAACACCTGGAAGGTTATGAAATTAAAATGGAAGTGGATACGGGCACAACAGTATCGCTAATACCGAAGACAATTTATCAAAAACTGAGGTATCTGCCTTTAAAACTGCCAAATGTGATCGGAAGGATGTACACTGAGGAGGTCGTACCATTAAAAGGATGCATTATGGTGAAAGTAGAAGCAATTGGGAGTGGCGAAGGCGTAGTGGTATCATCACTCGCCTAGTATTCCAGAGACCTAGCATCATTTGAATCCCACACCGTGGCAGCTGGCGAAATTTTAATTCAATACAAATCGGGAATTAAAAGTCTAATGATGACCATGAAACATTGTCAATTGTTGTAAAAACCCATCTGTTCACTAATGTCCTTTAGCGAAGGAAATCCGTCGTCCTTACCTAGTTTGGCCGACATGTGATTTCAGATCCATAGCAATGTGATTGACTCTTAAATGCCCTCAGGGATGGGCAATAAATACTAGCCTAGCAACACCCACATCCCATGAACGAATCAAACAAATGGGCAAATGGCGAAGTTGTCTCGTCACGTTGTCCGTGCTGTATTTGGCAGAGCATGGTTGGTTAAGATTAACTGGGAAGCAGTCAATCAATTCGTGGATTCAAACATCAACTTGAAACAACCTCTGAAGAAGTATGAGAAGGTGTTTGAAAATCCACTAGGCTCGATGACTGGAGTTGAAGTACACCAAAAAGTCAAGCCAGCCAACTCACTCAAATATCTCAAAATCTGGAACTTTATCATACATCATCAAGCCGAAAGTTAAAGAAAAACTAGAAAGATTGGCAAAGACAGGAGTCATTGAACCTGTTGCTACAAGTGATTGGGCAACACCAATCAGTCCTGTATTAAAACGGGATTACTCAGGAAGAATTTGTGGAGATAATAAAACTATTAACCCAGTTTTGTGCATAGATCATTACCCACTGCCACTGATTGAAGACTTGTTTGCTGGACTTTCTGGAGGATAGAAATTCAGTCAAATTGATCTTTCAGAGGCATATCTGCAGATGATTGTGGCTGTTAAATCAGTCATTACTCACCATGGTGACACACAAAGATCTGTATCGATAAAGAATACTTCTTTTTGGAATTACATCTGCATCTGGTCTTTTTCAAAGATCCATGGATCAAATTCGAAGTGGACTGAATGGAGTGCAATGCTATTTAGATAACATACTCATCACCATTTCAAGTGCACAGGAACGTTTGGAGAATTTGGAAGCTATCCTGAAGCTGGTAAAGAGCCACAACACAGGAGGAAAAGTGAGACTTTTTTCTAAGTACCCCACAGATTTTCCCGGGTCATATTATCAACAAAGGTGGTTACACAAAGAGCCGAAGAAAATGTTAGAAGCACCCTGTCCTCAAAATGTGACACAATTAAGGTCACTTTTAAAATAATCAATTATCATGGTAAATCTGTGCTGAATTTAGCAAAAGTTTGAAGCCTTTACACAAGTTGCTGCACTGAAGTGAAAGAAACTTTACTGAAATCAGAGCTCTTGGGTCATTAAAATCCAAAACTGTAGTTGCAACTTGCTTGCGATGCCTCACTGTATGGTGTTGGTTCAGTCGTCTCACACATTCTGCCTTCAGGAGAGGAATTACAGCATTTGCTTCATTCACTCTTACTATTGCAGAAATAAATTATGCTCAGCTAGAGAAAGGAGCTTTGAGCATCATTTTCAGTGTAAGAAGGTTCTACCATTGCAAAACTAACAGAATTCTTTGAGGAAGTGACAAAGTTAATTGATGATGGAAGGGCTGTAGATATATCCATGGACTTCAGTAAGGCGTTTGATAAAGTTTCCCATGGCAGGTTGATGGAAAAGGTGAAGTTGCATGGGGTTCAGGGTGTACTAGATAGATGGATAAAGAACTGGCTAGGCAACAGGAGACAGAGAGTAGTGGTGGAAGGGAGTGTCTCAAAATGGAGAAGGGTGACTAGTGGTGTTCCACAGGGATCCGTGCTCGGACTACTATTGTTTGTGATATACATAAGTGATCTGGACAAAGGTATAGGTGGTCTGATTAGCAAGTTTGCAGATGATACCAAGATTGGTGGATTTGCAGATAGTGAGGGGGACTGTCAGAGAATACAGCAAAATATAGATAGATTGGAGAGTTGGGCAGAGAAAGGGCAGATGGAGTTCAATCCAGGCAAATGCGAGGTGATGCATTTTGGAAGATCCAATTCAAGAGCAGACTATATGGTCAATGGAAGAGGCCTGGGGAAAATTGATGAACAGAGAGATCTGGGAGTTCAGGTCCATTGTACCCAGAAGGTGGCAACGCAGGTCGATAGAGTGGTCAAGAAGGCATACAGCATGCTTGCCTTCATCGGATGGGGTATTGAGTACAAGAGTCGGCAGGTCATGTTACAGTTGTATACGACTTTATATCTATATTTTGGTTAGGCCACATTTGGAATACTGCATGCAGTTCTGGTTGCCACATTACCAGAAGGATGTGGATGCTTTAGAGAGGGTGCAGAGGAGGTTCACCAGGATGGGTGCCTGGTATGGAGGGTGCTAGCTATGAAGAAAGATTGAGTAGATTAGGATTGTTTTCGTTGGAAAGACGGAGGTTGAGGGGGAACCTGATTGAGGTCTACAAAATTATGAGAGGTATGGACAGGGTGGATAGCAACAAGCTTTTTCCAAGAGTGGGGGTGTCAATTACATAGGGGTCACGATTTCAAGGTGAGAGGGGAAAAGTTTAAGGGAGATGAGTGTGGAATGATTTTTACGCAGAGAGGTGGGTGCCTGGAACGCATTGCCAGCGGAGGTGGTAGAGGCGGGCACGATAGCATCATTTAAGATGCAACTGGACAGATATATGAATGGGCGGGGAACAGAGGGAAGTAGATCCTTGGAAAATAGGCGACAGATTTAGATGAAGGATCTGGATCAGCGCAGGCTGGGAGGGCCGAAGGGCCTGTTCCTGTGCTGTAATTTTCTTTGTTCTTTGTTATTACCTTTATGGGCATGATTTTACCCTTTTGACAGATCAGCGACCCTTGACTACAATCTTTGGGCCGTATAAATGTATACCTTCTTTGGGGCAGTTAGTAGATTTCAAAGATGGTCATTGACATTGTCGGCACACACTTACCATATCTAGTATCACAAGTCCGAGCAGCATGCAAATCCTGATGCTTTATCACAATTGCCATCACAAGTCGAGCAGACCCAGAAGAAAATTGTGTTTATATTTTGTATTTCTCACTTGTGGAAAGCGCACCTGTGACTTCATCTCAAGTTCAAAGATATACCGATACAGTGATGGGAAAGGTGATGGACTTGGCCCAAAGTGGAACATTGTCAGACGTTCATAGAAAAAATCCAGACCTCAAGCCCTACATCACGCAAAGACTTAAGTCGACAGCACAGAATGGAGTTCTATTATAGGACGCGCAATCTGAAAGGCCAAAAGTCGCGGTAGTGAAGTCGATGGCGACTGAGCAGACCACTGAGTAACTAGACAAAGTCATTCCCAACAATATGGCTCCCTGGCTAGAAATTGCTAGACTTTTTTAAGCTTATCAAAGGATAAAGAAGCATATCGGCCACTGCTAAAGGGAAACCTCCCCCAACCCTTTGCTTCATTTCATTTTCACAAACTCATTTTAATATCAGATACAACACATTACTGATCAATGAAGGTTAAAGCTCTCAATGTTAATGTAAATTACATTGCCCATGCAACTCGATAGAGTCCCTCCTTACTCAATAAAAATGATCATTTGAGATGGTAACTATTCAGCCTTAGTCCGGCTATAAACAGTGAAACACAGTACATTAACCAGATGAGATTCAAAAACAATAAAATTCCTCCCCATCTTACTAAACGATCATCCTGCTCACGGTTGGTGCATTCAGTTTCTGATCTTTACTCCACATTCCACTTTCAATTGACCGTTACTACAGTTACCTAAACAACTACATACCCTGTGAGAGAAAACTAATCTTACTGTGCTGAGTAGAGTTACTGCCATCTCCTCGGGATGTCTAGGAGAACAATGCACTCAGTGTCCTTGAGAAGGTGGTGATGAGCTGCTTCCTTGAGGTTGGGGGGGGGGAGTTTCAGGATTTTGACCCAGTAACAGTGAAAGAACGATGATATATTTCCAACTGAAGATGATGATAGAACAGCACAGTGGTTAGCACTGCTAGCTCACAGCGCATGGGGCACATGTTCAATTTCGGCTTTGGGTCACTGTCTGTATGGAGTTTGTTCGTTCCCCCATTTTCTCCGGGTGCTCCGGTTTCCTCCCACGGTCCAAAGATATGCGGTGTTAGGTGTATTGCCCGTGATAAATTTCCCCTTAGTGTTCAGGGATGTGCAGGTTAGGTTATGAGGTTATGGGGATAGGGCAAAGTGGACATGGGTTAAGTGCCATTTGGATGGGTGGATGCAGATTTGATGGGCCGAATGGCCTCCTTTGCACTGTAGGGATTCTATGATTTTATGAGTGGCTTGGAGAGGAACTTGCAGAATGCGGTGTTCCCATCTGTCTGCTGCTCTTGTCCTTCTAGATGGGAGCAGCTGTGGGTTTAGAAGGTGCTGCGGAATTCCTCCTGTGCATCTTGTAGATGGTACACATTGCTGGCACCGTATGGCAATGGTGGATAGACTGGGTGTTTGTGGATGGGATGCCAAAGAAGCAGGCTGCTTTGCCCTGGATGATGTAAAGCTTCTTAAATATTGCTGATGCTGCACTCATACAAGCAAGTGGAGAGTATTCCTTTACACTGCTGACTTGTGCCTTCTAGGATGGTGGACAAGATTTGGGGAGTCAGGAGGTGAGTTACTCATCACAGGAGTTCTAGCCTCTGACCTGATCTTGTAGCCATAGTATTTATATGGCTCGTCCAGCTATGGTGTTGGTCAATGGTAACCCACAGATGTTGATGATGGGGAATTCAGTGATGGTAATCTCATTGAATGCCAAGGGGAGATGGTTTGATTCTCTCTTGCTGGATAGTCATTATCTGGCACTTGTGTGGCGCAAATATTACCTACCACTTGTAGTCTAAATATTGTCCAGGTCTGCTGCATTTGGACATGGACTGCTTCATTATCTGGGGAGTTGCCAATGTTGCTGAACATAAGCATCCCCACTTCAGACTTTATGTTGGAAGGAAGGTAATTGTTGAAGCAGCTGAAGATCGTTGGGGCAAGGACACGACCATGCAAAACTCCTGCAGTGATGTCCCCGGACTAAAATGACTTACCTCCAGCCACCACAGCCATCTTCCTTTGTGCTCGGTATGACTACAATCAGGGAAGAACGTTCCCCCGGATTCCCATTGATTTCAGTTTGGCTAGGGCTCCTTGATGCCATACTCGGTCAAATGCTGCCTTGATATCAAAAGCAGTCACTCTCACCCGAGTACAGCTCTTTCATGCATGTTTGAGCCAAGGCTGTAACTCTGGCAGAACCCAAGCTGAGTGTCAGTGAACAGATTATCGCTAAGCTAGTGCCACTTGACAGCACTGTTGATGACCCTTTCCATCACTTTGCTGATGATTGAGAGTAGACTGATAGGGCCATAATTGGCTGCACTGGATTTGTCCTTCTTTCTGTGTACAGAGCATACCAGGGTAATTTTCCACATTACCGAGTAGATTCCAGTGTTGTAGCTGTTCTGGAACAACTTGGCTAAGGACTAGGTAATTTCTGGAGCAGAAGTCTTCAGTACTATTCCAGAATATTGTCAGGATCCCAGAACCTTTTCAGTATCCAGTGTCTTCAACCGTTCCTCGATATCATGTGGCGTGAATTGAATCGGCTGAAGACCTCCAGGGAGGCCGAGGTGGATTATCCACTCGGCACGTCGATCTGTGTTTCTTGCAAATGCTTCTGCCTTATCTTTTTGATAGAAAAATAGAATATCGAGGCAGGAGGAGGCCATTTGGCCCTTCACACCTGCTCTGCCATTCGTTATGATCATGGCTGATCATGATCAATACCCTGATCCCTCCTCTCCCCCCCCCCCCCCCCAACTTCCCTTGATCCTTTAGCCTCAAGAGCTATATCTAATTTCTTGAAATTACACAACTGTTTGGCCTCAACTACTTTCTATGGTCGCGAATTCCACAGATTCACCATCCTCTAGGTGAAGAGATTTCTCCTCACCTCAGTCCTAAAAGGTTTTTCCCTTATCCTCAAACTCTGACCCCTAGTTCTGGACTCCCCCACCATCAGAAACATTGGGCGATATTCTCCCCCCCACCCCTAGTCCGGGTGGGAGAATCGCCCGGGCGCCGCGTGAATCATGCCACGCTGCCCCGACCCCCGCATGCGATTCTCCCTCCCTCCTGAAACCAGCACCGCGAGAATCGTGCCGGGCCGCTCGGAGAATCGCTGCAAACGACAAGCGGCGATTCTCTGGTCCGGAATATCCGAGCGGCCGGCAAAAAAATGACAGTCCCGTTGGCGCCGTTCTAACCTGCTGCCGGGCCGGCGGGACCTGGGGCTTCAAGGGCCGGGAACAGCCTGTTGGGGGGGGGGAGTGAGGGGGGTCCCAACCCCGGAGAGACCCTCTGGAGTGGCCTCGTACACGATCGGGACGATCGGCAAGCCGGCCTCTCTGTCGGCGGGCCTCCTTTCTTCTGCCAGTGAGCACGGATTCATCCGCCATGTTTGTGCGGGTCGGCCTTGGGGAGGACAGTCACCGCGCATGCACTAGTTGCTGCATACCCAACTGCACATGCGCGGGACCCAAGGCGCCGCATCTTTTATGTGGCGCCGGGTCTCTGACGCCGCGCCAAAGCCCCGCCCCCGTAAATTGTGCAACGCCCCTGCTAGCCCCCCGGAGAAGGGAGAATAGGGGTCTGGGAACGGGCGCCGACACCGGAGTAAAACACTCCGGTTTTTACTCCGGCGATGGCACCTGGACTGCCGTTGGGAGAATCCGCCCATTCTTTCTCAATCTACCTTGTTAGAATTTTGTAAGTTTTTATGAGATCCCCTCCCACTCTTCTAAACTCCAATGAATATAATCCTAACCGATTTAGTCTCTCCTCATATGATAGTCCCTCCATTCCAGGAATCAGCCAGGTAAGCCTTTGCTGCACTCGCTCAATAGCAAGAATGTGCTGGGCTCCTCCATCATTGAGGATAAGGGTATTTCGGAGTGGAACAGGCGGAAGATAATCGTATGGTATCAACGGTTGTGATGGTGGATGAAGGCCGCAACAGTAGGAAGATCACCAGTCATCGAGGTTCCCTTGCCACTGAAACTGGGCCTACCCTTTGTCAAGGACAGTGTGGCAGCTAATGTGCAAAGGCATAGCCACGTTAAAAGATATCCCACACCAGTCGTCTACCTAGAGGAAACCAGCAAACCCCTCACCCCACACACACAGACCAGCACTGCGGTGATCAGCAAGGGGTGACAGCGACAGGACCATAAGATTTGGACGTCCCTAGCTTTGGACCGGCATGTGTGCAGTGCAGTTTGATTCAGTCATCTCGCTCTTAGAATAGGAACAGAAGAATGTTTTGGCAGCTTTCTTCCCGACTGAACAACCCTCTTCAGGATCCATTCTGCTCATCCCACACTGGGAAAGCGCTAGAAAACATGCCCTAAAAACAGTCTGTTTCCAGTCCCCCCCCAACCAGCATGGAAAACCCACAGAACCCATGACAAGTAACAGAGTTTCTTAGGTGGACAATCATACACCTTAGCGCGTGATCACCGAAGAAGATTGGGAGCCTTCTCTTCCAGTGAGCTGCTTAATTGTCCACCACCATTCGCAACTGGACGTGGCAGGACTGATTAAGCTCTTTGGCAGGCAAGTTTCTGGGAAAGGTGGAAGATGTACAAACAGGATGGGACGGTCTGTATCTGAACCAGAATGGGACCCACAACCTCGCGGATGTGTTTGTTAATTGCTCTTGGGGGATGAGATACCCTCAATTACGACACAGGAGAGAAGATTGGTAATTCAAAGGCTTTAATTACCAGAGAACCGGACAGCTGCCGAGAAGTGTGGTCACAGCATGCTGCCCAGTGAGCATCACCTTATATACCGTTTCCTGGGGGCGGAGTCAGAGGCGGAGTCTCCCAGGGTTCCAAGCCCGGTCTTAAAGGGCCAATGTATTAAAGGCAAGGTACAGTTACAGCACTTACCAATACCATTCATCACAGGGGAGTTGGATTTGATTGGATTGGAGTTGTTTATTGTCATGTGTACCGAGGTACAGTGAATAGTATTTTTCTGCGAACAGCTCAACAGATCATTAAGTGCATGAAAAGAAAATAATAATAGGGCATCACCAGGTACACAATATAACTACATAAGCACCGGCACTGGGTGAAGCATACAGGGGTGTTCTGTTAATCAGTCAGTCCATAAGAGGGTCGTTTAGGAGTCTGGTACCAGCAGGGAAGGACCTGTTTTTGAATCTGTTCGTGTGTGTTCTCAGACTTTTGTATTTCTTGCCCGATGGAAGGAGTTGGAAGAGTGAGTAAGCTGGGTGGGAGGGGTCTTTGATTATGCTGCCTGCTTTTCCCAGGTTGCGGGAGGTGTAGATGGAGTCAATGGAGGGGAGGCAAATTTGTGTGATGGACTGGCTGTGTTCACAACTCTCTGAAGTTTCTTGCGGTCTTGAGCCGAGCAGTTGTCATACCAGGCTGTGATGCTGCCAGATAGGATGCTTTCTATGATGCATCTGTAAAAGTCGGTAAGAGTTAATGTGGACATGCCATATTTCCTTAGTTTCCTGAGGAAGTATAGGCGCTGTTGTGCTTTCTTGGTGGTCGTGTCGACGTGGGTGGACCAGGACACATTTATGGTGATGTGCACACCTAAGAATTTGAAGCTGTCAACCATCTCCACCTCGGCCCCTTTGATGCTGACAGGGGTGTGTACGACACTTCACTTCCTGAAGTCAATGACCAGTTTAAACTAGTTTGGCAGGAGGGGGGCACCCAGAGCTTTAGTACATTAGGGACACAGCATACTATAGTACAGGAAGAGTTCCAAAGGAGTAAGGCAAGGCTGAGTGATCTCTACTTTAATGCTAGGAGCATTATAGGTAAGACTGATGAGTTAAGGGTGTGGATTGGCACGTGGATTTGTGACAATATTGCCATCATGGAAACGTGGTTGAGGGAGGGGTAGGACTGGCAACTCAACATTCAAGGGGAGGATGTTCAGGCGAGATGGGGAGGGTGTAAAAGAGGTTGCATTGCATTAGCAATTAAGGAGTCAATTACTACAGTAAGGAGGGACAATATCATGGAAGGGTCTTTAAATGAGGCCTTGTGGTTGAGCTTTGAAATAACAAGGAGCAGTCACATTGCTGGGATGGTACTATAGGCTCCCAAACAAGCAGCAGGTAAAAGAGGAGCAGATGTGAACACAACTCACCAAGGTGTGTAAAAATAATAATAGGGTAATTATATTAGGGGATTTCAACTCACCCAATATTAATTTGGATAGTAATAGTGTAAACTGTTTAGAGGAGGCAGATTCTTATGAAATGTATTCAGGAGAGCTTTTTATGTAAATACATTATTGGTCCAACAAAGGATAGTGCAGTGCTGGATCTAAGTCTGGAGAACGAGGCTGGAAAGGTGTTTGAGGTGGCAGTGGGGGAGCATTTCAGTGAATGACACAATCTCAAACAAAAAAGGAAGGATCCTTTAAAACAGAGGTGAGGAGGAATTTCTTCAGCCAGAGGGTGGTGAATCTGTGGAACTCTTTGCCGCAGAAGGCTGTGGAGGCCAAATCACTGAGTGTCTTTAAGACAGAGATAGATAGGTTCTTGATTAATAAGGGAATCAGGGGTTATGGGGAGAAGGCAGGAAAATGGAGATGAGAAAAATATCAGCCATGATTGAATGCGGAGCAGACTCAATGAGCTGAGTGGCCTAATTCTGCTCCTATGTCTTATGGTCATATGGACCACAACACAGTACGATTAAAGTTTGTTATGGAAAAGGAAAAAGGTGGTCTGCAAAAAATGGTTTTGGATTGGGGGAAGACAGATTTTATAAGAATAAGATAGGATCTGGTCAAAGGAGACTGGGAACAGCTTCTTGTGGGGAAAACCACAGCAGAGGAATGGGACCGTTCAAAGAGGAAATGGGAGAGCACAAGTGCAACATGTTCCCTTTCGGGTGACATGTAGCAGCAACAATCCCAGAGACCCCTGGATGTCTGTGGATATTCAGGACTGAATAAGAAAAGAGGGGCATATGGCAGGTACAAAGGGAACAAATCAGCGAGACCTTAGTGGAGTACGGAAAGTGCAGGGGGATCTTAAAAAAACAATTAGGAGAGTAAAGGGGGCATGAAAAAGCACTGACAGGCAAGTTTAGGGAGAATGCCAAGATATTCTATAGCTATATTAAGGGAAAGAGGATAACCAGGAAAGTGTGGGGCCCATTAGGGACACAGGGGGCAATCTATGTGTGCAGCCAAAGGACATTGGTAGGGTGTGAACAAGTACTTCACATCTGTCTTCACGCGGGACGAGGAGAATGTAGGTACAAAATTTGGGGGGAGGGACTGAGAAATTCTTGAGCAGTTTGACATATGGTGTGAGGAGGTATTGGAGGTTTATGCGGGCTTAAAACTAGACAAATCCCCAGGTCCAGATGCGTTGTATCCCAGGAGGCATGGGGGCAAATTACAGGGGCCGGACCCAATTTTAAAATTCCTCTCTGGTCACAGAGAGGATTGAAGGACAGTTCACGTTGTTCCACTTTTCAAAAAGGGTGATAGATATAAAGCAGGGAATTACAGACCAGTGAGTCTCACATCACTGGTTGGGCAATCATTGGAGAAAATTCTGAAGGAGAATTAATCTTCACTTGGAGTGGTAGGGTGTGATCAGGGATAGTTCAGCATGGCTTTGTCAGTGGGTGGTCATGCCTAACAAATTTGGTTGAATTTTTCGATGTGGTGATTGGGTGTGTAGATGAGGGTAGTGTAGTTGATGTAGTTTATATGGATTTCAACAAAGCCTTTAATAAGGTCCCACGCGGGAGACCGATAAGGAAGGTAAATGCACACGGGATTGAGGGCAACTTGGCAAGTTGAATCCAAAACTGACTTAGTGGTAGAAGATCGAGTGTTGTGATATCTTGGTGTGACTGGAGGTCAATGTCCAGTGGCGTACCACAGGGATCAGTGCTAGGTCCTTTATTGTTTGTGGTATGGAAACAATATAGTTGAGAATGTGGTTGGGATATTAAATAAGTTTGCAATGACACAAAGATTGGCAGGGTGGTTAAAAGTCAGGAAGAAGATCTTAGGTTGAAAGAAGATATAGACAGTTTGGTCAGATGGGCAGATCAGTGGCAGATGGATTTAACTGGGAAAAGTGCAAGGTGATGCACTCTGGAAAGAGTAAAAACACAAGGGAGCACTCAACGAATGGCAGGACATTAAGAAGCTCTGAGGAATAGTGGGGTCTTGGGGTGCTTGTCCACAGATCCCTGAAAATGGTAGGCCAGCTTAATAGAAGTAGTTAAAAGGGCACACTGGACATTTGCCAGAGCAGGGAGGTTATGGTGAAGCTGTACAAAACTTAGCTGGGTGACAACTGTGTGCAGTTCTGGTCGCCTCACTTTAGGAAGAATGTGATTGCGTTGGAGAAGATGCAGAGGAGATTCACCAGGATGTGGCCTGGGATGGAACATTTGAGCTATGAAGAAAGGCAGGATAGGCTTAGATTGTTTTCTTTGAAGCAGAAAACTTGAAGGAGGGACCTGTTTGAGGTGTATAAGATTATGAGGGGTCTGGACAGGGTGGATAGGAAGCAGCTATTCCCCTTAGTTGAAGGGTCAATAATAACGAAGGTGGCATAATTTGAAGGCGAGGGCAGGAGATTTACAGGGGATTTGAGGAAAAGTTTTTTCACCGGAGGCATGGTGGGTGTCTGGAACGTCCTTCCTGGGAGGGTAATAGAGGCGGGAAATCTCACAACCTTTAAAAAGTATGTGGATGAGCACTCAGGTAATAACATTCAAGGTTATGGGCCAAGTGCTGGAAAGTGGGATTAGTGTACATTTAGTGTAGTTTTGTTGGTGCAGATCAATGAGTCGAAGAGCCTCTGTGTACTGTCCAGTGTGGTAATTTCACCTGGTAGCCACCTCATTTTAGGTATGCCTGGTGTTGCTCCTGGCATGCCCTCCTGCACTCTTCATTGAACCGGGGTTGACCCCGTGGATTGGTGGCCATGGTAAAGTGGGGTAAAGCTGGACAATGAAGTTCAGATTATGTTCGAGTACAATACTCCTGCAGTTGATGGAATACAGCTCCTCATGGATGTTCAGGCTCGAGTTGCTAGATTTGTTCGAAACCTAACCCATTTTGCACGATGCTACTGTCGCACAACATGATTCAGGATATCATCAAATGTGAAGACGGGACTTCATCTTCACAAGGTGGTTATGGCTATATAAATGAAAGCATTTCTTTCATATACCTGATGAACCTTAAGTTCACGTCACATTTATTTGTAGCATTAATCTGCAAAACTTTATATTCTTCAGTCAACTCACGTGTCCTAACAAACGAGAGACTAATTTGTGTCTGTAAAAAGGGAGCTGCTGGGTTGAAGTGTCTATTTGGTGGATGCAATTGTTGACTGCAACATGAAATGCCTCTATTTTTGATCAACTTAAACAACTTAATAGATGTTAACTACAAAAGCTTTTGTGATCACAAAGGCTCATTTATCATCTGAGTACTGGAAAAACAAAAAGAAAATATCCTCATTAGATGAGACACAATTTCAGTGAAGTTGAGTCCACAGTTTAGTGTAGCAACAGCTGCTCACGCAAGCATTAGAATAATCAGTGCAATTTATGCACTTTATCCTTTGTTCTTGCTTAACTGAGATTAAGCCCAACAATACTGGACACAACCAAAAAAGTATCAATAATCTTTCAAATGTAAATTCCAGCCAATTATTCCAGAATTACATTTTTATCTGAGGTTTTCCTTTGCTATAACTGTTCAACCTTCATCTGGTGGTGTTGCAAATGTTTTAGATTAGAATGTAACTTTTACCTTGGGGACGATTTTGCGCCGGCGTCTGCTGTCAGTGAGAATGGCAACGATCTCACAAGAATCGGGAAACGAGATTCTTGTTGGCAAGATTGCGGCCGAAATTCTCCGGTTTGGAAAAACGGGAATCAGGCGAGGGGATACCCCTTGCAATGGTAAGTATAGATAGCTGGGGGTGAGGGAAGAAATGCCCGGAAGTGCCATGGCACTGCTGCCTGGCCCAGGTTAGCAATGACGGATGTGGACCTTTTGGCCCATTAGGGGTGGGCCCCACAATATGTTCATGGGGGTGGAGTGGGGGGGGGGGGGTGGAAAGCCTCTAATGCTGCTGAGGGGGCGGCAGGGCAGAGGGGAAAGATGCTTGTGGCCATGTAGGGAGCTGGTGCGGTTTATTCTGTGTGCTGAGAAGGGCGCCCTTTAAATCTCTGTGGAGCTGGCCTTGCCTCCTCTATCAGGCTTCACCCCGCCACAGTGATGGCATAAACCACGCCTCCTGAAATGTGTTTTCGGTGGACTAATAGCTTGGCTGTGCAGGTGGAGAACTATATGCCGAGATTCAGTCAGAGACTTGACACTGAAATAATATGGGAAAATTACACCCAATGTGTTGAATATAGGATAAATGACACTTGTTTAAGGAATTGTTGTGCATCTGATATATATGAAAATTAAGCAAACTGGGTGTGTTACATTTAAACGGTAACTTACGGTTATCTTAAAAGGTCATTGGTGGAAGTGAAAAACTTAAATAATGAACAACAATAATCTTTATTAGTGTCACAAGTAGGCTTACATTAACACTGCAATCAAGTTATTGTGAAAATCTCCTAGTCGCCACACTAAGGCGCCTGTTCGGGAGGGAGAATTCACTGAGGGAGAATTCTGCATATCCAATTCACCTAATAATGACCCATGACTGGAGTAGTAATGGAGTCAGAAGATCTACACTTGCCTCCATAAAAGATTTAAATAATTCATGTAGGTTTAAGATGAAAAGAAAGTGGGAGCAGTTTATAAGCAAGGAGGTTCCCCGAGACGACCCAGCTAGTCTGGAGAAAGGGCAATCACATCAGGTGATTGTTTTTAATTTAGAGATATAAATTACTCATATGTGTTACAGAATCAAAGAGTTATTTTGAAAGCAAAACATTACATTTTAGAAGAAGGTAAATGTTTACATTTCTGTCTGGAACAGCATGCCATGCTGTCATGGAGATGGGTTGTGGGGTAAGAAGGCTCCTTTGTTTAATTTATTTGTATGTGTGCATGTGTGTTTGTGTGTGCAAGTGCATGTTTGCTCACAGGAGTAAGCAGCCAGCAGTCTGGAACAAACAGTGCTAAAGTATCTGTCAGGATTTGGGAATCAGCTGTGGGACAAGCAGTCAGTTAATTACTGGGTGTTTGGATTTATCTTTATACAATCTTGAACAGGATCATAACAGAATGGAGAGTGAGTGATCAGTTGGTAAATCATACCATAGCCTTTGACATGAAGAATTTTCTTTAGATTTGTTATCAGCTGAAATGTGTACAGGGGAAGGTGCAGGAAGAGACTGGGTGGAGTTGAAAAGCATGTCATTTGAAAAGATCCCGAATAAGAAGTAATAGAATGACAAACAACTCATTGTTAACTCAGTGAATGAAGAATACAATATTCATCCTGATCACTAATCTATTCCCAAAGCATTTTACCACAAATAATGAAATCCAGGACTTCTCTGCTACATAGGCACACATAAACCCAGATTTTCTGCCTGTTGGGGTAAAAATCCGAGAAATGGATTTGAATTCTAAGACCACTCTCCTGAACCCGGGATTTTGCATCTTTGCTTGGGGGGGGGGGGGGGGGGGGGGAAAGGAGACTGGATTTGAGTCTGGAGTTCACACATGCGCAATCCGCAGAGGAAACAGGACATTTCAATCACCAGCTGCCTCCACCAACATGGGGTTTTGGAAGATCTGGAATGTGAAACCCAGACTGTGCAGATTAGGTCCAAAAAGAGGAAGTCTGACTTGGTGCCCCCTTGGAGAGGCGAGATACCCCTTTGGATAAGGTTCCAGGAAACCTGTTGAAGAGGTAAGGTATCCTTTTGGAGAATAAACTCTTTGGGATTGTTAAAATTAAACATGCTTCTGCATTTTTATACACAAATTCATTGGAACGGTCAAACTGTCAAAGGACTGTCCAACACACAAGAACCTGTCCAGCTGTCAGGGAATTGTCCAGCTGTCAAGGAACTTCTATAGAACTGCCCAGCTGTCCAAGGAGCTGTCACAGAAATGTCAAAGATGTACCCAGTTGACAAGGTGCTGTCAAAAGTGTCAGCAAACTGTCCAGATGTCAAGCAACAGTCAAGAAATGTCAAAGCTGTCAAAGACATGTCATTGAAACAAGGGTGGTTGGCATAGGGTTGCATAGGGGGTAAGGGCAAAGGGTGGGCTTGGGGGTGGTTTGGCATGGGAAGGTGAATGAGGGTGGATGAGAAGTGAGGGCTTGAGGGCTTATTTGTAATTTAATATTTTATTTAATTAGAGACACTGCTGGATCAGAGATAAGCCTTACACCCAGCCCACCCACACCCAGCAGCCTCCACTCTATTCATGGGTCACTCACCCAACTCCTACTGCAGTCCCCCCCCCCTCCCCACCTCAACCAACTGACTTACTGACCTGTGGGCATACAGTTCTAAATGGCATGTTCCCAGAGACAGAAGGTCCCGGAGGTCAGAAATCTGGGCCATGGTAATGTTATGGGCCAGGGTTTAGAGAACACCAAAGTATATCATGGAGTTCACCTGACCTACAACTTTTAATAGATTTTGGTTATGAGGAGCACAAGGGCCCACTTTCCAGGTGTTATGCAACAGAGACCTTAAGTATTTTTAAACAAAACAATGTTTATTCCATGAATCCAGTTAACATTTTATAAACACACAGTAAACAGTTCATCAACTACCAACATAAATAATCCCCACAGATACTATACTCTATAGGTAACCCTTAATAACTTTCGTAACAACATCCATAAGTCAAATACCCTTTTTAACAAAGACAGCAGGTTTGAATTATCTGCAGAAAGCAGTCATCACTTTTAAATTATCAAGCAATCTGAAGACATTCTTTAGCATGCATAGAGAGAGAGAGATCAAAATATACCTTCTTGTTTGAATGCAGCTCCCAACTGAAAACAAAACCAAAAACTCAGCTACAAAACAGCTTCCAGCTCAAAACGAAAGTAAAAGCCAGGAATACAGCTCAGCTCCACCAACACAATGACAGCACTGCAGCTATTTGACAAACACACTTTTCTTAAAGGGACTCTCACATGGCAGTAAAGTAAATACCTCTTACCTTTTGTCAGTCTAACTTTTCCCTGAAAGGTCAGATTGTGACCTTTGAACAGTTAATACCTGATGTCTTTCACCACAACCAGTTATCAGCACATTCAACTACAGGTTGATTTTCTAAAGCTTTCAAGATGTTTAGGATAGCATCAGTTGTTCCCTGTTTTCTTACTTCAACTATGCATCTTTTTGAACTGAACTTTCACAGTTTCCTCACCCAATCTTTAAGTTCAATTTAAAACTGATAACAGTTTGTGATTAGAAAAATGCACACTTGAAAAAATAATTTCAGAATGGTGCAGAAATCCCTCCCCATTTAGAACTATAGAAAAGGGCCAGCACAGAAGGAGGCCATTCAACCCTTCTTGTCCATGCAAGCCCAAGGACATCCAGGTGCCCTTTCCAATCCTGCCTTACTGCGCCCGGCACATAGCCCTGTAATTTACAGCACTTAAAGTAAATAAATGGCATTCAGTTGAAATGAATGGCAGTTACCAATAATGATGCATCAATTTGGTGTATTGAAAAATACACATAAGCCTGCCAGCTGGTCTATGATAGAGTACTGCAAGGTTTTAGCACATAACGACAGCTCAATTTATACTCAAAAAGACAATTATGCTATCAGATCACGAGTGCCTGGAACAAATTAATTTCAGACATTTATATCACTTTTGATGATCTACATTTGTTTATTTTTAGAAAATATTTTATTGAAGCATTTGTAATTTTCACAATTTAACATATTGAGATTTCTAAAACAACCGCGCGGGTCAACGCACAAAATACCCCCTAAAATAACAACAAACAATAGACACGTACCCCACTTCTCCCGCCCTGTCCCCAATTACCCTTATACTAAATTCACTGTCCACATTTAACATTACCATGCCACCTGTTTTCCTCCCCCCTTCTCTTTTTCCCTTTCCCCCCCTAACTGCTGACGTTCAGTTTTTGTTAAAGAAATCGATGAACGGCTGCCAACTCCAGGCGATTCCTTGTATTGATCCTCTTAGAGCAAACTTAATTTTCTCCAGACTGAGGAACCCTACCATATCGCTGACCCACACACCTGATTTTGGGGGCTCCGAGTCCCTCCATCTCAGCAAGATCCATCTCCGGGCCACCAGGGAGGAGAAGGCCAGGATATCGGCCTCCCTCCCGCCCTTTGCCCCCGGATCTTCCAACACCCCAAATGTTGCTAATTCTGGACTCGGAGTTACCCTATCTTCCAGGACTTCTGACATAACATCTGCAAATCCCTGCCAGAATTCCCTCAGTTTTTGACATGCCCAAAACATATGAACGCGGTTGGCCGGGCTACCACCACATGGCCCACATCTGTCCTCCACCTCCACAAAGAACCTACTCATCCGAGCTACCATCATGTGGGCCCTGTGGATTATCTTTAACTGAATCAAGCTAAGTCTAGCACAGGACGAGGATGAATTTACCCTTTTCAAGGCTTTTGCCCACAGTTCAGTTTCCAGCTCCCCTCCTAGCTCCTCTTCCAATTTCCTCTTCACCTCTCTGATAAGGGCCCCTTCCCACTCTAACAATTCCCTGTACGTGTCCGAAACCTTCCCACCTCCAATCCCTGTTTTTGACAGCACTTGATCCTGTAGTCCCCTCAGGGGGATGCGAGGAAAGCTTGGGACTTGTCTCCATACAAAATCCCGCACATGAAGGTGCCGAAACCCATTTCCACCCCGGCAAATCAAACACCTCCTCTAATGTCTCCAAAGTCTTGAAGCCCTTCTGGATGAATAGATCCCCAAACCTCTCAATCCCTGCCCGCTGCTATACCTTAAAGCCCCCATCTAGCCCCCCCACCCCGGGACGAACCGGTGATTGTCACAGATCGGTGACCACACTGACACCCTCTCCAGTCTCATATGCTGCCTCCTTTGCCCCCACACCCTCAGGGCTGTCACCACCACAGGACTTGTGGAGTACCGAGCCGGCGAGAAAGGCTGTGGCGCCGTCAGTAAAGCCTCCAGACTCGTACCTTTGCAGGATGCTGCCTCCATCTGCTCCCAGACCGACCCCTCCCCCACTTCCCACTTCCTGACCATCGGTATGTTGGCAGCCCAGTAATAATTAATAAAGCACGGGAGAGCCAATCCCCCTTCCCCGTGGGCCTGTTCCAGGAGTGTCCTCTTTACTCTCGGGGTAAATTTTGTGATAATTATTTGAAATTTAGTTTTGTCTTCACCTTCCAAGAAATTGCATGAATTATATATCTCCATGGCCGGTTTCCCTGCCGCCCTTTAGAGGTAGGCTATTTTTTTAGAATCTGACACAGCGGTCCTTAATTTACAGAAAAACATTAAATAGTTGAAGGAAAATTTTCCAATTATACTGGAGATTACCAGAAGTTCTGAGGTGCTCTGGAGCTGGAAGTGAGTCTATCTTATTGTTTTTGTTTTATTTGCCCGAGAGATCAGAATGCTGTGATGCCTTCCGTGGTCGAATATCTATCCAAATTTTTTTTCACTTGTTGTCTAACATTATCTAACTAGTTCTTTTAAAGCCAACAGACCTGGTACCATGTCGTGTTACCTGCATGGTAGGTAACTCGTGCTACTCAATCCTTTGTTGATGGTGAGGTCTTTGATGAAGACTCAAACTCATCCAGTAACAACAAAGGTTTATTGAGTAACTATAACAACAAGTGCATGAGTTCTTTACTTTAACTTTGATACTAGTGATAAGGTTAACAAGATCTAACTACAATAACTATACGTAACTCCACTAGCCATCTGAACTATTCTGATATTGCCCTGATCACAGTGCACCCGAGAGAGAGAGAGAGACTGAGGGAGACACAATGTGGTTGCTTTTTATACCCCTGTTGGTCCGGCCCTCTAGTGATCATGTGGTGCTGCTGATTACACATTAACCCCTTGTGTACATGCACATACAGAGATCACTACAGCAGAGGTGACTGTCCATTGGCCGCCAGCTGGATCTTCCAGTGCTGCTAATGTGCGACTCGCCCGTCCTGCCACCAGTGAAATGTCCGGGGGAGGGAGGGGGGGGGGGGGGGGGGGGGGGGGGGGGTCGCCTTTGGTCGGACTGGAAGATTCTGCCAGTGGGAGTGGAAAATTCTCCAGGAGGGATCCTTTTAAATTTAATCATCTTTGCTTCTTACTTTCATTCTTCCCTCAGCTTCACGTGTCCCAGCTTCAACTCTTCCCTTCCTCGGTCTCCATTTTCTGAGGCTCAACTATCGACCAATATTCCCCTTAAGCTACTCTCATAGCTACCTTAACTTCACATCCTCACACCCTGCTTCTTGTAAGGACTCTACTCCATTCTCCTGGAAATGGAAGTGTTCAAAATGATTCAGCTTAATTCTGTTTCTATCTCCAGACCTGCTGAGTATTGCCAGCCACTTTTTACTCCACTTCAGCAAGTAAGTTCTAATTGCCCTTACTTACTGACACCTAGCCACTCATTATTATTACTGGAGCTGAACTATTGCTGTGTTTTCCTGGATTAATATAGCTCGAGAATCAAAGAAAGGTGAATTGTGTACTGATTCAAAGTTATAGAACTGAACCTCTGAATAATGATACATTTTACATATCCCTTCTTGTAAGGACTCTACTCCATTCTCCTGGAAATGGAAGTGTTCAAAATGATTCAGCTTAATTCTGTTTCTATCTCCAGACCTGCTGAGTATTGCCAGCCACTTTTTACTCCACTTCAGCAAGTACGTTCTAATTGCCCGTACTTACTGACACCTAGCCACTCATTATTATTACTGGAGCTGAACTATTGCTGTGTTTTCCTGGATTAATATAGCTCGAGAATCAAAGAAAGGTGAATTGTGTACTGATTCAAAGTTATAGGACTGAACCTCTGAATAATGATACATTTTACATATCCCTTCATAGATCCTTAGTTTCCATGTGAAATCTGTCTCATCAAGGCGTCGCACAGGGTTTCAAGTACCTCTTTGTAGATTTTCTGTTGATTTCCAATTATATTGAGTAAATTGGGTCCATATTCTCTGGAGTTTAAATGAGTGAGAGGTGTTCTCATTGAACTGTACAAAATTGTGAAGAGGCTTGACCGAGTAAATACTGAGAGGTTGTTTCCCCTGGCTGGGGAATCTAGAACACAGAAGCCCAGCTTCAGGATAAGGGACCAGTCATTTAAGACAGAGAAGAGGGTAAATTTCTTTGTTCAAAGGGTTGTTAATCTTTGAAATTCTCTACCCTGGAAGATTGTGGATATGCCATCATTGATTATATTCATTCAAGGCTGGCATAGATAGATTTGTGAGCTCACGTGGAATCCATCGATGTGAGAGTGAGCAGCGAAGTGGAGTTGAGGCAGAAGATCATATTGAAACGGTGGAGCAGACACAATTGACCATATGGCTTCTGCTCCCAATTTATGTTATGTTCGATAGGCCAGCTGATGGTGAACTCTTTGCCAGAGTCCAGCTTTTCTGTTTATGTTTTCACTTATCATTTTTACATCCACTAGCATCCATGATATCATTCTCTACTGGAAAACTGGATGGTCTGGTGTGTGGTCACCTCAATGACATCAGTGGTACCGATTCGTTTCAGCAATATGGAAATTGAACAATTGAACACATACCTTTCCACATTATGATAACTCAATGATATTATAATTGCACAGCTCTTGATGTTCTGTCACTACACAGCTGAAATCGAACACTCAAATTATTTGTCATCTTCCCGTTGATTCGCCATCCGAAATTTGAAAATTCAACATTTTCTAAACCCAAATTGTGACCATTGGTGACCACTGGGATTGAAAGTCGAGTGCCTCAGATTGAGTGAAATGTTGGCCAGAGTTCTCCGAGTGTCGGGATTCTCTGCTCCCGCCGGCAGTGCGCCCCTGCCCATGGGTTTTCCGGCAGCGTGAGATGGCTTCAATGGGAAATCCCATTGATAAGCGGCGGGAGTAGAGATTCTGCTGCCAGCAAATGGCGCGGCGCCGAGAAACATGTTGTTGGGGAAATGTGGATTTAGCCCGTTGTGTAGCTGCAATTAATGCCCCAACCTCTTGCTGCTTAGATATTTAAAATCAATTTTAAAAGACTCGGGTATCTTCTAGATGTGTGGCAAGGGAAAGCTTGTTGTCAATGCTTCAAATTAAAGAAGATAAACTGCATTTATATAGCACCATATTACACCTCACAAGATACATCTGCATCCAGTGATTTGTTGTTGTCCTGCAGTGAATGCAGCAGACACTTTGCGCTCAACAGAATACTGTACACAGCACTCGGCCGAACAACTTAAAATAAAAGATGAAATGGTCAAACAATTACTTACACCGAAAGGATGATAAAATTGTAAAGCTAAGCGTTAATGCCAGTGAAACAATGGGCAGGATGTTACGGGAAGCTGTGGTCCTTGCTCCTCCCCCCACCACCTCCCCGCAGCCACCTTGGGAGGAAGCCTCAATTTACTTTTCATTCATGGGATGTGGACATCACTGCCTGGGCCAGTATTTATTGGCCATCCTTAATTGCCCTTGAATTGAGTGAGAGGGCATTGCTGCGAAATAAATGTACACAAGTGAAGACAGCAAAATGCATACCTCGCCACATTATGTCAACTCAATGTTATCATAATTACACAGCTCTTGGTGTTCTGTTACTACACAGCTGAAAGAGGAAGTCCTCTTATTAAAAGGTTTCATCACACTGAGGTGACATCAGACCAATCCACATCCAACAACCTGCTCTCGAAATTCTGCTCACATTTTCACAGCTCTAACAAATTCCACCACAGCAGCTGAGACCATCCACAACAGTCTAAAACAATCAATAACATTCTAAATCAACTCACAACGTCCCAGAAAAAGGTCAAGTCACCCAATTGCCCAACATTAATGGATCATTTATAAAATTCCAGTATCTAGATCTGCATCTTCACCAAATTTAATTGGCCATTCCCTATTTCTGTACCAAGGTTTGTTGAAATTCGTCCATGAGGTTTTGAGATATAGGAGTGGATTCTCCATTGCCTGTCACCAGTAGTGTGTTTCCCAATCTATTGGAGAATGGAGCATCAGCCGAAAAACGGGATCGGTGCCTGCTCCACTGCTGTCTTATTACTTCAGAGACAGGTGCTTGGCGGATTGTTGATCTACCTTTCCCTTCACACTCAAATGCATTGCGAATAGCCTGCTTCGATGTTAATGACAATGCTTACAAACACTCTTGCTATGATTGATAGTTCCTCAACACATCAAAAGCATTTCCTCTTTTTCAGGGGTGACCCGTTATTCCCATGGTGGGGGTGGGGGATTTGCTTGTGGGGGAGGGGGCCTGGCGTCAGGCCGCGAATTAGGTTGGCCGCTCAAAATGGCGGCCCGATACCAGAATTCTGATGGAGTCCCATTAGCTCTCCTCCATGCATAAATTAGCATGATCAAAGACAGGGAATTGCACCTGGAAACAGCTCCGACTGCCAACGGAGACCAAGAATGCTTCTCCCCTGGAGGGAGCACTTAGTCTCCAGAATGGAGAATCCAACCCATATTGTTCAACAGACTCACGAACAAAGGTGAAAATAATACTGAAAGTCAAATTCAGTCTCAAAACTTTAGAAACGAGTTAACATTGTAAAATTATTGGCCCTTCAATAGTATATTGCTTGAACAAACCTGACATACCAGAATAAATCTTTAAATTATAAAAAAAGCTCATAATACTCATGGCTTGGCATTCAAATCCTGAAGGGGAAAAACTGATTTTAAAAACAGATTAGTAACACATTTGAAAATATAAATGCTCTGTGTTGAAGTGACTTATATTAAATATCTTCTGAATTTGCATTTCCATGATCATTTAAACAAATTTGCTTCAAAAGCAAAATTTGAGGAACCTCTTACGATATTCTAAAGTGATCATTTTTCCAGATGGATAGAATAAATAACTAGCAAGGTGTTATAACCCCTACGAAGAACACGGGGAAACCATCACTGATCTCCCCATGAGACTCATGGAATATGGGCTCCCTAGGTAGGCCAGCCACCTGGGGCTCCTTAGGAGTAAGATATAAAAACAGGCCCAACGCGGAGCCTGACAGAACAAATCCTCCCAGCTAGGACTGCACGGGAGTGAGATGCCGCATTAAGCAGACTTGTGTAAATATGTAAATAAATTCAGCTTTATTAATGACAGCTTCCTAGTGAGTTGTTGTACTATGTACTACAAAATTCAAAGTCAATGGCATTGATATTTTGAAACATTTAATTCTGTGATTGGTTCCATTGTTCTCAATGATAATTTTCTATAGATTTTAATCTGTATAGTGTTGTTTTATTGTCTTGTTTACTTCTTCCTTAACAGATTTTATTAAACTAAGGCAAAGAGTTTGGGGAATGAGGCAACAAATGGAGAATTATGAGATATTACAGTTCGACCTGCCGATCATGAAGAAAGTCATTTGCAATTATGATTGATGGGGGTAGAGTTTGAACCATTTCAAGTAAGATTCAGAGCCTTGTAAGGTCACTTTAATTTCTTCATCTTATTTATTGTTTCAAAGAAGCAGATATTCATGTTGTTCTTATTGTCTACATTTGTATCACATCGCTGTGGCATTACTACAGAGCCAGGCGGTTAAAGAAGAAGTGAAAAATAAGAATTTATATTTTCACATTCTTTGAAGAATAAGGCCATAGCCCTTGGGACTGAAGATATTCTGAGCAGAGATAAATGGGGCAAGAATATAGTTGTTGCAAGTTCCCGAAGGGGCATGCTTATCTGGTTTGGGGATGAATCAAAGCTCCTAGAACAGTGTCCCTTCATAATTTATGTATTCACCTTTGAATATCCAAAACCTTTGAATAAATAAGCCTCCGTGTTAATTACCTTTTTATGTGATGCGAATGTTACATATTCTTTGCACGTTATGATCGGTGAGACTAACTTCAATCATAATGATATTAACTTTGACGTTTTAATTACTAGCAGTTGTTTTCAACATTGAAGCATTGTGGTTCTTTGAAATTTCATTTAAAGAAAATGGTATTTGTTGCCAGAAAGATATGAGACTGGGTTTTTTAATTCCAGTAAGAGCGATCATGCAGGTAGCACACAGATATGTGTGCTAGTGGCCAGTGTGCTAGTTTCCTGGCTCTGTCCTGCCCCGGGTCCATTTTCATGAAAGCTGGATGGGGAGGAGGTGGATCGAAGCTACCCACCTACAAGCGGAGGTTGTCAATTAAGCCTGTTTAAAGCTGAATAAGGTTTCCTGACAGAGATTTTTGGTCAGCCTCCGGAGACATCAGGGAACAGGCCAGCTGCCTGGACAGCGGTCTGGGGGGGGGGGGGGGGGGGGGGGGGGCGAGAGCTGTGCTACAGATGGACTTTTAGGGTCCCCCCCCCCCCCCCCAATGCCACCCCAAGGCTTCAGCTGCAGCCACATGCTACCTGTGAGGGATTCCCCCCTCGCCATCCCCAATGTTAGCCTGGCTGCTGAGAAGATTTTCTTTTAATTTAAAGTGCAAAAATATGGACAAGAGGGGATGCATCCATCTTGAGGCACCCTCTCTCTTAATTACCTGAAAAGGCAGCCTGCTGCTTCAGGGCTGAAGGGCGTTCTATTGGCGCTGCAGTGTCACAAAGCCGCCTCCCATTGTTAACTGGATGGTGAGCCTACCTCTCATCACTAATTGATCAGTTTGGGGGAAAATCACTGCCGGCTAATTGTTGCTCCCGTTGGGCCAGCTTCTGACCCCCATTTGACCTTGACGTCAGCAATCTGAAGCCCACGGGTAAAATGCTGCCCATGTTTTACATGGAAGCAAAATGCAGATCTCCAGCTAATGATGTGTGCGTGTGTGTGTGAGAGAGCGTGTGCAAGAAAGATGAATTCAAAAACGATTGGGGTTGATTCCAGTGAAAATTATGGGCTGGATGCAGCCGTTTGTGATGGGAAGCATGGCAGTCCAGGAGAGGTCACATGTCAAACCTCCTGCACTTAAATTGGAGGCAGGAAATGCATTCGGAGAAACTTAGCTGCTAGAGGAAAGTTGTCATTGAGCCAAATAATACCAATTATTCCTGAGCCCACCAGAATTTAATGCTAGCTCTGGGATTACATGGGAGGGCCACAGCTTCCCTGTCATGTTTGCCAGTAACCTGCTGAAAGTGTCCCCCTTTCAAAGACACAGTGCCCATTCAGGGACCTGGCATCGGGTAAGAGTTGTGGCCGCGCACCATGCCTTTGCCTTCAACCATCTGCTCCCACCCAGCTCCCCCATGAATCCTCCTGTGACCCCCATCCCTCCCTTACTTAACTATGGCCTGGGTCCTTCAATGATCCTAGGCCTCTCCCTGGGTGCATTACTGGCAGCAGCTATAGGTCCCTGTGGTGTTGCCTGTAATGGAGTACTGCCTGCCACTGATTGGTCAGCTACTCTTGGAGGGCAGGATTTCAGCCCTCAGCAGTCACAAATCCTCAGGGAGGTTGAGGGGGAGGGGGAGTGGAGGTAAGACTGGATAATTAAGTGCTTCTCAGGCAACTAAACTATTTCTGATGACAAATCCAAACTCTTGGACTTATTCTGCCACACTGAAATCTTCTGAAATACCTGAGGTAATTTCCTACCTCAGCCCATATTGTAGCTACCAACCCTTATAATAAAGTGAAAACCCAACTGGGAAGAATTTACTGAATCAGATGGGTCTTTACGACAATCAGCGATAGTTTAATGGCACCCTCCCTCCCCCATCAAGAGGGTATGTGATGAGCATGGCTTTGCTCAGCTAAGAATCTGTTGTTGTTGTTCTATCAAGCTTTCTCTATGAGTGAGTAAGGAGGCAGTGGCGCAGTGGCATTATCACTAGACTAGTAATCCAGAGCCCCAGGGTTATGCTCTGTGGACCCGGGTTCGAATCCCACCATGGCAGATGGTGAAATTTGAATTCAGTAAAAATCTGGAATTAAAGGACTAATGATGACCATGAAACTACTGCCGATTGTCGTAAAAACCCACCTGGTTCACTAATGTCCTCTGCCATCCTTACCCGGTCTGGCCTACATGTGACCCCAGACCCACAGCAATGTGGTTAACTCTTAAATGCCCTCTGAAATGGCTGAGCAAACCACTCAGTTCAAGGGCAATTAGGGATGGACAATAAATGCTGGCCCAGCCAGAGACATGCACATTCGCTAAATAAATACAAAAAAATAAGATTGTCAATGAAAACAACAATAAATTTCTGATCAACATCAAGTTTACAGCAGAGCTAACAGTGACCATGACAGGAATGAAAAACCTGGCACCAAAAATAGAGTCGATGGGCAGAATTCTCCCTGTCGCAAAGATTGGGAATCCCGTCCTGGTCCATCTAGGATCGGCTCTGGGAGGCAGACCCAGTCCTCAGTCTCCGGTCCCACCCCACTGGCCATAGCGATTTCCTGCCCCTCACCGGCGGGAACATGCAAACAGCTCATATGAACTGTTTCGACGTGATCGACGGGCTTGAAGCCAGAATCTCCACTACCGCTCCCCCCACCTCACCAGCAGGAACTCCACCGCAATGTTTAACATCCTTGACCATGTTGTGATTGGCAGCTATTGGCCATTTCAACAATGCCAAGTGATTTCTGCAATTAGAAAAGACTAAGTGAAAGCACTTAGTGTTTATGAAGTGGTTAGCATCTGTCAATCAGGACAAAGATGTCTAGAAACATTATGGTTAGAATCAATGGGAGAGTACTTCAGATGCATTCAAACGTGAATGGAAAGGTAAATGAACAAACCTCCAGCCTGCTGTGTTTAAACCATTAAGCCATCAATCAAAAGCAAGTTAAAGGCACTGCACTGTGAAATTGAATGAATGCTCAGCTTTTCAAAGGATCTCAGGCGGTTTCATTGTTGTGGGTTTTCCAGCGAGGCTGAGACACTTTGAAAAGCAGCAGTTTTAAATGCATAGGGCTGAGGAGCAGATGTGGGGGAAAGGGAGAGTGTCTTCCTGGCATGCATCTTCAATAAAACATCTGATTTTTAAAAATTTGTTTATGGGACATGGGTGTTGCCAGCTGGGGCAGCATTTATTGTCTATCCCTAATTGCCCTTGAGAGGGCAGTTAAGAGTCAATCACATTACTGTGGGTCTGGAGTCACATGTAGGCCAGACCAGCTAAGGATGGCAGATTTCTGTCCCTAAAGGACATTAGTGAACCATATGGGTTTTTACAAAAATCAGTTTCATGGTCATCATTAGACTTTTAATTCCAGATTTTTAATGAATTCAAATTTCACCATCTGCAGTGGCGGGATTTGAACCCAGGTCCGCAGAGCATTATCCTAGGTTTCTAGTTTACTAGTCTAGTGACAATGCCATTATGTCACCGCCTCCCCTGCTCAACAGCTGTCAGGCATCCCAGGGGAGGGTCCCGTGATCAACACCTTACCTAGCCCGCACCCATCCAAACCCCAGTACTCTTGGGGGACCCCTCCCTTGCAGCCTGGCAGTGGCAGAGGGCCACATTGTTAATGGGCTGACCTCCCTCAGGGTCCAGTGTACGAGTGCCAGGTATCAGTGTGATAGTGCCAGGGGGAAGTGCGCTGTTGGCAATGCCAGGGGTGGGGCTTGAAGGAGGGGGGTGGCTGAGGGGGATGCCAGAGTATGCATAAATGAGTCTTTGTCTGACTAGCAGGATGTGAGTGGACACCCGCAGGAGTCTGTGCTGGGGCCTCAAATCATTGATCCTTATAGGTCAGAGATGAGGAGAATGGATTTCTCTCAGAGAGTTGTGAGACTGTGCAAGTGGGATCATTGACATTTTTTACACAGAGGTAGAGCGATTCCCTTGCTCAACAGCAATCTAAGGTTATCAGAGGTCTCAGTCATAGAAATCAAATCCCTCGAGTGGTTATTTAGTTGTAGTGTATTTACATTAATCCTTGTGTATATACAGTGATGCATATCACCACAGTGGAAATGAACGCAAACAGATCAGCCATTATCTTATTGAATGACGGAGCAGGCTCAAGGGACCAAATATCCTCCATCTTCGCTTATTTTGTATGTTGGTATGTATGTTTGTAGTATTTCATGGAATGTGGGTATCACTGGCAAGGCCAGCATTTGTTGAACATCCCTAATTGCTCTTGAACTGATTTCCTTCCCTGAACCAGATGGGTTTTAACATGGGGGTCTGTAGAAGCTCATAGGCAGTCAATCCACAGAGCCAAAACAATGTTCTTACCTTTGATTGTAGGTCGGCACTTTTAGGCTGTTTTGCTAAAGATTTCTAAAGATAGCCTCTACGTGCTTTCAAAGGAGATAATTTTGAGGGGGGTGGGGGAATCTAGTCCTTCCCTGAACAAATAGAAAGGTGGTGAGGAGCAGGATCTTATCCATTTCCGCTGATCTGGCTGAGTTTAATTGGTGGGTGTGTCTCCCACTGGATTACAAAGGAAACCTCATTAATAAATGCAAACTGCAGTCCCAACTGGAATTGGGGGATGTGGTGGAGCAGTGGTAATGTCACTGGAGTAGTAATCCAGCGGTCCAGTAAAATGCACTGGGGACATGCGTTCAAATCCCACCATAGCAGTTGGTGGAATTTAAAGTTGATTAAGAAATTTGGAATTAAAAGCGACTCTCAGTAATGATGACCATTAAGCTATCGTTGATTGTCGTAAAGACCCATTTGATTCAGTAATGCCCTTTAGGGAAGGAAATCTGCCGTCCTTACCTGGTCTGACATACATGTGACTCCAGACCCACAGGTGCTCTTTCCGAGGGCCGGTGTAGACTTGATGGGCCGAATGGCCTCCTTCTGCACTGTAAATTCTATGCTTGTATGAGTGTGTGAACCAATCTAGTGGCTCTCTCAAACCAGCCAAAGGATCCCGCGACTGCCACTTAATTGTCCTCCAGCTCCAAGTGCCAGCGTGTCGTCCTTTATTGAAGGCAAACCTCTTCTCTGGCTATTAACAGGATCATTTGGGGAAAGTCACAGCTAATGATGTTCCCTACATAATCTAGGCATCTGACCCCCATTTGAGCCTGACGGCAATGTCCTGAACCTGCTGAAAACCCCCGCACAAGGCCTCTGCTATCTCAGGCTCCTCCTCCAACCCCCCCCCCCTCCCCTCTCCCCTCTCCCCTCCCCCCCCCCCTCCCCCCCCCCCCCTCCCCCCCCCCCCCCCCCCCCCCCCCCCCTCCCCCCCCCCCCCCCTCCCCCCCCCCCCCCCCCCCCAGCTGGGAGATCCAGCAAATATCCCGCCTCCTTGCAGTTGGTTTGCTTCTTCCAATTGCGAATTGCCACTTCTGGAATTTTCCCAGCTGCCACTGTCCACCAGAAACAGCCACGATGCTGACTAGAGAGTTGAAAATCTATCAGGCCTTGACTCACATTCCCGAGTGGGATGTTAACTGCCCTCACCCCAGTAGCATTTTGTCAGTATTTAAAACTGGGCTTTTAATTTAATCTTCAAATGTTTCACGATAAACCATTTTAAAACCTCAATGCAATGGAAAATTAAATATTAAACACAAACTAATGTCTTAGTTAAAGGCATTGCTCATAACTGAAGTGATATTTAATCAGTGCTTTAATTTTCCCAATCTATAGTCTTTGTCTGATGTATTTTTATATTTACTCCAGTTTACACTACTATCCCTTCCCTCTCTCCTTCAAAATACCTTAAAAGAGGAAAAAAAAAGGCTTACTTAGCTAAGTGGGCAGCCTTTGGCTGAAAAGTCAATTCACCCCGTCTGAAAACATTTGTTGTATTATGCTTCCTGTCACCTGGTGATAGATTAACCACCTCTTCGGCTGGTCAGACTACATTACAAGGACTGACTTATTGGATGCAGATTGAAAGAAATGCAATTTCAGCTCTTCCAAAGCAATGAATTTTCCTGGCACAACACCACCGTTCACACAGGAGCCTGGCGTTAAGAGCATTTTATTGTTTGCAACTGACTCGAGCGAGCAATACTATTTGCCCCCTTTTGGTGACTTTTCAGACAGCCCAAGCTCCTGAAAAAATGAACAACTCATTCAAAAACTAATTTTCTATAGCTGCAGCAGATGCAAAGATGCTCTTGCAGGTCTTTTGTCTAAAAGACAAATAACAGCCCAAACATTTTATAAGGACAACAACCTGCTTGCCCTTTTTGCGATACAGATCAGAGATGAGGAAAATACTGTTGAAGTAAATCTGGTGAGACACTGCAGAATTCCTCTATGGCAGTTCGTCTTTTAAATTGGCTTTTATTTAAACCAGATGTTAGTTCTTCCCGTTTAGATTCCCATCTTTACCCAGGGCTATAACTTCTACAGTGGCCGAGATTGGCAGAATGGGCAAGGAGGGGCAGCACGGTGGCACAGTGGTTAGCACTGCTGCCTAACGGCGGCGAGGTCCCAGGTTCAATCCCAGCTCTGGGTCAATGTCCGTGTGGAATTTGCACATTCTCCCCGTGTTTGCGTGGGTTTCGCTCCCACAACCCAAAGATGTGCAGGGTTGGTGGATTGGCCATGCTAAATTGCCTCTTAATTGGAAAAAATGAATTGGCTACTATAAATTTTTTTTAAAGAATTTTGGGCAAGGTGTACGCAACGACTCTGGAAGGACAATCTTCTGAGTTTTATAATGTCTGCCACTGAGAGAAGTCAATTTTGAATGGTGAGTTACGGATGGGATATGAGTTTGGATCCTCTAAATGTGAGTCCAGGACATCACTGCTGGAGTTTCTGAACTATTCCAAGGATATTGTACACTTTGCTTAAGCTGGAAAGCCTGACAGCCTGAAATGGACCATCCATTCCACCCGTATTTTAAGAGGCTTCTTGTATGTAATTACTTTCTTCTGCTTCAAGTATTGCCAACCAATTGGATGTGATTTTCCAGCCCTTCCTGCTGGCGGGATCTTCTGGTCCCACTACGGCGACACCCCATGGCAGGTTTCCTGGCAGTGGGGCGGGCAAGCCATGCAAAAAGCCACAAGACATCGGTGGGGCTGGAAGACCCCGCTATCGGCTAATGGCGAGTTTCCTTCACCATTGGAATGTAACCTCAAGTTATTCAATGCCCCACACTCTCATCACACACCCCAACAATGTCTGACTCATGTCTCACATTCACATGATTTACCTCACTCTCACACACTTACCACTGCTGCAATCTCACACCCGTGTCTCATTAGCCATTCAGCTATGATAAGGTACATCGTCCAACCACTTTACACCGCACACATTGACACTCTTCTCTCTCCTTTGCAGGACTAGGTGGCACATAACAAGGAGGAGCAGCACAGAACTGGAATGTGGAAGGCATGGTTGGGTGTCCCACCTCATCCAGCATCACCCAACTGAAAGAACCTGTGTCAAATCCTCCAACACAGTACTCAATACTTCCACTGATTCTGCAGCAGCAAAAATCAAAAACTTCTCTTTGAGAAAGTTGAAGGATGATGCTTTTAATTAATACTGGTCAAAGGGTCCCTCATGCAATATTTGGGACTGATTTTCTCCTGAAGATTGACAATGAGCTTGCCAGGAACCATGATGAGTCCTCCGCCATTGACGTGTTACCTCAGTTACTCTGGACACTTTTACTGCATTTTCAATAGACCTGAGAACCAATTTCTTCATATCAGACTCTGGTTCATTTCTAACTCTGAAAATCTAATTTCCATCTATCGTTTTGTCAGCTGCTGGTCAGTTTATATCAAATTAATGTTGATGTTTTATGGCTTTCAAAAACTGTAAAAGGGCGAACTGAGCATGTTGGAAGAGGTGAAAATATGATCGCATCCTCACAATATACAGCCTATCTTATATATGGTCGGTCTTGGAGAAATGGACACTACATTTAAGCATAAAAATCCCAGCATACAAAATGGCTTTTACTTGAATGATACAGCCATTCAGCCCACCTTGTCCATGTCGACCCAAAACATCCAGGTGCCCTTTCTAATCCCATCATCGTGCACACGGCCTATAGCCCTGCAGTTTACAGACCAAAAGGTGCAGATCCAGTTGCGAGTTTAGGGTCTCTGCCTCCACCACCAACGCAGGCAGCAAATTCTAGACACCCACCACCCTCTGTGTAAAAAGGTTTTTCATGTCCCCTCTCATCCTTCTGCCACTGAGCTTGAGGAGACGGTGGTTCACTCTGGGCTCCGCGCATGCACACTGATTAGCGGGCACGCATGCGCAGTGCACCCGCATTTTATTCGCTGGTCGCGGAAGCCATTTTTAAAGCCGCTCGCAGCCGGCATTGTTAAAAGCAAGCTGCTGAGGCTGTTGTTCGAGAATTCCTGCGATCGGGAGAACTACAATGGATGGCTCCTTCCAACACAACACCCGCCCATGGCCCACCCGCAGGGTCGCGACCCCCACTTTGAAAATGCACGGTTTAACCCAGCCCACCTGGAAGTAACGGACTTTTAGGGACATAATGAAGATGCTAGGCGGGGGTGCAGAGGTCACTTTTGAAATTGGGGTGCTCGTTTCTCCTGGCCGCTGTTTTGACTTCTTACTGTAGTTCGAAGACTGTGGCATCCTCATCGAAAGCAGACAGGAGCCCCTGAGAGTTATGCAAATTCTGTCAATGGGACTCATGATTCCATTTGAATGTGTGCCTCAGGGGAGGATCCACTGCATCTTTTCCACTAGGTGAAGGAGGATCGCCAGCTTTCAGGAAAACAAAGGGCGAAGAGCAGCACCATTCTTTTGGGATCTACAAGCAAAACCTTGGCCTCCTCTGCCCCAAATTCACCGTTACCCGACCGCAAGGCCCTGCCAAAAGCCCCTTTCCCTGTCCGATTACCTGCAAGCCTTCCACAGGAGTCAGCCTCTCAACCACCCAAAGGCCCACTCCCACCGTCAGCCAGCTGCTACCTCTGAATCACTTTCAAGCTGGCAGTTACCTGGTCGCATGCAGTTGAATTGGTGGGAGTTGGTTAAGCAGGTGCAGCCCCTGGAGATAAAGCACCCCAGGTCTCAAAACTTTAGCCTGAGAATGTATTTAATTCTCAGCATAACCTAGACCTTCCCAAGGCCTGCTTGTCATTAAATTGACCATTTTGTCATTCTTGGATCATTTTATAAGGGCTCCACTTCATCAGATAATGTTGCTCACAGAATCTATAAATAGGGCCTTCCTATTTCTTCTTCCATCCCCTTCCTTGGAGTCTCAACACTACATTGAGGACATGCTATATTTGGTGACATAAAATAGTACAGGTCGTTTTAGCTCCTACAGGGCGAGGCTGTGGGAGCTAGAGATGAATAACTCAGGACCAGAGTTTGTGCAAACCAGAGCTACACCCCTCAAATACACCCCACATCAAAGACAGATAATCCTTTAAGAACCTATCCTGGGATAATTTCAGGTTCTGGAAAGCAGCCGAGCATTATTCACAGTTTCCTCCCACTGTCCAAAGATGTGCAGGCTCGGTGGATTGGCCACGTTAAATAGCCCCTTAGTGTCCAAAAGGTTAGGTGGGGTTCCGGGGATTGGGCCTGGATATATATTCAGAAACATTCGTTTCTTTTTCCTATGTTACACGTAGTACAACCCACAATAATGCTGGTCTGACCCTCCATGATGTCCCAGTGAACTTCAGAACATACAACAGCGAGCTCCACCTTGACTCTTACACATGCAGCGAGATTCACGGGCCTCCGCACAGTGTCTTTCTCAGCAACGGGAGGTAGCCCACTATCCGTGGGATCTTTTGGTCCCACCACTGTCAATAGGACTTCCCACTGAATCCACCATACGCCACCGGGAAACCCATAGCAGGGGTGCGCCATCAGGGGGACTGGAAGATCCCGTAGGCATGAATAATCTGAAGACCTCGGCCTTGGTCTTTAGCAGATCCTAAATCCAGCATTAAATTGAAATGAATCAAACATGATGCTGGAATGGGGCGAGGGAGGGTGTAGGCTGCAGTGGAGCGATGGTGGCAATGTCAAGGGACAAGCAATCCAGAGGGCCAGGTGCCAGGTTAATGCTCTGGGGATGTAGGTTCCAATTTCACAAGGACAGCTGGTGGAATTTGAATTCAATGAATATATGATCGCTTGTTGTAAAAACCCCATCTGGTTCACTAATGTGATTAAGGGAGGGAACTCTGCCATCCTTACCTGGTCTGCCCTACATGTGACTCCAGGTCCACAGTAATGTTGTTGATTCTTAGCTGCCTTCTGAAATTGTCTGGCAAGGCACTCAGTTATACGGCAATTAGAGATGGGTAACAAATGGTGAAATTGCCAGCGACACCCACATCCCACAAAAGAACAGATAAAAGTAAACATTTACCCACTTGCCTCAGTCTATGAAATATGATGGAACATTTTACCATTCCTTTCAGTACCCAATTTAAGTTTCTAAAATCGGCAACATTATTAAAATCTGAAAAATGGTCAAATTCACCCTCGCCGCCCTATTTCAAACATTGGTAAGTCTAAGGCATGAAGTCAGGGCATCTGATTGTCAGACTCCTATTGAAATATCAATCATGTCAACAGAACTGGAATGAAAAGGTCTCTACTTATTAAAGCTGGTTTCAAATTGACACAATAATGAGGGTAATTTTACAGATCCGTGTTGCTGATGTGGGGCAGCGCATTTGATCGAAAAAGCACAACTTGCGCGAATTTCCGAAATGCTGCACCGCATTTCCCCCTCTAATTACTTGTGATTTCTTCCTCCCTTCATATTTCTGCTCTTTTGCTGCAGTGTCCATTTTCTCAAATGGCACTCACACATTTAACGCAATTTCAATCACAAGCATGTTTAGATGGATGATTGTGACATTCTCTGTGAAACTCAATTAGCTGGAATGCTTCTAACGACAATCAGCTTAAAGCACCAAATTACACAGAAGTACATTTCTATGTTATTCCTCAGGTTTGACAGCAGGGAAGAGGGCACTTGTGCTTTTCTCTACTGCTGTTAGAAACTAAAATTCAGGAAGCATCACTTTTGCCAATTTATATTTGACTCTCACACTGCAGGGGCATGTGGCTGCCTGTACCAAATAGGAACAAAAGGAGAAAAACTTTCAAGCTTCTGTCAATGATTTCAAAGTTGCTAGAAAGAAATGCAAAGTGGATTAAATAGCACTTCCTTCAATATTCCTCTCCTCCCTATACATTTCCAATATTTACTGATTTTGTTTTAAATCTACAGTTTATTTTGTCCTTAATGGAACAAACAGGTGTTTTTATTCATTAACGGGATGCGGGCATCGTTGGCTCGGCCATCAGTTATTGTCCATCCCTAATTGCCCTTGCGAAAGAGGAGGTGCGATGCCTTCTTAAGCCGCTGCAGTCCCTGAATGTAGGTACAGCCACAGACCTGTTGGGGATGGATTGTACCCCAGCAGCAGCAGCGAAGGAATGGAGATATATTTCCAAGTCAGAATGGTAAGTGGCTTGGAGGGGAATTTACAGGTGGCGATGCTCCCAGGTATCTGCTGCCCTCGTCCTTCTAGATGGTAGAGGCAGTGGAATTAGATGGTGCTGATGAGGGAGCTTTGATGAGTTGCTGCAGTGCATCTTGTAGCTGATACACACTGCTGACACTGTGAGTTACTGTGCAGGGAGGTGGTGGATAAGGTGCCAGTCAAGAGGGCTGCTTTGTCCTGGATGATGTCAAGCTTCTGTTGTGGAAGGTGAGTTACTTGCTGCAGAATTCCCAGCCCCTGACCTTCTCTGTTAGGCACAGTATTTATAGGGCTAGTCCAATTCAGTTTCTGGTCAATGGTAATACCCAAAAGGTTGATAGTGGGGGATTCAACGATGGTAATGTCACTGAATGTCAATGGGAGATAGTTAGATTCCCTCTTGTTGGAGATGGCCATTGATTAGCACTTGTGTGCCACGAATGTAACTTGCCACTTATCAGCCCAAGCCTGAATGTTGTCCAGGTAAGCAATCTGTAAGCAAATCTGTGGTGAGTAAAAGACATAAAAGGTTGCGATTGTAGTTTTGGAGCTCAAACATGTCAATCCCCAAACTTCATTGCAGGAATTCCTTAGAGTTGTGTCCTAAACCCAACCACCTTCAACTGCTTCATCAATGACTCCATTAAAGGGTCAGTGGTGGAGATGTTCACTGATGATTGCTCAATGTTCAACACCATTTGTGACTCCTCAGATACAGAAGCAATCTGTGCCTGCATGCAGCAAGAACTGGACATCATTCAAGGGTAGACCAGGGGTTCAAAAATATAAGATGGTCACTAATAAATCCAATTGGGAATTCACAAGACAGGTCTTTACACAACGAGTGGTTAGAATGTGGAACGTACTCCCATAAGTAGGTGAGGCGAACAGCATTGATACATTCAAGGGGGAGCTAGGTAAGCATATGAGGGAAGGGGTTAGCTGAAAAGGGTTTGGAGGAGACTCATATGTATTATAAGCTCCAGCATTGACTTGCTGGACTGAATGGCCTGTTTCTGTACTGTAAACAATTTCTAACTTCGGAATTCAAAAATTGATGAATGAACGTGTGTTTTGTTCAGGGTATCAACCTGTGTCATCCCTTCCTTACCGTAGCTTGTTGGAGTGCAATGGTGACATTTGCTCTAATGAGATAGTTGCTATACTTTCATTTTCTTAATACCATGCCTCAAAATACAGTGTTGCCTTTTTAACCCTTTTACCACACAAAGTTTTTCTTCTTCTAAGGACAATTTCCCTACCTACAGAGTCTTGCTGCATTAACACTAAGCTTCTACCAGCTGCCTAAACACCAATGAGGAAAGAATGCGCACAATGCAAGATAACACATTGGTTTCGGGTAGTGAAATAGAAAATCATGCCTCCAGATAATATCCCGGAACTCCCTCCCTAACAGTAGTGCAGGTGCACTTGCATCACATGGACTGCAGCGGTTCAAGAAGGCAGCTCACCACCACCTTCTCAAGGGCAGCTAGGAATGGGCAACAAATGCTGGCCTAGCCACTAAAGCCCACGACCATGAATCAATACATTTTTTAAAAAACTTTCTTTCAAATTCTTATTCTTTCTATCTTAAAAGCCATGTTTTTCAGGTTTAAATAAGGTTCAATTAAAATTGAAAAGCAGCAAAGTTCCTTATATATTTAAAAGGCAGAATGTAGAAAAACCGGTAGATATGCAGACTAATTTCTAGACATCTAGATGACACTTTTGCATAACCATGTTGTAATGAGATGACCATCTGTGCTGGTTGTTATCAGATCCCAGAATGATGTTGTCTAACTTCAATAAGGACTATGCCGCTCATGGTGCTTAGCAACAGAGTTGTATGTGGTTCAGCTTTGGGAAAACAAGAGTTAACAAATTAAGTGCCAGTACCTGCATGACGATAAGGAGGTCAAAAACCAGGATAAAAGATGCCAGAAAAGCCCTGGAGACCTCATCACTTGGTATAAACCCTCGGTTCAGCTTGTCCCAACTGATCCAGTCAGTGGTGATGACAACAACGACAACACTTGTCAGGGTGATCAGCACCGACCTGTGAGCAGAAGAGAATAATACATCTTCACTGGTAAAAATAAGCAAAGGGATGTGTGACAAAAGCTTTTTGGCGATTCTCAAAGTAAAAGTTTAATTTCTTTCCTTTTCACAAACACAAGCACTTATTTATAGAAACAGACGACTCTTTTTCTTCAGGTACATTAGCAATTTAACCTGGTCATCGTATTCCTGTGTATTCTTTGTTTTGCTGGGTGTTTGGTCACCATCAACTCATCTACAGTATTTGACATTAGATATTGTTGTTAGCTGAAGTAAACAAAACATCCATTTTCTTCTGAATGGGCTTCCTTTAATGTATACTTATGAACGCTTCCAAACCCCACGGGAGAGTTTCTCCGTCCCACCGCACCAGATTTCTGGTTCAGCAGACCGTCGGGATTCTCCGCTTCACCGGCTGGTGAATGATGTTTCCCATTGTGGGGCATCCCCATGCCGTGGGTAAACTCCCGGCTGCCGGCAAAGCGGAGAATCCCGACGGCGGAGAATTCAGCCCATTGTACTTTGGGAAATGTGACACTCAGTGCGTAATGCATGTGTCTTGACCACTGTGCTGTTTATCAATTCTCACAAATCCCAATGCCACAATCAGAATCAGAAATGGGAAACCCTGTTGTTTGTTTCCTCACTCATCCAAGGGCTCTTTCATCACACCTGTAATTAGCTAACTTGCCACAAGTCAAGGAGCAAACATGGGATCTCATGGTCTAAATGACAAATCAATGTACACCATCTCCACATATTGAGGAACAGCAGTTTTCTTCTATTCCAATTTTCCCGTCGATTTCCTCGATTGACCTCCCTTTTCTGAAGGTTGCATTTCAGGTTGCAGAAGAGGAGGGCAAATACTTCACCGGTACCTCAAACAAGCTGCATCCTCCCAAGTATGAAGAACTTCAGCAGGATAAACAGTCACTGACGTTGTCACAGCCAGGGACACTCTGTTCTCAGCTGCTATCAGCAAACTTACTGCCTGAGTGAGGAATCCTTTCTGTTCATGTCATATGAAGGAGGGAGCAGGTAGGACCACATTGTCCTGCCATTCTTTATAAAATAAATGCACTACCAACTTATGTGACTTCTTGTTGATGGGGTTGGAGTTGAATTTACTTCTTCTAGCAAGCGAGCTATCTGTGATGTATTTCATACATCTGCAGATTATGTCCTTCATGTTGCGAGTGGCAAGCTGGAAAGATCCCAAATCATAAAAGTTCAAGTCACTTAAATTAATTTTGCAGTGCAATACTTGTTGAAGTGTTTGCAGTTTATCATAGAGGGAGAATAAGGTTATTAATCACCCTGCCTCCGCTGCTCTCGGAGGGAGAGATGCCACAGATTAACAACCCTCCGGGAGAAAAGAATTATCTTCATCTCCATTTTAAAAAGGGAGACCTCTTATTTTTCTTGATCACCACAGGGGTGAAAGGTTATCAGGGGTGGGGGATAGCCAGGAATGGGGGTTGAAGTTACTATGAGATCAGCCATGATCTTATTGACTGGCGGAGCAGGATCAAGTGGCTTCCTCCTGCTTCTAATTCACATGTAGACTGTGTCCCCTAGTTGCACATGTCCCTTTCCTGGAGCAGAATGTCTAACATAAGATGGAGTACCATTTACAGAATAATCCTGAATGCACTAAGAATTACAAGAACAACCGATTTAATATTATCGGTCAGCCTTGTAATGTCTTTAACTTATGCTTGCCTTCGCCTCACTGATCGGCAGGCGTAGACTTCTGCTAGGTTGGAAGTCGGCAATACCATCCAGGACCTCGGAACGCCTCTCTGATCAGGCCGAGTTCCTGAGACTAGGAAAAAATAAAATTTGCAATAAGTGGGCCCGAGGAGAGATTCCACGACACATGGAAAAATTTCACAAGCCTCGCCACAGACCTGTTCTCAACCAGCAGCTAACTAATGGGGTCAGATAGGGAAGGGAGGGGTTAGGATGGAGGGTGTGGGTTAGAAAGCAGGGGGTCATGGAATGTCACCTGGAAGGAAGGGTGCTCAAAAATAGCAGAGAGGGAATGAGGGGAGGACCACCCAAAAGAGGGAACTCAAACCACTCCCATCCTCCCTTGTAAACTCCAGGGGGGAAAAAGGACTCCCCACCTCCCCTCCCCCCCACCACCCCCAACCAGCCAAACAAAGACAATCGGCAAGCAAGGGGAAGGGTCCCAGTAATGTATGTAAATATATGGGCAAAACCCCAGGAAGAACCCTACAAAACACTGAATAAACGAACACTATTGTAAATAATGTAAAATGGTACTGGGACCTCAATCTTGGACATGGTGACAGTGTGGGGCTCATGTTTTGTCGGTTTTACTGTGTTAACATCTATTACTGTTGTTCTTGTATTGTTCTTTGTCTATGAAGCTCTGCTTTTAAATACAAATGCCAATTAAAATATTTATCAAAACATATGCTTGATAACTGCTCCATAGGCAAGAGATTTGTCCTCTTCAGATAAATAGAACATATCCAAACGTTGCAACATTTAGGAATTAAACAAAAACATGGTGGACAATTGTTCCCTAGTGCATTCTCCATTGCAACGCCTCAATCAATCAGGGTTGACTTGTCGACTAATGAGCACCCCTTTACGCATGCAGTATAAATTGTTGCCCCCTTCGAAATTTGGCATTCTTGCATCTATCCTGGTGGATGCAAGACATAAAACTTCAACAGCATGTCTCTTTTTGCAGCAATACTCAAATAATGAATTGTTCTCATTTTTCGCAGTTGTCTTGCACTTACTTTCCACAAACTTTCTGTACTTGTTATCACATCAGTGTGTCAACATTTTCCCTGGGTAATTTTCTATATCCATTTGTATATTGGAAACTGCCTATGTAAACCGTCACACTTTAATTATGTCATCCTATCAGTGGCAGCATTGTAGCACCTTGGGTTTGTGGTTTCCCAAATCACTGTGCTGTTTCACTTAATAAAGTTGTCAGAACATATGACTTTAAAATGGAGATGGAATTCAGTATGTAAGTGATTATATAATGCCTTTATCATAGAAAGATCTCCCAAGGTACCTCACAAGAGTGTTACCAAAAAGAAAAGACTCCAAAGCCACAGCAGAAAATATTAGTACTGTTATAACCCCTACTGGGACAACCCAATTGATCTTCCTGTGGAGCTCGTGGATACGAGCTCCCCCACTGAGGGGAGGAGTCCCAACAGTGGGGCTGGTTAATTCCCAGACATACAAGCCGGCCCAAGAGGGAGTCAGCTTCTCAGGATGGTCTTGGTTGGGACTTGCTTAGTTGCTGTATTTCCTAAATAAATTACTTTTCACTTACCTTTTCTGGGCTCCTCATTGACTACAATAAGAACAGTTGACCAAACACCGGGTTTAAGAGGTATCTTAAAGGAGAAGCAGGGAGACAGAGAGGTTTAGGTGGGGGGGGGGGGGGGGGGGGGGGGGGGGGAGAACTGTCAGACCTCGGGGCAAAGCAGCTGAAAGCATAGCCAACAATAGTGGAGTGATTAAAATTTGAGATGTACTGGAGGACCACAGCGATATTGGAGGATCATAGGACTGGAGGAAGTCATAAAGGTAGCGAGGGCTGAGGCCATTGGGCGGGTGTTGAATGAGAATTTAAAAATTGAGGCATTCCCAGACTGGGAGCCAGGTAGGTCAGCAAGTACAGGGGTGACGGATGATTGGAACTCAATAAGTACTCACTTAAGGTACGAACTGCAGAATGTTGGATAAGAACAAATTGATGCAGGTGGGTGATGGGAAGCCAGCCAAGAGAACACAGAAATCATCAAATCTAGTCCAATAATCCTGGCCCTCAAACCTCAATTTCCCCTGACGACTATACTTGGTATTGACTTTCTGTATAACAAGGTGGGATGAAAGTAATTGGAAAACCTTTTGAAAGAGGGAAGTATAGCATCTGAAGGAGAACTAAATGAATCCACCCCTTGTCATTGAGTTAGTGACAGAGGGTATGATTCAATGGGTGAATCAATGTGTGGGGGAAGAGGACACCTTCAAACCAACAGCCCTCTCTTATTTACAATGAAATAAAAATACTTTTACACAATACCAATATCCAGGGAGGAATCTAAGCAGCAGATTTTGTATGCAGGAACATCACAAATTCAACAATTGAAAACTGCTTTGTAAAAACACCAGTTGAACATTGGTCTGAGCATTAGTCTGATGTGTGGATTAATTAGCACATACCTCTGCAACATTAGATGGATGTGGTCTGGAACGCAAACAATTCGTGTGGAATCTTAGAACATAGAACATAGAACAGTACAGCACAGAACAGGCCCTTCGGCCCTCGATGTTGTGCCGAGCAATGATCACCCTACTCAAACCCACGTATCCACCCTATATCCGTAACCCAACAACCCCCTCCCCAACCTTACTTTTTAGGACACTACGGGCAATTTAGCATGGCCAATCCACCTGACCTGAACATCTTTGGACTGTGGGAGGAAACCGGAGCACCCGGAGGAAACCCACACACACACGGGGAGGACATGCAGACTCCACACAGACAGTGACCCAGCCGGGAATCGAACCTGGGACCCTGGAGCTGTGAAGCATTTATGCTAACCACCATGCTACCGTGCTGCCCCATCTTGTTCCCTATGAAAATAATCGAGAGATGGGTGCCTCTATTTCCAGGTGCCTGCCTCCACACTTGAAATGAAAATCGCTTATTGTCATGAGTAGACTTCAATTAAGTTACTGTGAAAAGCCCCTAGTCGCCACATTCCGGCGCCTGTCCGGTGAGGCTGTTACAGGAATCGAACCGTGCTGCTGGCCTGCTTGGTCTGCTTTCAAAGCCAGCGATTTAGGCCAGTGTGCTAAACAGCCCCTTGCTGACAGTGTGGCATGATCTTCTGGGAGGCGGCCTCTTAATTGCCCGCCTCCATGTCCACTATCCAATTAAGGACACTGATGGGTTCCTGAGGCTGTTAGCGCAATCAAAGGGCCTGCAGCCTTGGAAAGATGGCTACTCAACTGGCAGAGGTGGGTGCTCGCGCTGCAGGATGGGGGCCACAAGAGCATCTCCATCTTGAGGCATCAAGGGAAACGGTTAGGATCCTTAAAAAGTTAAAACTTTACTACGTCTTCAAGTCCTTCCAAAGGATGGCTTCCAGCTACAGCTGTGAGCAGCTGATCAATGCTGCTCTAGTGGAGAGGGGAGTGGATGGTGGCGGGGTCATGGACAGAGCATCTCAGCAGATTTGGTACTCAGTGCATGGCCTGTCCTCCACTGGGTCCACAATGAGTTTACTAATGGACAGTTAACTATTGAAAGGACGACCCAGTGCTGATGGCCACCTCCACGAAGAACACATAAGGCAGAAGGACATCAAAATGTTGACCCAATGTCAGGATATCTGAATTTCCTCCTGTTTTCACCTTATAGCCCCTTAGGATTGGAAGACTTCACCCTTTATCTGTGCCTATAAAATGTTACTGCGATTTAATTTTGCACCCTTTAACTAGGATAATATTATTACTTTTAGCTCAGTTTTAAGTTAACCATTAAATAAACAATTATACCTTGCTGAAATACCTGTTATTCATTGATTTTGCAAAAATCATCATGTTGGCTGAACTATAGAAAAATTCACAAGCAGTTCCATGAGACATTGTGATATTTACACAAACTCTGGAGCTGGATTTTATGCTCCCCAGCTGGCATGATTGATGGTTACAGCAGCTTTTAAAATGCAAAGCATGGCCTGCCTGCTGCCTTTCTGACCATCCCCAACCTGCCTCCCATTTTACGGGAGGTTGAGTTAATATCTGCCCTTGGTCCTTTTGAGGCCCTTATGTGGGCAATTAAGGACCACACAAGAGCCTGATCCTGCCCCACTGCGATTTTGCCTGTGGCAGGGAAAGGCCCATACCAGCCCATATAGCTAAAGGCCTTTAGCTATGTGGTCTGGTATCGGGCAAGGGGGGAAAGAGCTTCCACTGAGGGTCCTCTGTGTCCATCAGAGACACTCCCTCTGGGTCATACCTCGCTTTAACCAAACCCCATTGGCCTTTCAAACCCAGCCCCTCAGCCCCCTTGCTGGGTGCTGCCAGACAGGACCCCCTGATGCACCAAACTTACCTTCTGTCATAATATGCACCCATGCACATCATGAGGTAAAAGTAGGCAGTGACAGACACCCAGGTGAGCCAATCAACATACAGAACAGAACACAACCAATCACTAGACAGAACACAAGGCGGGGGCTTCCAACTATAAAACACACGAGGCATCAGCACTCTGCTCTTTCCACTGGTGACAACTGTAGTGACAGTCAGGGTGTACAAATCATTCAACACCTTCTACACGTGGATCAGAGCTAGCCTGGTCTAGATAGTTAGAGTTAGTTTACTTAGAGTAGTAGAGTCAACCCACAGGCAGCTGTGTGCTTCGTTACTGAAGTTCAATAAATCTTATTGAACCAACGCCTACGTTTGGTGTATGCTTTATCATTTATCGTGTTGCAGTCCGTGTTACCCCAGGGTGAATAATACAACACCTTTGGGAAGGCTTCCATAGCCTCCTCTCTGCAGGGATTGGCTGTAGTCCCAGAAATAGCCACCACTCGAACCTACTGCTGCAGAGGCTACAGAACTGCTGGCCAGTTCAATTGGACAGCAGTTCTTCTCCCGAGACGAAGGCGAGTTATAACCCCAAGAGGACCATGGGAAACAATCATTGATCTCCGTGGAATATGAGCTTCCTCGGTAGGGAGCGGAGACCAACCATCTGTGTCTCATTATGAACAAGACATTAAAGCATGGCCCAATTCAGGGGCTGACAGTACAAATCCTCCCAGCTAGGACTGCACTGTGAGTGAGATGATGCATTAAGCAGACTTATGTAAATATGCAAATAAATTCACCTTCTTTAATGACAAATTCCTTCTGAGTTATTATCGGGTGGAAGTCTCTCCCTTGAGCAAATTCATGCCCCAGCAAGCTTAAAATCTGTGGCAACGGCTTTTTCAATGTGGGCTCCCGACTTTGCCAATGCTTTAGTTGTGGGCTGAGGAATATAGCATCCCGTAAAACAGTGTTCTTCAGAGTCGGGGACGCGACCCGGCTTTTCATAACGTCGGCTGCAAGCGGCCGCGAACATGTTAAAAAAAAATAATTTGGCGGCATTGCGCATGGATAATCGGGCACGCATGCGCAGTGCGGCCGCTATTTTTTAAAAAACGGCTGCAGCTTTTTGTTTTACGTTCTGTAGTGGTTTTTATTCATTTATTTTATTCATTTTATTTTGTTTACAAGTTTGGGGGGGTTTTATTCATTTTTTTCATTTATTTTACTCATTTTTGTTTACAAGTTCGGGGGGGATTTATTTGATAAAAGTTTACAGGAAAAAAATTCAGACCTTTGGACAGATGGAGACTCCATACTTTCCGACACCAGAAGGCTTCACCTTCATCCAACAGGTTGCATTGGAGGAGTGTGTAAAAGGGCCAAAGGGACCCAAAACTATTTCTTACATTTTTGTCAGCAGCAAACAAGGTAAGAGAAAATGGTGGATCGCGAAGGTTGGCCGGCGTGGGTCGCGAATGTCGGCCGGGTTGAGTCCCGAAGGTTGGTCGGTTGGTAAAAATGGGTCCCCGGAAAACAAGTTTTAAGAACACTGCTGTAAAATCCATTCCCAGATGTAATCAAAATCAATAAGATTTTGCTAATGTTGCCATCAAGGTAAATTTATGATAATGTGGACTAAGTTGAACTTACTTTAACCTCCAATTCTTGCTCACTTGCATTAATGCCATCAAATGTCCTGAAGTGGTTTTTTTTAAACTGCAATAAGTAAGAAAATGGTGTTCCGTTGACACCAATGAGATAGAGCTATGGATAGCCACTGTATAATAGAATTTACAGTGCAGGAGGCCATTCGGCCCATCGAGTCTGCACCGGCTCTTGGAAAGAGCACCCTACCCAAGGTCAACACCTCCACCCTATCCCCATAAACCAGTAATCCTACCCAACACTAAGGCAATTTTGGACGCTAAGGGCAATTTATCATGGCCAATCCACCTAACCTGCACATCTTTGGACTGTGGGAGGAAACCGGAGCACCCGGAGGAAACCCACGCACACACGGGGAGGATGTGCAGACTCCGCACAGACAGTGACCCAAGCCAGAATCGAACCTAGGACCCTGGAGCTGTGAAGCGATTGTGCTATCCACAATGCTACCGTGCTGACTAATAAGAAACAGGGGCCCTCCCTATCTTGTGACTCAGCTATTGAATAGAATGTATCATGGGACACAATGCCTTTCATTATTTTTGTGTGGACACACACACACACATAGGGTTGAATCCTCCGCTCCCCCAGTTTTCTGCCTCGACTCGCTGGCGGGATTCTCCGTTATGTCAGCCGGTCAATGGGGTTTCCCATTGTGGGGCAGTCCCACGCCGTCGGGAAACCCCCGGGCGCCGACAAAAAGGAGAATCCCACCGGCGGAGAATCCCACCCAGTGTCTCAAAGACCACAACTTCTGTGTGGCCTGTGCAGTATTCTCGGAGTTGCTCCGCAGCCACACACACAAGCAACTTACAGGAAACTTTGGTCATCATCACATAAATATGAGCATACGAAACAGGAGTAGAAGTAGGCCATTCAGCCCCTCCAGCCTACTCCACCGTTCAATAAGATCATGGCTGATCTGGTTGCATTTCAAGTTCCACATTCCCATCTCTATCCAATAACCTTTGATTCCATTGCCGAACAAAATCTGTCTACCACTGCCTTCAAAATATTCAGTGGCCCGCTTCCACCATCTTCTGAGTACAGAGTTCCAAAGGTGCACAACCGTCAAGAGAAACATTCTCCTCATCTCTGTCCTATAAAGGCGACCTCTAATTTTAAAACAGCGCCCCTTGTTCTGAACCCGCCCACAAGAGGAAACAGCTTTTCTACGCCCACCTTGTCAATGTAATTCAGGATCTTATATACTTCAGTCAAGTCACCTCATGCTTCTAAACTCCAATGAAAAGAAGTCCAGCCTGTCCAACCTATCCTAACAAGGCAACTCGCTCATTCCAGATACCAACGGCACATCCACCTGATTGAGGGTGGCACAATGGTTAGCACTGCTGCCTCTCAGCTCCAGGGTCCCGGGTTCAACTCTGTCTGAGTGGAGATTGCACGTTCTCCCCGTATCTGCGTGGGTTTCCTCCGGATGCTCCGGTTTCCTCTTACAGTCCAAAGATGTGCAGGTTAGGTGGACAGGCCAATCTAAAACACCCCTCATTGTCCAAAAGGTTAGGTGGGGTTACTGGGTTATGTGGATGGGGTGGAGGTGTGGGCTTAAGTAGGGTGCTCTTTCTGAGGGCAAACTTGATGGGCCAAATGGCATCCTTCTGCACTCTAAGGATTCTATGATTCAATTGGTCGAGAAATCCAAAGTAGAATGCCAATGCTATGATTGAGTTAAAGAGCCATGGCAAAATCCACTCCACAAACTCTCAAGTTCCAGACCAGCCACCGGCCTCTCCTGCAGGTCCAAATTTCAACATTCTGCCCAAAGAGTCGCTTGAATTTTTTTTAAACCCAGAAGCAGTCGATGGTAGTACAGTCGAATCATAATGTAACGGCCCAGTGACGCACAGTTTTCCTTTGCTCCAGGAACCAAAGTCTAGGTTTTGTTGTATGACATAAGCAATAATGCTGGTTCAGGTTGAGTTATTGGCTAATATATTTATTACTGAGCCTGACCATTAACACTCAGCATGAACTTTTGCATTTTAATATTAGTCCTGTTACATTTACCCCTGACAAGTACAATTATGTTTTAGAGTCTTTGGAGGAAATCTGTGTGTTACGAAGTGTCATTTTGTTCCCATCAGTCAAGTAAAGTTTCACACAAACCTATATACTGCAAGGCAACAGTGTGCACAAGAACAAAGAAATAAATTAAACAGAAAATAGAAGCTGTTGGAACCTCCACATGAGTTTCACTGCAAACACTCATCATAAATATTTAATTTCTCCCTCGAGACACTGCACGATTTTGGAGACACTCCAACATTAATTCCATTCCATTAGCCAGCATGCAGGATATGCATTCAGTAACTTAAAATGATTGAATCCATAAACGTCTTCATACTTAAGTGAACTGAGCATTAATCAAGGAAGTGCTTCAATTAAAACAAGCTTCCATGTTTGCAAAAAAAGCACGCAACACACCTCAGCTCATTTATAGCTAAGGACCTTATTTGTTGCCATTGCTGTTCCTGATCCGGAGAAGATGTGTTTGCAACTAGATTTCCCAAGAGGCGTTAAATAAATACAAAACCAAAGTAAATCAACAGACAGTAGTGCAGGCTTATGATCCATAAATATTTGGGGATAATAATGCAGAATTTTCCTTGAAAAACACAAGTTTCATTTAATCTTTCCAAATGCAATGTAAACGCTCTCAGGAGTAACTGAAGAACAATTTCACACCATAGCATATGGTGCTCTAGTTGCGTGATGAATGCATGTTTAAGAAGTGATGACAGTTTATTGCCAGCAGTAAATAATTGAATGATAAACTATATTCACAAAGAACACTGAAGGTATTTACATAGCCGCAAGCATTATAAAACTCTAATGTCCTGTGGCAGAGTGCTAAGAAACAGGTTGATACCCAAACCATCCCTTAATTCCTAACTGGACATGCTGCTTAAATTCTTAGTCAGGGAGGAAACATTCAATGAGGAGACTTTGTGAAAGAAAAAGATGCGGCCAATTAGGATAACACAATCATTACAGGTGGAGTGTTGGAATGGAGACTCGGACTGACCATTGCTCCAATCTTTCTTCATGGTGGTGAAGGAATATTAAAGGGCAAGTGCATCCAAAGGAGTCTATGAATTTTGTACAGCAGAGCTTCAGAGAAATGTAGCATTGTACAGAGGCGGTTACAGATTTCAGATCACCATTAGATAATCTCTTGGGTTAGCATTACTGGTGATGATCAAAACCACGAGGGGGCTGCACAAAGCAAATTGTGAGAAACTATTCCTGCTCGTAAAAGGATCAAAAACCAAAGGGCACAGATTTAAGGTGATTTTCAAATGAAACAAAATGTGATGTGAGAAAAAACTTTTCTGCACAGCGAGTGATTTGGGACTAGGATGCACTGCCTGGAAGTGTTGGGGAGGCACGTTCAATTTTTAAAAAAATTTAAGAGTACCCAATAATTTATTTTCCAATTAAGGGACAATTTAGCGTGGCCAATCCACCTAACCTGCACAGCTTCGGATTTTGTGGGTGAAACCCACGCAGACACGGGGAGAATGTGCAAACTCAACACAGGCAGTGAACCAGGGCCGGGATTCGAACCCGGGCACTCAGCGTCATAGTCCCAGTGCTAACCACTGTGCCACGTGCCGCCCTGAGGCATGTTCAATTGAGGCATTCAAGTGGCAGTACGGTGGCGCAGTGGGTTAGCCCTGCTGCCTCACGGCGCCGAGGTCCCAGGTTTGATCCCGGCTCTGAGTCACTGTCCGTGTGGAGTTTACACATTCTCCCCGTGTTTGCCTGGGTTTTGCCCCCACAACCCAAAGATGTGCAGGCTACGTGGATTGGCCACGCTAAATTGTCCCTTAATTGGAAAAAATGAATCAGATATTCTAAATATAAAGAAATAAAATTGAGGCATTCAATAGGACATTAGATGATTACTTGAACAGAAACAATGTGTAGGGGGACGGGAAAGGCAGGAGAATGACACTGAGTCATTCTGCTCGTGTGAAGAGCCAGTGTAGACATGATGGGCCAAATGACCTCCTTCTGCACTGTAACAATTCTGTGATTCAGGTCTTTAGTGGATTGGATGGAATTTGTTTTATTGTCACGTATACCGAGGTACGGTGAAAAGTATTGTTCTGCATACAGTCCAGACAGATCATTCCATACATGAAAAAAGCACATAGGGCAAAAATAAATACACAACGTAAATACATAGACACAGGCATCGGGTGAAGCATATAGGAGTGCAGTACTACTCAGAAGAGAAGATGTGTGAAGAGATCAGTTCCGTCCATAAGAGGGTCATTCGGGAGTCTGATAACAGTGGGGAAGAAGCTATTTTTTAATCTGTTAGTGCGTGTTCTCAGACATTTTGTATCTCCTGCCCGATGAAAGAAGTTGGAAAATATTTATGGCTGTGGGGAAAGATCAGTGAATGGGACTAATTGAATAGCTGTTGCAAAGAACCAGCACAGGCAGGATAGGTTGAATGGGCTCCTTCTATACTGGATTATTCTATATATATTTCAGCTTGTTAAATTCACTTCCTTTTCTTGCAGTGTTTTTTTCTGAAACAGAAAGCCTTGGCCCTTTTCTAATTCAACTGTCTTTGAGGGAATTTGTAGTATAACATCTGTGGGTAATGTGGGACCGAGTGCAGTGCTGTCCACACAGTGAGGTACAAGAGCAAATGAACTGAACTCGTCAGAAACAAAGAGAAGGGAAAGAGTTAATTCAATATTTCAGGAACATCATGACTCTTCAACTCATTAAAAGGCAAGCAGCCATGAGTATTCAATGGAATCGCAAGTCAGAAAGGCAAAACGCTGGATAAGAGAGGTACGCAGGTAGCTGGTCAAGGAAATCAATGTTCAAAATATTAGGTGAGATCTTCCAGCTCTTCACACTGGTGGAACTTCCAGTCCAGCTGACGGCCCAACCCCGCCTGGTTTCCTGGTGACATGGGAAGGGGAATTCAATAGGAAATCCCCATTGACAATGGCGGGACCAGATGATCCCGCTGACGGCCAATGGACAGGTGCCGAGAGGCCAAAGAATCTGGCCCATTGTTTCAAGCTAAGCATCATTGCCACTTTGCAGAGCCTGCCGAAAGCGATACATCCTTTAGTACCTGAATGAACAGCGATGCCATCTTCAAATTCAGACAGCTCTTAAAGCAGAACACAGACTTTTAAAATGGACCAGAATTCCACACCACCAAGTCAATTCAGACTAATCCGAGGTTCAGATCAATTAAAATACTGGGAACTTTGGAGGAAAAGATTTGTACGATACAGCATTGTTTCAGGTTTAAATATAAAGTCCAAAGAACAGCAGGTGGACACGTTGCTTTATTCAGTAGGCCCAATTGTGGATGGCATTGCAAGACAGGGAATTGACGAATCTTCTGCAAAATTCAAAGAGGTACTAAAATCATTTGACATTTATTTTTATGTATGAAGCAATTAATTATTCAAAATAACTATATTCAATAAGATACAACGTTCAGGAGAACCTGTTGATTAATTTATCAATGATCTGTGCAGAATGGCAGAAGATTACGAGTAATGAGATTTAAAATCAGAGAAAGAGTAGTGGTAGGAGTGATGGACAATGCACACTCTGACCTCATTCACGGAAAAGGAAATCTAACCCTGGAAAAGGCAACTCCATGAGCACGACAGATCCATTTTAAGGGGAGAAAATAAACCATGATGCAGAGGTAGACCCACAGGTTGGTTAGTTAAACAACAAAGACATTGGGATAGTCCAGGCTAGGAAATGCAATACCCAAATGAGCCAGCAGAGTGACCATGTGAATCCTACAGAGCAAAGCACCCTCACAGGTGAGAACAATATACTGTAATTTTAGCCCAATGTGGTTGACTCTTAAATCAAGCCACTCCATTGTTTCAAACCACTAAAAAAAGTCTCAAAGAAATTAATCTGGACAGACGACCCGGTATCAACCTAGGCGGCAGATATGACAATGCGCACTCAACCCTGTCCAAAATCCTCCTTACTTACGTCAGGTGGCCCATGGCAAAATTGGAAGGGCTGTCTCACAGACTAGTCAAGCACAGCCTGACATAGTCATACTCAAAGTATCGTAACCTTATGAACAATATCCCAGGCATCACCGCGACCATCCTGGGCATGCACTGTCCCACCGGCAGGACAGACCCAGCTGAGGTGGAGGCACAGTGGTATATAGGTGGTAGGGAGTTGCTCTGGGAGGCCTCAACATTTGACTCTGGACTACATGAAGTCTCATAGCATTGGGTCTAACATGCACGAATAAACATCCTGCCGATTACTATGTACCACCTCCCCCCCACCACCCCCACTCTGCCAGCTGCTGAAAATGTGCTACTCAAGTTGAAAACCACTTAGAGGAAGCACTGAGAGTGGCAAGGGCACAGAGTATATTTTGGTTGGAGACTTCAATGATCATCACCAAGAGCGGCTCGATAGGATCACTACTGACTGAGCTGGTCAGGTTCTTAAGGACATGACTCCTCAACTGCTTCTGCGGCAGGTGGTGAGGGAACCAAAAAAGATGGAGAAACAAACCACATTCTCACCAAGCTTCCTGCTGCAGGTGCATCTTTTTCCTGATCGGACTGACCACTGCCAGTCCTTGTGGAGACAAAGTCCAGTCTTCACTTTGAGGATACCCTCCAACATGTCTAATGGCACTACCACAGTGCTAAATGGGATCAATTTTGAACAGATCTAGCAGCTCAAGATTGGGCACCCATAAGGCCCTGCGGACCATCAGTCGCAGCAGAATTGTGTTCAACCACAACCTCTGACATCATGACCTGGCATATCCCCCCACTCCACCATTACCAGGGGATCAACCCTGGTTCGATGAAGATGAAGATTGCAAGAAGAGATGCCAGCGGCAGCACCACGCAAATCTAAAAATAAGGCGTCAACCTGGTGAAGACACAAAACAGGATTACTTCGCTGCTAAACAGCAAAAGCGGTAAGTGGTAGACAAAACAAAGCAATTCCACAACCAATGGATCTGCCATGTCCAGCTGTGAATGATGCTGGATAATTAAACTGGAGAAGACGGCTCCACAAATATTGCCATCCGCAACATTTACAACCCAAAGCAGTTGAGGGGTTCAAAATTGAAGCCTTTCAAAACATGCTGTGACCTGGAGTTTTAAATCGGAATAAAATGTAACATAATTATTTGCCTGTGTAACAGTGGGAAGCGAGTCCACAGAAACGATGCACATCATTGTGGAGGAAATTAATGAATGGAGCGGCAATTATTTTCGCCACATTATCCATACATTTCATTTATGAGGTATATCGGGAATACTCATCATTCTTGGGGTAAAATATGAATGAAAGGCAGAATCTTCTGCACTTGCTGGCGGTGTGCTTGAAGGCGGGAGAATATTTACTTAGTAAGGTTGATGTCAGACCTGAACCCTGTGAAGGTCACGGGGAATCTGAGAATCCTTTTATACTGTAACCTCCCCCCCACCCACCCTCCCCCCCCCCCCCCCCCCCCCCCCCCCCAAAAGTCTGGATAAATGGCCATTTCCATGAATTGGTCTCAGGAAGACTACATTTTATTCGCCCAGGGATGGAATCCAGGGCCGACCTGTGGCATCCGGAGGTGGGTACCAAACCGGGGAGCAGGGATTTTGCAAGGAACACCTGGGCGACGCCAGCAAACACAAGGCGGCCTGGGGGACAGCACGATGGACTCCAGCGGTGGCAACACGTCTATATCCAAGTTGGAATCAGAGCTGGGCTGGACCTCTTCTGGCATCTCCGCATCCTCAGCGCCCAAATCAGCTATCTCCACAGCTGGCACAACAGGGGGCAACGTTGGCAACTGCGGCGGAGGCGGAAGTACAAGCGGTGGGTCGGCCTGGGTAGCGATCTCCAAGATTGGGTCTGGGGCTTCCAGAGTTTGGCTGCGGAGATGGTCCACATGTCAATTTGACTCGTGTCCCCAGGCCCCCACCCGATAAGAGACTGATCGAGTCTGGACCAACACTGCGCCAGGGATCCACGGGGCCCCTTCGCAAGCATTCTGCAAGTGCATCGGATCACCAAGGGCGAATTTAGTTTAGTTTGGAGCGGCGGCTTCACTAGACCCAGCTTCAGGGAAAGGCTGAGATCTTCAAATAAAAATCTTAAATGATTGCAATAAAAGACACAAATGGCAACCCACTGTACAAATTTCATAATGCAAAATATATAATGATTTAGATTTTTATGGTTTTGTCCAAACTTTTACTTTGGCTATTAAAAAGGACAGTTACAGAGGGAAGGAATGACAGCAGGAAAAAAATGTAAAGCAATTTGTGCAATTTATGGGAAGCTGGTGAACTGGTTCCACAATTTCAAGGCAATATACCAGAACAACAAATAGCACCAATTAGGTGTCACACTTTATAACACATTTAACATTGAAAATGCCTAATACAGCTGCACCTGTAAGGGTAACTGGTTTTATAGGTATTTATATTGAGATTTTAAAATGTGCACTCCACCATCCGAACTTAATATATCACAGATATTGTGCAGGATCTAATTTTATTGAACTATAAGCTGTTGTATACATAAACATGCATGAAACAAAGAAAGAAAGGAATATCCAGTCTCAAGTGGAAAGGTCAACAGTAGGAAAACTTAAATTGAACAAATATCAAATATTCATCACAGTCAAATATCGGAAAAAAGAGAAGCAAACACTTAACTGTAAAGTTACTGCTATGGTGGCCACAAAGGACACAGGGGATCATCACCAGATCTTCCCATGGGGTATGAACTTTCCTGTTGAGCGGGTAGGAGCTCAACCAATGGGAAATGGGCAGTGGGAATTGAAACCATGCTGCTTCAATCCAGGCAGGGATTCTGTAGGTCCCACTGGCTTAGACTTGTGCGCTGTAAGCTGCAGTTGAGGCCTTTTTCGTTATGTAAATAAAAGGATATGGTGTCAGAAGACTGACCTTGGTATTGGCAATGAGGAGTAAAGAAGATTTTTTTTCTTCAGGCTACCGTCGTTGTCGAGAACAAGAGGTAAGAAACAAATGCCTCTCTTTGGTAAACTCTATGGTGTATGCGGAGAAGGCAGGGCCCAACACACAGAATGCATGCATTACTTCTTCTGGGCTAATAATATTGAGGCAGATGAAAAAAAGAAAGTGATCTTACTGCCCAAAAGACAGCGCGATGCAGCTGGTAGTTGCCGGGTGATCCCACTTCTGGGATCTACCTGGGTCGCTGCGCCTCGTGAGATCTAATACGATCTTTTGCAACGCCGTGATGTAAATTCTGCGCATTGTTGCATTCTGGCAAATCAGCACATTAGAGTGAGACAGCTAGTTTCACTCTAATATGCATTCCCAAAATCTAACCAAGGGGTAGGATCTAACTCCCTCGCCTTGGAGACCTCGGGTGAGCGCCGTTCAGTGCTGGTCTCTACAAATGGGGACCAGATGGAAGGGCACTCGTGAGGGTCTCCCAGGGGAATCAGAGACCGCCAGGTGAATGCCCTCTGGATAGCGTGGCACTGGTGTCACCCAGGCACCTTGGCCCTGCCACCTTGGCACTGGCAGACTGGCATCATGGAAGTGTCCCCTTGTTGCCAGACTGGCACTGCCAGGGCCATTGCCAAGATGCAAAGCTGGCATTTGTTGCACAGAGGTGATTGGGCTGGAGGGATGTTCTGCCTGGATGTGGAATAGTGCAGGCCACCCCCCCCCCCCCCCCCCCACACCCCACCGAGGACTCCCTTATGCTGAGATGGGACTTCAGGGGGCGCAGTTTGGGAGTCACATCGTGGGCTCGAGAGTTCAAAATCATTTAATGAGGCAGTAACTTTTTTTTTAAAAATGATCCGAAGCCCTCTGTTATACTACAGATATAGCACTTTAAAATAGCAGGGAGAATGCTGGGGTTCCGGTCACCAAATGCTTGGCCAGATTTGGAAAATTGGCAGAACACTGTGACCATTCGTAAATGAAATGTTGCGAGACAGATTGGTATATAGAATAAACAATCTTGCCCACCTAAAAAGAATTATTGATTCAACTCAAGCTTGATTTTTAGACAATCACTGAAATAGTTCTATATCACTGGAAAATGCAGAAAAAGGGCTCAGGAGTGACAAGGGGCAAGAGACAGCAATGTCCTCTGGTTAGGCGGGAGGGGGGGTCTCATGTAACAGTGACCATTCCTCAACTAAGGGCGCTTGTGTAAGAAAGATGTCAGTTAATCCATAGACTAGTCAAGCACAGCCTGACATAGTCATACTCAAAGTATCGTAACCTTATAAACAATATCTCAGACATCACCATGACCATCTTGGGCATGCACTGTCCCACCGGCAGAATAGACCCAGCTCAACTTGCATCACCTGGCAGTCAAGGAGATGCAATGATGACCCCAAAATACAGAGAACATGCTTCAGAATGTTGCAGATGCCAGATGATGGACTATTTCAAGCACTGCCAAAGGGCACAGCCAAAAGAAAGTTATAAGAATAGGCAAAATGCATGCTGTTCAATGATGAAGCCAAGGCCAGTACTGGCCTGCACCTCGCAGGTGTACCCACTACTAGGAACAGGGCAATACAACTAAACCGCATCATTGCCACCAAGGTCTCCCCAATAATGTTGCATTAGGTGGTAAATGGTCATCCATTGAAAATGGAGATGGACAGGGAAGATGTGGTCTCCATTTTTAGGGAGCAGACATATGATCACCTCCAAGCCGGTATCCAACTCTCACATGACAACAGCTTAAGCATTACTTAGTGTTGCATTCTTTGGGGGTTGTATTTGAATTGATGGTTGCTAAGATGTTCACATGTTTTTAAAAGATTAACTTGAGTTCATAGAATGAACATTGTTTTGCTTTAAAAAATACTTTCCCATTTCTGCAGTACCACACCGGTAGAGTGGGCCGTGTGCTCCCCATACCACAATCTAGTAAAAGTTATGGGTCAGGTGAATTCCATGATACACTTTGGGGTTCTCTAAACCCTGGCCCATAACAGGCAGTAAATATACTGGAGGCAGTTCAGAGGTTTACTCCATACCTGAACGAATGGGCTGGAAGGCTGAGCTTATTTATACTGTAGTTTAGAGGAGTGAGGGGGTGAAGTATTTGATTGAAGCATAAAAGACACTGAACAGCATTGACAAGGTGGACAAGGAAATCATTTTCCTCTTGTGGGCGAGTCCAGAACCTGGTGAACTAGTCAGTCTATCGGTATCCACAGTTCCAAGAACTTGCTTGGATTGATCCATTTGATTTCTCTAACGCTTTTTAAATGTTGTGCATTGGAACCAGCACGGACCACAACCCTGCCATCTTATGATGTAAGCAAAGAAACATTTTGAGATGTTGGAAGGTAAAAAAGTAGAGACATTGCGTCAGACAGGCCCCACTTGCAGTCTGTCCTAAGGACATTCTAAGATTCTGCTATAACAATTTATGCATAAATTCTCTTTAAGACAATCAAAGTTTACTGTGTTATGGCTTTCTATTGTAATTTACAGCTTGCCTATTTGCGCTGTTAGAGTATGCAAACAATTATAATTCTGAAAGGAACTTGAAGAGCTTGTCAAGAGCCAGCAGTAATTTTGACCATACCAATGACGAGCAAGAGTAGGCCATTCAGCCCCTCGGGCCTGCTTCACCATTCAATAAGATCATGGTTGATCTGATTGTGGCCTCAACCCCACATTCTGCTTTGCCCTTATACTCTTGGCTTTCATTCTTCGTCCAGCATTTATCGAACTGTACCTTAAAAATATTCAGTCGCCCTACCTCCACTGCTCTTTGGAGAAGAGAGTTCCAAACACTCACAATCCTCAAGAGAAAAACATGCTTCTCATTTGTGTCTTAAATGGGAGATCCTAGCGCCAGAGATCCGGGTTTGATTCCTGGCTTGGGTCACTGTCAGTGCAGGGACTGCATGATCTCCCCGTGTCTGCGTGGGTTTCCTCCGGGTGCTCCGGTTTCCTCCCACAAGTCCCGAAAGGTGTGCTTGTTAGGTGAATTGGACATTCCGATTCTCCCTCAGTGTACCCGAACTGGCACCAGAGTGTGGCAACACGGGGATTTTCACAGTAACTTCACTGCAGTGTTAATGTAAGCCTACTTGTGACACTAATAAAGATTATATTATTATATTTAGTGTCGTCATACAACATGAGAGACTCCTTATGGGCAACACTTTGTATATTTGGGCTATCTAATAATTCCATTAGCTATTTTCAACTCGATGTGTTCCTGACACTGTGCCATGCTCTTATTCAGGCTCTGCTATTAGTGTAAATGGCATTGACCCCAGTAACTCCCTCCTCTGGTTGGCTGCGAAGCAGGTCAACCTTCCTCACATCGGCTCATTCAATTTCACCTCCAACTCTGCAGCCATCAAATTGTGGGCTTAGATGCTGTGTTTCTGTGTGACCTGCAAACAGAATCTGTTTCTCACCTCCTCATTTGCTTTGCCTCCCTTTCAATGTTACTGTTAAATATGATGCACAAAGTGTCTTTGCGTACCCCCACACCCACTTTGTCAAGCTCCTGCCTGCAAACTAGGAATTCACTGTAATATGAAAATGAAAATGAAATGAAAATCACTTATTGTCACAAGTAGGCTTCAATGAAGTTACTGTGAAAAGCCCCGAGTCGCCACATTCCGGCGCCTGTCCGGGGAGGCTGGTACGGGAATCGAACCGTGCTGCTGGCCTGCTTGAAAAGCCAGTGATTTAGCTGAGTGAGCTAAACCAGCCCCTAAAGGCAGACCCCAGAAAATCTGGCAGGACAAACATTGCCATTTCAATTCCTCACACAAAATAAACACCGACTGCTCCTATTTGGTACCATTTTATGTATTAAGCAATGAAAATCCCCATCAGGTGGTTATAGTGATCGATCACCTGCTGTCTCATTGATTACACTTTAGTAATTGTTTCAATTTAACTAACGATTGATTCTCTTTTTCCAGAAATAGAATTTGGATGGATCTCGACATGGTGGATGATGCTTGAAGCTGTTAAGCACGCACTTTATCTTCATCTGCAGGTTTTTTTTGACTGTTGTCAAACCTATCCCATCTTTCTCCTGGAGTCTTGACAATTTTCATATTTTTCTGTTTGTTTCCGGTGTCACACTGTTGCTTCACTGAGCTGGCCTTTTACATCATTAAACATTTTATACTTTTCTTCTTAGCAATTTGCAGTTCATTAAACATGTCCATCGCCTCGCTGTGATTAAATGATCTGTTTTTTCTGCATTCCTCCACATGTTCAGTAACAAAGGTTCAGTTTAGAGAATTAAAGAAGAATTCGGCCCAAGATTTAACTTGGCTTTTCTTGTTACAGAGTGACTTAGAGGTAGATTTCCACCTTCCCTCCATGTGACGTGACAGATCCCTCCTTAAAATCAGTCAAATTAAAATCAGACAGGTCTATATATGAGCAGGCTATGATCCCGGCATATTACCCCATAGGCTGTAAATATATTTATTTCAAGCAAGTTTCTAGTATTGTTCTAATCTTTGCGACAGACATGCCACTACCTAGATAGCCACAATATCACGAAACGCAACTAAACAAAGCACAACACAACAAAATGTACCCTGTCTTACAGCTCAATGGTGACATCTGAATATTAAAATAAACATTATAGTCATTCGGTAGTCCAGAACTTGAGCAATGCTGAAAAAAATACATTTAATGCTTGGCAGTTAACTGTCAGTCACCACTAACTGGTGCATTCTCCATGGCAATGCCTCTACCAATCAGGGTCCACTCGCCAACTAATCAGCACTTGCTTCTCATTAAACATAAAGTTGTTGTTTCCCCTGACGTTGGTATTCTTGTGATTGGCCTGATGAGTGCAAGATGAAAAACTTTGACAAGATTTTTTTCTGCAACACAGATATGTGCGCCGCCTTTCCACTAAAATCAGTTAACTCTCTCTGCAATCGGTATCACGACTGTCATGTGAAGGAGGATCACCGTTTCTGAGATATTAATCCAGTGTGAAAACAAAGTGCTCACACGGATTTCCCAAAGGGCACAATGACTATGTAATTCAAATCTTCTCCAAGCTCTCTTATCACTTTAGGTGAACCAGAAAAGCATCCAAAAGGAAATAAGAAAATAAAAGTGTCAACCTTGGCTCAATGATCATTAGATCAGAAGACCATGTTCTCACCCCTCAGTCAGAAGTCCTCGGGTTTCATTTCAGCAACAGAAAATAATGTAAGATGACACTCCAGTGTAAAATGCTGCACTTTCAGAAGTACCATCATTCAGAGCAGATGCTAAACTGAGGCCCCAAATGTGTTTATATAATGTCCTATGTTTTCTCATGTATGGAATGATCTGTCTGGACTGTACATGGGACAATACTTTTCACTGTACCTCAGTACATGTGACACTAAATCAAATCCAAATCAAATGTTGACAGGATCTAAGGTGAAGCAGAAACCAACACTCAAGAGCTTTTCTTTATTGAGAGGAATGGTTGACTTTGTTCAGTCCCATAGCTCTCCTCCCACACGCTGGCCGAATTCTCTGGCCATTCGCTGGTGGCGGGATTCTCTGGTCTGGCAATGCAGGATGGTTTCAATGGGAATTCTTACTGACAGAGGTGGAGCAGAGAATCCTGCCGCCTCCCACCATCAGCGACCACGTGGCTGGGAGGCCAGAAAATCCCACCCACCGTGTCCCATCTGCTCCATATTTTTGTGCACTCAAAGTAATTTATTAAACAAGGTCTTTCTAGTCATACTATTAACAGATTCCCCTCCCCTTTCTTTGTTAAACCATTTTTAAGACACACTCAAATAATTTCAAAACAAATCAAAGAGAAAAAATATAAGGGCAGCACGGTAGCATTGTGGATAGCACAATGGCTTCACAGCTCCAGGGTCCCAGGTTCGATTCCGGCTTGGGTCACTGGCTGTGCGGAGTCTGCACATCCTCCCCGTGTGTGCGTGGGTTCCCTCCGGGTGCTCCGGTTTCCTCCCACAGTCCAAAGATGTGCAAGTTAGGTGGATTGGCCATGATAAATTGTCCATAGTGTCCAAAATTGCCCTGAGTGTTGGGTGGGGTTACTGGGTTATTGGGATAGAGGGAGCGGTGTTGACCTTGGGTGGGGTGCTCTTTCCAAGAGCCGGTGCAGACTCGATGGGCCGAATGGCCTCCTTCTGCACTGTAAATTCTATGATGATTAACTATGATTTCCTCACTAAGGACTCTTCCTGCTGAGTCCCTTATTTCCTGTTTCTTTTATTTTGCCGTTATCATTTTTGATCCATGGATGTTAGGCCTGGGTCACTGTCCGTGTCGAGTTTGCACATTCTCCCTGTGTCGACGTGGGTTTCATCCCCCACAACTCAACTCAATATGTGCAGTAAGGTGGATTGGCCATGCTAATTTGCCCCTTAATTGGAAAAAAAAAGTATTGAGTACTCTAAGTAAGGGATCGGGGTGAGTTAAAGAGGGGGATGGGTTATGAATTAGATAATAGACAACCATTTGTATTGGCTGCATATTTAATTATAGCTATTGTTATAAATAAAAATCAATTGAGTTTAAATTTACAAGCCTGGTGACTGTAGTTATTGGGCAGCCAAGGGACAAAGGCAGAGTGTTTTTCTAAGAATTATTTGTTTATTTCAATTGTGTTGCGACTCCAGGTCAAGTTGGGCTGGAATTGACAGCGCACTAGCCCAGGGGGTCGTAACATCACAACCTATTATAATACAAGACATCCTCTTCCAGGGCCTCCAGCAATTTTTTCAGGCAAGCATTCCTTTTCATAAAACAACTGGTGACCTGCATCTACCTATTTTATCTTAAGAGATCTATTTTCTCTAATGTTTCTTTCAGGCTAGCACGGTCCTTGACCTTTTCTCAGTCACACCCTTTGTTGAATGTATATTATCCCATTGAGAATGTTCAGCCACACAACATTCAATGGGCAAACCTTTCTCAGAATGCCCCTCGTGTAGAATGTTTGTTTAGTAAAATCTCATATCGGGGCAGCACGAGGCCCAGTAGATAGTAGCTGCCTATGGCACTGAGGACCCCGGCCCTGGGTCACTGTCCATGTGGAGTTTGCACATTCTGCCCATGTCTGCATGGGTTTCACACCCACAACCCAAAGATGTGCAGGTTAGGTGGATTGGCCACGCTAAATTGCCCCTTAATTGGAAAACAAAAAAAAAAAAATTTTATAAGTAAAATCTACCACTTCTACAACTTAGTGTTTCTGCAACTAAGGTACTGTTAATTATGCTTTTTATTCTCTTCGCTTCTAAAGCCACTGGACATTTGTTATTTTTTCCCACCAAGAATATGATAAACCCTGCTGTACTAGAATACCTGTGTAGAAGATTGACATGTGGAGCATAAAAATGACTGACTTCATATCCCTGGATCACCCAAGGCTGTAAATTTAAGTGCACATTTCTCTAATGTTTGTTTGCTCTCAGAACCTCTGACATCTTCATCATCAAATGTTTCTTCAATACCAGACCACCATACATGCCATCAGGAAGTACCTGTGTGAGGAGGTTGGCTGTCCCTTGCCTTGTATTTCACTAACACTGAAACAACCTCAAGCATAATTCACCCATCACCAGCTCATTCTACAAATTGGTCCGAGTCTTTTGTACCGCAACAATTATCCTTACGAGGATATTTCAAAATATTTTCAGACAAAACTGTTCAAACGTTATTCTTCAACAGCAGCCTTGAGCAATAACACAGCCAGTCTCTTCTGTCACTTCTCCAGCTGGTTGAACTGGCTCTCACTTCTCTTCCACTCACTTTGCCTCGGTGAAAAGTGTTGCTATGGGAACCTACAAGGGCCAAACTCATTTTGTCGCATATCTGAAACATCCTGTATTCCAATTATTATCAAACCTTTCTCTTTGCATCTCTATGCATTATATAAATGGTTGTGTCAATGCCGCATCCCAGTATACATTTAACCTCAAAATTTCATTCACTAAACTTCACAATCTATCCATAGGAGTGATCAGGAATTTTTTGATCTAGACTATGTCTTGAGACAATGGTCCATACCTTCTGGTCTCTAAATAGTACTCCTGAGATAGTCCCAATGCAATAAATCCATCGGAATTGCCTGGGGAGTTTGAATTTCCGATGGGAAACCCCCTTGGTCCCCGGGACCACCTGATTTTGCCACCAACTCTCAGTTAAAAAGTCAGAGACTTCAAAGAATTCCATCTTACTTATCTGGATACTTACCAGGAAATGGTGGACAGAAAAATTCCAGCCTCACTCCTGGGTTACTAGAGAACTGACCCCCTCCACCTCCCCAAACCCCCATCACTCACATAGACCCCCACAACCCCTCTCTCAACCCCTCCCAACTCCTACTCATCTCCCTCAACTTCGACTCCACCCCATCACCCTCCAAACCAACCTCACCTTCGTACTCACTTCCAGCTGCCATCCAACACCCTTACCCACTTATTTTGCATCCTCCCCCACTTTACCTTCTCTCCGTAGCTTTTCAAAGCAGCTTTGGGACATTTCAACTATTTATCAGAATACAGCGGCTAGTGCAGTAATAAAAGGACATGATTTCTGAGCAGATTCTCTGCGCTGATACCTCTGAGGTTTCCTGTACTGAGTCAGTTTGGAAGATTTCGGCCAATGTGCTTCAAATGAAAATGAGGGTGGCAAGGTGGTCCTTCTACTGTGACTAATATTGCAATAGTGTAAAGTAATCAGTACCTTCTATAAAATTGTGCATCTCGTACTCATCTGCAGGCTATTAAAAAGTTGTTGCCACATTTGGATGTGTCTGAGAAGTGACGCACTTGCACCTGATTGGCTCTTCTTCGACTATATAATACTTTTTGAGAGTGTCATTTATATTTCAGACGTGTAACTTCAATATATAAGCAAAAGACAATGCAAGACTGTTTTTTTTGTTCTGGGTTTTAAAAATTTAAAGCACATTAAATTATTAAATTTACTTGGATTAAGTTCTGGACCTATGTTGATCACTTCATCAAGGAAGCACCTTGAAATTTGGTTTAAAGAGATGAGCCAGGTCACCAACCAGTGGTTGTAACTATACTGCCAAGATTAGTGAAATACTGTCAATGTTGGTATTTTCAGTAAATAGGCAAGAACTCTGTATTACCTTTATACATCTATACATTTGAAAGGGATTGAAATCTAATCTGCAATAGTAAAGCAACATATAGGGCAGCCTAGTGTCACAGGGGCTCGCACTGTTGTCTCTCAGTCCATGCTCCAGGTTCGATTCCGACCTCGGGTGACTATCTGTGTGGAGTTTGCACATTCTTCCCGTGTCTGCGTAGGTTTCCTCTGTGCGCTCCGGCTTCCTCCCACAGTCCAAAGATGTGCAGGTTAGGTGCACTGACCATGCTAAATTGCCACTTAGTGTCAAATGTTAATTGGGTTGCACGGTTACGGGGATAGGGCGGGGTAGGGTGCTCTTTCGGAAAATGGGTGCAGACTCGATGGCCTCCTTCTGCACTGTAGGTATTCTATGATTCTACATACCAGAATAGATGCAAACTGTTGTGGCTAGCAGTGCTGTTATGAAGGCAGGAGATCTATTCCTTGTAGTCGCCAGCGATCTGTAAGGTTGACTGGCTAGGCCACTCTAAAGCTAGAAAGATTGAGGTGAACAGATGCATGTGCCAAGCACCAGATTTGGGGAGAGTGTGACTCTAAAACAGGTGCAAAGTGATGACTAACATGCCACAATATTCAGGCCCATAATACAGCATCTGAAAACGCTTTACAAAGCTCACTAGTTATCACTATACTGGGGAAAGGAGTGAATGAGAGGCAAAGTTATTGCCTCTTCATGTTGAATTTTCATCTCTTTTTGCAGCTAATATGTCTCATTCACAGATAGACGGAGGGGGGGGGGGGGAGGTTATCGGGCGGGGGATCAGCAGCCATGGCTGGAATGTGGCTCTCCGTGGGCTCCCCACTTCCCGATGCAGGGTCCCCCGATCAGTCACTGAGTGCGTTTGAGGCTTTTCAGGGGGCCTTAACGATCAATCAGACTGACAGTAAAAAATAAATCCTGGGATTTGAGAATTCTATTGAGTGTTAAGTAAGGCTTTATTTTACACAAAAATCACAGCTCTTGTGACAAGAGTTGCGGAAGAGTTGACATAGTAATAATGCTTTCAAAACAGCACTGGGGAAGGTTTGGCCTATATCGTCTGTCCTAGATTGTGGGCACTGCATCTCACACGGTGATCATTTCGGGAAAGGGGATAAAAATGACAAATACAGTGATGTGATAGCAGGAAAAACAATCCATACCTCAAATCACATTAGCAAAATGTTTTGCCAAATAGAAACAAATAGTTCCAGATATTTTTCTATTATTAGATGCTATTCTTTTTCTAAATATTTGGTTCACTTACTGATACCTACCAGATAGTAATTTGTATAGCTGCTTCACAATGGTCAACTTATGTTTGTTAACTAAATTGCTGAGCAAATTAATAACAGCTTGCATTTATATAGTGCATTTAATGTAGAAAAATGACCCAAAGTGTTTTACAGATATATAATCAGACAAAGGAGACATTAGAAGTGGTGACCAAATGTTTAATGAAAGAGTTGTGTGTTAAGGAAGATCATAAAAGAGCAGCGAGAGGTGGCAAGGCTTTGGCATGGATTCCATGTTGTGAGGTCCAGTCAGCTACCGACGCACTATTTTTCATGTTGCGGTGATTGTTAAGTTGTGTTGTTTGGCAGAGTATTTTTGTACTAGGAACAGTCACATCTTTGTCCTCAATTTCATACGGCCCAAATTATTAAACGTTTATGATATCAAATGTTTTTTAATCCAAAGGGAAGCACAACAGATACTAGAAGCATGATTTAAAAACAGAAAATGCAGGAGATGCTCGACAGATCTGTCAGCATCTGTGGAGGGAGAAGCAGAGTTAACGTTTCAAATCATCAGATGAAAGCTCCCAGATCGGGGTCAGCTTTGTTTCTCTTTCTAACGGTGCTTACTGAATTCCCAGATTTTCCTGTTTTTGTTTGTTTGGTCCAATCAAGTTTGGACCCTTTTGCAAAATTGAAGAAACCAATTAATAGAAAATCAGCACATTTTATCAAGATTTAAAAATTAATATTTATGCACACTTCATGTCAACCTTTGCTGTATTAATTCCTGTGTCCAAATTCAGATCGAAAAGTGCTCTACTGTATTAACTCATCAGGCTGCAATTGATGTTGTTGTCAGTGGAGACACCACAGCAGCACTGGCTGAAGGGTATAGTTGCAGCAGGGCATGTTTGCTTTGACAATTTTCATTATAAACATGAACATAATGCACAGCTTTAAAATGGTCTGCTTGCCCTGGTTTAATGATCTCCTGGCTTCACCTGAAGACTACACTTGGATTTGGCTTCCAGCATTAATGCCACAGGAGATCCGCTATAGTCCACAACAGAGTCATTTTGTATCTTTCTTAATGTTTTCAAGAAAGAAATAGATATAATTTTGATAAAAAAATGGGTGAAAGAGATAAGGGCAGCAGGTGGGGAGGTGGATTTGAGAGATCAGCCATGATCTGATTGAATGGCACAGCAAGCTCAGAGGGCTGAATTGCCTACATCGGCTCCTAATTCCTATGTTCCTATGTAATATCAAGGCTGGGACCATCTGAGGCATCATCAAGCAATGTTTCATATCAACATTCAATTACTTGGATAAAAGCTGGAGCTATTCTCCTTAGAGAAGAGAAAATTAAGAGGAGATTTGATAGAGGCATCCAGAATTGTGAGGGGTCCGGACAGAGTAGCTTGGGAGAAACTGGTCCCGTTGGTGGAAAGGCCAAAAGCAGATGAAGCTGATTGGCAAAAGAAGCAAAGACGGCACGAGGGAGGGAAAATCTTTTTGTGCAGCGAGTTGGCAGGATTTTAAACAGACTGCCTGACATTGTGTCAAAAAAGAGGCAGCACGGTGGCACAGTGGTTAGCATTGCTGCCTACGGCGCTGAGGACCCGGGTTCGAATCCCGGCCCTGGGTCACTGGCTGTGTGGTGTTTGCACATTCTCCCCGTGTTTGCGTGGGTGTCACCCCCACAACCCAAAGATGTGCAGGATAGGTGGCTTGGCCACGCTAAATTGCCCCTTAATTGGAAAAAATAATTGGGTACTCTAAATTTTTTTTTAAAAGAACCTCAAAAAATAATTAGTTCATTATCAGAAGAGAAAGCAATTACAGGGCCAGGGAGAAAAGGGTCTGGGAGTGGGACTAGGTGAGTTGTTCTCACAGAGAGCTGACACAGGCACGATGGGCTGAATGGCTTCCTCCTGTGTTGCAACCATTCTATCATTCGGTAATTGGCCTAACAGTACCCACAGGAACACTGATATTGCTGGTGCTGGTTTCCAAATGGACAGTGTTCTCTGGGGTGATCAGACATGGGAATAGATGGCTGAATATTGGTTTTCCCAATCCCAGTTTTCACTTTCCACCCAAAACAGATGCAACACAGACCAACGTCTACAGCTTCCAACTAATTATTCATTTATCATGCCGACTTTGGCTTTTATTGCTTGTCTTTTCAAATTAAAAGATCAAATAGTCCTACCAGCAAAACTGACCGAATTTGCTGCAGTGAAATCTATGTGATTGAGATCAATTTTACAACATCAAATAGAGTATAGCATCAGAGTTAATTTTAGTCCATGGTTATTAAGATCAAATTCATCTTCCGGGACTACAATCTAAATCAGCAAATTAACGTGTCAAACTTAGTTTCCACAATTGTAAATCCTCTGTAACAACAAATACTGTTGTGGTATAAAGAGTATGAGGAGTCTATCTATACCTGTACAATAATTTAGGGTTTGTAATATTGAGACAAAGAATTATTACATAAAACAAATTTTAAAACTCCAGGTGTGGTATAACCAAGCTTCTATATTATTAAAGCAAGAATTCACTCCCCTGTACTTAAATCCTCTTACGATGAAGACGAACATTCCATTCACCTCCCTAATAGCTCGTTGCACCTGCATGCTAGCCTTCAGTGACTTATGGATAAGGTCCTTTGTACATCTACACTTTCTAATTTATTACCATTTAGGAAATATTCTGCACGTCTGTTCCTTCTACCAAAGTGGACCACCTCACATTTTGCCACATTATACACCATCTGCAAAGAGAGTGACCCACCTATTCCTACTCTCGCTGCCTGTTGGCCAATCCCTAATCCATGTCAGTATATAACCCTTGTTCTTTTGTTGTGCTAATTAACCTCCTGTGTGGGATGTTATCAAAAGCCTTCTGGAAATCCAAATACTGTGGGCGAAATTCTCCGCCCCCCACGACGGGTGGGAGAATAGCGGGAGGGCCTTCCCGACTTTTTTGACGCCCTCCCGCTATTCTCCCACCCCCCCGCCGAAATCCCGACACGAATCGCTGCCGCCGTTTTTTTACGGCCGGCAGCGATTCACAGCTGTTAGAAGGGCCGAAGTCCCAGCCCTTTACGACCTTTTTACGAACGGCAAACACACCTGGTCCTGCCGTTCGTAAAAACGTCGTGACTACCTGGAAAAAAATAACCATGGCACCGATTGGCACGGCAGTACCACGGCCGTGCCAAGGGTGCCATGGGCCCGCGATCGGTGCCCACCGATCGCGGGCAGCGGGCCCGATGCCCGCGCACTATTTGTCCTTCCGCCGCCCCGCAGTATCAATACGCGGGGCGGCTGAGGGGCAACCCGGACCGCGCATGCGCGGGTTTCGCGCAAAAACGCGGTGACGTCACCCGCGCATGCGCGGGTGGCGTCTTCCCACCTGCGCATGCGCGGCTGACGTCATATGACGCGTCAGCCGGCGCTAAGTCCGACAAGCGGGTTTAACGATTTTCGTTAAGCCCGACTTGTCGGAGCCTCCGACGTCGGGCTGCTAGCCCCGACGGGGGACCAGAATCGGTCCCCCGTCGGGAAGGGGCGCGATGCCGTAAAACCCGCCCGGGTTTTACGGCGGTTTGACGATTTTTCCCGTTTTGGGAGAATTTCGCCCTGTATACCACATCTATCGACTCTCCTTTGTTATTTTTCTTAGTAACATCCTCAAAATCTGCAACAAATCATCAAACATGATTTCCCATTCATAAATCCATGCTGACTATACCCAATCAGATCAGGATTGTCCAAGTGTTAATTTATCACATCTTTATGATGGATTCTAGCATTTCCCCTATTATAGATGTCAGGCTAACAGGTCTGTAGTTCCCTGTTTTTTTTCTCTCTTCCTTCCTAAATATTAGGGTGGCATTTGCACGCTCTAGAATCAATAGGATTTTGGAAGGTGATCACCAATGCATCCACTGTCCCTATAGCAACCTCTTTCAACAACCTGGGATGCACAAGACCAGGTCATGGAGACTTATCAACTATAGACCCTATTGAATCAATATGATAGTGATTATAAAATAAGACAGTTTGGATAAAATGCCAGTTCAGTCTTACCAGAACAAGACAACCCTGTTATATCCCTTTCTCCAGAAAGCTCGAGCAGTCCTTCCCCAAGCAGGATACAAATTATCTTGAAGCATCATATCTGTGACCTTCATTGAAACAAAATGGAAGCAAGTGTTACATTATTGCTCAGAGGATTTTTTGTTCTATTTTTTCTTTTTCTTTCCAGTGTATCTGTCTCCCCTTGGTCAGGGAACTTCATCAACAGCGCTAATAAACTTTGGCACTTCAATATGTGGCCTTCGTGAAGTAAGTAGACAGCTCATTCTGTGGAAAATGTGGAGCTGGATTCTCCGCTTCTCAAGCCGCGTGTTTCTCAGCAGCAGGCTGTTCGCTGGTGGCAGAATTGTCAATGGGATTTCCCATCGAAGCCACCGCACGCCAATGGGAAATCCATGGGTGGGAGTGTGCTGCCGGCGGGAACAGGGAATCCCAAAGGCCGGAGAATTCTGGCTGTGGTGTGCAAAAGCTCTAGACATCATAATAAAAATTTATTCTAAAATGCTCTCTAAGGTAGATAATTATAAATGAAAATGAAATGAAATCAAATGAAAATCGCTTGTTGTCACAAGTAGGCTTCAAATGAAGTTACTGTGAAAAGCCCCGAGTCGCCACATTCCAGCGCCTGTTCGGGGAGGCTGTTACGGGAATTGAACCCGCGCTGCCAGCCTTGTTCCACATCACAAACCAGCTGTTTAGCTCACTGTGCTAAACCAGTCCCTAAAAAAAAACATACTTTTGTGATGTTAGAGCATTCCTAATGGTTTGTACTTTCTTTGCAGGCTGAAAGATTCACATTCTTATGAGTAGGCCAATATTTAAGTGCCAATAAAAATTGAAGTAATTGTTTGGGTACTTTTGAGCAGAGTGCAAGTTACAGATTTTTAAAAAATATTTCAAATGGCTAGGCCAGCATTTATTGCCCATCATTAATTGCCCACCTTGGTGGTGAGTGAGCCACCTTCTTGAACTACTGTACACACACAGCGCTGCTTAGGTTTTGACCCAAGGACAATGAAAGAACGCCAATATAATTTCAAGTCAGGGTGTGGCTTGGATGGGAACTTGCAGGTTGGGGGTGGTTTTCCCATGGATCTGCTGCTCTTGTCCTTCAAAGTGGTAGAGATCGTAGGTTTGTAAGGTACTGTCGAAGGAGTCAGTGAGTTGTTGCAGTGCATCTTGCAGATGCCACACATTGCTGTTGCTGTGCGTTGGTAGTGGAGGGAATGAACGCTAAAGGTAGGGGATAGCGTGCTGATTGGCTGCTTTGGATGGTGTCAAGCTTCCTTGAGTAGAGTTGTTGGAGCTGCACTAATCCAGGCAAGGGGAGAGCATTTCATCACACTGCTGACTTGGACCTACTAGATGGTGGATAGACTTTGGGGAGTCAGGAGGGGAGTTACTCACCACAGAATTTACTGCCTCTGACCTGTTTTCATAGTCTCTATATTTTATCTGGTTGGTCTATTTCAGTTTCTGATCAATGATGACGGTTAAGGTAACTCCTAGTTATGGCTTACCTCACCAGCTTCTACCTAGACTATAGGAGGGGCTGATACTGAAATTCCCGGCTCCCTCCACTCTGGAAGAGCCACAGGAGTGGTGGCAGAACTAGGTGGACCCATCTATTTTAGAATAGGGGGTTACCGTCCCTTGGATCTTCATGTGGTTGCCGGGACCTCTCGTGTGGCTTTGACTTTTCCTTCGAGTGGGTGCAGACCTGTGGCATCCACTTGGAATCGCAAGTCCGTAACTTCTGTAGCCTAGAAGTTACATTTCTCATTTTTAAGGCAGACTCCCGCCTCTGAATCACTTTAGTACCTCTCCCAAACTTAACATGTGCTCCTCATCTGTGCTTTCAATGTCTAAATCATCATCTAGGTAGACCATCACTTTGGGGATACCCTGAAGAGGTTTTTCCGTAGTGCGCTGGAAAATAGCACAGGCTTAGGGAAAACTGAAAGGAAGGCCCGTGTACTGAAATAGGCCCTTTTGTGTATTAATCATGGTGAACCTTTGGGGCTCTTCCAACTGCAGGTACGCATGGCTGAGGTCCAGCTTGCAGTAGGCGAGACCTCCCGCCAGCTTGGCGTAGAGATCCTTCATTCGGGGCATTGGGTACTTATCCACCTGGACAACCTGGTCGATCGTTAGCTTATAGTCCCCACAGATTCTTATTGATCGGCCTGGCTACAGAAGGGGACTATGTCTGCCCACTTGAAAAATTGCACTGGTTTAATTATTCCAAGCTCCTCTAATCGCTTTAGCTCAGCTTCAACCTTTTGACACAGGGCGTAAGGAACTGGTCTATCCCTAAAAAGGTTAGGCGTCGAGCCTGGATTGACACAAAAGTGTTGTCCTTCACGTCTTTGATCCGTTCCAACTCATTGTGGAACACATCCTCGTAACTTGGCAGGACATCGTGAAAAACGCTGTTTGAAATTTTAAAGTTTTTCATCCCGTTTAGTTTAATTCGCTGTAACCAGTCCCTTCCAATCAAGCTTGGTCTGTACCCCTCTACGACAATCAAAGGCAGCTGGGTGGGATTATGGGGACCGGGTGGAGGCATGGGCCAAAGTAGGGTGTTCTTTCCAAGGTCCGGTGCAGACTCGATGGGCCGAATGGCCTCCTTCTGCACTGTAAATTCTATGATAATGAAGCAGTCCATGTCCAAATGCGGAAAGTCCTGGACAATATCCAGGCTTTGGTTGACAAGTGGCAAGTATCATTGGCGCCACATAAGTGTCAGCCAATGACCATCTCCAACAAGAGAGGATCTAATCATCACCCCTTGACATTCAATGGCATTACCATTGCTGAAACTCTCACAATAAATAATCTGGGGGTTACCATTAACCAGAAACTGAACTGGATTAGCCATATAAATATTCTGGGCGGAATTCTCCACTCCCGGGAAAAATCACGACGGCCTCAGGGGCCGCTCCTCGCCCCCTATTCTCCCCTCCCGGCGGGGCTAGGAGCGGCGCTCCGTAACTCTCGGCCGCCGAGCGGCGCGCCGAGAGTGACGCGACAGCTGCGCCTATGTGACGTCAGCCGTGCATGCGCAGGTTGGCCGGCTCTAACCCGCGCATGCGCGACTGACGTCACGACGGCTGACAGCTCGAACCCGCGCATGCGCGGTGGCCGTCTTTCCCCTCAGCCTCCCCGCAAGACATGGCGGCTTGATCTTGCGGGGCGGCGGAGGGGAAATAGTGCGTCCGATTGAGACGCCGGCCCAATGATCGGTGGGCACCGATCGCGGGCCTGTCCCCTCCCAAGCACAGTCGTGGTGCTCATTCCCCACCAGGCCCCCTACAAGCCCCAAAACGGCATCTCACGGCGACTTCACAATGGCAGCGACCAGGTGTGGTTGCCACCGTCGTGAAACGGTCGCGAACGTCAGGCCGCTCGGCCCATCCGGGTCGGAGAATCGCCGGTCGCCGTGAAAAACGGCGAGCGGCGATTCTTCCGAGCGGGGGCGTGGGAGAATCGCGGGGGGGAGGGGGGGGGGCGCCAGGGGGTCGTGAAATTAGTTGGGGGGGCCCTCCCGCGATTCTCCCACCCGGCGTGGGGAGCGGAGAATCGCACCCAATGTGACTACCAGAGCAGGTTAAAGGCTAGGAATCCTGCGGAGAGTAACTCACCTACTGACACCCCAACGTCTGTCCACCATCTACAAGGCACAGGTCAGGAATGTGATGGAATGCTCCCCATTATCTGGATGAGTGCAGCTCCAACAACACTCAACAAGCTTGATACCAGGGTGGCACAATGATAACACTGCTGCCTCACGGCGGTGAGCGCCCGGGTTCTACCGCGATCCTGGATCACTATCCGTGTGGAGTTTGCACATTCTCGTTGTGTTTGTGTGGGTCCCACCCCCACAACCCAAAGATGTGCAGACTAGGTGGATTAGCTATGCTAAATTGCCCCTTAATTGTAAAAAAAAAGAATTGGATACTCTCTAAAAAAAGAGATCCAGGACAAAGCAGCTGCTTGATTGCTACCCCATCCACATACATGCATACATTCACTCATTCCACCACTGATTCATTTGCTTCAAAACAATAATGGAAAATCAATAAGTATTATGCAAAATTGTGAGCACTAACAATGCTGTAAGATACAATTAGAAAATCCGTCAAACTACATGCAAGGTCAGAAATGACAAAGCTATGCCAGTTCGATCAGATCAATTCATCTAAAATTATTGATAACTTTGCAGGGTTATGTATTACCGTATGGCGGCAAAACATCTCAAAGCACTCGATGCACGATGAATTGCACAATGGATTATAACTCATTCACTGTCAAAAGAGACAGAATCATATTTATTTACATTGTACAGATGTCAAATAGCACATTTATCATTTCCCAAATAAATTTACACTCCTTGCATTTCAGGTCAAACAGTGACAGTTTCAACCATTACATTTGCTAGTAAACTCCTCTGTTTAAATAATAACATTTTTCATTCACATGCGAGCATTTCATTATTTCCCAATGTCACAATCAAAAAAGAAAATGGTAATCAACATTATTTCTTCTTTGCGTGGAGTGTGCACATTCTCCCCGTGTCTGCGTGGGTCACAGCCCCACAACCCAAAGACTTGCAGGTTAGGTGGCTTGGTCATGCTAAAGTGCCCCTTAATTGGAAGAAAATTAAAAAATATATATTTCTTCTTAAAAGTCATAGCATGCTGTAGCAGAGAAACAAGCTATGTGGCCCTTTACAGGTGTACTGCTTTGCTTCTCTGAAGTTTGAACCAATAGGGTAGATCTTGACCTTTGATAGTTTAAAACAGGCGAGAGCTAGATGACAATGCTGGCTTTGTTTACATAGCACCTGCAGGTAGAAAGATGCCCCAATTGTACCTCACAGAGGTGTAAGATGCCACAAATGTAAGCAAAAACAAATGAAGAAATCTTAAGAGTAGGAAAAAAACCAGTTTGGTCAAAGAGGTGGATTGAAAACATTGTCAAAGGAAGGGATAGATTATGGGGCCTGAGGCCATATATGTGGCTGTTAACAGTGGGGCCCAGGCAGAGGGAGGGATGCATGGACGAAGTCTAAGAAACGGAGGCGTGGATTTTCTGATCCCATTATTTTGTTGGGTGGGATCAGCAATGAGAACGACATAGGAGTGCGACGTGACTGGCCCTGTCCCTCAGCAGTGACGTATTAGAAATTACAACATTCAACATCGAGAGTATCATTATAATACATTTACATATCATTGTCAGGGCTCTACGCCTGAATCGTTCTCCCAATGGTAAGAAAATCCATTCATGATGGTGTGAGGGCAGGCCGGCATGTATCACGGCATGCACCTGGTGGACAGACCTCCAAGAGGAGCTCAGGTGAGTGCATCGCTCAAGGGGGAAGAGGGTCCTGCCCAGGCACTGCCCCTTGGCAGTGCCGGAGTGGGATTATGTGCACTGGAGCGGCCTTTAAAATTGAAAGGTAAACTGGTGGCAGAGCGGGCATGCAGGTAGGGCAGGCTCACCCACCTCTTGCCATATTTTTTTAATATGTTCATGGCGATACAGCAGAGAAGGCTGCTGTTGGTGGCTTTAACACATTTTGATTCCGCCTGTTGTAGGACTCTGCCAGATGGAGGGAAAATTCCTCCATGGGATGGAGGAGTACGTTAATGTGGCTGAAAATGCACAAGAGGATAGAGTTAGAGGAGCAGGGCAGAGGGTTGTTGGAAGCATTGAAGTGGTGAAGGAGATTACAGAGACAGTAAAGGACAAGGATAAGAATTTCAAATTGAAGGTGCTGGAGGATCGAGAGCCAGTGTAGGTCAATACGAATCAATTTTTACATCTTTCTTTCATTTATTTCATTTAAAGGTGTGGTTTTGTTGCAGTTTTAAAAATACAAAAGTATAACTAAGAAATTGTAAAATGTTTCTGCACAAATGTAAAACAGTGTGGTACAACAATTGTAAAAAAAAGGGTGCATCAGGTGGAAATATTAGGTCCTGCTCGCCATGATGCCCGCCATTAACTTGAAGTAGTTAATAATGACTAATTAGGAGGCTAATGAGGCGGACAGGGAGGACTTTACTGGATCTTCTCAGTGTAGGAGCCGCCTGTTGCTGAATACCAAGCCTAGCCCCTCCATGGAGGGAGCTTCGCAGCTGCAGTACAGAGGCCACAATAAGAAGGCCTTGGGGACGAAAGGCTGCAGCATGGCCCAAATGTTTCCTCTGGAATGCTTTTCCCTCTGCACCCAGGGGCCGACCAGCTTTGGCCCTCGTCAGCACTTCCAAGGACACCTCATCTTGAGGCACCTCGTACTCTCCTTGTTGCCCGACTAGCTTCTCGTGTTGGGGCTGCCTGCCATCCAAAGCTGCAGGCCCTCTGATTGGGTTTGCAGAACATGGAAGGCAAATTGACAGGGTTCTGGAAGGTGGCTGTCTTATCCCGCATGAGACCAATGGGGTGGGAATGATCACCTTCCTTGTGGTTCTCGCTGAGTACAAGCTCTCCCGCTGAGGGAAAGTGAAACTCCATTCAATCCAAATATACACATTCAGAGAACTCTATTCACCGACCATGGAGAGACCCGGTAGGGATCTACCGGGAGTTGTGTATAACGCAACAGTAAATAAACCAAAGGTCTTTATTGTTACTTGGTGTGGACTCTCCGCGTCCTTATTAGAATGGCCTCTTAATTAGTCAGCTCCTGGAAGAACCCACAGGTCAGCAGGACTTATAGACCATTAGTGACGATACATCCTGCATTTGGAAAAATAGTTTCAAAGGCTGCAAGATTCAGGCCATCATTTTCAATATATATCTGTTGGATTTTCTGTGGGATTATCAGGCCACAGGGCGGTTGGGAGAGGGTGAATTGGCACGAGGGGATAGAAAGAAATGATGAGCAGGCAGGGCAGCAGGAGAAAGCTGATTGAGGTGACAGGACTCCACACTGGACAAGAGGCCTCAGGCCTCAGGCAGGTGATGCTTTGAAAATATAGCCACAGCAAAATTTGTTGGATTGGTTCTCGGTGTAGATAGAACCTAAGTATAATTGATCCGTCAGCCCAATTATACCCCTGTTTATGCTCAATAAAGCCTGTAAGTATAATAGGCAAGTAGAAACACAACAAAACAGAAAATGTGGCACCCTTATAGGAAGTACATTAAAATACATTTAATGAGTTGTAGATAAAATAAGGTAAACTGGATAGATTAAATTGTTTGAATCCGGTGTCGCAGTTGTTAGCATTGCTGCCTCACGGCACCGAGGTCCCAGGTTCGATCCCGGCTCTGGATCAGTGTCCGTGTGGAGTTTGCACGTTCTCCCCGTATTTGCATGGGTTTCACCCTCACAACCCAAAGATGTGCAAGGTAGGTGGCTTTGCCATGCAAAATTGCCCCTTAATTGGAAAAATTAATTGGGTACTCTAAATTTTATTTTTTTTTAATTGTCTGAATTCTATTTTAATTCTATTATTGATTGGCTATAACTTGGACTCAAGCTGAGGCTGTTTCGCACAGGGCTAAATTGCTGGCTTTGAAAGCAGACCAAGGCAAGCCAGCAGCACGGTTCAATTCCCGTAACAGCCTCCCCGAACAAGCGCCGGAATGTGGCGACTAGGGGCTTTTCACAGTAACTTCATTTGAAGCCTACTTGTGACAATAAGTAATTTTGACTTTATTTCATTTCTCAATTACATTACATACATCAAGAAAATAGCAACTGCCTCTTCTGTAAGTTTTTTTTTAAAAAAAGACCCTTTCCCATGGGATTGACGCGAGGTTGTAGAGGGTGGGTAAATAAAAACAGTAATGAAAATGGAATCATAGCTCATACTTCCCTGTGGTGCACACTTTTGTCACCAATTTATAGTAGTTCATTTATATTTGGAAAAGCTATCTCAATACAAATGTACACATTTTGCGAACAAATTGCCTAATCATTACAGCAAGTTAAGATTTCAGTAAATCATTGCACGGTGGGTGTCTCTGTGGTACATTGCTAAACCTCTGTATAGCCTTTTCAGAAAACTAAATTCAATTGTCTAGCCCCTCGTGTGGCCAGTTGCTCTACTGTGGCCCATGTGACATTCCGAGAGCAGAAAGGTGCACACAGGCAGGTCCTCACAGTGTACCAGAAGGCCCTGGATTAACACTATACAGGTGTCACACAGTCAACTAATGTGACGCTAGGGTCCCAAATTTGGGCACCGTTAGTCCTGGCAAAGAATTTGTTCAACATTCTGCAAACAAGCATCATGGAGCATCCACCTTATTTAAAATGCGAGGCAAGCAAATTGCAGGAGACTCTAAAGAATATTTTCCACTGCAAAGTGTTTGGAATTACTCTGGAGTGTCGAGTCAGTTCCTGGATTTGCCAGGAAGTGTTGCTCAATCCTCTCAGTGGCAGAAGATTTGGTGACGAGTCCACACAAAGGGCGGAGTTTTCCAAAAAAATAACAAGTCATTTTCGGTGCAAACATCAATGTGATTCCCACCAGCCCTGGCAGCATGATCCAGACTTCCGTTTTCAGACACTAAAGAATATTTTTCCTCCACGTCACTCGGAGATGATTCAGTGAACCTTAGACCTTTGACCCTAATCCCCCTCGAGAGCAAAAGGACAGAATGCAAGGCGCACCTCACCCCGACGTGGGCCAGGAAGTCTTCATGCTGGTAGCATTCAGACATGAGTTAGACAGAAGCAGCTGCTGAGAAGTATCAAAGACCGTTCCTCACTGCGAGTCATCAATCACCCTCCTATGTTGAGCGAGCAACAGGCCCTTAAGGACTCCCGAGCCCCAGCACCCCAATGATTTACATATCTGCAACCTTCATCCCCCGGTCGCAGAGGAGTCATGATGTTTTGGGGCGGCTCGGGGTTGGGGGACGGTTACACTGCTGGGCAACATGTTGGTCCTGCTCCATAAAGCAGGAAGCGATGAGGGCACGCTAGACCTCCCGCCCATGCCCACCCTCATCCCCGCCTGGCCTCCATCCTCCAGATCCTTAGCAGCCCACCCTCGACTCCCACCTGAACGTCCTCCGCATCCGAGGACATGTGACTCTCCTCAAAGTCTTCCTGAGGAAGGTCGCTGCAGAGCAAGGTTATGGAGGGCACAGCAGACCACCACAATGTGGGAGACCCTCTTATGGTTGCACTGGAGGGTTCCACCAGACCTGTCGAGGCAGTGAAAATACATCTTTAGGAGGCCGATGCACCGCTCTATTACAAATCTGGTGGCATGTGAGCCGCATTATACCAGGCCTCTGCTGTGATCTTAGGCCTCTGCACTAGCGTCTTCAGCCAAGACCTGAGGGGATATCCCTCGTCTCCTTCAGGTCATCCCTGCAGCCTGCAATTGGCCGAGGATCTAACTTTCATGGACCCTCCCTGCAATTTGGACACAGGTGGAAGAAGTCATCTCGTAGTCACACAGCAGCTCCTCATTAAGGAAGTGGAATGCCTTCCTGTTGATGAAGCGGACTCCCTGATGCCACGGGGCACGAAGAGCAACATGGCGCAATCGATCGCCCCCTGTACCTGTGGCAGGCCAGCTATGCTGCCAATGCCCGTAGCCCTCTCGCCTGCCTGGCCAAGTCCAGGTCAACATGAATAAAGTCCAAAGCCCTTGCACAGAGTGCATCTGTGAACTCATGCATGCACACGGCTGGATGTCTGCGATATGCCACAGGTCACCCATGAAGCCCTGAAACTTCCCTGGAGCATTTAAATTGAGGGCTGCCGGATCCTTTACTTCCACACTGCCAAGTCAACAAGGATGTGACACAGATACCACACAGTCTCCCTGATGTGACACAGATACCACACAGTCTCCCTGATGTGTCACAGATACCACACAGTCTCCCTGATGTGACACAGATACCACACAGTCTCCCTGGTGAGGCAGAGTCTTCATTAGCACATGTTGTCTGCCAGCTCCGTGAAGGACAATTGGGATCTGTAATCTCTTGAACAAAGAACAAAAGAACAAAGAACAATACAGCACAGGATCAGGCCCTTCAGCCCTCCAAGCTTGTACCGGTCATGATACCACCCTAGGCCAAAACTTTAATCTTCGCCTTTGTACCCCCTGCACAGCTGGTGCGGCCTGCAGCCATTGAACTTGCCCCGCTGCCCTCCGGTCTCCTGCCATAGGGTCTCCCCTGGGTGCCGACGCACGTTGCTGCTGGAATCTAGTACAATTCTAAGTAGGATGGCCAGCCCCACTGGCTCCATACTGATATTGATCGGATTCCTGCGATGGATGACAGAGACGGTCAGGTTGTTTTTGCAGCCGGACACCATCAATACCTTCCCATGCCCATTGGCCTCCCGGACCGGGAAGCAGCGGTCCCAGACCTTAGCCAGTGGCTGCCGCTCACTCACAGCTCAGGTGCCCTCCCACTCCCATCTCCATTACAGCACTGGCCCAACCTATGCCCTTACCCAATCATTGTCGTCTTTGGGCTCCCGTCTGGTTCGTCCCTCCTGTATGCTGTATAGCACCAGGGGTTCTGACAGTAGGGTTATATGCCCGCACATGTCCGCCTAGGGGGCTACTGGATCCTGGCTAGCAGATGTTAGGATCTGGCACAGATTTTGATCCCGGAGTACTCATCACATTCCTAGAATTTGAGACTGTGGGCAGCTGACCTTGTTAAGGGTTAACTCTTGATGGCCAATTAGTTTGATGAACATGACTCTCAGGAATGTTCAAGGGCATAATTCCTTTGTGCTTCAGGGGTAGGCAGAGCTAATAGGCACCCTTCTTATTCAGGCTGTATTCCCCCCCCCCCCCCCCCCCCCCCCCCCAAACTCCCCAGGCTGCGCTCCGTCCCTTCTCTTTTGGGTCACATTTACCCAGCACATTGGGCCCGGCTCCATGGGTGTGAACCTGATCACATCATAGGGGATTGCTCAAGAAGATCGCAATCAGAAATCTCGCTGGCACAAATCCAGTTTTTGGCCTCTCACGAGAATTAGTGACCATCGCAGGATCTGTGCCCGCAGCTGCTAAATCCCACCCAAAGGAAAACAGAAATGGGGCCTGCGACACAACACAGAGCGGTGGAGCAGAGACTGCAAAGAGGGCAAGCTCTGCACGATGCCCTCTGCTGAAACAAAACTGAACATCTCCATGCTCTTCAGCAGTGACAGGATGCTGTAGGCCAGCCAATGCACCCAGCATCTCAATATGCATGTCCATCAACATTAATCTCACCCTCCAGTGAGCTAGCAAATGAGCCATCCTTTTTATCCCTGACTAGGTTGCAGATCACTCATGCCCACATGAATCACCAGGTGCTGATCCCAACTCCATACTTGTATCCAAGGTACGTGCAGTGCAAGTATCTAAGCTGCTGGCTGGATCTGTCAGATGAAATGCTGGGGTCTCTTCAGTGATGGGTTGGTGCCACCTCTCTTCCTTCGGCTGCTCTGACTGGGCAGCTGTCAGCTCTTGGGAGCCTGAAAGGAGAAGGGGAAGGCTGGTTTGACGGAAAGGGGTTGGAGTGCGAAACAAGATTATGGGCACACCAAGAAGAGCTTGCTCGTTATGCCAGGCAGCAGGATAAGAGTTAGGTGTGAGTTGAGAATGGGGGTAATTCTATCATCCTCGATGTTCTCAGCAAAGCCGAATCAAAGGGCTTCATCGCAGCCGGCCTCGTGATGCAGAAAAACCATCACCACCCAATTGGGTAAGGAGAGCTATAGAATTCCTACAGTGCAGAAGGAAGCTATTCGGCCCATCAAGTCTGCACGACCCTCTGAAAGAGCACACTACTTAGACCCACTCCCCCACCCTATCCCCGTAACACTGCATATTGATCATGGCCAATCCGCCTAGCCTGCACATTTTTAGACTGTGGGAGGAAACCAGGGCATCCATAGGTGAAATGGGGAGAATGTGCAAACTCCACACAGACAGTCACCCAAGCTCAGAATCAAACCGGGGTCCCTGGCGCTGTGAGGCAGCAGTGTTAACCGCTGTGTCTATGCCGAGATGGAGGCATCAAGCTGCTTCGACTCTACGTCACTCCAATCTAGTATTGGCCATAAGCCTTGTCGCACACCACAGAGGGCAGAGCATCAGTGATTGTGTAACACCTGTGTTTGAGTGATGTTCGTGCCATAGCTAAATAGCTGGAGGCAGTTCCTCGCAGAGGTCCGGAGGTACCCGGGTCACTTCCAGTTTATGAGACTTCTAGCCATAATAAAAAAATGAAGGTACATGAAAACAAAATAGAAGTATGCGGAGTGGGTGTTGTTATATTGATGGTAATATGTTTTGTCCTTTGCCTTTTGATCCAGAATGGTCTGCTGAGTTGATGACAAAGAAACCACCAATCTTTAGATTGAATCACAACTAATTTATTGGATAACGACTCATTAAATAAAGTTTGCACACACTACTGAGCTATAACTAATAATAAAGTAAGGTTGACTGTCTAGCAGTAACCCATAATATAGTCATTACAAATGATGTCCTCATGTTAACTCTCTCCCTAATCTAAACTACTCCTCGTGCTGTGATCAATCTGGCTCCTTTGCTAACTCTCCACTAACTACCCAGCATTCCCTGAGGTCTGATATTTATACTGGGAATTGGTGTTGCCCTCTTAAGTGTTTGAATTACACCGAGGTGTAATAATTAATCCTTCACTGGCATACCTATATACATATCATTATAGGTGTGAGGCTATCGGCACTGGTATTTGCTTGAAGGTGAGATGATGTACCTGGATATTAGGCATAAGTCCTGAGTGCCAGGAGCAGGGGCTTGGGGGGAGGGGTGGGTTGGTCATCGAAGACCTTCCATGCCCCATGGAACCAAGGCATCTTTCCTCCTGCCTACCATCACCACTAATGCCTTCAGTACAGCATTGCAACCCTGGAACCTTCTCTATGACCCCAGTGTTCACTTTACCATTTAAATTCCACCAATATTATTTAGTGCAGCCTCCCTATCAGAGAAACAGCCAGCCTTTAAGAAGACCAAACTGGTTGTACCAAACTATTTCTCAACAATGCTACTCGGCTCCCCTGCAGAGCACAAGAGGCAGGCGCACCATTTAGGTGGCAGTAGCACAGGGGCCGACTCGGTCAGGAGCTACAATCACACAGATGAAGGGGGTGCCCCAAATGTATCCGCTGTACACCTCAAGCTGAATGTGTACGGCAGGTTCTGTCACAGGCCTCACGTCTGAAAATCACTCAATTTCTAACCCACAATGTTAGGATTCAAGCAATTGTTCGTGACCATAGCATATCTGATGGATATTTTTCAATTCTTCCCAGGGTGCTGTTTGCCTCCCACTGCATAAACCACAAAACCAAATTTGAAAATGGTTTACCGGAAAGAAAATAAGTGCCAATAAATTCTATTCACACAACTGCACCAAACACAGAATTCTTCATTTTCTTCTTGACAACCAGACTGTGTTTTATGAAATATATTGCACTATCTACCTGATGACAGTAAAAAGGATTAGCTTGTTTGAAACAATGACCTTATCTGTCAGGTAAATCAACGCTCAAAAGTATCAGCAATGCTGCTTTACACTGTCAAACAGGTCATTTTTACAACAGTGGGAACAACACCATGTCACTTACAACAAATTAACACATTTACATTACAAAGCCCATTTAATTGAGTGCTGGTAAAAACATTACTTCAGTTGCATTTTCTAATAGTGTGCTCTACAAATAGACAAGTAATAACGGCTTATTGTTAAAAAAAAAGCAGGATTTTCACATTCCAGTGTTGGAGGTTTATGCAATGTCATTTCCTGACAAGCCTTTAATGAGAACTTGCAATATCGAACTGACATTCACGAGCAGCAACCTCTCTCATAAGGCAGCAGTTGCCAGCTCTGAACAGGCTCCTGGGTGTCAGGCAGCTGGTTGTTTTTCCCCAGACTGCTCGGAGCTTTTATTTGTTGGCTGTATTGTCAGATCAATGTCAGGTCAGTCACCGCCAAACAGAACGCCTCAGAGAGAGATAACTACTTCAGGTCGGAATTGGGTATCGGAAAAGGACAATTACCTTTTGTGTTTGATTTTTAGAAAAGAACTGGCTCATATCCCTTGGGTTTCTTGCGAAACTAAGAAGAGTTCGAACCAGCAATAAACCTCAGAATTGCTAAAGATCATAGTTACAACAAATACAAGATTAATATACCCAGTGTCCTCACGTAAGAAAGCAATGTGAAACCTTCTAATAATAAAAATTAGAGAAACTGTTGCTGCGATAAAGGGGTTTAAACCTGTATTTCTGAAAGTGAAAAATGTCCAATTCTATTTACTTGTTACTTTAATATTTAACAATTAAATGAAAATATGCCTGTCCAGGAACATTCATCTAACAATACTCACTTAAGACAAGGTATTATTTACACCAGACATATGTGCGGGAAAATAATCATTAATCTTCACTCGTGTGTAGGGGATAACCGAGGTCAACCTTTATTCTCATCAGATTTTCAACAAACTTAGCGTGACTTTATTGTCAAGGCTCGAAAGTCAGAGAAGATTATCCATCCCAGTGAGGGAATGGCGGAATCATTCGATGTACGCAGAGTACCCAGGAGGCAGAGATTTGGACTGAGTGAAGAAAATCAATCAGTGTATGTGTATATAAAGTTAGTGCTACACTCTAACCCAAACCTGGGCAATCAGTGGTGGCACTTATTATACTGTTTTGAATTGCAAGGCAGTAACAATGCTTTGCAATTCCCTAATGCTTACTCCATACAAACAGACCTCTCCGTGTACTTTTTAAGGCAGGAAGAGAAGTGAGAGAAAGGAAGAGGATCAGTCCCAAAAAAGTATGGGGAGAGAGGATGATTATTATTTATTATTTTTAGGCAAATTGCAGTTGTGTGCAAGGAACTTCTTTGTCCCACAAGAAGTCAAATATTACTGCCCAGTGCCCACCCATTCTTGCTATTCCGAGAATCTGTTCCACCCACTCACCTCATCCCCTCCCTCAAACAGTCTTAACTGCTGGCCAGCTATTGCGTCTCACCAATGGAGAGTCCATTTTGTATCTCTGGCCCATTGAGTAAATATCAACAGGATCCAGAGCAGGAAGTAGTTCAGAGCTCTTGTCTGATGCACTGGGCCGTCACTGATTATTATGTCAAGTTGGAAGTTTTATCCTCTTTTAAATTCTGTGAAATGCTTAGCACCACCAAAAAACTCCCTTTAATGACCAGGAATCTGGTGGTATGAATGACAAAGACGTTTATTTAACAGGGCATGAAGTCTTTCCACGGCAGTAACTGTCTATAATCACAGTACACATGAGGACCAACATGCCAGTCCTTGTTTGGGCTGGCTTTTACGCTCGATCTTAAAAGGCCCAGCTGAGTGGGCCTTCGCCCACTACCAGGGAAGCTCGTATTCCACGAGCACCATGGTGGACATCAATTATGGCTTCCTCGTGGGCCTCGGCGCGGGGGGGGGGGGGGGGGGGGGGGGGGTGTTTACACCGCCCCCTCCTGCGGTGGGTCTGGATCAGGTGACGAGCAATGGTTGGTCGACTGTCATTTTCTGGACGATGGGATTTTCTCGGTGTGGTGAATGTATTCACCTAAGTATGAACTGTCTGTATAGTGCTGTGACCTCTGACCTGAAAATGATGATACGGTCTACTTCCAGGTACTGTACTGGAACCCCGGTGAGCTCCGCCTCTGGCTCCGCCCTCACCAGGTGATATATAGACCGGCCACCTATGGGTGGCACTCATTTGTACAGACGACATTGGCAGGCGAGTTCATGGATAATAAAGCCTAATGTTCACTCGTTCTAACGGTCTCACAGTGAATTGACGGTATAATACTCGGCCCTGGAAACTGCATCGTCCGTCTGCGCAGGTGACTGTGTCCAATTCTGAGTCAAAGTTGTTTTTGTCCTGGTGGTCAGGGCGTGGGGACACGATTGTATGCATGCTGTGCCTACGGAGTGATTCCTGGCTAACCGGAGGTATCGGTGCCTCTGGTCGGGCATCTTCTAGAATGGGTTCTCACTTCTTTAGGTGGTTCACATGTTTACATAGGGTCTTCCCTTGGACCTTACCCTTGTAGGAGACGGGCCCCGTTTTCACTCTGACCCCTGGGAGCCGGAGTTCACCATCTCCAAAACTGCGGGCATAAACCGTGGCTCCCAGTTGGAAATTCCGCCCTGGTGTCCTATGGGTATGATACTGTCACTGCGAGTCCTGCTGCAGCTCTGATGCGTCTGCCCAGCAGCAGCTCTGCTGGTGGCACCCCAGTTGTAACATGCTGCGTAGTCTTATAGCTAAAACAGAATCCTGCCAGTCCTGTGTGCAGGGAGCCTGCGGTCTGCTTCCACATGCCTTTCGAATGTCTGAACCACCCGTGCCACTATCCCATTGATGGGGATGCATCGCATCTGAGGGCGAGCGATCAGAATGGGTCATAGAGGAACCCAGAAAATGCCACTTCCTGTGGAGTACCTGATGCGACCATCAATTCACTCAAGAGACACGACTGAGCCTGCCTGCGACTGCACGATACTGAGGGCGGTCTCGCAGGACCGCAGCACTTGTAATCCCTAAAGGCGGCGGAGCCCTGTACATGCTCCTCATCTCCCCCTGTGGGCAGAGCCGCACAATGGCTCACAGATGGGGCCCACAGGGACAACAGTAAGGTACAGTGTGAATTACCAGTTACACATTCACCACATTCACCCCCTGTTAAAAAACACAAGTCCAATGGGGGTGACGGGTCTACAAGTTCAGTCGGTCTGGCGCCCGGATCGTGCATTGCGACCGATGAAGCGCTGGTGTTGCAGCCGTTTCGGATGGCTGCAGAAGGATATTCGGTGCTGATTCGGGCGTGGACTCCAGGGATGGCTCTTCCTGAGCTTCGTTCCTGTGGACTGGTGTGCCGGGTGGAAGGGAGCGCGGGAAGCAAATACGCGCGGGGACGCGGGGTGTGGGAGGCCACGTGGGGTGTTGTGTGGGGGGTGTATCGGCGGTAGTGATGGTAGAGGTTGCGGGTGCCAGGTCCCGGAGGGCGACGGTGTCTTGCCGGCCATCGGGGTGTTCGACATACGCGTAGTGGGAGTTCGAGTGCAGGAGCTGGACCCTCTCTACCTGGGGGTCGATCTTATGTGCCCGAACGTGTTTCCGAAGGAGGACAGGGCTCAGTGTGCTCAACCAGGATGGAAGCGAGGCCACCGTGGTAGTTCCCCTAGGGAAGGCAAATAAGCGATCATGAGGAGTCTGATTCGTGGCCGTACAAAGGAGGGACCTAATAGCATGGAGCGCATCAGGGAGGACCTCCTGCCAGTGGGAGGTCGGGAGATTCCCGGACCGTAGGGTGAGTAGGACGGTCTTCCAGACCGTCATGTTCTTCCTCTCCACCTACCCATTTCCCCTGGGGTTGTAACTGGTAGTCCTGCTCGAGGCGATGCCCTTGCTGAGCAGGTACTGATGCAGTTCGTCGCTCATGAAGGACGTACCCCTGTCACTGTGGACATAATTGGGGAAACAGAACAGGATGAAGACGCTGTGCAGGGCTCTGATAACCGTGGGGATGGTCATACCGGGGCATGGGTTGGCAAAAGGGAAACGGGAGAACCCGTCTATCATGTTGAGAAAGTAGGTGTTACGGTTGTTCAAAGGGAGGGGCCCTTTGAAATCAATACTCAGGAGTTCAAAGGGCCGGGATGCCTTTACCAGGTGGGCCTTGTCTGGTCTATAGAAGTGTGGTTTACACTCCGCGCAGATCGGGCAATTCCTGGTGATAGCTTTAACCTCCTCGGTGGAGAAGGGCAGGTTGCGGGCCTTGATGTAATGGGCGAGCCGGGTGACCCCCGGATGGCAGAGGTCATTGTGGATAGCCTGTAGCCGGTCGTCTTGCGCGCTGGCGCATGTGCTGCAGGACAGGGCATCTGGGGACTCATTGACCTTCCAAGGACGATATACTGTATCGTAATTATAGGTGGAGAGTTCAATCCTCCACCGCAAGATTTTGTCATTCTTGATTTTGCCCCGCTGCCAGTTGTCAAACATAAAGGCAACAGATCTTTGGTCAGTGATGAGGGTAAACCTCCTACCCACGAGGTAGTGCCTCCAGTGCCGCACAGCTTCCACAATGGCTTGGGCTTCCTTTTCGACTGAGGAGTGTCGAAGTTCCGGAGCGGAGAGGGATCGGGAAAAGAACGCTACCGGCCTGCCTACTTGGTGGCAGCGAGAGCGACCTCTGATGCGTCGCTCTCCATCTGGAATAGGACGGACTCGTGTACCGCACGCATGGCGGCTTTGGCGATGCCGTCCGCCTTAATGCCGTCGAAGGCCTGGCGAGCCTCGGCTGACAGTGGGAAGAGTGTGGCCGTAAACAGTGGGTGGGCTTTGTCCGCATACTGGGGGACCCACTGGGCATAGTATGAAAAAATTCCGAGGCACCTCTTGAGGGCCTTGGGACAGTGAGGGAGAGGGAGTTTTAAGACGCAGTCAGGGTTGGGTCCAAGAACCCCGTTTTCCACGACATAGCCGAGGATGGCTAGCCTGGTAGTGCGGAAAACGCATTTCTCCTTACTGTAGGTGAGATTGAGTTTTTGGGTGGTCTTGAAAAATTGGTGGAGGTTGGCATCATGGTCCTGCTGGTCATGGCCGCAGATGGTGATGTTATCCGAGTACGGAAAAATGGCCCGCAGCCCATACTGGTCCACCATTCGGTCCATTGCTCGTTGGAACACCGAAACCCCGTTCGTGACGCCAGAGGGGACCCGGAGGAAATGGAAAAGGTGGCCGTCTGCCTCGAACGCCGTGTAGTGGCGGCCCTCCGGGCGGATTGGGAGCTGGTGGTATGCAGACTTCAGATCCACCGTGGAGAATATGCGGTACTGGGTGATCTGATTTACCATGTCTGCAATCCGGGGGAGGGGGTACGCATCAAGGTGCGTGAACCGGTTAATGGTTTGGCTGTAATCAACCACCATCCGGAGCTTTTCCCCGGTTTTGACGACCACCACCTGAGCTCTCCAGGGCCTGTTACTGGCCTCTATGACTCCTTCACACAAAAGACGCCGGACTTCGGATCTGATAAACACCCTGTCCTGCAGGCTATACCTCCTGCTGCGAGTGGCCACTGGTTTGCAGTTGGCGGTGAGATTAGCGAAGAGTGGAGGGGGGTCGATTTTCAGAGTTGCTAGACTGCAGATAGAGTGGGGGAAGGGGTCATTAGGCTCCTGAGGTTCCACTGGAAATCCAGCCTTAGGAGGAGGGGGGCGTAGAGGTCTGGGAACACATACAATTGGAAATGAGTGTAATCGGCGCCCTGTATTGTCAGAGCCGCAGTAGTGCGCCCCTGTATTTGAACTGAGTGCGACCCCGAGGCGAGGGAGATTGTTTGCTGTGTCGGGAATATCGGGAGCGAGCAGCATCTTACCAGATCCGGGTGAACGAAGCTCTCAGTGCTCCCGGAGTCGAACAGGCACGGTGTCTCGTATCCGTTGATCCAGATGGGCATCATGGAGCTCTTGAAGTGCTTGGGCCGCGACTGGTCCAAAGTGACTGCACCGAGTTGAGGATAGTCGGTGGTGTGGTCGGCGGTGTTGGAGCGGCCCGCGATGGCTGTCCGCGAAGGTCGTAATCTTCGAGTGGCGTAGCGGGTGATGGCCAAGATGGCGCCCCCTATTGATCGCACGTGGCGGGCGGCGAGGAAAATGGCATCCAAGATGGCGGCCACCCATGGATCGCACATGGCCGGCCGCGTGGGGGAGGATGGCCAAGATAGCCCCCCTGTGAGTCGCACATGTTGTGTGGAGGCGGAGTCGGCAGACACGCTGCCGCATTGCGGGGTCTGCGGGCCTGAGAGTCGGAGGAGCGAGTGTTCGAGTTAGGGTTTGAGTTTTTTGATTTGGCCAGGCAGACCTTAGCGAAGTGTCCCTTTCGCCCGCAGCTGCTGCAGCTCGCATTGCGGGCCGGGCATTGCTGCCGGGGGTGTTGGGGCTGGCCGCAAAAATGGCACGATAGTCCTCCATGGTGGGCGGGTGGCCGCGCGGCGCAGGCCTGGGGCAGCCTTTGGTGGGGGTCCACGATAGGGTCGCATGATCGGCCGGGAACACAGTTAGGCTTTGGAAAGCTACCTCCAGCGAGGTCACCAGTTTTACTGTGTCCTCCAGGTCCTGGACCCCTTTCTCAAGAAGACGCTGCCGCACATAATTTGATCGCACCCCCGCAACGTACACGTCTCGGACGGCGAGTTCCATGTGCTGAGTGGCTGTCACGGCCTGGTAGTTACTGTCGCGTGCTAGGGCTTTGAGGTCACCTAGATAGTCATCTATCTAGGCGACCATCTACTGTTGTCCCTGTGAGCCCCATCTGTGAGCCGCACAGTGGCTCACAGATGGGACTCACAGGGACAACAGTAAGGTACAGTGTGAATTACTAGTTATACATTCACCACAGTACCCCAGGCTCTGTGGCATTCCTTGGAGTTGGGGTCCTTTTATGGCCTGAACTTTCTCTTCCAGAAGGTGCAGGCCATTTTTGTCCACCCTGTAGCCCAGGTATGTCACAGCTTTCACCTTAAAAACCCATTTACTTCTTTTCGGGCAGGCCTCCAATCTGGGAAAATTGTCTGAGTGCCTCCTCCAGGTTTTCCATGTGATCCTTGTCGGTGGTCCTGGTAATAAGCACATAATCCAAATACACTGCTACCTTTGGCAGTCCCCGAAGTATGCCTCCCATCACTCTTTGGAAGATCGTAGGAGCTGAAGAGACCCAGAATGGGAGATGGGTGTACTCAAATAATCATCGGCTAGAGGCTGCTCACAGTCAAATGGACTTAAAGTGAATTCAGCATAGAACCAAGAACAGGGTTCTGTCCTGGAAGTATTTAGTAGGACAGATGGGCAGCAACTGTAATTGTCCCTATCATGGGTATTCACAATATTTAAAGATGGGTTGAAGATGTCACATACCGAAAGCCCCTCACTATCCCCCATGCCAGGGGCGACCCACGGCCTGGAATGCTTCAGCCCCCGAAAATGCCCAACCCTCCTGAGGGGTCCCTCATCACCCCTGAGCACTGGGACAGCAGCTCCAGTGCCCTTAAGCTGCATGCCAGAAAATCAAAATGGCTACTCACCTCCTCAGTTCCCCTCAGCAGCCACTGCACAGCTTCACAGTTAAAAAAAAAAGACGCCCGCGTGATCCTCGCTGGGGAGCTGGTTAATTCTCGGGTGGCCGTTGCATTTGACTTCAATTGCGTTAATGAGATGGAAATGAGTGCAAATGAGGGTTAATGATATGCTCGCCATATTTGGGCGCGATCCAGAACTCGTATGCTCGCCATATTTGGGCGCGATCTAGAACTCGCCATAGGAAGCAAGCCAGTTAGATAGCAAACTGATTTACGCCTCGCGCAAATCTGGGTTTTGGCCTTTCCCGCTATTTAATCGGTGCCCGGGCGCAGCACGGTGGTTAAATCATGCCCATTGTCACTTTAAGGAATACGTAGTATCATTTGTTGGCAGATTTGTGGTAATGAACCATATTTATCGGCGATGTCTGCTTCTCGCCGGTCTAAACTTGTGTTGTGTTCAATGTGCCATACAGCCCTCCAGGGATAGGAACCTCTGCTTCTTTTCAAGATGATAGTGAGTCAAATTTAAGCTAGGATTGGAGGAAAGCATTTTTAGGTAAATTTAATTGCACGTCTCACCCAGGGATATGCATATGGATCATAGGATCATAGAATTTACAGTGCAGAAGGAGGCCGTTTGGCCCATCGAGTCTGCACCGGCTCTTGGAAAGAGCACCTTACCCAAGCCCACACCTCCACCCTATCCCCATAACCCTGTAACCCCACCCAACACTAAGGGCAATTTTGGACAGTAAGGGCAATTCAGCATAGCCAATCCACCTAACCTGCACATCTTTGGACTGTGGGAGGAAACCGGAGCACCCGAAGGAAACCCACGCACACACGGGGAGAACATGCAGACTCCGCACAGACAGCAACCCAAGCCGGGAATCGAACCTGGGACCCTGGAGCTGTGAAGCAATTGTGCTAACCACTATGCTACCGTGCTGCCCAAATCTCTGCATAATATTATGGTATACATAATAGCCAAATAAATTAATTAGCACTGTCCTCAATTTTACAGAACGGGTCTTTTAGCTGTTGCGGGTATGAATTATGTAAAAAGCAATATCTAATTTGTCATACTTTCAGAAAGTGAGGTCAGTGAGCAGTTAAAGCACTGACATCCATTTCCCAATGAAGTCATAAATTGCAGACGTGACTGTGTAGGTTTTGCTGCCATACGGAGCTCTGTGGGATCAAAACTGACAAATAACATTGATGGGCATTTAAAGCAGGCCTTTTCTTCATGTTGCCTTCAAGTATTGTGATGGTTTCTACATGTCTATTATGGTCGTGACTAAGTAATGAATCACTTGTAAGATATTTAGTTTTAAAGCATCGGAGGAAAGTGTAACATACAACGTACACCATCTTACTTTGAAGACTTTGACATTGATTGATGTAGCCCAAATCCAGCCAAGGCCTTTCAAATAGCATCATACAGAAATGTTAAGAGAAATTGACCCTGAACAAGAGTTTACTGAATCTTCTGTCTGGATTTTGCAAGGAAAGTAATGAGCGATACAAACTATTCCAGTCCAGTTGACACAGTGACCTTTCTCAACTGACATCAGAGCAGAAAGATACATTCTGCAGGACCCTCATGTAGTACTTTCTTAGTTCTTAGTCATTGACAGAATGCGCTGTTTACTTCAATTGTCTTATTATCTTGAAAGTACAAAGAACATTTCCTGATAGGCACCTGACAAGGACCAGTGTTTTTCACAAGAAATATCAACCAATTGCAAAAAAAACAATTCTTTAGACAGGTGCACCACTGTTACTACATTGAGCAGACTCAAAACGAGAGGGAAACTGGAGTTTTAATCATGACAGTTTCAAGATAGCAAAATGAAATCGATTACGGATTCCTTACAGGTCGCATGCAAAATATAGGAGGGAAGCATGATTGACCACGATAAAACATATTGCCTCAAGGAGACATTGTCCAGCAAATGTCTGCATTACAAACTTGCCTTCGAGGCTGATATATTCCTATGTACTATATACTATTACACACTTGATAAGTGTGTCAATACACTATTGGACAACTTACAGTTTTATAGCTATTATCAGGAATGTTTTATAAAAACACTCAGACACCATCTAGTGGCTGGCTGTGGACTAATTTCATCCTCCTGTGTTACTGAATCTCATATAAAATAGCAAATAGACAGTTGCAGGTGGTTTTAAATGTAGTCAGAGCGTGTAAGTATAAGTGTGTATTTGCAGGTCCACTTGCCTTGACCTAGGTAGCTGACGCACACCTGTTGTATTGTATTGCTGGGGAAAAGCAAACTCTCAATTAAAAAAACAGGATTTTAAGCAAAAGATATAAATGTAGGAATGGGTATCACCAAAAAATAGTCTACAAAGCGCACAAATAGATTTCTTTGCGTTAAAACCCAAAATGCCACGGTCAATATCAATGTACACAGAGGAGAGTCCATTTCAAAATGTCCGTCTCAATGTTGGGAAGACTAAATCATACAGTAGCAAAATTATTGGGAAGGAACCAGAAAGGATGCAGAGTTTTCATTAAAGCAGCAAGTTGTTTTGATCTGGCATGCGAAGCCTGAAAGAATGGTGGAAGCAGTTTCAATAGTAACTTTAAAATTGGGATTGTTCACATACATGAAAGTAAAATTGTGGAAGGCTATGGGGCAAGAGGAAGGGAGTGGGGCGAATTGGATAGTTCAGTCAAGGAGCTGGAACAAGCATAACGGACTGAACGGCCTCGTTTTGTGATTCTAAATCAACAAAGCAAATGCCTGTGCTTAAGTGACATTATATCAGCATACTGTGGTTTGCAGGTGACAGATTGGAATGATATTGGTAAATTACAATAGAGCATGTATCCAGACAATTCTACCCAGCAAGTCTCCACCAAATATTTTTTTCCATCAGCCATTTGTCCAAATGCAATAAAAGACCGAATACTGGACAATCTCAGCAGGTCTGACAGCATCAGTGGAGAGAAAAGGGAGCTAAAGTTTCGAGTCTGGCTAACTCTTTGTCAAAGTCATCCAGACTCAAAACGTTAGCTTCCCTTTTTCTCCACAGATGCTGTCAGACCTGCTGAGATTGTTCAGTATCTTCTGTTTTTATTTCAGATTCCTGCATCTGCAGTAATTTGCTTTTACCTTTGTGCCCAATTGCAATCTTTGGCTCTTTGCAGCTTTTAATGCCCTTCCTCTGATTCCCTTGTTAAAAGGATTTAGTAACTCTGCTCTGAAAATGGTTGGTGACAGCCAAGTTCACGTTCTAACCAACCCCAGCATAAAGAGGCTTGTTTGCTAACAGCCCCTCTAATTCTTCGGTGATCTTTAATTTGCATCATCCTGGTACTGACTCAACGATGGGTGGAAACAACGAAACGAGACTTACATGTGGTGGTGGTATGATTAGCATAGCTGCCTGCCATTGGTGCAGAACACCGGCTTACCATTGGCCCTGGTCGGTCATGTGCCTCTCGACCGGTTGGTTGAGACCAGTCATGTGACGGCTCCCTGATTGGTCGAGAGGCTGAGTTAACCCCGCCTCCAAGGCGGGGTATAAATACCCAGTACTCCCGGTGGCCGTCCTTATACTGTAATCAACCGCAGGGCTAACATCTAGTAGATTAAAGCCATACTTTTGTTCAACAACTCGTCTCGCGTTCAATGATGGTACATCACATGTTCAGAACACTTTAGGCTTCATTAAGTCACCCCTTTAACTTCTCCGTTCTTGTGGCAAAATCTCAACTTCTCGAGTGTTGCCTCACCGCTGTGGCCCCTCAACTCCCACCGCCTGGTGAATCTAAACTGCAGCTTTTCCATTACTACGTGCTAATTATCAGCTCACCCAAAACTGAAGGTTACATGCATTAAAAAAAGAAAAACAAAGACGCAGAAATTTAGGAGTGGGCTAGAATAAAAAGAACAAAGATGCAATTACATTCGTTGTGGCGTAATCTTTTTGTTGCCTACATGTTGCAAAGAAAGATAACTGACTCACAAAGACCAACTAAGCCCGGTTAACCTTGGGAGTGGATAGCTCCAAGAGGTAATTGATGATCATTCTGTTTACACGTCTCTCCAAATCTTTAAAGGCAAATCTAATAATTCCATTTACGCAACCAACCCAATCAACACTTGAAAATCAGTTAGTATGTATTCAGCTGTGTTTCACTAATCCCACTCCTGGCAGAATTCAGAAATATCTACATAATTACAGGCCTTAATTATGATATTAAGGAAACCGAATATCTTCCCCCACCCAAACTGCTCAAACACATGCAGTCGTTCAATTAATTGGAATGAAATTGTAGATTTCTGCTTTCATCGTTTAGAAAATATAGGGTTGTAGCTCGCACTTCCTTTAAAAAAAAAATATATGCTGCACTCAATACGGTGACAGATATGTACATATTCTGGAGAACAGATATATGTTCTTTATTTCAGGCACCCAATGTAAGCAAAGATCATTCATAGTCAGACAGCATTCAGTCACAAATGTTGAAAATCAGATCAGGTTTGGGGTGCTCTACCCGGCGAAATTATGGGTGACGTTCGGAGGCCGGGAGTATTATTTCGAGACCCCAGAAGACTTCATTACTGGGGGAGAACAGAGTGGACAATGCTTGGGAACCGGGGTGCTTGCAGTATGTAATGGTCGGAAGCATGTTTGGTGGGTGTAGGGAGTGGGGATTTTTGCCTTTTGTTTGGGGGGGGGGGGGTTTCCGTTCAATTTTGCGATTGTAAGGAGTTGCAGGGATGAAAGGTTTATGTGGGGATGGATGTTCCCATACCCCCTCCTCCCCTCCTGTTTTATGGGACTGTTTGTGTTTAACATCTGTTTGTTTGCTTTTGGAGAAGGCTACCTGGAGTTCAGGAGAAGTCCTTGTTTGGGTGGGGGAGGGGGAGGCCAGCAGGAGGCCTTCTTCTTTGAGCTGAGGAATGTGGAGGGGGAGGTCATTAGAATGTGCCTTTGGGCAGGGGCAGCCACGCTAGCAGGTTATGCTGGTGAACGGAAGTGAGGTGGTGGGGGAGAAGGCCAAGAGGGGTGGCCGGGGGGGAGGGGGTGAAAGGGGAAGTGGGGGGGGGGGGGAGAGGGGGAAGGGGAAAAGCGGGTGGGGGGGGGGGGTTGCGACGCGGCAAGGGCAAAGAAAGGCGCCATCTGGGATGGGCTAGGTACAGAGTGGAATTAAAGGGGCAGGAGTTAAGTGGGGAAGATGACGGACGGTAGAGGGGATTGGAGGCGCAAGCCTCCGGTAAAGTTGGTGACGTGGAACGTCCGGAGACTGAATGGGCCTGTTCGCGCACCTCAGGAGCTTGAAAGCGGGGATGGTCTTTTTGCAGGAGATACACCTCCGTGTGAAGGACCAGGTTAGGTTAAGGAAGGGACGGGTCGGGCAGGTTTTTCACTCGGGGTTTGATTTGAAATCGATGGGTGTGGCGATTTTAATGAGCAACAAAATGGGATTTGTGAGTGCGAAGGAGGTGAGGGGTCCAGGTGGGAGATATGTGATTGTGAGTGGGGTATTGGAAGGGGCACTGGTAGTGTTGGACATAGTGTTGGTATGTCCCAAAGTGGGATGATGTGGGATTTATGAGGGGGTTGCTGGCAGCAATCCCGGATTTGGCCACTCACCAGTTGATCTTGGGAGGAGATTTTAACTGTGTCCTGGAGCCCGAGGGTGGATAGATTGAACCCCAGGTCGATGGGTAGGGTACGTATGGCAAGGGAGCTGGGGGGGTTTATGGAGAGGATGCGTATGGTGGATCCATGGCGCTTTCAGAACCCAGAGGGAAGGGAATATTCCTTCTTTTCACACGTCTATAAGGTGTATTTGAGGATTGATTACTTTGTAGTGAGTCGGGAGATTTTGGTTGGGGTGAAGGGGGCAGAGTATGCGGGGTTAGCTATCTCGGTCCCCACTGGCTGAATATTCAGTTCTATATGGGACAAGAGCAGAGGCCGGGGTGGAGATTTGACTCGGGGTTTTTGGCAGATGGAGGTTTTGTGATAAGGTGCGGTTTGCGATTAGGGATTATGTGGCGTTCAATCAGAATGGGGAGGTGTCGGCAGACATTTTCTGAGAAGCACTGAAGGCAGTGGTCTGGGGAGAAATTATCTCATTTATGGTTCGTGCGAATAAGGAAAGGAGGGCGGAACATGACTGCCTAGTGAGCGAGATAGTGGAGGTGGACAGGGAATATTTGAGGGTGCCACTGTGGAGGGATTGGCAAGGAGGAAAATGTTGCAGGGGCAATTTGACAGGCTGACAACGGGGAGGGTGGTAGGGCAACTGCGTAGGGCAAGAGGGGTGAATACGAGTATGGGGAGAAGGCGAGCCGCATGCTGGCGCACCAGCTGCGGAGGCAGGCTGTGTCCAGGGAAATATTGAAGATCCGGACTGGGTCTGGGGATGTGGTGTCAGAGCCAGGGAAGATAAATGAGGCATTTAGAGAGAGTATTACCAGGGACTTTATGAGGCAGACCCAGGAGGAGAGGAGGGGGACATGGGCGGTTTCTGGACGAGCTGGAATTTTCCCAGGTGGAGGAAGCAAAGAGACAGGCATTGGAGGAGCCCCTGGGTTGAGGGAGGTGCTGAATAATATCAGGGGTATGAAGTCGGGGAAGGCCCCTGGGCCGGATGGGTACCCGGCAGAATTTTATAAGGTATTGGCAGTGGACCTGGCACAACATCTGTTGGGGGCATTTAATGAAGCACTGGAGAAGGAGGAGTTGCCAGAGATGATGAATCAGGCAGTAATCACACGAATCCCCAAAAAAGGCAAGGATCATGTGGAATGTGGGTCGTATAGACCCATATCACTGTTGAACACGGAAGTGAAAGTATTGGGTAAGTTGTTGGCGGGGATAATGGAGGATTGTATCCCGGAGGTGGTTGCAGAAGATCAAATAGGCTTCGTGAAGGGCAGGCAGCTCGCGAGCAATATAAGACGGCTGTTGGATGTTGTATGAATCCGTCAAGAGCTCTGGTACCCGAGGTGGTGATGTCCATAGACGCCAAGAAAGAATTTGATCGGTGGTGGCGGTAATTATTCGAAGTTAGCTTCCCTTTTTCTCCAGAAATGCTGTCAGACCTGCTAAGATTGTCCAGTATCTTCTGTTTATATTCCAGATTCCAGCATCTGCAGTAATTTGGCTTTGGGCCGAGATTTGTGGCATGGGTGCGATTGCTGTAGGTGGCGCCAAGAGCGAGGGTGAGGACGAATGGTATGAGCTCACGAAGCTTGACTTACACAGGGGTACGAGGCAGGGGTGCCCTCTGTCACCACTGCTGTTTGCGCTGGCCATAGAGCCATTGGCGATGGCTCTCAGAGGGTCGGCAGAGTGACAGGGGATAATGAGGGGACAGAGGGAGCATCGGGAGTCACTCTATGCCGATGACCTCTTGCTGTATGTTTTGGGTCCGTTGGAGAGTATAGGAAGGATTATGGGCCTCTTGGGGAGGTTTGGAGATTCTCGGGATACAAGCTGAATGTAGGGAAAAGCGAGGTATTCCCGGGAATGAGCTGGCAAAGCGGGCTAATTTAGGGGAGATGCCATGTACAGTAGCGAGGGATAGGTTTAGGTACTTGGGGATTCAGGTAGCGAGGGAATGGACGGGGCTCCATAAGTGGAACTTAAAGCTGGTGGATGAGGCCAGGGAGGATCTTAAGAGGTGGGATGCACTGCACTTAACTTTGGCGGGGAGGGTCCAAGTGGTGAAAATGAATATTCTGCCGAGGTTCTTGTTTATCTTTCAGGCTCTCCCGATCTTTATACCAAATGTCTTTTTTTGGAAAGTGGATGTAATCATCTCTTACTTTGTATGGGCGGGGAAGGTGCCGATGGTGGGAGGACCCTGCTACAGAGGCAGAGGCAGCAGGGGGGGTTGGAATTGCCAAACATGCTTCATTATTATTGGGCGGCGAATGTGGACAAGGTGCGGCGGTGGTGGGAAGGAGAAGGGGTAGAGTGGGTTAGGATGGAGGAGGAACCTTGTAAGGGGTCTAGTTTGAGGGCTATGGTGATGGCAGCATTGCCAATGGCTCTGAGTAGGTATTCGGGGAGCCCAGTGGTGCAGTCCATGGTGAAGGTATGGAATCAGCTGAGGAGGCATTTTAGGGTGGAAGAGATGTCGGTGCCAATGCCGCTGTGCGAGAATCATGGGTTTGAGCCGGAAGGGATGGATAGTGTATACAGGAGGTGGAGGGAAGTGGGGTTGGTCAAGGTGAGGGATTTGTAATTGGAGGAAGGGCTCGCCCGTCTGGAAGTGCTCAGGGAGAGGGTAGAGCTGCCGAGGGGTAGTGAGTTCAGGTATCTACAGGTTAGGGACTTTGCACGAAAGGTGTGGAAGGGGTTCCCTAGATTGCAGAGATACACCCTGCTGGAGCGACTGCTGCTTCCGGATGTGGAAGGGGAGGGCAGAATTGGGGACAGAAGTGGCTGGGGGAGCAGGGAGGCGAGTGGGTGGTGAAGGCCAAGGAGAAATGGGAAGCAGAGTTGGGAATGGAGATCAATTGGGGAGTATGGCACTGCGAAGGGTAAACGGGACTTCCTCTTGTGCAAGGATGAGCCTGATTCAGTTTAAGGTGGTGCACAGGGTGCATATGACTCGGGCGAGAATGAGTGGGTTCTTTCAGGGGGTAGCAGACGAGTATGAGAGGTGGGGGCAGGGACCAGCGAATCATACGTACATGTTTTGGAGTTGTGAAAAATTGGGAAGATTCTGGGCGGGAGTGTTCGCGGTCTTAGCCAGGATAGTGGAGGACGGAGTGGACCCGAACCCTTTGGCAGCGATATTTGTGGTTTCAGAGAAGTTGGAAATAATGGAGAGGAGGAAGGCCGATGTCTTGGCCTTCGTCTATCTGATTGCACGGCGACAAATTTTGCTGGAGTGGCGGTCGGCATCGCCACTGGGGGTAGCAGCATGGTCGGGTGACCTGTACGACTTCCTGAGGTTAGAGAAGATTAAGTATCAGTTAAGGGGCTCAGCAGGGGAGTTTGAGAAAAGGTGGATGATGTTAGTCACCTTGTTCAAGGAGTTGTTCGTCGCGGGGGCGGGGGCAGTGGTGGGGGGGTGGGGGGGGGGGGGGGTGTTGGGGAGGGGGGAGTGAAAAAGGAGGAAAATCTGTATAGTTAATTGTTGGGAAGAATGTTTCCTGGGGTGTTTATTTGCTGTAACCTACTTTGATACAGGTTTGAATAAGATGCGTTTAAAAAAAACAAATGTTGAAAATATTGCGCGCTGTGGTTTGATATTACAATCATGTGAGATATTTTGTGTAATGATTCTTGATCTTTAATCAATGTAGCGCCAGTAGGGCAGCACGGTGGCACAGTGGGTTAGCCCTGCTGCCTCACGGCGCCGAGATTTCAGGTTCGATCCCGGCTCTGGGTCACTGTCCGTGTGGAGTTTGCACATTCTCCCCTTATTTGCATGGTTTTCACCCCCACAACCCAAAGGTGTGCAGGCTAGGTGGATTGGCCACGCTAAATTGCCCCTTAATTGGTAAAAATGAATTGGGTACTCTAAATTTATTAAAAGAAAAGAAAAAATAGTAGCGCCGATAGCTGGTCCAGAAACCACAGAAAGTCTTTGTTCTCAGAGCCTGTCGGGTGACAGACTAAAGTGTCAATAATAATAATCTTTATTATTGTCAAAAGTTAACTTGGAATAATACTTCAAATTCAATTGCAGGAGTAGAACCAAGTCTAAACGAGGGAAGGGAAGGGAATTGTCATAAAGGAGCTGCTCCAGTAACGAAAGGCTATCCATGAAGGCAACATGGAACGGTAGCACAGTGTTTATCACTGTTGCTTCACAGCGCCAGGGACCCAGGTTCGATTCCCAGCTTGGATCACTGTGCAGAGTGTTCACATTCTCCCCGTTTCTGCATGGATTTCCTCTGGGTGCTCCACTTTCCTCACACAGGTCCCGAAAGACCTGCTTGTTAGGTGAATTGGGAATTCTGAATTCTTCCTCGGTATACCTGAATAGAGTGGCGACGAGGGGATTTTCACAGTAACTTTATTGCAGTGTTAATGTAAGCTGTGGCCATCTAAGATGGACACCAGTAACACAAAATGGAGAACTGCAAAGAGTGCAGGGAAAAACGGACAGTAAAGAGCAAACAGCTTGCAGAAGCTTGCAGCATTCAGACATTTGCAAAAACCGGTTTCCCCACAGCTGCAGAGTCCAGGCAGCGATGTTAATGGGAAAGCCATCTACATACTAATGAGGTGATACCGGGACAACCCCAGACACAATAGATACACTTAAATATCGATTGATACTTTTCAATAGCGAAGCAGACATGATGGAGCCAGCGAAACCAGGACAATGAGTCCTAAGAACCGCCCCAGCCATCAAGGAACGACCCTAGGATAGGGGGGTTCAAAACATATCAATTGGGGAAAGGCCCAATCGATATCCAGCAGGTGAGGAAGCCGGCCCGAAGGGGCACGGACCTCCTGGGACCTATAAAAAGGTCCCGCACATGGTTCGGTCTCCTGTCTCCGGCCTCCGACTCCAGCCTCCAGATCCTGTCTTTTACACCAGCCGTTGAGCAGCAGCCATCGATAAGTAAGTGCCAAAACGACGATCGCTACCTTGACCCAGGCATTACTTATACCCGTGCTGACCAGTAGTATCAAGAAGTTGCAGACCAGAACGGAACAAAGGCCTTGTTCCCTGGCCTTGCCTGTTCCTTCTTAGATAAGTATTAGTCGTTTAATGGTAGAGAAGTAAGTTAGTCTTTAGCGTGTGCATGAGTATTTATTATAATTGTTATAATAAACTCTAACTGTTTCGACTTACTAATTGGTGTATAGCTTTATTGCTTTGAACTTGACCTTGATGCTTGTGACGGTGTCTCTTACGGCACCTGGCGACTCCAGAGCATAGAAATAAGAAACAGAGCCAAACGAGTGTTAAGCACACTGCCTCTATTGGAGGAGTGTTAAACACACTAACTCAGAACGAGCAACAAAGCCTACTTGTGACACTAATAAAAGATTATTATTAATAAGGGCCTTGTGCATGAATGGAATGACCACAAAAAATATCATGTACTTCAAAATAATAAATTTTTACTCTTCAATCAATTAAAAAATGTATCAAATTTGTATTAATCTAAATGTTAACCTGTCATATCTTAAAATAACATCCTGAATATTTAGTGTTACCAGCTGGTTGCTAGGTGATAAAATAGTGAATTTCCTAATCATTGCTAGGATGATGAGGGAGAGATGCCAGCAAAAGATTAGACATTTCAAAAGTACATCACTGGCTGTAAAATGCTTTGCAATTTCCAGTGGTTGGGAAGGGTACTATAAAAATACAAGCCATTTTAATGTAAGTGATAAAAACCAGAGTAAGATCGAGGCTGGTCTGTAGTTGTGAACCTAGCCATGAATACTTACAGGCATATGCAAGACGGGAACAGCGTCTGTTCAGGTTACTTTAGATTAACTAGATCCAACGTAGAAGAAACCAAATTAAACTCGTCAAAATCACATGTCATTGGAGTTTAATTTTGACATCTTTCTTACTGGTTTGTTGTTTCTTTTAAGCTGTTAAGATCAGACAGGCTGGGTACTGAAAAACAAACCTGATGGCAGTCAGTTATTTGCAAAGATAGCACCAGAGTTGATTAGAGCAAGTGAAACAAATTGTGTGCCCTGTGGGAAATGGTATACTAATGGAGCTTTAAAAAAAAATGTGTTATTCAGGCACTTAGGATATTCACTAAAGGCTGCCTCATAACGCTTGCTGCATGATCACTCAACAAGACCAGATCAATAAGAGTTTAAGGAGAATTGTACCGTCATTTGTTCAAGTCTATAACAACTGAAAGAAAAATTTCCTTTGTGCTCCAAACTAAAGTGTCTTGTGCAAATATTGATGCCTCTTAATTTAAGCACCCGTTGATAGCATATATCTTTTTTTTTACACAAAATATAACTGGAAAAATGCAAGAATTAAAATTTAAAACTAGTGGACCGCATGTCTGAAACTGATGGTGGTGCACAGCAGCTCCATGTTTAGGGCGTGCGATGAAAACCAAGAAAGTAAAACCAGAAAATTATTCGCTGCAAGAAGATTGACAAGGCCTCATTTTACATGGTGTTACAAGAAGGTGATAACCTAATCTCATTCCGTACAACCTCATGGGTGGCGTGGCGGCACAGGGGTTAGCACTGCTGCCTCACAGCACCAGGGACCCGGGTTCAATTCCAGCCTTGCGTGACTGTGTGGAGTTTGCACGTCCTCCCCGTGTTTGCGTTGGTTTGCACCGAGTGGCTCCAGTTTCCTCCTACAGTCCAGGTTAAAAGGACTGGCCTTGATCAATGCGCAGGGTTACTGGGACAGGGTGGGGGAGTGGACCTAGGTTGAATGCTCTTTTGGATCAGTGGTCAGTGCAGACTCGATGAGTTGAATGAGCACCTGCACTGTAGGGATTCTACTGATTCTCACATTATTCATAAAAAGCAACAAAATAAATTGCAGATCCTGCATATCCATAGAAGAAACAGGAGGAGTAGGCCATTCAGCTCCTCGCGCCTCCTCAGTCAGTCAATACAATCATGGATGACCTGATAGGGCTTTAACTCGACACTACTGCCTTTCCCCCAATAATTCTTGACTCCCTTAAAAAATCTATCTAAGTCAGTCTTAAATATATTCAGTGACCTTGCTGGGGGAGAGAATTCCGAACATTAACAAGCCTCAGAGAAGAGACTCCTCCTCAACTCCATGTTAAATGGGAGATTCCTTATTTTGAAACTATTATAACCGTCCCGGATCCTATTGGCTGGGGACAATTGGTTACCCATGTTGCATTTTGGGTCCAATTAAAACATGCTCATGAACGTTCCCAACTAATTTACAACGCAACATCAACAATTGTGCAAATAGAATTCATTTAGTACTTTATAGATTTGTGAATGCCAAACAACCGCAGCAAATTAAAATTCTGAATCCAACTTTCTTTCCCCTCTTCTATTCAGCAACTTTGAGAACTACTTCTCTTCAATTCTTACAACGTATTCAGAATTGTCTGAATCTCTAAGATAGAAGAGTGTGACTTCAAAACTACTCAATGTCACAAAACAGTTTTTATTTAAACATATGTTTTACCCAAACAGCCGGCATGTCCTGGAGGCTCTTTGAATGGAGGGTAATTGTGTAAGTGCAGATGGCGATTGCATTTTCTATGAGAAAAGCAACTAGAAATTGACATGCTTGCATAATTAAAGATATAAAGCTTGTACAAATTGCCAACGAGTAGCTCAGATTTGCATTATTGTCTGAAAATCAGCGGTGAAAATATGTTGGATAGCAAAAAATATTACATTTTCATGGTTGAGACCATTTTATGCAGGAGAGCCAGGAGAGATTTGTATTTGTATCTAAACGAGTGCATCATGTGCAATGGTTTTTCAGGGGGGGGTTTACTTCAAAAGGTGTGGGACTGAATTACAAACATTCACAGAGGCTGTACCTTTGCAAAGGAGTTATGGATCCTGAGAGTTTGTCTTCCACAAAAATTCCCATGGGGAAATTTAAGCTACAATTAAGCTGCAATTTCCCATAAATTTACCAAGACAACATTAGATCCTTAATCATATTTCAGTGTAATTATATATGCACTACCCTGAGCTTACACATGGTGGATATTATAGCTAAACATACATCCCCAGTCAGATGCAAATTCAAGTTAGCATCCTAGCTATGGTACTGGTTTTGTAACGTAGGAACTGAGAGTTCAAATCCCAGCATGCCAGTTTTGGAAAGTCAATTTTTGAAAGAATGGAAAGTAACAGTTGCTATCACCAAAAATGTGCATGAAGCTGTGGTACTGTCATAAAAGAGGGAAGATAACTTACTGTCCTTACCAGTTTGGTCCAAACGTGACTCCAAATCCACACCAATATGGTTAGCTCTTACCTGCCCTCTGAAATGGCCTAGCAGGACACTCAGTTCTATCCCAGCCAGCAGTGGGTCATACGTGCTATTTATGCCAGGAATGCTCACATTTCTGAAAGTAATTCTTTAAAACTTGCATTCGAGGGCTGCAACATGTAATCTGATCTGATACTTCAGTGCAGTAATGGCAAGCTGTATTGCCAAAGAACCATTCTATGACATAGAACCAAGACTCCAGCCTGCTGAATATTAAATTATTTTGGGGGCATTAAATTACACCCATGCCTAGCCTACTTGGTGCCAAGACAAGGCATGTTTCAAATTGGCTTTAAAGGATATTGGAGAGGGAGTGGAAGGGTCCAATTGATCTGGTCCACATTGCGATTAACAGAGAGGAAAGAGTGGGAAAAAGATCCTGCTTGGGGAGTACCAGGATCTCGGACTGAAGTTAAAGAATAGGAACAGAAGGATTATACTCCGGATTACCACCTGAACCACGTGTAAATTAGCAAAGGGATAAGCAGAGCAGGGAGATAAGGGCAAGGAGGAATTCCATTTGACCTGGACTTGAACCAGATTCCTAGCAGAAAAGATAGGTAGAGGGCAGCACGGTGGCCAAGTGGTTAGCATAACCGCCTCACGGCGCTGAGGTCCCAGGTTCGATCCCGGCTCTGGGTCACTGTCTGTGTGGAGTTTGCACATTCTCCCCGTGTCTGCGTGGGTTTCGCCCCCACAACCCAAAAATGTGCAGAGTAGGTGGATTGGCCACACTAAATTGCCCCTTAATTGGAAAAAATAATTGGGTAATCTAAATTTATATAAAAAAAAAGAAAAGATAGGTAGGATAAATTAGTATAGTAGAGTTGGGGCATGCTGGGGGGGTCATAGTCAGGTGAAAAAGTATTATAAATAACATTTCTAAAACCAACAAAAAGGAAATAAGTAAATAAATAGTCATAAGTTGTGCTTTGCGCATTACATGCAATAGTAAACTAAAAGCTGCAAATCAGGAATATTTGAGTTGGGGTGGCATAGCGGCTAGCACTGCTACCTCAGTGCCGGAGACCCAGTTTCAATTCTGGCCTAGGTTACCCTCTATGTGGAGTTTGCACTTTCTCCCAGAGTCTGCATGGGTTTACCCTGGGTGCTCCGGTTTCCTCCCACAGTCCAAAGATGTGTAGGTTAGGTGGGGTTACAGGGATGTGGGGTGGGCCTAGATAAGGTGCTCTTTCAGAGGGTCGATGCAGACCCGACGGGCCGAATGGCCTCCTTCTGCACTGTAGGAATTCTAAATTTCTATATGGAACTGAAGGAAAGGTTAGAATGTGAGGGCCAAATAGGTTTTCTTTACACAAATGCACAGAGTTTAAGAAATAATCTGAATGAATTGCAGGTACAAATTCAACTTGGAATGTACTGCATGCTAGACCTTACTGTGGTGTACATGGACTCCCAAAAGATCACAGAATCTTTACAATGAAGGAATGGACCATTTGGCCCATTGAGTCTGCACAAGCATTATGCCCTTGAACATTCCTTCTTTTCAAATAGCAATCCAATTTTTTGAATACCTCGATTGAACCTGCTTCCACCAGCCTCTCCGGAAGTTCATTCCAGACCACAACCACCCTCTTTGTGAAAACATTTTTACCCACATCATTTTTACTCCTTTTGCCAATTATTTGGAATCTGTGCCATTTAGTTCTTGAAGATGTTTAATAAGGTTCCACATAATTGACATGCCAGAAAAGTTGAAGCTCTTGGAATAAAAGGAATTTTGGATTTTGATCTAGTGACTGTGAATGAATGGCATTATATTTCCAAGTCAGGATGTTACCTGAATTTTATAGAGAATCATTATGGCACAGAAGCAGGTTATTCAGCCAATCGGGTACATGTTGACTCTCTGTAGAGCAATCCAGCACAATGCATTTCCCTGTTCTATCTCCATAGCTTTGCAAATTTATTTATCCCAAATGCCCATCAAATGTTCTTTTGAAATCATTCAAACTAAAGGATACTACTCTAAAGGACATGCAATAACAGAGCGATCTGGATGCACAGTGCATAAACCATTAAAGGTGGCAGGGCAGGTTGAGAGAGCAGTATCCTGGGTTTTATTAGTAAGGTATGATGTATTATAAGTATTTGGTGAAATAAAGGTTTAAACTCTGTGTTAGAGTGTATTTGACTGATGAAATCATGTTTTAAAAGATTTTTAGGTTGAAAGACAATAATGCTTTTTGGGAGAGGTGGAAACAGCCATTGCAAAAAGCTTGGGCTAATGCAGTTTTGTTTTGATTAAGAGGATTCCCTGGGGAATTAATTAGTTTTCAGCTTGGTGAGATGATGTCATTGTTGGGTGAAGCTAAGGCATCAGGCTTTTTGAGAAAGCATTTTCTGTTCAGTTCTGATCTGGACGAAGCGGTGACTGCAAGTCAGGTTGTGCTCTCTGCAGTTTAGTTAAAAAGAGATCAAGAGTCTTTAAAGCAGTGCAGACCTCTCGGAGGACGGGGGGGGGGGGGGGGGGCTGAAACAAGCTAGTTGAAACAGCCTTTGAAGACATACAGCCATAGTTTCTGCCTGGGTCTCACCAGAGCTGTTCTTTCCTATAAAGCAGTGTCAAGACATCTCCCTTTTTCAAAGAATAACTCAGTAAAGCAAGTATTCCTCTGTGCCATTGGTATTTAAGGTAGATTGAGAGCAGAGATGGTTTATTTTCTTGTTTAAGTGGGAATAAAGATAGCAATTAAGGGTATTGTATTCACTGTATTGAGCAGTATTGTTTAAGGGGTAATTGGAAGCTATTTTCTGGCATGATGCTAAAGATTTTAACAATGTGTTAGTAAGAACGTTTGTTTTAATATGCCATGTTTCTAGTTCTTTGTGCAATTATTCCTGGGACGAGGTATCCTTTCCTCACAGTCTTACAAAATTAAAATACTGGAGTTTCTGTCCAGTATCCCAGCGATGGTTGGAGAGTCGCCTGGGATTGTAATAAGAGGCATAGAGTACAAGAGCAAGGTGGTTATGTTGAACTTGTATAAGACACTAGCTTGACCTCAGCTGGAGTATTGCGTCCAGTTCTGGGGGCAGCACTTTATGGAGAATGTGTCGTCATTAGAGAGGATGCAGAAAACAATCATGAGAATGGTTCCAGGGGTGAAGAACTTCAGTTATGATGATAGATTTGAAAAGTTGGGACTGTTTGCCTGAGAGAAAATAAGGTTGCGAGGACATTTGATATGAAGGGTCTGGAGAGAGTAGATAGGGAGAAACTGTTCTGAAGAGGGCACAATTTAAAGTAATTAGTAAAAGAAGCAAAAACGTGAAATGAGGAGAAGGTTTTCACGAGTGGTTAGGGTTTGGAATGCACTGCCTGAGCGTGTGGTCGAGACAAGTTCAATTGAAGTATTCAAAAGGTTATGTGGAGAAAGCGGGAGAATGATACAAGGAGAGTTGCACATTCAGTCAGTAGGCAAACAAGATAGGCTGAATGGCCTCCTTCTGTGCCCTAACAATTCTGTAATCGTTTCCACTTCCCCCACCTCCTCATAGACAATGAGCTCTGAGGCCATTACCACTGGCTGAGTAAAAAGGTTCTTCCTCAGTTCCTCCTGCCTAAAACCATAAATCGGCGTCCCCTAGATCTTGGCCCTAAACTAAAGGGAGTAGCTTTTCTTTCTCTACCTTACCTAAGCTTGTCATAATATTCAACACCTCAAGCAAATCTCCTCTCAATCCATTGTGCCTGAAAGAACACGAAGCAGATACTCCAACCTAACATTGCAGTTAAAACTGCCTTCCATGGAACCATTCTGGTAAATCTCCTCTGCACTCACTCAAGGACCCTTGCATCATTTCTGATGTATGGTGACCAGAACTGGACGCCATAATTAAGATGTGGCTTAACCAGAGATAAGGATTCAATATACCTCCTCTGCTTTTGCATTCAATACCTCCATTTGTGAAGCCAAAAATCCCATATGCTTTGCAAACTACTCTCTTAATATATTCTTGCATACTGTTGAGAGCTGTTTCATTAAGACAGTATTGCCTTTCCCTGTCCCTTCTGCCAAAATGCATCATCCCACAGTTAAATTCCATTTTCCACTTGTCTTTTTTTTAAATTTGAAATAAATTTAGAGTATTCAATTTTGTTTTTCCCCAATTCAGGGGCAATTTAGCATGGCCAGTCCATCTACCCGGCACATCTTTTTGGGTTTTGGGGGCAAAACCCACACAGACATGGGGAGAAGGTGCAAACTACACATGGACAGTGACCCAGAGCCGGGATTGAACCTGGAACCTCGGCGCCGTGAGGTAGCAATGCTAACCACTGCGCCACCGTGCTGCCCTATTTGCCACTTGTCTGCCCATTCTGCTAACTTCTGTTGCAGCCAATTTGTATCGCCCTCACCATTTGCCACACCACCACGTTTGGATATGATCCGTAAATTTTGAAATGTTGCTCTCTATTCTAACATTGCAGTCATTTGTGTCAATCAAAAAAAAAGCAGTGAAAAAAAAAACATTGAGCCTTGTCGACCGTCACGATCTGCTGTCCTCAGTTCTTAAAAGCTACAATTTTACTTGGTTCCCTATTTCCTGTCCTAAAGGTAATTTTTTTTAAATCTAAGCAGGAACTGACTCTCCCTTTCATATGTATACTTACCCTTTGTAGTTTGAATTCCGAAATCCAGACCAGGTTTTCCAAACGAGTTTCTGCTCTACTTTTAACAGCAAATCCAGTCCAGGATTTTCCACCAACCCCATTAGGATTTATTTGTCTTGATTGGTGTGCAAACTGCTCACAATTGCTTCAACGCTCAATTCCCAGATGGTATTAAAATAATATCAAATGTTTAATCTACCTTGGAGGTCTGCTGTCCCACCTTAAATCTAGTTACTGTAATTGTCTCTTTAACTCAGAACACTTGTTTACTCTTCCTCGAATTATTCTGAGCAATACCTTGGTCTCTGTTCCCTGAAATTCAGGTGCCTTAAATGTTCTTTCTGTCCTAATTCCCTGTTTATCTGGACTGTAACTTGTACTTAAGGAAGCCTGCCTCTTTACAGCTCCCATCCTGCCCAGTCTTTTTTCTGGCAGAGTTGAGAGATGTTCACTCCCCAAGATCCTGTCTCCAACTGTTTTCAAATTACCTGAACAAAAACTTAGAAGATTTTACCTTCCAAGGACCTCCAGTTGCTAAGCAACGGCCACATGCATAAGCCTTTTATTTATTTTTCACACCATAGCCCTCTCTAAGCACAATAGAAACACAGCTGGAACTTAATCAACACCCACACAAACACACACCTTTGGCCAGCATGAGTCTAACTATAGGTTCCACCCTTCCAGGCATGGGAACATTAAATTCAACAGACTTGAAATTATACCATATTTCTAAATGTTTACCGATACAAATGTAGATCGCTTAAAACTACGTTAATAGCCACATTCATTGCATTCCCTTCATCAACCCTCTCTGTTACATAAAAAAAAATTGATTAGATTAGTCAAGTACGATGATCTACATTTCAAAACCAATGCTGACTTCCTTAATTAATTCAAACCTCCCCATGTCCCTGATTATTGCTCCTAAAATCTTAACAACCGCTGATGTCAAACTGACCAGCCCGTATGATGAAGGAAACATATAGGTGGTGTTGTTAATGTACCGTGGCCCTTATTCATCTGGTAAACAGCAATAAATACTAAGTGAATTGTAAATTTTAAATCTGAGATTAATAGAGGTGTGAGGCAAAGATGGGGCATGGCGTTAGCTGATAAATCTAATTGAATAGTAGAATCGGTTGAAAGAGCTCAGTAGCTTACTCCTGTCCCTGCGCTCCCCAAGCAACATTTTCCTCAATAACACTGCCGCACAAAAAACAAATTTATTGATCCTTCATCTAACTGCTATTCATGAGACAGGACTATGGACCACATTTCCTAATATATTCATCTACAAAGTAATTACTTGCTTTGGGAAGCTTTGTGAGGTACAATCAGGCCTGATATAAATAAGTATTTTATAATTTTGTGATGACAATTCGTTTTACGCTTCCATTTGAGAATAAATGTTTTATAACCGCTGAAATACTACAGGTATTGGTATCAGTAAACTGCAACGCAGAGATAACTGACTCAAGTCGGCCAAGTTCAATGACAAAAATGTGCTGTGGATATGTGCTTATAGATCAATTTAGGATCTTTCCTCTCAGGGTGTATAATTTTAGCACAAATGCATGGTCATCAGCAGCCATTATCTGACAGCGTTAAAAATAAAACTTCATTACAATGCTATGAAATTCATAATTTTTAGATGTGATTTTGTATCAGATTGGAATTCGGCCACTCTACAAAGTAGGCAGGAGATCTTTGCCAAGCTGCCTCGAGTTATACTGTTACTGCTATGTCAATGCACACCTGAAAATGCTTCACAACGATATGGAAGTTGAGCAAGTCTCAATTTTCAAGGACATTCATTTCTGATCCTAATTTGTATACTTCTACCTCATAGCAACACCCAAATTTCAGACATTCACTCATAAGCTGTGTAAAGTGGAGTGCATTCATGGTGAAGTTGACAGGAGCTTTAATAAGGTGTCACGAAAGTAATAGGATGCAGATTCATGGCAGCAATGCCCTCACATTGTAAGCACAGTCTTTTGTGAGGTTGTAATGTGTATATAACAGGTGTTTAAAGGGAAGGGCAATAAAAACTAGGAGTTGAGAATGTACTCCTGAGGGGGGAGACCAGGCACACCTAAAAATGAGGTGCTAACTGGGTGGAGCCACAACACTGGACAAGATGGAACTAAACAATCCCCATCACCAAAGGATCAAATCAAAACTCTGCACTCCTGTCACATTCAGTTGTGAACGATGGTGTACAATTGAAAAAAATGGTTAGAGAAGGAAGCTCCACAAACATTGGGGGCCAGTTTAGCACAGTTGTCTGGACGGCGGGTTCGTGATGCAAAGTGAGGCCAACAGAATATGTTCAATTCCCGTACTGGCTGACATTATTCATGAAGGTCCTGCCTTCTCAACCTTGCCCCTTGCTGAGATATGGTGACCCTCAGTTTTAATCACCACCAGTCAGCTCTCCACCCCCCCACCCCCCACCCTCAAAGAGGGGAGCAAGCTTTAGTCATCTGGGACTATGATGACTTTACTTTAAATGTAACTGGATCTGCCATATAAATACTGTGGCTACAAGAGAAGAAACACTTTAACGGATGAGTCAATAACCAGGGAGCATAGATTTAAGGTAAGGAGCAAGGGGTTTGGGGGGTTGTGAGGAAAAGCCTTTACACTCAAAGGGTAGTTGGAATGTGGAACTCACTGCCTGAAAGAGTGGTAGAGGCGGGAACCTTCACAACATTTATGAGGTCTTTAGACGAACATTTCAAATACTGTAGCAAAATGGCAACGGGTCAAGGGCTGGAAAATGGGATTAGAATAGATAGGTATTTAATGGACGGCATGGACACGGTAGGCCATAGGGCCTCCTTCCGTGCTGTAAAAAGTCCATGGCACAAAGAGCACACTGAAGCAGCTCGGGACCATCCAAGACAGCCCATAATTCACCCATACCCACCATCACAGTTTCCGAAGTCAGATCGGCCTTCCTGAAAGTGAACCCACGGAAGGCGATGGGCCCGGACGGGATCCCTGGTCGTGCACTCAGAGCCTGCGCATACCAGCTGGCAGAGGTATTCACAGACATCTTTAACCTATCCCTACTCCACTCCGAGGTCCCCACCTGCTTCAAGAAGACCACCAACATACCGGTACCAAAGAAGAACCAGGCAACGTGCCTCAATGACTACTGCCCGGTGGCCCTAACGTCAGTTGTAATGAAGTGCTTCGGGAGGCTGATCATGAAGCGCATCACCTCCATACTCCCGGAACGCCTTGACCCACTTCAATTTGCATACCGTCGCAACCGGTCCACATCAGACGCCATTTCCCTGGCCTTACACTCATCCCTAGAGCATCTCGAAAACAAGGACTCCTACATCAGACTCCTATTTATTGACTACAGCTCCGCCTTCAACACCATAATCCCAGCCAAACTCATATCAAAGCTCCAAAACCTAGGACTTGGCTCCTTACTCTGCAACTGGATCCTCGACTTTCAGACCCACAGACCACAATCAGTAAGAATGAACACCAACACCTCCTCCACAATAGTCCTCAATACCGGTGCCCCGCAAGGCTGCGTACTTAGCCCCATACTCTACTCCCTGTACACACACGACTTTGTGGCAAAACGTGGTTCCAACTCCATCTACAAGTTTGCTGACGATACGACCATAGTGGGCCGGATCTCGAATAACAGCGAGTCCGAATACAGGAGGGAGAGAGAGAACCTGGTGGAGTGGTGTAATGACAACAATCTCTCCCTCAATGCCAGCAAAACTAAAGAGCTGGTCATCGACTTCCGGAAGCAAAGTACTATACACATACCTGTCAGCATCAACGAGGCCGAGGTGGAGATGGTTAGCAGTTTCAAATTCCGAGGGGTACACATCACCAAATATCTGTCCTGGTCCACTCACGTTCGACGCTATCACCAAGAAAGCACAACAGGGCCTATACTTCCTCAGGAAACTAAGGAAATTCGGCATGTCCACATTAACCCTTACCAACTTTTACAGATGCACTATAGAAAGCATTCTATCGGGGTGCATCACAGCCTGGTATGGCAACTGCTCGGCCCAGGACCGCAAGGAACTTCAGAGAGTCGTGAATACCGCCCAGTCCATCACACGAACCTGCCTCCCATCCATGGACTCCATCTACACCTCCCGCTGCCGGGGGAAAGCGGGCAGCATAATCAAGGATCCCTCCCACCCGGCTTACTCACTTTTCCAACTTCTTCCATCGGGCAGGAGATACAGAAGTCGGAGAACACGCACGAACAGACTCAAAAACAGCTTCTTCCCCACTGTCACCAGACTCCTAAATGACCCTCTTATTGACTGACCTCATTAACACTACACCCTGTATGCTTCAACCGATGCCAATGCTTATTAGTTACATTGTATATCTTGTGTTGCCCAATTTTGTATTCTCGTGTATTTTCTTGTATTTTTTTGAATTTTGTTTAATTCCCTTTTCTTTCATGTACTGAATGATCTGTTGAGCTGCTTGCAGAAAAATACTTTTCACTGTACCTCTGTACACGTGACAATAAACAAATCCAATCCAATCCAAGAGAAAAGATATTGAGGTGCTCACACTCGATATTCTTCTAAAACATGATGAGAGGTTTATTTATTAAGTGTGTTGCTCATGATTTGATCTGCTCACAGCCCACGCACAAACTCCGCTGACCGCACTACACATCTCATGATGCATAACTAGTAAGAATGTAATCCCAGACACACAACACCCCTCCCTCTCTTTTTACTTCATTAATGCAATGATAACAATTAACATTGACACCACAGATCCCCTAATGTTATTGCGATACATATATACAGTTCAATAAGACAGTTTCTGTGGTAGGCAGTGGCGGACTGGGTCTAAAAATATTGGTTGCCAGGAGACAAAGGGGGCCCACCCACAACTACAATGCTATCATTTAATTTTCATAACGAATAAATAAAATGTTCAAAAAATACATATGGAAAAAAGGGTACAATTAATTTTTGTGGAAAAAATGTGTATTTCTTAGTAATTACAGTGTACATGTACTGTACATATTACTGGCAGTAGATACCAAATGTAAATACAGAATGTTATAATTGAATTTTTTATTTATTTTTTTAAATTTTAAGTAATTGGTTGATATTTTTAAATAGTTTACTGCACAATTTACACATTAACAGATAGTTCAAAAGTACAATAGAGCATTGCATGCAGTCCACTATATTAAGAGCAATCGTTTGTGTTCGCTAGATGATTGTGCGAATCTGCCAATAATTGCTTCTGCATCCAATTCATCTAACAATTCCTTTTCAATGGATAGCAACATGTATGATTCCAAATTCTCCTCAGACAGCCAATTTCTTAACCTTGTCTTTATGATCTTTAGCTTTGAAAATGTCCTCTCATATTGGACTTGAGTAACTGATAGTGTGCAGATGACTTTATAAAGTTCATAAAGGTTATCATATGCCTTGTCATGAAGTCTGTTGGATGCCAGAATTTTTAGTACACACGATGGGCAAGTGCTGCAAATTTTACAATTGTTGCAACTGGAATCCATATTCTCACCATCATTAAGCAATAGCTTTAATACATCAAAGTTTGAAGCAAAAGAAAACAATTCCAATATTACTTGATCTTTGCTGATTTGTGGAAACAGCTTAATAATACCTTCCAATGCTTCATCTTCAAGGCCCTTCTCTGCAATAGTTTTAAACTTTGCTGGGTCCAAGCAGGACAAATCTTTATAGAACTGTTTGTGTTGTACAAAGCGTGATTCTAGTGACTGGACAATGCGATCCAATATTAGGTTAAACACATTTACTCGAAAATCAGCTAGAGAATCTGAGGAATTTCTTTCATCATCAATAAGCTCATCTGCCATTCTTTTCTTCTTCCTCTGCCTCTTAACTGGCAATGCTGTTTCCAACGCATCAATTTTCAATGTTTGATTTTCACCCATATTCATCTGTGAAATCCTGTCATTACAATTCCAAAGCCTTGCTGTGAACGTTATCAAATGTTCTTGTCTGTTCCTTCAACTTTGCCTAACTCCATGCAGTAAACATATCTAAACCACTTGTCTGTAGATAACTTGATAACGGGGTTGTAGTTTCAAATATATACAAGTAAGTAAATGCTGTCAATATGGTTTCAAACTTTAGAAGACTTTGAAATAAAACATTTGCTTCATGTTTTGTTTTTGCATCAAACTTTTCTGAATCTTGTATCATTGATAAGCATGTCAATAGATTTACGAAAGTACTGGCAGCGGCATCATCAAAACGTCCAAATATAGTTGTTGCTGCATTGGATTTTCCTGACCATCTGGTCTCACCAATTAGCTTTAATCGTTTCAGTTTTTCTTGTCCTAGATGTTTTCCAACAACTTCTATCCATACAGCCATTCTCTTGTATGATGCTTTCACAAAAGTTGCTATATTCTGGAGCAAATTGAAAAAAGAAACTGCAGGCACACAACATTTTGTTGTTTCAGTTATCACCAAATTCAAGACATGGGCATAGCACCATATATGAACATGTTGATCAGCCACATCAGCAATTGTACTTTGTAAACCATTATACTGGCCATGGTAGCTTGCAGCGCCATCTGTGCTATCAGATAAACATTTTTGGGGGTCAATTTTAAGATGCTGTAATGTTTCAATCAATAGATCAAAAAGTCCCTGTCCTGTACCATCATTACTTGGCACAACTGAAAGTAGTCGCTCACAGATAATACCTTTAAGCACATACCAAATAATAATGCTAAACTGATCGATGGATGAATTATCTTGTGTTGAATCAACCTGAATAGAATAATATTTTGCTTGAGAAACTTCATAACTAATTCTTTCTTGTATCATATTCTTCATAATTTTGATTAACATGTTTATAGTTGTTTTACTCAGGTATGTAACAAGTCCACCATGGCCTTTACTTTGAGCCTTTCCTTGTTGCTCTAATCGTTTGATTCTTTGTTTAGACTTGTTTTGCACTGCAGAAACGTCAGCTGCCATAATGAGGTCATATTTTGCCATCAACTGCACTGTAGCTAAAAAATTTGCCATGATTCAGAACCTCATTATCTAGAGTGTAGGCCGATTCATTTCTGTGACCTCGAAAAGGAAGTGCTTGCTTGACTAACATCTTTATGATGTCTATACTCCTCATGACAATACTTCTCTGCTTCAATACTTCTTCTTTCCTTTTAATTAGTGATGCTGCAAAAAATTTATCTAAGGTGCCATCATTAACCACACTGATATATTGCTGAGCATTTCTGACATGTGTTGTTGTCGATTCATGTAAAGTCAAGCTCTGGCTAATACGGCTGTAGTCACTAAAGCCACGTACAAAGGGTGATGGATTACAAGTGTTGGGAAACTCAAAGGCTAAGCAGTATGAACAATATAAGCATCTATTTTCTTTGTTATACGTTAGCCATTTTCTTGGGACTGAGTCATTCATAATTTTCCTCTCATACAAACGAGCATCAAATGGCAGATCATCAAGTGGCTGAAGGGATGTTCAGCAAAAAACTGTTTTAGCTTTGCTCGTGATGGATATTGGAAGATTCCAGTAATTGATCTTTCATTTTCTTGCGTAGGTTCATTTACAGGATGTGCTTCAGAAACCAAGTCATTTATGCTTGAAGGAATATCTGATTCCCTGTCACTAGTTGAAGCTATGTATTCAGATGTTGCAACTACAGGCAGTACAGATAGCGGAACAAGGAAGCCAGAAGAAATATTGGGCCTGGGTTGATTAGTAATGGATGCACTTGTATTTGTCTCTACATTCAAAGTAGCTCTTCTCTGTTCTTGTAACTCGCATGTCATTGCATCATCACCATGAGCATTGTTTCTTGCTTCTTGATTATTTGTTGCAGAACTGGATATTGATGTGGATTGTGCTTGTGGTATTATAAACTCTGTAATAGGCCTGCATCGCTTGGCTGATTCCTTCCTTTCTGCTTCTTTTTGTTCTTTGCGTTTTAGTAACCCAGATTTATGCTTTTTCTTTTCCATGCTTAATTAAAAATAGCCCACATTGGAAAAAATGAATATTGATGATTGCAAGAATAACTTGAAGGAACGCCAGATAAACCCTACTTGATAAAAAATATAAAATAACTTACTTACACTTCAATAGGCTATGTTCATTAGTCAATACTACTGTGGCCTATGCAGCTTCAGAAAAGGAGACAATCCACTGTCCAGTGTTCACACCAACAAGCAACTGAGACAACTGTTGAAACTTAGAAGTTTGGTCCGACTATAGTAAGACATTAAGAATGGTCCCACGACCAAAGTTAACATGTCCAGTTTGATACCAGTGTAGTGTTACAAGTCGCAACCCTTTGAGTTTACCGATCATGGTTTATCACTTCAATATCTTTGACCTCATGATTCACGGTCAAAGGTACCGTTTCTCCTTTTCGGTGACCTCACGACCCTATGTACTGCTTGATATGCTTTCAAGTTGCCGACCATCTCAAATCACAAACTGTAGCTTTATCTTTAAATTCACACACTCTTGCTGAAAACGTGGATTTCCAACTATGTCCGACCCGGGTGAACCAGCCCCCCCCCCCCCCCCCCCCCCCCCCCCCACCCCTCCACTCCTTTTCACATCCGTTTAACACTGCTTCGTTGCTTCATACACTTGAGTGATTATTTGTTTGTTTCCTTATTGCATTTTTATTTGGTATTGTTCTTTTTAAAAACAATTATATTTTATTAAGTTAGAATACAAATCTCAGGAAAGAAGTTGGAGATTTATTTATCTAATTCATTATAATTTTTAAGGGCCCTTCAGAGATTCACGGGCCCCTTCTTGGCTCTCCGGGCCCCGGACCGATGTACCGGCTGAACCAAGACTACTGCTTGATAATCTTTCAAGTTGCCGACCATCTCAAATCACGAATTGTAACTTTATCTTTAAAATCACACATTCTTGCTGAAAACATGGAATTTCCTTAATTATGCCCGACCCGGGCCCCCCTATTCCACATCCTTCCACTTCCTTCCCTGCTTCGTTCCTTTTCATGCACTGCTTATTTGTGTCCTGTTCTCTTTTTTTTCTTATTCCTTTTTATTACTAAAACAGTTGTCTGCGTTTGTTTCTTTATTGTATTTTTATTTGATATAGGGGGCCCATTTGCCATCGGGCAAGCTGACACCCTGGCCAGTCCGCCACTGGTGGTAGGTGTCCATTCCTTTTTGGTAGAATTCAACATTCTTGCAGCTACTAGCAACCTCAGAATTGCCCACATTCCTTTACGTAGATGCTACATCTTCATTAGTTATTTCAATGTGAAAATTCCTCAACAGAATCTGAACTTGTCACCGACTCTGGTCTCCATTCCAGTAGTTCTCTAGATCTTCTAAAGGTAGAACCTCTTGAGAGGTTTCTGCAAACTGACTTCATGCAGCGGGTAACTAATCAGCATGACATCACCAAACTCTTTCCCCATCCGTCTGTACAGTGTATGATATTGGACCCGTCTTTGTCAGGATCAAAGCTGCGTCCCAATTTCTCGTTGGTGGTGTAATTCCTAGCCAAAACTCTCCCTCCCTCCCTGATTGAATCCTCGCTTTTCAGAGATTTCCTCCCTCCTAGCAATTTGCGCCTGTTGTTGTCGTTTGACAATCTCCGAAGTATCAGGTGGACTTAACAAATCAAACTGTGTTCGTAGTTTCCTCTTGAATAACAGTACTGCCGTGAATATTGTATGGTCGCAAGTGCTGTGTTCCGATACAATATTAGACAATTGTTTACTCTTCTTGTTCCCCGATCCTCCGACATTTTGATAGAATGCTTTAAAGATTGCACAAAGCAAGCGGCCAATCCATTTGTTTCTGAATGTTATGGAGCTGACTTGATATGGGTGTATGCCATTCCTTTCAAGTAGTTCTCAAACTCATTTGAAGGAAACTGCAAATCATTATCACTGACAATCTGCTCCAGTGTTCTAAACCTTGCAAATACTTCGTCGACTTTCTCATTGATCCGCTTAGTCGTCATTGATTTCATTCTGACCATTTGGAGTGTACGTTCTCAATCACTCAGAACATGTGACCCTCCGGTGGACCGGCATAATCAATAGGTATTCTCTACCATGGCTAAGTCAGCCATTCCCACAGATGTAATGGTTGTAATGGTGGACTGTTCCTTAGTTTTACGCAAGATTGGTATTGCCCAACTTGCTCTTCAGTTTGAACCTCTAACCCTGGCCACCAAAAATAACCATGTGCCAATTCCGTCCTCCTCAACATACCAGGGTGTCCCTCATGTAATTGGTCAAGGACTCTACTACGCATACACGGAGGAATAATCACACAGATTTCCCCATCTGTACTGTCAAATTAAGTCTATGTGTGATGTAGAGCTTGAGCTCTGGATTTTTCCTATGAACATCTAACAGTGTTCCTTTTTGGACCAAGTCCATCATCTTCCCCATCACAGGATTGGTTCTTTTATATATTTGAACATGATGAAGTCACAGGTATACTATCCACAAGTGAGAAATACAAAATATTGACAATGTCCTTCTGGATCATGCTTGTCTTGCAAAGGCATTCATGATAAAGCATCAGCATTTGCATGTTCCTCTGACTTCGGATACTGGATATCATAATTATCAATGACCATCTTTGGAATCTACTAGCTGCCAAAGAAGGCACAACTTTGTACAGCCTAAACACTGCAGTCAAGGGTCAATGATCTGCCCATAATGGGAATGTTGGAACCTTCTTACACTGAAAATGACACTCAATGCTTCTTTTTCTAGCTGAGCTTAATTCACTTCTGCGATAGTAAGAATGCGATAGTGAAGTAAACCCTAAGGGTTATTATTCTACTAAAGGCATAATGTGCGAGACGACTGCACCAGCTCCATAGGGTGAAGCATTGCAAGCTTCTTACAACTTCATTTTTGGATCACAATGAAGCAACAGTTTTGACTTTGTAAAACTTTTCACTTCATTCTATGCATTCTCACATTCTTCTGACCTGTTTGACACATAGTAACATGTGTAACCGTTTCAATTGTATTGCTAAATCCAGCACATATTGACTATAATAACTGATCAAACCTAAAAACATAATTGTGTCACATTTTGAGGAATTGGTGCTTCTAAGATTGCTGACATTGTCGTGTTATTCACCCTGGGGTAACTTGGACTGCAACACGATGCAGATAAATGATAAAGCATACACCAAACGTAGGCGTTGTCAAATAAGATTTTTTTTTAAATAAATTTAGATTACCCAATTATTTTTTTCCAATTAAGGGGCAATTTAGCGTGGCCAATCCACCTACTCCGCACATTTGTGGGTTGTGGGGGCGAAACCCACGCAGACACGGGGAGAATGTGCAAACTCCACACGGACAGTGACCCAGAGCTGGGATCGAACCTGGGACCTCAGCGCCGTGAGGCGGTTGTGCTAACCACTAGGCCACCGTGCTGCCCTCCAATAAGATTTATTGAACTTCAGTAACGAAGCACACAGCTGCCTGTGGGTTGACTCTCTACTACTCAAAGTAAACTAACTCTAACTATCTAGGCCAGGCTAGATATGATCCACGTGTAGAAGGTGTTGAATGATTTGTACACCCTGACTGTCACTACAGTTGTCACCAGTGGAAAGACCAGTTGGAAGCCACCTCTCTGGTGTTCTGTCTGGTGATTGGTTCTGTTCTGTTCTGTATGTTGATTGGCTCACCTGGGTGTCTGTCACTGCCTGCTTTTACCTCATGATGTCCATGGGTGCATATTATGACAGACAGTTTCTTTGGTTTCTTTTTTGTGTGAGCCACCTTTGTCGATAATATGACCAAGATAAATTATGGCTGACTTGAAAAAGTCGCGCTTTTCCTTCCTAACTTGAAAGTTGTGGTTCTGCAACTGCTTCAGAGTTGCTTCCAAATTCTCCAAGTGTTCCTGTTGACTTGAACCGGTGATGAGTATGTCATCTAAATAACATTGCACTCCATTCAACCCACTTAGAATTCAGTCTATGGAACTTTGAAAAAGAGCAGGTGCAGATGTAATTCCAAAAGGAAGTCTTCTGAAATGAAACCGACCGTTGTTCATTATGATGGTGAGCAGTGGCTGTGATTCAGCAAGCCCATACTTTTGACAATTCTACTGAATTTTTGTCCTCCAGAAAGTCCAGCAAACAAGTCTTCAATGAGTGGCAGTGGATAATAATCTACTAGATTAATAGTAGTTTTAAAATCTCCACAAATTCTCACTGAGTCATCCCGTTTTAATACAGGAATGATTGGTGTTGCCCAATCGCTTGTAGCAACAAGTTCAATAATCCCTGACTTTACTAATCTGTCGTGTTCTTCTCCAACTTTAGGCCTGATGGTGTTTGGTATGGTGTTAACTGAGACATTTGGGTGCGCTGTATGGCTTGATTTTTAAATGTAGTTCCACTCCAGTCAGAGAGCTTAGCGAATCTTCAAACACCTTCTTGCATTTTTTCAGAAGTTGTTGCAAGTTGCTCTTTGAATCCACTAATTGATTGACTGTTTCCCAGTTAAACCTAATCTTAGTCAACCATACTCTGCCAAATAGAGTAGGAAAGTTCCACGGACACCGTGAAGAGGCAACTTCACCGTCTGCTCATTTGCTTCTATTTTCCCCATAATGCGCTTTTTTAATGGTACAACCTCATCAGTGTATGTTCTTGGGATCACAGACAGCTTTATAGGCAGATGCTTCAGCTTTTCATGATAAATTGTCTCAGCTATTAGCGATACTGCAACACCCATATCCACTTCAATCACCTTGTAATTTTGGCCATGGTCAAAAGCGTTGCTGATCGTCCTACGTTGACAAAGCACCTACCTTTATCACTTGCAATAGCTTGGTTTCAATGTCCTTTGTGTGATCTTCAGCTTCATTCACTGATTTGCAGACTAAATTATTTAACTTGCATTTTCTTGATGTAGTTGACGTTTTCTGAGCCCAACACGCCTTTGCAAAGTTGTCCTTGCCACAGTTCTTGGATGTATTTGTTTCTCTCCAGTAGTCCCTGCTGAGTGTCCAACCTGTGTAAAACAGTGACGTAGTTGCATATTTACAGCCTTGTTCCTTCAAGTATCCATTTTGTGGATCTTCGCTCCAGCCCCGATCTGTGAAGCATCTCTCATTGGAACCTCCATTGATGTGACAATGTCCACAGCAGCTTTTAAAGTGTAAAGTAAGCAGCTTCTTCAGAAATACTTCACTGCAGAGTCCACAAACCAGCCTGTCTCGAAGAGTATCAATTGTTATAACAAGTTCACAATATCTAGCTCAGCTTCTTAAAGACGCTAGTGTCGACCCACAGCTGAATATGTAAATTAGTTCTATCGTTGAATAAAACCGTGTTGGATCTTCTCTAGTGTTAGAGGTCTGTTTCTAACTTCACTGCATCAGGTGCAGTCCACATCGAATCAACCTGCCTAACACATCATGGTACCAGAGTGCTACTGATATTGACGGACCTACCTCGAGTGAATCAGCATTGACCAGCAAGCAGCCATCCGGTGACATGGAAAACATCCAGCCTCCTCCGCAGCTCCGCATCTCCGGCAACCTCGGCGCCAATTGAAAGGTCTTCAGGCAAAAGTTCCTCTTGTACATCGAGGCCTCTACTTCACCTTCATCCAGACTACAGCTGAATCAATAATGGTTCAGGAGAGACATGTTCCTCTCACATTTTCATTAATTCACTGTTGAACAATTCCCCTGGTTTTGCTGGGTGAACAAGATTCTGCTAGCTGAGCTTAGAAATGTTGAGTCCTCCGGTGTCTGATTAGCTATTAAAAACAATTGTAACCTTTCCTCACATGAATTCCACGTTTCATAATCCTCATCAAACGCGTCCATGATGCCCATTTTACCCACCATTTTTTGGATCCCGGCTCCTAGGGTCTACACCCCCCCCCCCCCCCCCCCCCCCCCCCCCCCCCATCCGACTGTGCGAGAAAGTCTGGCAAAAAACAATCCCTTGAACAAGCACCGAGGAAATCGTGCCCCTTTCTTTTACCTGAGTATTTCGACTTTTCACCTCAGTATTGGCCCGTGCAGAGTCGGTAGACTTAAAAATCCCCATTCCCCACAGCCCATGTAGCGTCACCACGTGCGATGTTGTTGGATCCCAGACCATTCACTTCAATGCAAACAACTCTTCCTCGACTGTCTGTCTTCTTACTTGCAGTTGTTGTCGAAAAATCTGTCAAACCTTCACATGGGTGTCAGTGCTTCGCCCGACGTCTGTCTGCATCCAGTCCCGAGAATCATCCATTGCTCCCGATGCTGTCCCCTAGTTCGTCAGCAAAATCTTCTTTCCATCGATTTTTCTGCCTCAATCCTAGTTGCCAGTTTTCTCTCCTGTTATATTTCTTTGCTGCCGCAAAGAGGAAACGTTTTGAGGTGCCCACAATCTGGGTTCTTGTAAAACACAATGAGAGGTTTATTAAGGGTGTTGCTCACACAATCAAGGTGGTGATCTACTCAAAGCCAATGCAAACTCTCTGCTGACGTCACTGTACATCACATGATGCATAACCAGCAGCAATGCATTCCCAGATAAGGTGCCAAGCCTCCTTTGAAAGTGATGTGTTAGGCAGGTTGATTCGATGTGGACTGCACTTCATGCAGTGAAGCTAGAAACAGACCTCTAACACTAGAGGCGATCCAACACGGTTTTATTCAACGATAGAACTAATATACATATTCAGCTGTGGGTCGACACTATACTGAACTAGGCTAGCTCGTGTACTCTGGATATTATGACAGAAAGCACATTCCAAAAACTGATCTCCACAACAAAGAAGAAGGGGAAGGACAGAAAATGCATGGAAACCATCACTTGCAATTTCCTGACCTTAGAAATACATTGCTGCGTCTTCATTGTAGCTGGTTCAAAAATCTGGAACTACCTCCCTAACAGCTCTGTGGGAGTCGCTACACCACATGAATTGCAGTGGGCAAGGAGGATGGCTCATCACCACCTTGTCAAGAGCAATTAGCGGTGGGCAACACATTCTGGCCTTGCCAGCGATGCTCACGTCTCAGGAATGAGCACAAAAATCTCATCCAGTCTTTCAAGTAATCTCAAAGTGTGTGCTGTAGGGCACGAGTAGCAGAGGGGTACGAGTTGTAGAATCTGAGCAGGAAAAGAAACCTCAATGAGGGTAGAGAAGAGGGTGGAACAAAATAATTGGTACTAAGAAAAGTGTGCAATCCATATAGCCAATATTATTTGCTGTAATATTACATTTTAATGGAACTGTGATTAAAGTAATGCTTTAACCATTTGGTCTCCATCAAGTCAATAAGGCCTATTCGTTAATCTATTGTTCAGATTAAACTAAACCTAAGCAGACCTATTTGACATCTGTACTCTGGTTTTACTGTCCACTGTGTAGTTACTATGGATACCAATACCATGTAGTGTGCATACCATATATTTGTCATGCATACCAAGCACATATATGTTAAATCATTTGTTAAGTTGGTGCCTTACATGGAATTTAAAAGTAAGATTAATTTTCCATCATATTAGCAGCATGGAAACAGGGCGATATTTGAAATTTACTGGGCGAGACGCTGTGTGCATCGATTGTTCTGAACAGTTAAATTGAAGGTTTACTCTTGCTTCCTGCCAGACATCAAGTGCGTATAGAAACATGATCTTTTCTTTGATATATTACACAGCAAATACTTGTAGTTCTGATTGAGCCAGTCTACCAATATTCATTGTAGTACCACCTCTGCAGCCCCAAAAATGTTTTGCTTTGTAAGCCGTTAAGAGTTGACCCCATATTCTGCCTCACATAATAGGTAACCTTGACCTTTAAGAGATTTAATCTGAATACTTTCTCCGGAGAAATGCTTTCCGGAGTGTTTGTTTCTCAGCTGTGCTTCAGCAGCAGCAGTGCGGAATACAAAAGGCAACAACCCACAGCAAGAAAGAAGGAAGCTCAAAACTGAACGACAATTGAAGAACCTGCTCTTGGGATTTCAGACAACATACACAACAAAACACTTAACTATTTCATATCATGGATTATGGTGGGAGCCATGAACTGGACGGTCGCACACAAGGTGGCTCCTGCTTGGAGGCTTCGGTTTTGGCCCTTTCTGCCTGGTTTATGGACGCTTTGTTTGTTAAAAACTGCAGAAGGGTGGCACTTTCTCCTCCATAGTGGGATGTCGGTGGACTACAAGACCCAGCAGAAGTAAAGTCTTGGACCAAGAGGTGAAGGATGCGCGTGGTGTAGCAACTAAAAAAATGGCGGAGTTGGATGCGTCATCACTGCCTACCACATTGTGGGGCAGCTGATGGATTTTACTAAGGGGGAGTTTCGGCATCATTGAAAAGAGATGCATGAGGACTGGTCCAGAGTGATTGCGGGAACAGTAGCCCCTTTTCACAGGACTTTGGAGCAGTTGGGAAGCGCCTGGAGTTGCAAGATGTACAGGGTGGTGTTGGATCACAGTGATCGGATCGTGTCATTGGAGGCAGAGATGCCGATGCTGGGAGAGGCCTACAAAGGTGCTGAGGGCGAAGGTGGAAAATCAGGAGAATCTACGAATTGCAGGGCTGCCAGTGGGGCTAGAGGAAACAGCTGTACTGAAAATGTTCGCAAAGCTAGTTGAGGAGACTGTCTTCGATAAGGCCCCGGAGGTGGATTGTGCCCAGAGGTCATTACGACAGAGGGCGAGAGTTGGGGAGCTGCCATGGGTGGTGATTGTTTGCATGCAGAAGCTCCAGGAGAAGGAGAGGAAGCCGAGAGTGGAATAAGATCCTGATTTATCAAGACATTGGGGCCGACCTGACAAAACGGCGGGCGGTTATAAAAAGGCCAAGGCGGCGCTCTTTGGAGCAAGATCTGGTTCAGGATGTTGTACCCGGCTAAACTCTGGGTGACTTTCATGGACATGCATAGACATACATAGAACATACAGTGCAGAAGGAGGCCATTCGGCCCATCGATGCTGCACCAACCCACTTAAGCCCTCACTTCCACCCGATCCCCGTAACTCAAAAACCCCTCCTAAGCTTTTTGGTCACTAAGGTCAATTTATCATGGCCAATCCACCTAACCTGCACGTCTTTGGATTGTGGGAGGAAACCGGAGCACGCGGAGGAAACCCACGCAGACACGGGGAGAACGTGCAAACACCGCACAGACAGCGGCCCAGCAGGGAATCGAATCTGGGACCCTGGTGCTGTGAAGCCGCAGGGCTAATGACTTTGTCAAGGAACATGGGTTTGGGTGTGCCATATGGATATACAATTTTTGCAAGTGTTATGTTGTTTTTGTGCACATTTTGGTCTTGCTTTTGTTTTGGTCGGTGAGGGGATGGTTCCAAGCTTTGGGTTTCTTTCTCCTGCTGGAGCAAGGGGCTGGGAGTCTGGTAGAGGCTGGGCTTTTCGAAGGAAGAAGGTAGGAAAAGCCCGGTGGTGGGGAGGGGTGGTTTGGGCGAGGTCCTTTGTGTTGATCTCCAGGTGAGAGGTACCATGCTAGCAATAGATGTTCGTAAACGGAAGCAGAGTGGGGGCAGAGGTAGGGAGAAGAGGGAGGTAGGAGAGGGGATTGTACGGGTGTCACAAGTGATTTTTTGGGTTGGGTTCAAGAGAATATGGAGGGGTCGGCCATTTTGAGTGGGCTCAGAGACTAGAGGGGAGCTTGGTAGCAGGGAGAGATCCGAGTAAGGTGGGGATGGTGGACATTAATAGAGGGAGTGTTCAGAAACCCCCGGTGAGAATAGTGATGTGGAGCATGTGAGGACTGAACAGTTTGGTTAAATCAGTGTTTTGCACATTCTTTTTCTGGCAACCCACTTTTAAGAATTGCCAGCCCTCACGACCAACAATTATGTAATATGATTTTTTTTTTAAATGTTGATCTTTTAAATACTGTTTCCTTGCAAAGCATGCACTGAAATGGAGATATTTAATACATTTTACATTCACAGGTGGATGGGAAAGGTTGTGCATGTTCAATTAGAATGTTGTACGGCAGTGTTATATTTTATTCAACAGTAGGAATGAATGCAGGCTGGCAACATTAGAAACATTAGAAATTCACTTGGATTTGTTACTGAGAGACTGGACTCCGGTCAGTCTTTTAGTCTTAATCAACTCTCCCGCATGGCCCTGGGAGGAGTTGCATTGAAATCGAAAAGCCCCAAACCAGACGGATCTCTCAACAACAGAGGGAACAGAGAGAGGAACAACAAGCTAGTCGAGTTCATTTGACAACCCATTTTTAATGTCCTGAGACCCACCCAGGGTTGTGACCCCCACTTTGAAAAACACTGGGTTAGATGGTCAAATTTAAGAAATTTGAAGGCGGATGTGATATTCCTTCAGGGGATAAATGTGCAGGTGAAGTACAAGACGCGGAGAAAAGGATTGGTGGAGCAGACGTTCCACTCGGACTAGACTCCAAGTCGAGGTGGGTTGTGATCCTGTTCAGTAAAAGGGTGGTATAAGGGAGGTGCGGGGCCTGGGAGGGAGGTTCGTGATGGTGAGTGGGGCCTTAGCAGAGGCGCCATTCTTTGCACCCAACTGGGTCAATGAGGACTTTGTCAAGAAGATGTTGGTGTCCATCCCGGACTTGGATTCACATCAGCTGAATATTAGGGGGATGGGGGGTGGGGTGGGGGGCACTATGTGGAGCTTAATCAGAAGGGGGGGGAGGGGGGGGAAGGGGGGGGGGTTTCGCCCTTCACATTTTGGGGAGCATTTAAGGCGGTGGTCCGGCAGGAGGTTATATCTTACAAGGTCCATAGGGACAAAGTTGAAAGGGTGGCGAGATAGAGGTTTGTTGCTGCCATTGTAGAAGTGGATGGACGGTACTCAGTGGCCCCAACCAGGGACCTGTTGGCAGAACAAAAGAAGCTGCAGGGAGAGTATAGCCTAATGATGACAGAGAAAGTGCTGGGTCAACTTTGTCACTCGAGGGGGATGCTTTACCAATACGGCGAGAAGGCGAGTAGGCTGCTCGCCCAACAGTTGAGGCGGCAGATGGCTACACGGGAAACTGCGCAGGTGATGGAGGAGGATTGGGGGCGAGCTGGAAAAAATTAACGAGAGCTTTGAGACCTTCTATCAGGGAATGTATAATCTGAGCCCCAGGGACAGGATGTGGAGATGAGGCATTTTTTGGACAGGTTGGTGTTTCCGGAGAGGGAAAGAGAGAAGGGGCTGGGTTATGAGGTTGTCATTGGGGTTACAGGAGATAATGGATCGATGCAGCTCGGGCAGATGGCATCGAAGGCACAGCGGGCAGATGGCTTCCCAGTAGAATTATATAACAGTTTTCGGTAGATTTGGTGCCCCACCTCTTGGGGATGTATAACGATTCGCTGGCGCAGGAGAGTTGCCAGCCACACTTGCGCAATCATCGATTTCTTTGATCCCAAATGATATGGACCCGACTGACTGTGGGTCTTATAGGCCCATCTCCCTGCTGGATACTGATGCGACGTTGCTGCCAAAGCGAATGGAGGGGTGTGCGCCAGAGGTGGTTTCCGAGGATCAGACGGGGCTTCAGGGACGGCAGTTGTTGGAGGCAGTTGAGTGTATTAATGACCCGGTCAAGGGTAAAGCGCCGGAAGTTATTAGTTCAATGGATGCAGAGAAGGCTTTTTGCCGGGTAGAATGGATGTACCAGTTTGAGATCTTGGGGCTGCTATATGCCGACCCCAATGCAAGTGTAAGGACGAATACGATGAATTGAGGATTTAAGCTGCATATGGGCACAAGACTGGGATGCCCGTTGTTGTATGTGTTGGCCATTGAGCCTTTGGCTGTAATGCAAGTCAAGAGAGTGGAAGGGCATTGTAAGGGGAGAAAGGGAGCCTGGGGTGTAATTGTACACCGATGCTTTGCTGTTACAATTCTGGGCATTCATTTTCAAGATCCTGTCCGAAAATGTGGGGATAAAGATGATGTCCTGCCCTTTGGTGATAGTTTTCAGTGTTTTAGACCCACTGGAGCTGCTAGACGGGGAGGGGGCTGATGTTGTGGTCTTCGCCTCTCTGACCATGGGCAGCACGGTAGCACAGTGGTTAGCACAGTTGCGTCACAGCTCCAGGGTCCCAGTTTCGATTCCCGCCTTGGGTCACTGTCTGTGTGGAGTTTGCATGTTCTCCCAGTGTCTGTGTGGGTTTCCTCCGGGTGCTCCGGTTTTCTCCCACAGCCCAAAGATGTGCAGGTTAGGCGGACTGGCCATGCTAAATTGACTTTAGTGTCCAAAAAGGTTGGGTGGGGTTACAGGGATGGGGTGGAGGCACGGGCTTAAGTTGGGTGCTCTTTCCAAGGGCCGGTGCAGACCCAATAGGCTGAATGGCCTCCTTCTGCACTGTAAATTCTATGATTCTATGACGGCCCAGCGGCGAATATTGCCGGGTTGGAGGTTGCCCGCGCCACCGAAGGTATCGGCGTGGTGACAGGATTTGGACAATTGGAGAAGATGAAATTTAGACAGAAGGTCGGAAGAGGGGTTCTACCTAAGATGGAGGCCCTTCCTGTCTATATTTGAGAATCTGTTCTTCGTTAGTGGGGAGGGTGGGAAGGGCACGCCAGGATAGTTAGAGGGAGAACAAAAGGAGAAAATGATAAACTGTTTGAAATCTGATGATACTTGGTGGTTGATTGTTTGTATTATTGATTGTATCTGGAACAAAATATATATTTCAAGCAAAAACTGCAAACTCCCTCTCTCCACTTAATTCAGCAACAAATATTATTGAAATACTGTCACTGTGCCGAAAATCTGGAACTCCCTCCCTAACAGCACTCTGGGTGCATCTACATCACATGAACTTTTTTTAAAAATTATTTCATGGCAAAACCGACAGTTGCTGCCCCCGCTGCCCCTCTCCAATTGCCCCTGTACTAAGTAGTTGTTCAGAAGGCAGTGAAGAGTCAACCACATTGCGGCAGGTCAGGGGGTCATCTAGGCCAGACAGGGCAAGGGAGGCAGATTTCCTTCCCAAAAGGAATTGATGATGGTTGTCATGGTCACCATTATTTAAATTCCACCAGTTGCCATGGTGGGATTTGAACCAGTTTCTCCAGAGCTTTACTCTGGGCCTCTGGGATACTAGTCCAGTGACAGCACCTCTACACCACCATCTTCGTCTAATGCAGAGGTTCAAGATGACAACGTACCATCACCTGCTCAAGGGCAAATATGGAAGGGGCAAAGACGCCCATATCCCACAAAAGAATTTTCAAAATCAACCCATTCTAACCACTTTGGAAAAACAGAAGTCTAAACCGGTCCTCCTCCATCGGTAAAAATTGTGGCCAGAGATTCATTTTAAAAAGAAAATGTGGTGACAAAGTTATTTCCAATCCCTCATAACAGCTATTCTAGGTGGTCCCTTTCATTCTGAACCTTTCAATATTCAGAACCTTTGAATATGATTATTTCTCAACATTTTTCAAAACCGTATTGTCCACACGGTTCTTTGACTTTGTTTATGCAGTTCTTGCAGTTGTTCAATTACCAAAGATAGCTGTGGGCAGATTGAACCATCTGTTTTCAAAACGTACTGTCCTAAACATGTTTTGTTTGCTTTGAAATGTGTGCTAGCTTTTCAAACATCATAAGATATAAATGCCAAAAACAAATTCAATTTGAAAATTGAGCAGAATGACTGCACACTGCCTAATGGTATTATTAAACAGGCTGCTCGTGAAGGAATGCATCATCAATTAATGAACTTTGGCAAACTGGTTTCCACGTCAGAAATTCCTGTCACCGCAGGCATGAAAGACAATAAAGGTGTCGCTGAGAGAGGACATCTTAATTAAATTGGCCTGGCCCAAAGAAAACTATGATCCCTCAGCACTCACCAAAGAACAGGAGAATGGTGTCCTGCTGTTCTGGTCAATATTTCTCATTTATAAAAACATAAGAACATGAGAACTAGGATCAGGAGTAGGCCATTGGGCCCTTCCATAACCTTTTATTCTTCAAAAAACTATCTATCTTTATCTTGAAAACATTCAATGAAGTAGCCTCAACTGCTTCACTGGGCACGGAATTCCATAGATTCACAAGCCGTTCCTCCTGAGCTCAGTCCTAAATCTACTTCCCCTTATTTTGAGGCTATGCCCCCTCGTTCTGCTTTCACCTGCCAGTTGAAACAACCTCCCCGCATCTACCCTTTCTATTTCCTTCATAATTTTATATGTTTCTATAATGTCCCCCCCCCCCCCCCCCCCGTCCTCCCCCAGCCCCCGCCCCCCACCCCCTCCGCATCCTTCTAAATTCCAACGAGTACAGTCCCAGTCTACTCAACCTCTCCTCATAATCCAACCCCCTCAACTCTGGGATTAACCTCGTGAATCTCTTCCGCACACCCTCCAGCGCCAGTACGTCCTTTCTCAGGTAAGCAGATCAAAACTGAACACAATACTCCAGGGTTATTTAACCAACATCACTCAAAATAAAACTGGATATTTGGTCATGTATCTCAGTGCTGCTTGTGGGAGTTTGCTATGTACAGATTGGTTGCTGCACTTCCCTACATTACAACAGTGGTCAGCTCTTCCAAAGTGCTTCTTTATTTGTTAAAGCCCCCTGAGACATTGAGGCCACAAAAGGCACCATGTGACTGCAAGTCTTTCTTTCTTTTAACATATCAGAGTCAATCAGATTCCGACTTTTCCATTGGCTCCCCCAACAGTGAAGATTCAGTGGACAAAGCTTCTCTTGGTTTGTTTTTATGATCTATCTCTCAAACCATGTCTAATTAACTCACAGCTGCGTCCAGGATATTTCCCATATTTGGCTGAAGTGCATAAGCCAAACTGGTAGTCCAGTGACTGCCCTGGCGGAGGTACTGTCTTTTGAACGCTGTTAAGAGACTGAAAAAGGTCCCATGATACTATTCAAAAAAGAACAGGGGAGTTCTTTCAGTGTGCTTTCCAATGTGTGTCCCTCAACAACCCCCTCAAGGGGTGGCAGAGTGGTTAGCACTGCTGCCTCACAGCTCCAGAGACCCGGGTTCGATTCCGAACTAGGGTGACTGACTGTGTGGAGTTTGCACATTCTGCTGGGTTTCCTCCTCGTGCTCCAGTTTCCTCCCACAGTCCAATGATGTGCAGGTTAGGTGGATTAGCCACGCTAAATTGCCCCTTAGCATCCAAAAGGTTAAGTGGGGTCAAGGGGATAGGTTAGGGATGTGGGCCTAGGTAGGGTGCTTGCAGAGGGTCTGTTCAGACCTGATGTACTAAACGGCCTCCTTCTGCACTGTAGGGATTCCAATAATCACCTAAACCATAATCTGGTTATACATCTTTTTGCTGCACAAATTTTGACATGAAAACAGTAACTACACTACAGGGTTACTTTATAGACAGTAAAGTGCCATATGGCAACTTGAGCCCATGCATGACACATATAAATGCATATCTTTTCACTGGAACCTGGCTCCTGAAACTTCCTGGTTATAATATGCAAATGCTTAGAACTATAATGCGTAGAATTTTCTGAATTTATTCCCTTTTCTTCACAAAAATGTTGGCCACGATGTAGCGGCCGCGCTAGCCGTGGGCGCAAATGCCGTAATGGTTGCTATATCTCACGAGGGGGCAAAGCGGGATTTGGGCCGTCATGATCTCAGTTTGAGATCTTTCCCAGCCCTCAATGGTGGACTTGAACCGGATTTTTATACATTGTAATAAATTAGCATGTACTTACTGGCCTTGACGCCATAACACCTGCTATTTCATTATTATCTCACCCAGTCGGTGCGACACCTTTCCTGCAAAGCAGTCGTGTTGTGATAACCGTGCCATGGGCATGGTGGTAGGTATGGCCCCAGGTGGTGAGGGACATGGCCAGGCAGTGCAGGGAACTGCAAGGTTGGCACTGCCAGGGTGAGTCCTCTGGGGGTTCCCCTTGGGGGAGCTTTCCCTTATGTGTGGGAAGGGGATAGCCCCGATGCTTGTAGGTGGGCGGGATGGGGGGGGGGGGGGGGAGAAGGGGATAGCCCCGATGCCTGTAGGTGGGTGGAAGGGGGGTGAGGAAGAGAAGGGGATAGCCCGGTGCCTGTAGGTGGGGGGAGGGGGGGGGGGGGGGGGGGGGGGGGGGGGGAGAAAGGGGATAACCCGGTGCCTATGTGAGGGACCGATGTTGATGGTGTGGTGGTGCTGGGGTGCGCAGGGGTGCCCCAATGCTAGGGGGATGTCAGGCATTTCCTGGGGAGGGGGCCCTTTAAATTAAATCAAAGTTTGGGTGGATCTCAACAGAGGCCTCGCCGGCACAATTCCTGTTTTGCCCCCTCGTGAGACATAGCGGCCATTACGGCTTTTGCGCTTGCGCCAACATTTTTGGGAAGATTCTGTCCATTGTTTATTCATAAAATTGAGAGGTGCATTTCCCAACAGTTTAAATTAGATCAAGTACAATATTAAAGTTCTTTCAACATGGTATTTGGAAGTCAACGAACTGGTGCCTCACTGCGCTTACAATTGTAGGTTAGATTTACAATATACATTTCTTAGCCTGAGGGGTTTTACCCATCTCACTCAGTGGACTAGGGCCCTAGTGGTCTTTCTGCATTGAGTCTTTACAGCAGCTGCCCCAAGCTTTGGTCTGTCCCTCAGCAAGTAGTCTTGGACTTCGCCAGTCTGCAGCACTCGGCCGTGAATAGCTCCTTGCAACGGATGACCAACAAGTTTCTGGAAGACTAATGGGAGTCTTTCAGTGAGTTGATTGTCCTCCAATAGCAGTTAATGTTCATCTCAGAATGGGTCACTGGGAACAACTTGTAGAGCACAGAGCTTGTGTTACAGAACTGCTGAGGTTGAACGATAAAAATTCCACACTTTCTTTCCAAAAGGGACATTCCAAATGGTAGGGGAATAGAGGACAGCGCGCTGAGACTCTGGGCAGGCAAGAAACATCTGTGAGGCCTTCTCATACCAGCCAAGCTACATATTGGTGATAGTTTGAAAGTTCTGGTGGTAATGACTTTGAAAGTCTGCCCTACCAGAACCAGAAGGGTCATTTGCAGGCCGAGGACCTATTTTACTAATTGGTGAGCTTTGACGAGAATTTTCCTGGAGTCAACATGCCTCCACGTTCCCCAACAAATCATAGCAGGCAAGCAGAATGTGTCTAAGCAGGCAATGAAGGATTTCTATCTAAAGAGATCCTGACAGGACACACAATGGCAGCATTGGCCGATGGATTGAATATACCAATGGGAATCTGCCTCCCTACCCCAGCACTCAGACTCACCCTGGCAGTCATGCGAACTGCAGTGAGGGTCAAAGGAAAATTCCTCTTCCCTGCAGAGAGGAAGAGGCCAGCCAACCTCACTGTTTTGTTATGCTCTTGGCGTAGCATAAGCTGCTTCCTTGATGTACACTCTGACAAAGGAAGGTTCAGACTTGGAGATAGCTTAACACATTCAATAAACTGTTAATTCTCCTACTTGGATTCGACTCTCCTATTAATCCTGCTATAGTTACTCAGACTAACTAACCAGTCTGCTACAATCCACGTGGTGGGTATGATGTGTCTGCCTGTACTCACTGGGCGCGATTCTCTGAAATGGCGACTAAGTCCCGAAGCCGGAGTGAAAACTGGAGTGTTTCACGCCGGTGTCGGAGCCCGCTCCCAGCCCCCTATCCTCCCGCCCCCGGGGGGCTAGGAGCGGCGTCGCATATTTTACGTGCGCTGGGCCTTGGTGCCGCGTAAAAAGCGGTGCCGCGTCAATGATGCGGCCGGCGTCGCGTAAATGACGTCACCCGCGCATGCATGGTTGCCGTCCTCCCCGAGGCCACCCCGCAAGAAGATGGCGGGTGGATCTTGCGGGGCGGCAGAGCAAAGGAGGTCCTCCTTTAGAGAGGCCGGCCCGCTGACAGGTGAGCACCGATCGCGGACCAGACCCCATCGGAGGCCCTCCTCGGTGCAGGAACGCCCCCCCCCCCCCCAGCGTTCCCCCGCAGTTCCCGCCGTGGGCAGCACGGAGGCATGGTGGTTAGCATAAATGCTTCACAGCTCCAGGGTCCCAGGTTCGATTCCCGGCTGGGTCACTGTCTGTGCGGAGTCTGCACGTTCTCCCCGTGTGTGCGTGGATTTCCTCCGGGTGCTCCGGTTTCCTCCCACAGTCCAAAGATGTGCAGGTTAGGTGGATTGGCCATGCTAAATTGCCCTTAGTGTCAAAGTAAGGTTAATGGGATTGGGGGGGGGGGGGGGTTACTGGTATAGGGTGGATACGTTAGGCTTGAGTAGGGTGATCATTGCTCGGCACAACATCGAGGGCCGAAGGGCCTGTTCAGTGCTGTACTGTTCTATGTTCTATGTTCTTGCCGGCAGCGACCAGGTATGGAACGGTGCCGGCGGGGACCTTCGTGTTGGGGCAGCCACTCGGCCCATCCGGGCCAGGAGGATCGCTGCTCGCGTTTTGCAAATGGCGAGCAGCGATTCTTCGAGCGGCCAGGCGTGATTCTCGCGGCACTGGTTTGGGGGGTTGGGAGAATCGCATGCGGGTGTTGGGGCGGTGTGGCGGGACTCGCGTGGCGCCCCAGCAATTCTTCCCTGCCCCTCCCCCCCTTCCCCCCCCCCCCCCTCCCGGCATGGTGTGGGGGGGGAAGAATTCCGCCCACTAAGTGTCGCCACTGGAAAGAGGAAGAGCATGTGCGCTGTGTCCTTTTATATGGGTTGGTGTAATGCCCCTCTGTGGTAGTATCACCTGTGTGTGTGTCTTGAATGCCCAATGGTCGTGTCCTATCTTACTGACCTATTGGTAAATGTCTGTGTGTCATGATGTCTCTGGTGCTCCCTCTAGTGTCTAGCTAGGTGTAGTGTCTTCACATTAACCCCTTGTGTATTTACAGTGATGCATATCACCACACTCACCAAGCAGGCATGGCAGTAAACAACAGGGGCAGCGAGCAGCAGGAGTGTGGTGCCTGGGAGCGGATTCCAGTGCCCAAATAGGATCAATGACCCCATGAGGTCCAGAAAGGTGAGTATTCCCTAACTCTCATGCGGCAGTCAATACTTTAATCGCTTCTTGAACACGCTCCTCCACAGCTCCCCTCCGATGGACGCAACTTGCTGTCACATACCTTCCTGTCTCTCCAGCCTCCTCCTCAAACCTCCATCTCAACACTCAAACACAACCTCATTTTATTGTTCTCTCACACCCATTGTGCAAAGTCACTCCCCTCATTTGTTCACCCTCTATCCTCTGCAATGTTTATTCCACACATTCTCATGAATCTCTGCCTTTTCAGCCCAGAAATACGTCCAAATTCACCTCTCCCTGCCTTGGGGACTCCACCCAATGTATGTATAGATTTCAGTAATTTAAGGATTCCTGGAGGCATTGGGCTTGATTCTCCGGCTGTGTTGGGCTCAAAGGAAAGCACAATATTTGCTGGAGAATGTTAGAAATGCCCTCCAGCGAGTCTCCTGACAGCCTCCGGCCCTCGTGAGAGTCCCGCGAGGTCGGAGTCAGAACTTAGCCCCAAATAGGAGGGACTGATTTACACTCACGGACATAGGTCGAAAACCTACTTAGGACCTACCTGCCCGGGATCCAATGGCCTCCTTCGATTCACCACCCTCTCCAGAGAGGCTGCAACTGGGCGCCAATCAGTGCTGGTCCACACAAACGTGGACCTGGTGGAACGACACCCTCGGGGTCTCCCGGGCCATCGGGGACCCGAGTGGTCAGGGAAAATGTAGGGCGGCCCATTGCTCCCCCCTAGAACTGGCACTGCAAGCCAGGAGGACTGCCCAAGTGCCATTGTGGCATAGCCAATGGTCAGGGGCGGAGGGGGGGGCATGCCTCCTCATGAAATAAGGGTGATGGTGGGATTTGAAGGGTGGGGGAGTGCAGGGCAGGTAGGTAGGGACCTCCGGGAGCTTGGAGGGTTGATGGGCAGGGGTCCTTGAAAGGAGGGGGTGCTGTAAGGAGGCTTGGGGGGGGCTGAAGAGGGGGGACCCCGAGGGAACCCAGAGCGGGATGTCCTCATTTGGGGTGGAAGTAGTGTCCATGTGTGTGGGGGGTGACATTGCCCATGGGTGGGAGGTGTAGGGAACCCATAAGCTCACTTAGAGATCAGGACACCCCTTCAAAATAGTGGCCCGATCTCAAGAGTTCAGCTCCCCAGTGCCAAAAAGAATTCAAAGTGTGGGCTAAACTGGTGAGAAACTCCCCAGGGCCCAAAAAAGTGACCAAGTGTCATTGAATAGCAGTGGGGAACTGACCTGCTGGAAACTCCCTGAAAAGCCCACCGCAAATTAACTTCAAATGGTTTGGGAGAATTGCGCCAATTAAGTCTCATTGCCACAGAATACAGATAAAATCAGGTTCAAATGATGCTCTTTTACTGTCTGAGCTTCAATGCATAGGGAGGTGCCAATGGAAGTTAAGCCATCTTCCAGCCGCAAGGAAAGACAATCATTTCTGTATTATCCTGAAAGCGGAGCTACAAGGATCATTGGCGACAGCCTGGGATCAGGCCATCTGCTCTTTGAATTTGAGTTGTCAAACTAAGCTGACAAGGAACGGATAACATTTTGGACAGTTTTGAAAAGGAAAATCACAGATTGGGCACAAATGAATTTGTTTACGCGGTGTCGGGCAGATTACAATATTCAGCATATGGCAAAAACACTGTCTTAACACCAGCTGCCTGAGAAAATGATGCATTGATGTTGAAGGACTAGTTAAAGTCAATTACACTGACGTACATTTACTTTGTTAGATGTGGGTACCAAGCAGTTGTTAACAGTAAAGCCAATTTGCAACTATCGGTTTGAGAACTATGATTTACAGTCATATCAAAGGCTAGCAGGGCGAACCAAAAGTATAGCACCATTGTTTGCTATATGATGTCTAAAAATGCGTAGCTTGCAGTGTACTACATTATATATGGATTACTGAAAGCAACCATGCCTTATATTTATGTTTCACTGATAAAACTTTAAAAGGGCATGGAGTATGTGGATTTAGCTTCTTTGGAAACTGCCTCCCTTGTGGAATTAAAGCCTTTATCCCCAGAAACTTCTAGATTTACACTGCATTTTAATTGAGAATCATTGTCGCTCGGTGTGGGAAAGGATCATAAAATTGGGCATCAAGATTAGAGCAGAGAAAGTCACAAATATTAACAATTTTGTGCGTGATTCCCTTCGAAGCTTTGCTGCATTGGGAAATAAAGTTAACATGATCATATATTACTTCAGATATAATTTCATCCTGCCCCAAAATTTGATTTGGCTCAATGTCATTGAAGGGCAAAACTGTGGACAATAATGTTGTAAAAATGAATTGTTTCCATAATGCAGTGTGTCCATTAGGTTATTGAAGTGAGGAAGGCTCAGTGTCACTGGAAGCTGAGCTGCGGACAGGGTGATGCATCAGGGAGGTGGGGGGGGGAGGGGGGGGGGGGGGGGGGTCGTCACCTGGACACTTTACTCCAGGAGGCTGTCACACCTCTGAGGATAGGCTCTTTTTATTTGGTCAGTCGTCATGGACAGGATGGTGTGTCTACAAGTGAGGCACATAAGGGGATCGCAAAGTTAAATGTGGAGGAGCCTCTGCCCTTGCAATTGCCCAACCGGTTTGAGATGCTTGCAACCTGTATGGTCAAAAGTAGGTCCAGACGGCTGTGTTCCCTGCCCAATGCCAGGGTTCGAGCCTTCTGCTCGGGGCTGGAGAGTGACTCGCAGTGGGAGGAGGATCCAGTGGTCGTGGTTCACATTGGTACCAACAACATAGGTAAGACGAAGAAAAATGCTCTGCTTAGGGAGTACGAGGATTCCAACTCCAACTTTCCTTCACCTAGTGGTGCACTAAGGCAGATGTTTGTCTGTTTCCATGGTGCTAATAATTCCCAGAATATGTCGCTAATCTGTCGCCAGAGGCTTGTAACTTGAAGGGCGCCACTCTACATCATGCATAGCTGACCAGGAGTGTCTCATACTCTTACCACCAGCCATTGACGTGTTGGAAAGATTTGGAAGTTGACACACAAACTGTTTGACCGCGTTATCAGCTAAACCTTCCTTGGCCATCAAGTCCTGGTGTGGGGCGCGAACTTGAAGATTCTGGCTCAGAGGGAGGGACGCTACAGACTGCACCACAAACTCCGTGGAGTATGAGCAGCCAGGGGCTAAATTAAAACGCCAGAACCGCAAAAGGTAATATTCTGTGGATTACCACCGGAGTCACGACCAAATTTGCATCAGGTAACTAAGATTAGAGAGATAAATGTGGGGCTCAAAGGTTGATGTGCGAGAAATGGGTTTTAATTCATGGGCACCGGTACTGGGAAATGTGGGAGGTGTGCAGTTGGAATAATCTTCACCTGAATCATGCTGGGATGAGTTTATTGGCAAGTTGTAAACAGTAACTAGTGCAGTAGAGAGGACTTTAAATTAAATAGTGGGAGCGAAGAATCACATGTGGGAAGATGTGATGAATTAAAGAGGGAAGACAAGGCAAGAGAGCACGGTAGCATTAAGGGACATAATAATCAGAGCATGGCAGGAAGGGACAGAGCATTGACATTTAAGAGTAAGCCAGCAGATATCACTCGACATTGTGAAAATTGTGGGAAAGAAATAGAACTAAAGGCTTTGTCACAATGCACATAGAATGCGTAACAGAATGGATGCATCGATAACTCAAATAGAAATATACACAGCACTCCAGATGTGGTCTCATTACTGCTACGTATAACGGAAGCTGGGCGGATGTCTCCTCTTGTGGGGAAACTAGAACTTTGTGGGATTTAGTTTAAGAATAAAGGGCGGAATTCTCCGACACCCTGCAGGGTCGGGGAATCGCCCGGTGCCGGCGTAAATCCTGCCCCCACCGTGGCCAGAATTCTCCGCCACCCGGGAATCGGCGGGAGCGGGAATCGCACCACGCCGGTCGGCGGGCAAGCGGGAATTGGAGTGGTTGGCGCCACTCCGCTGCGCCGGGAGCCCCCGCCCCACCAGGTAGGGGAGAATACCGGCCCAGAAGTCTCTCTTTTCAGACCAAGATGAGGAGACCCCCGCCCACACCTCTCACACTCATCTGCTACCCCCTGAAAGATCTCACTCATTCTCACCTGAGTCATATGCACCCTGTGCACGACCTTAAACTGTATCAGGCTCACCCTTGCACAAGAGGAGGTCCCGTTTACCCATCGCAGTGCCTCACTCCGTACTCCCCAATTGATCTCCATTCCTCCATTCCCATTTCCCCGTAAATGAGATAATTTCTCCCTGGACCACTGCCTTCAGTGCTTCCCAAAAAATGCCCGCCGACACCTCCCCATTCTGATTGAACCCCACATAATCCCTAATCGCCAACCGCACCTTATCACAAAAATGCCCGCCAACAACCCCGAGTCAAACCTCCACCCCGGCCTCTGCTCTCGTCCCGTAATGAACCGAATATCCAGCCAGTGGGGTGCATGGACCGAGATAACTATCCCCGCAAACTCTGCCCCCTCCACCCCAACCAAAATCTCCCAACTCACTACAAAGTAGTCAATCCTCGAATACACCTTAAGACGTGTGAAAAGAAGGAATACTCCCTTCCCTCTGGGTTCTGAAAGCGCCATGGATCCACCATTCCCATCCTCTCCATAAACCCCCCTCAGCTCTCTTGCCATTCATACCCTACCCATTGACCTGGGCTCGATCTATCCACCCTCGGAGTTAAAATCTCCTCTCATGATCAACTGGTATGTGGCCAAATCCGGGATTGCTGCCAGCAACCCCCTCATAAAACCCACATAATCCCAATTTGAGGCATACACATTTACCAACACTACCAGTGCCCCTTCCAACACCCCACTCACAATCACATATCTCCCATCTGGATCCCTCACCTCCTTCGCACTCACGAATCCCATTTTTCTGCTCATTAAAATCGCTACACCCCTCGATTTCAAATCAAACCCCGAGTGAAAAACCTGCCCGACCCACCCCTTCCTTAACCTAACCTGGTCTTTCACATGGAGGTGTCTCCTGCAAAAAGACAACCCCCGGCTTTCAAGCTCCTGAAGTGCGCGACCTTTTAACCGGCCTATTTAGTCTCCGGTAAATTGTATTTTCATAGGTATATTTGTGTCCGTGATTTTGGGAGGTGGAAAGGGTTAAATAGGTTGATCGGGCAGCACGTTGGCACAGTAGTTAGCATTGCTGCCTCACAGCTCCAGGGACCCGGATTCAATTCCGGCCTCGGGTGACTGTCGGTGTGGAGTTTGCACTTTCTCCCCCTGTCTGTATAGGTTTTATCCGGGTGCTTCGGTTTCCTCCTACAGTCCAAATATGTGCAGGTTAGGTGGATTGGTCAGGATCAATTGCCCTTTAGTGTCCAAAAGGTTAGGTGGGGTTACTGGGTTAAGGGGACAGGGTGGGGCCCTGACCCTAGGTAGGGTACCCTTTCAGAGGGCCGGTGCAGACTCAATGGGCTGAATGGCCTCCTTCTGTACTGTAGTGATTCTAAGATTTGATTCTGTGATTGCCTTCTTGTTTTGTGCAACTGTTAAATAGTTGCCTGGCTTGGTGCTCTGCTATCTCGAGAGGCACTGAATTGTAATTTTCCTTGCTTGTTTGATCATGAGGCTCTTTATTTCTCCAAATCTGAATCATGATGGAAGGTAGACAGAAAATATTGCATAGGCAAAAATATTGTTGTAAAGAACTCTTCAAAATGAAGCCAGTAAAACATTCCATATTCCCCATATATGGTGCTGAGCATCGCAAAATGTGTCTTCCACAGACCTGTCAGATAGCTTGCCAAGAGGTTTCAGAATGTCCTCTGCTCAAGAAGTGTCCAAATTCCCACAAGACTGAATTTCTCCTTGATTTTGACAAATAACAAGACAAGAACAACAGGGGGTTGAACTTCTGTCAAGCAACACAATTCTCTGAAAGGCAATCTGATCATTTTATCCCTTCTTTCATGCCCTTCAGATTAAGGTTCGCTCACAGCTAGCCTGTATTAGTTCCAACGGATTTTTCATATTTATTTTGGTAATGTTGCACTGGGTATTGCATCACAGCATTACACATACCTTGGAATCATTCTGATCAAAAAAGCACAACACACTTATTTCTGGTTTTGGCACCCATTTGTTGTATAATGTATTCATCAACAAATGGTGTTTTCAAGAGGTGGCATAAACAACCTTTGAAGGAGTTTTCACTCTGTGATTCATGTTATTGATAGATAATGCATCGGTACAGCACAACCCTTGCTTTGCTATTCTGTTAATTGATACTTGTTTGTAAGATTGCCTGAATGTTGAACTATGTATTAAAGGGGCCAGCATAGTACGATTTACTTCCTGGATTTTGCGGTTAGCGGCAAACAGACACCAATTTGCATTCCACTTGCCAACAAACTGTTGCTGGACGGCAGCACCTCAACTTTCATTGATTCGCAATCCATTTTGGCGCAGCACACTGCACAGGTATTTGGTGCCTATCTACCTCTTCAACAAATTAGATTAAAGAATTCGACTGAGCCACACCGGGCTGGGAATACCTGGCCCATGTAGGCGGGTTTGGAGGCTGGATGGAATGATGGTCAGCTGTGGGGTCAGTAAAATATGGGAAACCTGATCAGATCAGCTCCCTGCCCCATTCCTGCCTCAATACGGGCTCGAAAACCTGCCAGAAATCCCAACCCACAGTGTCGGAACTAGGGAGGGTATATTAGGATATTTAGTAAATTCTCAAATCACATGCAGGGAGTGAAATAAAAGAGAAAAAAAGGAAGATGTGATCAGGTGACAAAGATAGAAGAGACAGGAAGAAAAAGTTAAAACATATTTACATTTTTTAAAATCTCTTGTAATAAATAAAACCTGACAGAATGAGACTAAGAGTACATTTTCAGCTACATTAAAAAAGTTGTTCAGACTGCTGTTTGAACTGAAGTCTAGCCTGCAGATTCAGTGGACAATATATGATTAAATATGGACGTGAGAATGGAATATTGCAGTCAAAACCAGGCCAGTGGAGTTTAAAGAAGCTAAGAATGGGTTGATGGAATTGGCTTGGCCAGACCTTGTTTCGTGGTCATTATCCTGTTGCTCCTGTTTGGAGGTCCCGATATGGGTTGTCCACATTCGGAATGATGTTGAATTGGGGAAAGTCTGAATGTAGGGCCCAGTCATCATCCTCGATTAAGTCCCCGAAAATTGTTGGGCCCAAGTGGCGGTTTGCCGGTCTTTGTTTTATCGTAATACGGTCCATCCGAAAGGTTAGTTGTGACAGTTCTTGCTCTCCTTCTCGTTCACTTTTCTTTGGACTTGGCGAGGTGTTAGGAGCGTTACGTATCTTCCTCTTAATGTTGATGCCACTTGGGCTAGTGACGGTGGTGTTAAATGGTGGGTCTTGATGGCATGGACAAGCAAATTTCAATTTTTGTTGGCTTTTTGGTGACCAGAAATCCGGGGTGGGCGGCGATCTGATGGTTTCCCCCCTGTCTTTTCGACTGGGCCCATGCTATCCTCCTCTGTTGCCCTTTTGGGGATAGAGTTGGTACTGGTGATGCGATGATCTGTTTTGTACTTGGACCTGGGGCTGGAAGATGTGCTTGTAGGGGTTTGGGTTTTTTGCTCTTGGCTCTTGTTCTTGTTCTCTTTTTACTGCTTCTATGGGAGAACTTGGGCTGGATTCTCCGCACCCCAATGCCGAAAGTACGGCGGAGAATCCATTTCCCAAAACGGAATTGGGACCGCCGCCAGTTCCCCGAATCTGCGGGCCCCAAAAAGCAGCATACCCTCGGAGTACGCCGCGCCGCCCAGCACCTGGGGCCAATATTGGAGGCCGTTCCACCATTACCCCCAACCGGCCGAAGTCCCGACGGCGTAGATCTAATATGGTCCAGCCGGTCGGAATACTAGCCTGGCGGCTGTAGACTCAGTCTGTGGCCGCCCTGGTTGGGGGCAGTCCTTATACGCGGCCAGGAGATGTTGGTGCGGGTGTTGAGAGTTGGGCCCGCGGCCGATCGGGGGGTTTATTTTCAGGGTCCAGCTCCACGGTCTGAGTCCGCCATGGAGCACAGCGCGACCGCTGGAGACCGCTGCCATGTGCATGCGCGGCCTCCGACCTTGAAGTGCAGGGCCCGTATCTGCAGTAAAAGCTGCTAGATCTTCGCCAGGTCCCTGCTCGCCCCCTGCAGGGCTAGGAATATGTGGCTCTTTCACGCCAGTTTTTCTGGCGTAGTCCCAACAACGGAGAATCCAGCCCCTTGGGTTAAGAATACAGGTCAGATTGTGCCCGGTCCTCTCTTTGAATTTGGCCTCATCTTTTTTGACATCTGAAAAGGGTGGTGGCTGCCTCTTCCCGTATGGGTCTGGAGCAGAGTTCAAATTGCACCGTAAGAGTTCGTCGAATTCCCCTTTCTACTGGAGTTCTCAGGGTATTGTTTTCTTCTTCTGTCATTCTACTTTTTAATCTATGGTGTGATGTAGGTCTAAATTATCGCCTGCATTCTGTTTGGGTTCAGACATTGCCCCCAACAATGGCTGCTGTTTTGGACTGGACCTGTTGTACATTGACACCTGTAGCTGTCTTTTTGTTTTTGCTTGTTTTAAGTGAATGTGTAAAAATCAAAGAAGTCCAATAAACAGACGTTCTGAAACAAAAGACTAGAACAAAGAACAATACAAGCACAGGAACAGGCCCTTCAGCCCTCCAACCTGCGCTGACCATGGTACCTGCCTGAACTAAAACCTTCTGCACTTACGGAGTCTATATCCTTCCATTCCCACCCTATTCATATATTTCTCTAGATGCCCCTTAAATGCCGCTATCGTATCTGCTTCCACCACCTCCCCAAGCAGCGCATTCCATATATTTACCACCCTCTGCGTAAAAACACTTGCCTCGCACATCAGTTCTAAACATTTCCCCACTTTTCCCCTACTGGTTAGCAGACATTTCTACATTTAAATAGGGGCAGAGCAAGTTCGGAAATCAGCAGCAGACAGTGAAGGAGATACGCCAACCCAGGATGTTTTTCGGTCTAACACATCACCTTATTTTGAAAAGCACTTTAGACTTGTACCACGTCACATAGGTGAGACAGCACGTTTTATTGCCTACATTTAAAACAGCAAGAATCAGCTCTGCCAGCATAAAGCCATTGAATCAACTGCAGTCAACAAAGAAACCAAAGTAATGAACAGCAATACCTTGAAAGTTGGAGAAGGACTCTCCCCAACCTGTTCCAACATCAAGTTAACCCGAGAACAACCCTCCTGGCAATTAAATTTAAAAATGCCACACAGCTTACTGAGAATCCTTTCCTTTTCAAGACACTCACTCCAGCCAAACCATCAACTCATCTTAGAACATACAAGCCTGCTGTAAAAGAGACGGAATTAATCCTAAATTGTAACTGCATTGTTTTTTTCCTCCATCTGGATCTAATCTTTGTGAATTGATAGTGTGTATGAGATATCACATTTTTAAACCAATGGGATATGTGTAGGGTAATAAATAACCTTTTATTTTAAAACTCAGCTTGCTGCTGGGATTATTCAAATTGTGAAAACCATGCAGAGAATAAAAATACACACGGCTCACATACAAAATATTTTAACCACAGACAATAAGAAAATATACAAATCTGCCCGTGACACTATATGGTCATGAAACATTGCTGTCTGATTTAGGCTTTAATAGTGGCGAGTGTTCATAACCTCAGTTAATTTTACCCCAAAATCTTGGCCCATGATTTATTTGGTCCATCCAAAAGCCAGGTATTTTGTGAAACTGACCACGATGGTATGACAGTAAGGTTAGTATCTTCCTTGCTAACGTGTAAGTTGCCACTGCTGTAAACACTTATAAAGACTAGGATAATTATAATTTTTCAGTCTATAAATTTCACGTTTATAGACTGCAACCTGCATAGCCACATTTCATAGCAGTTCACTTTCTGGGAAATGCATTGGGCATGTCTCCAAGGGTGAGATGTGATGCAAATTCTTTCTTTCTTGCTCTCGTGATGGCCTATCAACTAATCTCAAAGGACCTGCGTTTTAGAGGAGAATCATAAAGTCATAGAAATTGATATAATTTTGGAGAGGAAATTAATGGAGATAGGCTGTGCATTACTTTTGCTGTATTATATCATGGGCATGTGTGATGATGTATTGGAACACGGCGGACAGAGTTTGTTTCTTAAAGTGGAAATCACCATTATGATTTAAAAATCAACCAATGCATTGCATGATTAGAAATGGTACCCCTAAGATTTTCATTAATATTTTCTGGACTGACAGTATCCATTAGATGAAGAGTTCAAACTCCCGTCAGATCCAAAATGCCATTCACGAAGGCCCATATGGGACATATTATTGGCATGCCAGCTTGGCTATATTGGTGACTAAGCACACAACAATTTGCATTTATGTAGTGTCTCTATTGTAACAAAACACAGACATAACAAATTTTTAAAAACAAGCTGAAGAAATACAGCTAAGAGGAGGCATCTCTAAGCCTATTCAAAGAGGCAAATCATATGCAGACTCTTGAAAGAAGGAAAGGGTTCAGGAATGGGTTCAGGGAAGTGTGGGTCCAATGTGGCTAAAGGCATAGCCGCTAATTGTGGGATAATGGGAATGGGGGAAGACCAAACAAGCGAGAAGCAGACTAAAGGTCCTGGGAGGGAACTGGTAGATGTAACAGAACTAGCTAGGGAAAGGCAAGAATTAAGGTTTTTTTTTAAAATTCCTATAACGTGCAGTAATCTGTGGATCAATGACATTCCTACTTTTGCAGCTCGCAGCCTAGCAGACTCATTATCTACTTCATGTTCCACACTTGACAAACTGCTACCTGACTTTTTATAACTACCACATAATAAAAAGAACATTCCCGGACTTGAAGGTAAAATCGCATCATAAAGCCCTTTACAACAGGGGCAAAATATTCCCAAGTATGGTCGCTGAATTGATCATTAAAAAGTGATCAAGCTGAGAGATTAGTTTTCTCACATTCTGCTGCTCATTAATTTTGGATTGTTAGCTTGCTATCTAACTTCAAATTTAGATGGTCTGAACAGTGAAATGCAGCGGTATTTGGGTAAATTACATTCCTGCTTGTTAATGTTTATCGTATATATTCAAACAAGGAGGCCACCTTGCAGCCGCAAGAAAAAAACTGATATCTCGGAACAGAAGGTGATTGTTTGAACTAACAGTGAATGTTTACTGGACACCCCGCTGACGATCTAAACCACAAATTCACAGAGAATCTTTGACGGGTGATTATTTCACACACAGTGCAACATCAGGAGCGGGATGCACCGAACCCCCGCCAGGTCGGAGAATCCCCGGGGGGCGGCGCAAATCCCACCCCAACACCAGCTTCCATATTCTCCAGCGCCGTTTTTCAGGTGGGGGCGGGATTCACGCCACGCCGGTTGGGGTCCGTTGGCAGCAGCCCCACCGGCAATTCTCTGGCCCCCGATGGGCCAAGCGGCCGGCCGTTTTTGGCAAGTCCCACCGGCGTGGGTTACGCATGGTCCCACACGGTGGTACCTGGCAGGTAAGACGGCGGGGTGGTCCTCGGGGGGCCGCGGGGAGATCCGATCCGGGGGGGGGGGGGCCACGGTGGCCTGGCCCACTGATCTTTTGGCAGGCCTGTTCCGTGGGGGTACTTCTTCCTTCCGCGCCGGCCCCTGTAGGACTCCGCCATGGCCGGCGCGGAGAAGAGAACCCCCCCACACATGCGCCAAAATACGCCGGCCAGCGCAGAACCACGCCAGCAGCTCCGCGCATGCGCGAGATCACGCCAGCCCTTCGGCGCATGCGCGAACTCGCGCAGTCCCTTCGGTGCCAGCTGGAGCGGCACCAACCCCTCCGCCGTCCATCTAGCCCCCGAAAGTGCGGAGAATTCCTCACTTTCAGGGGATGTTGACACCAGAGTGGTTGGCACCAGTTCTGCCGCGTCGTGGGTACTTAGTCCCCCTAAACGAAGAATCCCGCTGCAGGAACCCCAGTGTGGGATCCTGCCCCAAAATCCTGCCCTATTACTGATATTATCCAACATCTCTCCCTCGGTACTAATGTTTCTGAACCTTATATTTTCATAGAGTACAGAAGAGGCCCTTCGGTCCATCTACCCAACATCGACAAAAAATGACTCTAAAGGCACGATCCAACGACCACGCTATGTAACTCATCACACGGCATAGCGTGCCCGATGAAAAACGGGAAACTCCACACCTGGGATCTACCCGGTTCGCAACTGCCTCACAAGATCCAACGCGATCTCGCAAGACGTGGCAATGTAAATCCCACCCATTGTCAACAGGATCACTTTAGGGAAAATCTGCATATCGGAGCGAGACAGCTAGCTTCACTCTAATGTGCTGATTCCTGAGATATCTGAAGCTTTGGGATTCATCCCCTTAGCCTCAGAGACCTCAGGCGAGCACCGTTCAGCACTGCTCCCTACAAACGGGGACTAGATGAAACAGCACTCCTGGGGGTCTTCCAGGGGATCGGAGGCCTCCAGCTGCAGTGCCCTCTGGGCAGGATGGCGCCCTGGCACTGCTGGTGCCACCGGGGCACCATGGCAGAGGCACCCTATGGGAATTTGTTCCCTTTTGGGAGAATCGTGCCCTAAATCTACACTAATCCCAATTCTCAGCATTTGGCCCAGAACCTTGACTGTTATGGCATTTCAAGTGCTTATCCACATACGTTTTAAAGACTGTGAGGTTTCCTGCCTCAACTACCCTTTTCGGGCCCAGCATTTCATATTCCCACCACCCTCTGGGTGAAAAATATTTTCCTCACATCCCATCTAAACCTCCTGCTTTTCACCCTAAAATCATGCCCCATTGTTATTGGCCCTTCAACTGAGGGGAACAGCTGCCCACCCTGTCCATGTCCCTCATAATCTTATCCACCTCAATTAGGTCCCCTCTCAGCCTTCTCTGCTCCAAAGAAAACAACCCGAGCTTATCCAGCCTTTCATAGCTGGGATCCCCCTCCGCAGGCAACATGTTGGTGATTTTGTTTTTAATGCTTCCTCCTTTCACATTTATATTGCTCAATTTCTATAGGAAATCGCAAGCATTCGTTAAGAAAGCGGAGAGCGGGAAACCAGGAATTTATAGACCGACCAGTGTAACATCTGTTGTGGGGAAAATTACAGCAATTTATAATTAAGAACAAAATTACTGAGTGCCGAGAGAAATTGGAATTGCTTAGAAAGAGTCGACACGGATTTGAAAAGGGTAGGTCATGTCTAATGAATCTAATTAATTTTTTCAGGAAGTAACTAAATTAGTAGCCAGGGGAAGGAATGTCTATAGTTATAATTCAGGAGAAGAATTGTGACAAAGTCTGGCACAAGGGAAGGTTAGATAAAATTAAAGCTCCTGAAATTGATGGCATATTATTGACCCAGTTAGAAGATTGGTTAAGCATCAGAAGGCATGATAGTGTATATGCAGTATTATTCTGTAATAATCTATGTAATGCTTTGTTAACATTCATGTTGAGAGGGCTGGAGTACAAGAGCAGGGATGTATTTCTGAGGCTGTATAAGGCTCTGGTCAGACTCTCGGCCAGTACTCTATGGAGTTTAGAATGATTAGGGGGGGTATTATTGAAACTTACAGGATACTGAGAAGCCGAGATAGAGTGGACATTGAAAGGATGTTTCAACTAGTAGGAAAAACTAGAACCAGAGGCCACAACCTCAGAATGAAGGGACAATTCTTTAAAAGAGATGTGGAGGAATTTCTTCAGCCAGAGGGTGGTGAGTCTGTGGGCCTCTTTGCCACAGAAGGTTGTGGAGGCCAAGTCACTGAGTGCCTTTAAGACAGAGATAGATTCTTGATTAATAAGGGGATCAGAGATAATGGGGAGAAGGCAGGTGAATGCGGATGAGAAATCTGTCACTCATGATTGAATGGCGAACCAGACTCGATGGACCGATTGACCTAATTCTGCTCCTAGGTCTTGTAGTCTTGTCTACTTGAATTGGAAGGAAGTGACTCATTGCTTCCTACAGGGATCTATGCTGGGCCAGCAACTATTCACTAGATTTATTAATGACTTGTATTAGCATAAGAGAGTCACATAATCATTTGCTAATGACACAAAGGTAGATAGCATAATAGTTGTGTAGATGATGTTGTAAAATATCTTTAAATGATTTACAGCATGATATCAATAGAAAGGAAGTGGGTCATGCGATCCAGTTTTACTTTTCAGAAGAGTGCAGGGCACTCGCTCTGTTCCTGGTGTCTGTCCATGTAGAGCTGTTCAAACATATCTAGGATTAATACATGAATCCACGGTGTGTTTACCCAATCCCTTATGAACGATTGGTGCTTTAATATCATTATAACCCACATGACAGGCAGGAGCATAATAGGTACAAAGAGGTATTAATAGATTAAATAAATGGGCAGAACTGGGGCAGACGGATTTCCCTGCAGTTAGGCCATCCATGTAAGGCCAAAATAGTGAAAGACAAGTTACAGAGGAAGTCCAAAGAGATTTAGGGATCCACGTACAGAAATCACTAAAAGCTGGTGGTCAGGTACAGAAAAGTAATTCAAAAAAGCTAACAGAATGGTAGTTTATATTATACAAACTCGTGTTTAGACCACACATGAAGTAGTGTGTACAGTTCTGGGCACGTACCTCAGAATGGAATCAATAATTGGAATCTGAGCATCACTGGCAAGGCCAGCATGTATTGCCCTCGAGGTGGTTTGAGCTACCTTTGTGAACTGCTGCAGTCCAAGTGGTTTAAGTACACCCAAAGTGCTACATAGGGAGGGGATTCAAGGATTTTTACCTTGTAACAGTGAAAGAATGGTGATATAGTTCCAAGTCAGGATGGTGAGTGACTTGGAGGAGAGCCTGCAATTACTAGTGCTCCCTTGTCCTTCAAGATGGTAGAGACACAGATTTTGGAAGTGCTGTTGAAGGATGCTCAGCAAGTTACTACAGTGTATCTTGGGTTTGATGCACACTGCTGCCACTGTGCATCGGTGATGGAGGGCGTGAATCCTTAAAATGCTAGATAGGATGCTGATCAAGAAGGTAGTTGTGTCCTGGACAGTGTCAAGTTGCATCTTCCAGTTGATAATCATAAATCTAAGATTGATTTTTTTCTGTAAACCAAATATATGAAGGGATACGGACCAAGGGGGATAAATTGAATTAGGATACAGATCAGCCCTGAAGGTCACAGTTTTGAGAGGTTTGTCTCCAGTTTTTGGAATATTCTCCCCTTACTTCCTTTTTACGTCTGGTTTTAAAACTTCTCATCCTGATTTTCAAATCCCTCCATGACCTTGCCTCACTATAACCTTCTCCAGTTCCACAACCCTTCGACATAGCTCACCTAATTCAGAACTTTTAAACATCCCTGATTTTACTTACTCCCCTCTTGGTGGCCTTGCCTTCAACTGCCTTGCTGTTAGTCTCTAGAATTAATTCCTCAAACTTCTAAATTTACTAATGCTCTTTGTCCCTTCAAGATGCTACTTAAAACCTATCACGTTCCACCCTAATATTGCCTTATTTGGTTCAGATTTCGAACACTCAATGCCATGGATGTTTTCTTCCATGAAAGTCCATTTCTAAGTTGTTCTTTCAGTTTTTCTATGAAGATGTTTTATATCTCTTGTCCATTTTACCAGGATTTTCATCTCTCTCCAAAGTGTTTGCCCACTCTTCATTTCAACTAAGTGATTTGCTATATTCTTTTAACTTTATTAATCAGAGTTGAGCAGATTAGTTAGCATTCGTGCCACACAAAGGCAGTGACCATCTCCAACAGGAGATAATCCAACCATCGCCCTTCGACACTTAATGAAATTACCACTGCTGAATCCCCCACTGTCAACAGGCTGGGGGTTCAATCCTAACCGGACTGGCCACGAAAATACTGTGCCTAGAAGAACAGCAAAGAGTCTAGGAATTCTACAGCAGATAACTCACCCCTCGACTCCCAAAAGCTTGTCCACCATTTACAGGGCGCAAGTCAGGAGTTTGATGGAATATTCTCCCCTTGCTTGCATGAGAGGAGCTCCAACAACACTCAACACGCTCAAATCCATTACACAAAACAGCTCATGAAACACCTGAAAAATTCATTCCCGCCACCACCGACACACGTAGTAGTGGTGTGTTCCATCCACAAGGTGCACTGCAGGAACTCACCAGTTTGCTGTATGATAGCACCTTCCAAACCCACGATTTCTACCACCTAGAAGTGCAAGGGCAGAAGATACATGGGAACACCGCCACCTGGAAGTTTCCCTCCTAACCATCCTGACTTGGAAATATATTGCCATGCCTTCACTGTTGCTGGTCAAAATCCTCTCCCGAACAGCACTATGGGTGTACAGCTGCATTCCGAAGCAAGCAACAAGACAGTGTTTAATCACAACACTGATTTATTAAACGAAGAAGACTAAGAAGAAGGTTTAGCTCACTGAGCTAAATCGCTGGCTTTTAAAGCAGACCCAGGCAGGCCAGCAGCACGGTTCGATTCCCGTACCAGCCTCCCCAGACAAGCGCCGGAATGTGGCGACTAGGGGCTTTTCACAGTAACTTCATTGAAGCCTACTCGTGACAATAAGCGATTTTCATTTCATTTCATATACACAGAACAGTACAACTATTACATAGGTCTTGTTCCCATGACTCACAGGCTAACTGTGACCAAACCCCAACAGCCAGACCCGCGTCTAAATGCCTGATGGGCTAATGCGGTTAAAGTCCAACATGTTTGTTTCAAACACTAGCTTTCGGAGCACTACTCCTTCCTCAGGTGAAGGACCTTCAACCGACGTTATACACCAGATACATCGATGACATTTTTTTTCCTTTGGACCCACGGCGAAGAATCACTGAAACGACTACACGATGACATCAATAAGTTCCATCCCACCATCAGACTTACCATGCACTACTCTCCAAAATCAGTTGCATTCTTGGACACACTTATCTCCATCAAGGACGGTTACCTCAGCACTTCGCTTTACCACAAGCCCACAGATAACTTGACGATGCTCCACTTCTCCAGCTTCCACCCTAAACACATTAAAGAGGCCATCCCCTATGGAGAAGCCCTTTATATACACAGGATCTACTCAGACGATGAGGAGCGTAACAGACATCTACAGACGCTGAAAGATGCCCTCGTACGAACGGGATATGGCGCTCGACTCATCGATCGACAGTTTAAACGCTCCACAGCAAAAAACCGCACCAACCTCCTGAGACAAACGCAGGACACAACCAACAGAGTACCCTTCATCATCCAGTACTTTCCCGGAGCGGAGAAACTACAACATCTTCTTCGCAGCCTCCAACATGACATTGATGAAGAGGAACATCTTGCCAAGATCACCCCCACTACTTGCCTTCAAACAACCGCACAACCTCAAACAAACCATTGTTTGCAGCAAACTACCCAGCCTTCAGAACGGCGACCACGACACCACACAACCCTGCCATGGCAATCTCTGCAAGACATGCCAGGTCATTGACACGGATATTACCATTACACATGAGAACACCACCCACCAGGTACGCGGTACATACTCGTGCGACTCGGCCAACGTTGTCTACCTCATACGCTGCAAGAAAGGATGTCCCGAAGCGTGGTACATTGGCGGGACCATGCAGACGCTGCGACAACGAATGAACGGACATATTGCGACAACCACCAGGCAGGAATGTTCCCTTCCAGTTGGGCAACACTTCAGCAGTCAAGGGCATGGGTAAGCGTTCTCCAAGGCGGCCTTCAGGACACGCAACAACGCAGAATCGCTGAGCAGAAACTTATAGCACACATGAATATGGCCTCAACCGGGACCTGGGATTCATGACACATTACATTCACCCCCCACCATCTGGCCTGGGCTTGCAAAATCCTACCAACTGTCCTGGCTTGAGACAATTCACACGTCTTTAACCTAGGGTTACCCCTATCTCTGGATCTGTAAAGATTCAATTCCCTGCAAATGCTTGCATTGTAAGCATTGTCTGGCATCTTTGAATTTGTCTGTATATATGTTTCTGGAACATACCTCTTCATTTACCTGAGGAAGGAGCAGTGCTCCAAAAGCTAGTGTTTGAAACAAACCTGTTGGACTTTAACCTGGTATATTAAGACTTCTTACCCCAGTCCAATGCCAGCAACTCCATATGATGGGCTAATGGTTGAGGGCTTCGTTTCCATGGGCTTAGGGCCTGTAACATGGTCTGCAAAGTATCAGCCCCATAAACGGGCTATACTACCACATGTACCTATACCACATGAACTGCAGCACTTCAAGAAGGCAGCTCACTACCAACTTCACAAGAGCAATAGATGCTAGTCTTGATGGCATGCTCGCTTCCTGTGAGAATAAAATAAAAATCTGCTTTCCCTTCTAAAGATTATTGACAGTTGCAGCCTGATATTTTTTTTTGTTTCAAGAGCAGGGGATTTTTTTTGGCTACAGCCAAAACGGAACCTGTTTGAAGTCAACCACTGAATTCAAATTACCCTGATGAATCCAGATTTCCCCTCCATGCTCACCTCACCCTCTTCCCCTCCCGCCAAAAACTAGATCCATCAAAAATAGAAGCATTTTTGCATCCAGGTCCCCGCCACTATTTTTTTTTTTTTAAAAGGAGGTCAGTTCTGTCATCCCAACCCCACTAAAACCCGGTCCTTGAACTCCCTTCCTCTCTGAGCTCAAGACGGCCACTTGAACAATTTCATAAAAGGTCTGCTCAATGGCAGCAGCAGACAAAGGAAAGTTTGCGGGCAGGCGGGCAGGGGGAGATGTGAAAAGGCAGTTGTGAAGGAGTGCGCATAGTGCATTTGTTCCATTTGGAAACTCTAAATGGTGCGGCACTTTAACTCAGTTCATGATGGGCTTGAATAAAAAAAGTGGAGCAGGACAGAGCAGGCGATCTAAGGACAGACTAAGAACCAAAGCCCCAGAGCTGCAGCAAGAGAAACAAAAACAAAGGAACAAAATAGAAGAGAGAGGGGAAAAAGATAGAGTGAGGCAATTAAGTGTACAAAACAGAAGAAAGTTACATACGAAACAACACAAGGAAAATTAGAATGCAAGATAAGGAATGACAGATTAAAAAGGCCCAAAAAAAAGGAGCACATTAATGGACACATTAAAATAAATGGACACAGCTTATAAACAGGACAGAGATAGAGCTGATCAGAATGAACAATATCAAAAAGAAGAAGCACGTCATAAACAAAGGCATTTAGAAGCATTGTTACTGCAATCAACGGTAATGTTTAATAATGCTCCACTTTATCACAAATATTAACATAATTCTATCCCTAGAATGGTGTTCTGTTAAATATTCATGCATATAATTTTTCATTAGGTTCTGTGCTGAGCAGTTCACTTTACTCTTTGACAGCTGGCAGTTCCAAGCAAATGAGTCCCTGTGACCCAGTTGCTTTGTTATGTTTTCAGCTTAAGTGCCTTGACATTGAAATAAACATTTAGCTATTGTAGAACAAATCAGAAACATTTGCAACCATAATGCTAAGCCTGAACTGTAAAAGATAAAAGTCAACACTTCAATTTTCCTCATCACGTGCTTCCTTTCTCCCCCTTCTACTCTTACTTTTCAGATTCCTTTTCTGGTTTTCTTAGTGTTTTTCCCCCTTTCTCAGTCTATTTTTCTGCTCTTTTATTCTTCCAGAATGCTAAGCATGACATTTTTGCTTCTGCTCCCTGACTCTTGCATACCAATCAGTAGTGGGAGTAGGCCACTCAGCCCCTTGGGCCTTGGGCCGGCCCTGCCATTCAATACGATCATGGTTGATCTGATTGTAACCTCAATCTCACATTCCTGCCTACCCCGGATAACCTTTTACCCCCTTGTTAATCAAGAATCTATCTAACTCTGCCTTTAAAATAATCAAAGATTCTGCGTCCAGTGCCTTTTGAGGAAGAGAGTTGCAGAGGCTAATCAGGAAAAAAATTCCTACGTGAGCGACCTCTTATTGTTAAAAAGTGACCGCACCCAGGGGCATCACATGATGGGAGTGGCTGAGTTTTGGCGAGCACTGGTTCCGCTCATTTTTTATCCGTCTTTTCATCTGAGTGCACATTTCATATGTCTTTGCTTGGGTTACATGGCTTGCTCTATGTCCCAAGAATTGTTTGGTTGGTGTCTTTATGAGAAAGAGATGAAATGCTAAAATCCTCATTTGTTTGTGGCAGCTGGAGTGGGCCTTGCCTTCGGTGACACTGTTGCTATCGAGCGGCTTTTCGACTTGGCGGCGCTGTGTGCATCAGATCATGGCTGCCAACAGAGATGTTGGGCTGGATTCTATGCTTCCCGACTCCGGAAACGCGAATCACGATCGGGCGGAGAATTGGGCATCATGCAAATATTGAGGTTTCCGCCCGGCGCCATGTCAATCCCCCCCCCAACCCCGCCGAGCAGCGAAAACGAGGTTTGTGCCCTGTGTTGGTGGAGCCATTCATGCATTTAAATCTACTTAGCTGGTTGGACACTGCATGCTCCACCCTTCTCAGACAGAAGTTACGCACGCGCAAATTAGTACAAGCATTTACAAACAGGGCCTGGGGGCCAGAGCTGCGGGAGGGCAAAAGAACTGTGAAAAACTCTCTTAAAATTCTTGGGCTTGCTGGGGGGTGGCTACCTGGGCCGGGGCAGTAGTGGGGAGCAACTTGGTGCCAAATCCGTGGTTGCAGGTTCGGAGTGGCCTGGCTCAGACCGCCATTGTTGCAGTCTGTCCTGTAAACACATCCCTTTGGTGCTCCTTATAGGATTCTGGCTGTTCACTCTGCTGAGTGCTGCCTGTGTCCTTTGAATGCTCAGAAGGCCTCTGGTCATCTGGGAGCCCAACCAGGCCACTCCTCTGAACACCCTTATACCCAAGCTGTATCATCAAGGGCCAAGTTCAGTGAGGTTCCCACCAGGCGTTGGCATCTCTCAGAAACACTGCCCCACGGTAGAGGAAGCAGAGGATCAGCAGAGTTCACCCCAACCAGAGGAATTCTGCACCCTACCTTTGGAGCCCCCATCTGATTAGCTGCCCCTAAGGGCAGAGTCCTCACCATCCCTAAGGATCATCTGCTGTCTCCTCCTGGCGAGGCTGGCAGCGCTACTGCCTCTGCCACCACGTTCCAGGTGCTGTTCAGGAAGGCAGGCTTGAGCATACGGCCCACTCTGGGAAGAGGTTGTCCCTCTGCTCCTCACTGGCATAGAGATGTAGGTCCACCTCGGAACCCCGACCTTAGGAAGCAGGTCTTCTGTGACTTATCTTTGTGGCTGCAGAGTGTGGTAAGTGGAGTGCTTATAAATAGCTCCAGCTGACAGGGGTATCTCTAGCTGGCCCCAATGGTTACGCTGCCCGTTGGGTCAGGAATTGCTCTAAATTCACGCTGGCAGAGTGCTGGGGCATTTGCATATCCTGACTCACCTTTTGAATAGCGCCCCAATGGGAATGCAAATCACATGCAAATCAGTCCCAGCGGCAACATTTAGATTCCGAAAGAATTCTGCCCGTTGCCTTGACTCCAAAGTGCAGGTTGTCAGGGCTCACTTCCAAGGTACTTTTATGGAGGCGATGGAGGAATACGAGGAAGTACTTGAGAGAGCACTTACCCTGGCCCCTGCCTCCATATTGTTGAGATCCTGCCAAATGGCTGGTCATCCATGCTGGAGAGTTGAGAAGAAGGAGACCGAGCTGATTTGCCCCGGGCCAGTCCCTGGCGAGAGGTGGTAGTAGAATTCCCAAGTGAGTTTGCAAATTGGCTGCCTCGTTTTGCTAATCTTGATTTGGAGGCTGGTTGTATCAGATTGGGTAATATATCCAGTCTTCAAGGCCAGGAATTGGTTTGACCCACCAATCACTGGCCCTGTATTGTCCTGTTCTTGATGCTCGTTAGGAGGGGTTGGAGATGGCCAAACCAATCAGGACATCCTCCCGGCCGGGTCGTAGGTTGCGGACCGTCTGGGTATTGAGAGAAGGCATGGTGGAAGTAATGACAACTTGTACTTCGACCATCGGAATCCTGGAGAGATCCTTAGGCGTCTCGTCAATCCTGCTTTACCTTGGCTTTTGCCTTCTTTGTGCGACTGGAAAGAAGTCTTTATCCTGAGGACTGCCCTGCACCACGTCTGATATCCTGGACATTACTCCCCCTTGATCATGTTGTTGTTTTCCTGATGCTATCTTTTATCCTTCAGTGGAGTGTGTTAGTTATCCTGATTTAGCAAATGGGATTTGTGCACCGTTTTACTCTGATTTGTAATGATATCTTAATTGTGTCTTTTAACCATTGTGACTGAGGGAAGTGGGAGTTCTTCGTTATCACTCCCCCGTCTCATTTAAAAGGAAGATAAGTGGGGCCAAAGCGGGGAGAGAGCTGGACATTTGGGGTTGGTAGGATTAATTCATCCTCACTATGATGAAAGATAACAACCAAACCATCCCCCCCCCCCCCCCCCCCCCCTCCCCTCATCTATGCCGCCTCCAGTTAAAGCTAATCCATTTGGGGTTTTTCTTTTATATTTCAAAATCTGTGCTTCTATCCTTCAATGGACTTCTTTTTATCCTGGGGAGACTGTGTTTTTTCTGGCTGGGTTGAGGTTATCTTTTCTCCTAATAAGGATATCTCTCTTGCTGTTTTCGGTATTGTTGGAGCTAATATAGCATCTTGTCTGTTAATAGAGCAGGCTGAAGTGAGATTAGTGTTCATGACTGAGGATTGGGGAGGAGGATGGCCCTGGATACCCTTTATATGACAGTGGCTACCGCAAATCGATTTGGATGTCCCCTCCCTGGGTGGTTTTCCTTTTTTTCCTGTTTCATCTGAATGAGCATTTCGCTGGTCCTGAGTCTGGTCAAGTGCAGTGTGAGGGGAGGGGGCTCAGGCCGGCCTTCATTCCCAGGACACCCTGTTAATGGGTGTCTTGAAGGTTCTTCTCCTCCAGGACAGGGGTCCCCTCCTGGCTAGGGTTTGAGCGATTATCCTTTCCCTCCTTGTGTGAGTGGTTCATTGCCTTGGATAGGGTTGGGTAGGAGCAGGCTCGGTGGGATGTGGGCTTTGAGGTTGTGTGGAAGTTTTGGGGACTAGTTCTGATAGTTCTTACGCTCTCTTCATTTTTTTCCTCTTCTGAGCAGCATCAAAGGTGCAGCCCTCTGCTGTATCTCCCACTTTGCTTACTGAGTTGTCTTTTTGGACGATGCTGGGCTTGGCCAAACCCGGTGCCATGTCTGGTATTCAGTGGTCCCCATGGATCAGAGGAGCCTGGAGAATTTGGGTTTGTTCCCAGGGCATGCAGACTTGGGGATGGGTTCAGTGCTGAACATAGTTGATATTCTGTATGTTTTCCCTGGGGTCGGTGTGATTCCCACTTTGTTGACTGGTGGCCGACTCTCCTCCTTGTTGGTGTGTCGCAGGAGGCTGCCCGAGAGGTTGGGGGCATGAGTTGGATACTGAGTCCCTGTTGTACGAGTGATTCGTTCAGATAGTTTTTGCTCTTTCTTCCTTTTGTTCTCTTCTGGGCAGCGTCAAAGATGGAGCCCTCTGCTGTATCTCCCACTTTGCTTCTGCCTTTCCCCTGAGCTACTTGGATGTGACGTTTAGCCCTGGCGGGTGTTGAGGCTGGTTGGGTAATGCTGTTCTGTCCGTTGAGGAGTCAGGCCACCTTGAATATTCCTTTGTGTTAGCACTGGACTTTCTGCTGGGTGGGCCCAGTTGGTGGAGTAGGTCGGTCCTCCCTCTCAGGGCACCTATTGCGGGGAGTATTGATGATGCCTTTCATCCTGGCACCGAGATACCCTCTTCGATTGGGACCGGAAAGATTAGCCTTGCTCAAGCTTTGTGTCTTGAAGGTTATCCTGTCATTTCTTTTGGGGTGAGTTCACCGCTTGTTGATTGAGTGGCCCATTCTCTTTTTGTTGATTGATGCTTCACGGGTGCTGTGGTGAGTCCTGCTAGGTCCTGAGCTCTTGTTATTCAGTGGGTTCAGTCTGGGAGCTCTAGTCTTTCCTTCCTTCTTCTGTTTCTATGGGAGACCCCGGGTCTGACAACAACTCTGACGTGTTGCTGCTGGTCCTCTCTCTATAATTTTGTAATTATATAAATGATATTGGTTCTGTTCTGGGCCTGAAAGGGTTTAGGTTGCATTGTGGAGCATGCATGTAAATTCCTCTTCGAACTGGGGTTCCTGTGGATTTTCTTTTGTTTTTTGTAGAGTTGGGTCTGTTCTGCATGGGTGCTGTTGGGTCTGATATCCAAAATAAATAGCTATGTGGGTCACTGATGCCTGTGTTGCTGCCGTGGCCAAGAGAATTGTATGTTGGTGTGCACCCGATCTGACTGGGAGATTTATCACAACTTCTTATACTGGTTGCAGCCCTGTGGGGCGTGGGAGTGTGTGCACACGTTTGGCATGTTTAGTACGACCTTATCCTGTTCTTCCTTTAGTTCTTGGTAGGGTTTGTTTGCCTAATGATTGTACCAAGCCAGTTATGATGTTCTCATGTGCCCATGTATGTGAACCTGTTTATCCTTTTTTTTTTTAAATCGCTTCTTTTTATGTATGTTATTATTTTGTAACTTTGTTGTGTCAACTCCCGAAATGTAAATCCTAATAAATATACTTTTTAAAAAGTGACCCCTAGTTTATAGAATCTCTACAGTACAGAAGGTGGCCATTTGGCCCATCGAGTCTGCATCAGTCCTCCGAAGGAGCACTCGACCTAGGCCCGCTCCTTCGCACTATCTCTGTAATCCTACGCATTGATCATGGCCAATCCACCTAACCTGCACATCTTTGGACTGTGGGAGGAAACCGGAGCACCCGGAGGAACCCCACACAGACACGGGGAAAACGTACAAACTCCACCCAAGTTCGGAATTGAACCTGGGTCCTGGGTGCTGAGGTGCTAACCACTCTGCCACCATCCGCCCCATGTTAAATTCTCCAACAAGGAGGAACATCCTCTCCATATCCACCCTGTCAATACCCCTCATGATCTTAAAGACTTTGATCAAGTCGCCTCTTATCTGAACTCTAACGGATACAAATCTACCCTCTCCAACATTTCCTCATAAGACAACCCACCCATTCCTGGAATTAGTCTAGTAAACCTTCTCTGAACTGCTTCTAATGCATTTCCACCTTTCCTTCAAATGTGGAGAGGGGTTTTGTACACAGTACTCCAGATGTGGCCTCACAATGCCCTGTATAACTAAAGTATAACCTCCCTACTTTCACAATCAATTCCCCTCGTGATATCATTCTTTAGCTTTCTGAATAATTTCTAACTTACTCCGAATACCAGCCTTTTGTGATTCATGCACTAGGACACCCAGATCCCTCTGCACCTCAGATTTTATTTTATGCAAGAACCTTTGACGTGGCACCTTATCAAATGCCTTCTCGAAATTGAAGTACAGTACATTCACCAGTTCCCCTTTAACCACAGTACATGTGGCTCCTTCAAAAAACTCCAATAATGTGTTTAAACATGATTTCTCTATCACAAAACTCTGCCTCATTGCCTTGACTTTTTTCAAAATGGCCTGTTATCACACCCTTAATGGTGGCTTCTAACATTTTCCCTACGACAGATGTTAGGCAAACTGGCCTATAGTTTCTTGCTTTAGGTTTCCCTCCCTTTTTGAATAAAGGAGTTGCATTTGCTATCTTCCAATCTACTGAACCTCCTCTGAATCGAGGGAATTTTGGAAAATTGAAACCAATGCATCACCTATCACATTAGTCACTTCTTTCAAGATCTTTGGGTGAAGTCCATCCAGACCAGAGGATCTGTCAGCCTGCAGCCCCAACAATGTGCTCAATACTACTTCCCTGGTGATTATAATTTTCCTGACATTCCTCCCTCCCTTGCACTTTCTATTAACAGCCGTTTCTGGGATGTTACTAGTGTCCACTATCCTGAAGACAGATGCAAAGTACCTGTTTAATTCATCCGCCATAGCCCTACTTTCCATTACCAGTTCTATAGCACCAATGCTCACTTTGTTAACTCTTTTCTGATTTAAATATCAATAGAAACTCTTCCTGTCCACCTTTATATTACCAGCTATCTTTTTTTCCCCTCATCAATCCACTCGTCAGTCTTTGATGTTCTTTATATTCTTTCCAAGCTTCTGACCTGCTACACGTCTTTGTGCCAAAATAAAACTTTTTCTTCAAGTTTAATACTGCCTTTAACTTTTTTTTAGTTACAAACTAGTTTGATGAAGGAATAAATTAATATATTTTGATTAACAACCAGCATTTGGAAACAAAATAAAATCAACATAGTTATGTATGTATGTGATTTGAGCAGTCTGCATGCAGTTACTAAGAAAAATTAGCCTGCAAGTCAACTGCCCTAATTGGCAATCTCACGGAGGTGTTTAATTTGCTCTTAAAAAGCTGATTATGAGTTCCATTAGAGTGAATGTTTTTCTTCTGCTTTTGTGAAAATGCATTTTCAGAAACAGCTAAGTGTTGTTCTGCAGATCACCTTCACCTACCCACCCGGTGAGAAACTGATTGAATCAGGTTAGAATAGATAGTCAAATTAGGCTGGGTGCAGAACGGATGACCGATCTGATCCTGATAAGTTTCCAGATGGGCGAGCTCGGCTGAAACCACCCTCACTTTCAGTATGCTTTCCTGAAGTTCTGGTGTATTGCAACCAAGGCGGAATTTGAAGAGTCAGGTCATAACTCACCTGCAGTAATCCTGTGGAACTGTGGAGGCCAAACGACTGAGTATCTTCAAGACCGAGATAGATAGATTCTTGATTAATAAGGGGTTCGGAGGATATGGGGAGAAGGGAGATGAGAAACATATCAGCCATGACCGAATGGCGGAGCAGACTTGATGGGCCGAATGGCCTAATTCTGCCCCCATGTCTTATGGTCTACTGAAAGGAAGAAGAAATAATGACTTTGCATTTATATATTGCCTTGCCACATCCTCAAGGCATCAAAAGTATTTTTGCTGTAAACTAAACTAGGACTGAGAACGTAAAAGCTCTATAATCTATTTATGGTTCAACTTAAATTACTTAATATGTAACCATAAATAATCACTAAATAAAGATGTTAATTAATTAAATAAATAAAATGTGATTATTCTAAGATAGAGTAGATAGTGTGTCTGCAGAATGTGAACCTTTAGTTGGCAAACTGTGCTAAGCAAACAACCTCACCGGCTCAGAGTCATTCGAGGGATTCAGACACTTAAGGGAAGGGGAGAAGTTTTTATATACTTTTAATCAGAATACAGCGTTTTACACAGGCTCAACAAAGGGCAGGTGTGACTAAGAGGGAATGTGGAAGTATGGATTTAGATGAGGTTGAGAAGAAGGTCCCAGAGTCACTGGTCCTATACAACAACTACAATGTACTTATTACCTGTGAGGACAAAGAGAAAGACTGCGAGGCGGTAGTCACAATTCAGACCAAGGCACCATAGTTCAGAAAGCTGTCCGGGTTGTGGGAGAGTTGACGAGAGGTGAGCAAAAGATTAGAAATGCAGTGGCAATAGGGGACTCTTTAATTAGGTGGATAGATATTGTCCTCTGCAGCCAAGAATGAGAATCTCAGAAGGATGTATTGCGTACCCAGTATCGGATTTAGGGATATAGTAAAGGAACTTGGAATGGCTGAGGTAAATCCAGTTGCCATGACTCACACTGGAAAAACAAGGGGAGGAGCAAAGAGGAGGTTGTGCTGAAAATGTAACAGGAGTTAGGCTGCAAATTAAAAAGCAGGTCTTTAAGGGTAATAATCTCTAGATTACCGCCTGAGCCCTATGCAAATTGGCATAAGGTTAAGAGAACTAACATAACGATAATAATAATAAATCGCTTATTGTCACAAGTAGGCTTCAATGAAGTTACTGTGAAAAGCACCTAGTCGCCACATTCCGCCGCCTGTTCAGGGGGCCGGTACGGGAACTGAACCCTCGCTGCTGGTCTTGTTCTGCATTACAAGCCATTACAGCTATCAGTAAGACAAAAATAGAATCCATAGGATAGAATTAAAAGATTATATAGGTGTGGTCTATAGACCACCTAATAGTGGAAAGGACGTGAAGAAAGAAATATGCAGAAACATTTGTTATCCTGACTAAAAGAAAAATAGGAGTTAGGAGGAGTAGCCTTTGAGCCGCCTCCGCCATTCAATACGATCATGACTATCCAATTGAAGTCTCAACCCCATTTTGACGTCTGCCTCCCATTACCCTCAACTTCCTTGTCTATCAAAAACCTGGCCGTAAGTTCCACAGACTAATGGCCCTCGGAGAGAAATAATTTCTTTTCATCTCCATCTTAAAAAGGGAGACCTCTTATTCTTAAACTGTGGCACCTCATTCTAGTCGCCAACACCCCCCCCCCCCCCCCCCCCCCCTTCATCAACAGGATAAAACATCCTCCTGGTATCCACCATATCAAGTTGCCTTAGGATATTATATGTTTCATCATGGAGGAGTTCAGCTCGTCAAATGTCCTTTATCTGGACAGGCAAAAGTCAAATACTTCCAAAAACCAAACTTTTTTTTGAGCGGGTCCTTAATGTGAGCCAACTCAAACCTCACCGACATTTTGCGTTGGATGTCTGTGACCCGAGCCTACACTGGACCCAACCTTTGGTTAGTTGCTTGTCTGCAGTGTTTACAGTCACACACTCTCCCTTTTCTTGTGATTCTTGTGGTTATTTAGTGCTTTGGTGCTTTTATCCCACCATATCTAAAATGACAGAGTCACTTGGACTCAAAACATTAGCTCTTTTCTCTCCTTACAGATGCTGCCAGGCCTGCTGAGATTTTCCAGCATTTTCTCTTTTGGTATCTAAAAGACCATCAGATACACTATGGGTGAGAAAGGTTAAGGAAGCAAACGGGAAGTGTGTATAATGTATCATTCTCATCACCATAAATCAGCCAGCTGGAGTCCATAGTTGTCTGGCCTGGCTGCTTAATTTTGGTGGCGTGACAATCGCTCTCTTCAATAGGTTTATTTATATCCATCAGTGCCAAGGGTTTCAGGTAAAGGATACTCGATCTATACACCATGATTAACTGAAGTAAGGGGAATTGGGTTTCAACAATGTGTACAGGACTCCTTCCCAACCCAATATGTAAAAAAGCCCATCCTGAGATAATTAGCCACTGAATGTAATCATGAAGAGTGAACCAGACCAGAGAAGAGAATTAAAAGTAGAGAAACTCTGGGCAATAGTAACCCATAAAAAATCTTTTATGATAATAGAGAAGGGCATAGATATGACAAAATCCAGGTTAAATCGATTAGAGAAAAGCTGATTTGAGAATTCCATTAATGTTTGATGTAGATTGTGTCAAAAAAAGGGTCTGTTCTCTTCTATGTCCTGATTTCAGAGAGTTAGGGTAAATCAGATTTGAGTTTAGATAGCTGCGGAGTAACAGGACCTCATTTTCTTATGGCAGTGGTAAACAGTGTACATAACTGATTCACAAATTTGATCAACAAGAGCAGATTTTGGATCACTCCCGCATTCTTCATCTTTGATCACCAATCAACCATTTAACAGTTCCAAGGGAGGGTCTCCCTGCTTGAGCGCAAGAGTGATTTTGGAGAGCAAACAAATGGTGTGAAGCAGAAGCAACCACCGGATACTGCTGGGCATTAATCATACCGCGACTCAATTTGCAAAATTGGTATTTAAAATTACCACAACCCGTTCTTCCTGCAATGGCGTATTCAATCGTTCGAGATACGAGGCAACATATTGAGTGTTGTTTGAAAGGTCACCAGCCTAAAATGTTACCTCTGTTTCTCTCTTCGCAAGGCTTCCTGGTGTGCTGGGTGCTTCCAGCATTTTCTGTTTTTATTTCAGTGTTAAATGTCAACCCTAATCATTTTTACTGTTTGGTTCAATGCCTATGTGCAGAAACTAATTAAGCAGAGGAATTGCTTGGTGGCCCAAACAATTTATTTGAATGTTAATATATGCAGATTACTGGACAGTGGAGATGATGACTCTCATCCCACAATTGATGGGCCATTAAAGGAAATGGAAGTATGGAAGGAGCGAGCGTTCAGACTGACAGGCAACTCAAAAGTTGTGAGATACCAGAAATTGTTGGAAATACTCAGCAGGTCTGGCAGCATCTATGGAAAAGAAAACAGAGTTAACTGGCTGGATTGTCACTCCCAGGGCACGTAGCACGAGTCGGGAAACTTCTAAAAATGTGTGACTCTCACACTGTTATGGCCCTTGCTATAGTGAAAACGGGGTCGGTTTGAACTCCGCACTGAGTTCAACTGGCCCTGCTGAGTGCAGTTTTCCCTCATGTGTGTCTCACGCCGCTCCCCTTTTTCCTTTACTGGAGAAAATGGGATTGGTCGGAAATGGGCGGCACAGTAGCACAGTTGTTAGCACTGTTGCTTCACAGTTCCAGGATTCAGGTTCGATTCTGGCTTGTGTCACTGTCTGTGTGGAGTCTGTGCGTTCTCCCAGTGTTCTGTGCCAGTTTCTTCCGGGTGCTCCAGTTTCCTCCCACAAGTCCCGAAAGATGTGCTGTTCGGTAATTTGGACATTCTGAATTCTTTCGCCGTGTACCCGAACAGGTGCCGGAATGTGGCAACTAGGGGCTTTTCATAGTAAGTTCATTGCAGTGTTAATGTAAGCCTACTTGTGACAATAATAAAGATTTTTATTATTATTAAATGGGGTGTGGCTAGTTTTAAACGGTTGTGTCTGTGGTCTTTCATCGGAATTGGGCAAAGTTAGGGATGTAACCCATTTTAATAAAGTGAAAAGGGGCAGGGTTGGAAGAAGACTCAAAAGGGAAGGCGTGTGATAGGATGGAGGGGAGAAGAGGTTAAAATCCAAAATTGTTCAACTCAAATGTTCAGTTCAGAAGACTGTAAATTATGCAGATGAGATGTGGTTCCTCGAGTTTGCATTAAGTCTCATTGAAACACTGCATCATGCCAAGGGCAGAAAAGGTCAGGTCGACTGGGAGCAAGGTGGAGAATCACAATGACAGGTGACTGGAAGCAGAGATCCACGCAGGCAGATTGAATTAAAATGCTCCACAAAGCAACCACCCAATGCATTTGGTCTCCCCAATATCATAGAATCATAGAATTTACAGTGCAGAAGGAGGCCATTCGGCCCATCGAGTCTGCACCGGCTCCTGGAAAGAGCACCCTACCCAAGGTTAACACCTCCACCCTATCCCCATAACCCAGTAACCCCACCCGACACTAAGGGTAATTTTGGACACTAAGGGCAATTTAGCATGGCCAATCCACCTAACCTGCGCATCTTTGGACTGTGGGAGGAAACCGGAGCACCCGGAGGAAACCCACGCACACACGGGGAGGATGTGCAGACTCCACACAGAGTGACCGAAGCCGGAATCGAACCTGGGACCCTGGAGCTGTGAAGCGATTGTGCTAACCACAATGCTACCGTGCTGCCACATATAGAGGAGATTGCGCCATGAGCAGCAAATACGGTATGCCAAACTGAAAGGAGCACAAGTAAATTGCTGTTTCAGCTGGGAGGAGTGCATCAGGCCTCGGATGGTGTGAAGGGACAAAATAAAAAGGGCGGTGTTGCTTCTCTTGCACTTGTAGGGAAAGATGCCATAGGAAAAGCAGATGTTGTTCGGGATAATGTACAGGGAACAGCCCCTTCGGAATGGAGAAGGGCGGAGAGGATACGTGTGTACTGCTGACATCACAACTTTTGACATCTGTCAAACTCTTTGTTTCCATCACGGAAATTGCTCTCGTCAATACTCAGCTTCAGTTTTGATGGGAGATCTGAATTGCACAATGAACTGGAATTTGCATTCTCCACTCTCATCACAAAGGGTTACTCGGAGTTAAATTTGAATGGTTCCTAGTATGGATCATATTCTAATACACTCAAAAAAGGAGTTGGGTAGGGGCAGGGGAGAAGAGTGTTTCTGGCTGTTCTCATCAGTGGAATTATGATGAACACAAGAAATTACTTCTTTTTTGCAGTAATGTTATTAAACTCTGGTTAAAATGCATACAGACAGTATGTCAGCTAAATCTGGGATTACGGGGTCATAGAAGTGAGTTTATCATTGATTTTGCAGATGAAGTGTTCGGTTAATGGAATATTATGTATGTTTAAATAACAACTGGGATGTAGATTATTTGTGAGGGGTATTGTATTTGGTCCTAGCTAAACAGATCAGGAGACGTCTTGTTGGAGGAGAATGTCTTATGCTTTGGGAGAAACCAGGTTGGTTTGAAAAGTTAGTTCTTCCTAGGATTTTAATCCGAACAGAGGTTTCAGTTTTGGTCCACTCAGATGTGGTTGCCTAGGTGGGTCTCCCAGGCCATCAGGGCCCTGGGTGGTCGGGCTCTGGGTGGGTTGGTACTCTGGCACTCCTGCCGCCGCCTGAGCACCTTAGTACTGCCATCTGAGCACCATGGCTCTGCCAGAATACCTGGGTGGCACAGACAGGGTCGGGATGCTGGCTGGCGGTGCAGCATGCCCAGTGGCAGGTTGCCTGTGCCGGGGATTGGGCCCGGGGTGCCCTGCCATTATGAGCTGGAGTGAAAAAATAGGTTCTCTCTCCAAAGTATAAACGTGGTTGTTAACTTTATTCATCAGTGGTATTTGGACAATATTGGTTTGCTTAATTGGAATACAGAGGCAGGTTTAGGGATGAAGTTAGAGTTTCTCCTTTTACTTAAGAACCGTTGTAACTGTTAACTGTAAAGTCATTTCTCTGTTGTTAATGTGGTGAATTCTGTGTTTATATTAAAGTTTGCTTCAATATAAAAGATACCTATGGGCCTGTGTTATCACTCCTGTGGGGCAGGAACATTTCCTCACAATTTTACAGTAGTTGTGTTCTCGTCCGATATTCTAACAGGGATCATCCAGTTCCACGAACAACAAACCCGCCGGAGGTTTCCTGGCAGCAGGGGTTGGAGTCAATGGGAAATCCCATTGACTGTAGCAGGACCATAAGGTCCCGCCACCAGCGGACCGACTCCAGCCACTGAGAAACACACTGTGGGGGTCAGGTGGCGTGGAAAGCCCCCCCCCCCCCCCCCCCCCACCCACCAATAGTCTTTTTTCCCATGCACAGACGTTGATTTGAACGATTATGCCACTTCAGTATCTTTTGGTTTCTATCATTTTGTTTGACCAACAAACAAACGATACAAAATATTTCTGGCACTATGCTATAGAAAGAAACAGAAATTTCATTTATATAGCACCTTTCGCAACCTCCAACCATTACAATACACTTTAAAGCCAATTCTTTCGAAACGCAGTCACTGCTGTAATGGAGGAAACATGGCAGCCAATTGATACACAGTAAACTCCCACTAACAGCAATTTGACTATAACCAGATCATTTGAATTTATTATGTTGATTGAGGATAAATATTGACCAGGACACAGGCATAAGCCAACCCCACACCCATCCCTCAACCCCGCTCTTGCTCAAATTGTGCCACCAAATAGTTTACAGTTTTGCATCAGCCTCTGACAGTGCAGCTTCTCAGTGCTGTGTGGGAGTGTCAGCTCAACACTCTGGATTTGAATTCACAATGTTCTGATACAGAGCAAAAGTGCTACTGCCAGAGCCATAGCTGACTTGAACTAGCTTGACATTATGATAGTTTGCGCCCTTTAGAAGAGGTAAATTATGCGATGTCTATCGCACATAATCTCCAGTGGCCAATATACTGTGGTGAATGATCAATTGTTAAACACCAGCATGCAGACCCATACATGGGCCAGGTTTTAATAGGGGTCTCACCCACAGGTTGGGAAACTGGTAGAGTGCGGATTCCGTGGGAAGGCTAAAGAGGTTAAATCATAGAATTATAGAATTTACAGTGCAGAAGGAGGCCATTCAGCCCATCGAGTCTGAACCGGCCCTTCGAAAGAGCACCCCACCTAAGCCCCACCCCTCCACCCTATCTCCTTTATCCCCTTAACCCCACCAGGCACCTATCTACCCAGCATCGGGACATCCTCAGGATTTAGGGCCCTGGCAGTGGAGGTCCTGCATCTCTCCCAAGGGTTGCTGGCCAATCAGAGGCTGGCAACTGCAGGAAGCGCCACCGGGAGCAATGGTTGGTGATGGTAGTGCTCAGAGGCCTTTGTCCAGAATCATCGCTGTCTCCCTGAACACAGGTGGGTGTGGCAGGTTGGGGGTGTCACAGGGAGGGGAGAGGGGTCAGAGGCAAGGGGTGGGGTGGCTTTCCGCAGCCCCACCCTTCCTAATGCCAGGGAACTGATTTGGGACAAAAAGAGTTAGTAGCTATTATGCTATTAGTGAGGGTGCATAATCAGTGATGCCAGATCACATGGAACTGGAACTTGAGGCAAGAGGGATCTAATGGAGTCCTGTTAAGGTTTGTCTCGGTAAATGGTGCAAAGAGTCAATAAATGTGCACTAGCTTGCAACAGACTATTTCCCAGCTCTCTTCTATCAAAGTCACCCACAGCCCAGCTGTGACAATAATACGCGGTGACAGCAGTCTGAGAACCCTTTACTCAGGATCCAAGTCGACACTGATGAAGGTGGGAAACGTGAAGGTTGTCAGCTCACAGAGTGCACCTGACAAATGCCCGCAACTGCAATCAGAGCAACTAATTGCTACCAGAGTCCCACGACAGCCGGTTACAAGCACACAGAGCTATGGAGGCAATCTTACCCCTGCCCATTCTCCTGGACCTCATGGAGGTTCTCGACCAAGCTGTGAACTGGAGAAACTGGCATCACCAATTCAGTTAATAGCGGACTGCCTCTGAGACACCAGATAAAGGTCAAGTCAGCGTGCTCCTTTACGCAATTGGCAACTGTGCCAAGGATATTTTGATGTGGAGATTTTAAGGATATTTTAAGAAGACGAGTGCTTGATTTTTAAAAACATATTTTTGAGAACTATCTTTCAATATAACATATTAAAAACCATACTACACAACAAATACAATTCTAGATTCAATCACCCCCTCTCATCCCCCACCCTGCCTCACCCAAAAGAAAAACAAGTGAGACAAAACCCAAAACAAATCCCAGAATGCCCCTCCCTCCCCGAAAATGAAAGGCTGTCATCTCGAGCAGAACCCTTTTGCCAAACCCCTCATGATATACTTGACCTTAGTGCAAATAACTCCATAAGGTCACTTAACCACGAAGAAGCACTGGGAGGAACTGAGTCCCCCACCCAAGCAGAGCTCGCCGTTGGGCTATTAGTGAGATGAAGGTAAGAGCTTCCACCTTCGCCCCGTCTGCAGCTCTCGCGAGTCCCAGACCCGAAAGTTAGCCGCCAAAGGGCAAGTCTCCAACTCAATCTCAAGAAACCCTGACGTGATGATGAAGGAGACCCAAAAGTTCAAGTTTAGGACAAGATCAGAACATATGCATATGATAGCGTAGGTAGTGGCATTTTCACTGGACTAGAATTCCAGGGTAATGCTCTGGGGAACTGGGTTTGAATCCCATTAAGGCAGTTGGTGGAATTTGAATTCAATAAATATCTGAAATTAAAAGTCTAATGACGATCAAGACATCATTGTCAATTGTCGTAAAACATCTGGTTCACGAATGTCCTTTAGGGAAGGAAATCTGCCGTCCTTACCTGAGCTGGCCTACACGTGACTCCACAGCAATGTGGTTGACTCTTAAATGCCCTCAGGGATGGACAATAAGTGCAGGCCCAGCCAACCACGCCCACATCCCATGGATGAATTTAAAAAAATTTTAATGTAAAAATGTTCCAGACCCGGTGAACAACGCTCATACCTATCCTCTATATCTGGGGGAAAAAACACTGATCCGTGCCCTGGTCAGACGTGCCTGATGCACCACTTTGAACTGAATCAAGCTGAACCGAGCACATGAGGTGGTGGAGTTGACTCTGTGTAGGGCCTCACTCCATGCCTGACCAAGCTCCCTCTCCTACTTTCTTGTAACCTCCTCCAATGGCACTTGCTCCATCGACACAAGCTGACTATAAATGTCCAATATCCCAGCCCAACCGTCAAAAGAACCTTATCCATCAAATAAACATGTCCCCAAGCCGCTCCAACCCCTCCTTTCCCCCAATGCCCCAAACGATGAGTCCAAGGCTGCTGGAACAAAATGATGATTTGCGTAGATTGCGGCCAACAGTGACATGGCACACAGCTTGCAATGTTGCCCAAATCCATATTCTCAAAGTGGCCACCACCGCCGGACGTGAAGTCCACTTTGTAGGGCAAAACTGAAGTGGAGCCCTAACCAACACAGTCAAACTAGTATCTCTGCAGAAATCCCTCTCCATCTGCCCCCACATGGTCTCCGTACCCTTAAACCACCCCATCCGTACCTTCTCAATATCGGTTGCCCATTAATAAAGCAACAGATTGGGCAACAGTAGGCAGCCTGACTGCCTTTCCCGCTGCAAAAACACCCTGCCAATCCGCGGGGTGCCAGCCCATATAAAAGATGTTTACTTTTATTGGCTTGCACAAAGAAAGATTTGGAAAGGAAAACTGGGAGTCACAAAGTAAAATAGAAACCTTGAGAGGATATTCACCTTTACCGACTGAAGGGCAGCATGGTGACACAGTGGTTAGCACTGCTGCCTTATGGCGGCGAGGTCCTAGGTTCCATCCCGACCCTGGGTCACTGTCCATGTGGAGTTTGCACATTTTCCTCATGTCTGCGTGGGTCTCACTCCCACAACCCAAAAGATGTGCAGGGTAGGTTGATTGGCCATGCTAAATTGCCCCTTAAGTGGAAAAAAAAATTGGATACTCTAAAAAAAAAAAAAAATATTTAAAATCTTTATCGACTAAACCAGGGGTGGGCAAACTTTTCCGTGCAAGGGCCACATTCAGAAATTCACAATTCACAAAGGGCCGCATAGTATATTAAGTAAAATAATTACTTCACCCGGTTATGATTCTGGGCGCCTCATATAGAACATAGAACAGCACAGAACAGGCCCTTCGGCCCTCGACGTTGTGCCGAGCAATGATCACCCTACTCAAGTCAACGTATCCACCCTATACCAGTAAGTAACCCAACAGCCCCCCCCCATTAACCTTAAAAAAAATTTAAAAAAAAAAAAAAAAAAAAAATGTTTTTAATTGTTTTTTTTTTAATGACTTGGTGGGCCGCAGAAATACCTTTGGCGGGCCGCATGCGGCCCGCGGGCCATAGTTTGCCCACCCCTGGACTAAACCCTGCCCGCCAGGGACAGAGGGATGTTTTCCTACTTCTTCAAATCAGACTTAGACCCATTTACCAGGCACTCAAAATTTAGTTTATGGAGTGAGGCGCAATCATGGGCCGCCCAGATTCCCAGATAACGGAAGCTGCACTTGGATCAGGCGAAAAGGCAACCTCCCCAGGTTGGGTCCCTTCTGAGAGATTCACTGGAAAGTATTCGCTTTTGCCCAAGTTTAATTTATATCTCAAGAATGAGGCAAAACTCCTAAGTAGCTTCATGATCTTCTCTACGCTGGAGAGAGGATCTGTTACATGCAACAGCAAAATCAACCACGTATGAAGACATCCTATGTTCCCTCCCCTCCTGTTTATTCCCCTCCACCTCGTAGATGACCTCAATGCTTTGGCCAGAGGCTTAATTGCCAAGGCAAACAATAGCAGGGACAATGGACACCCAGCCTCGTACCTCTCTTCAGCTGGAAATATTTAGAGCTCAAGTCATTTGTATCAACGCCCGGAGTTGGGGTCCCATATAAAAGTTGGATCTAAAATATAAATGCAAGTCCAAAACCAAACCTTCCAACAGATACCACCACCCCACTATATCAAACACCTTTTCAGCATCCAATGAAATAATTACCTCTGGCTCAGGGCTGAAGAGGGGGACAGACCAACATTAAGCAATCGCTAAATATTGGCCAACAGCAGCCTGCCCTGAACAAACCCAGTCTGTTTCTCCAATCTAACTCCTGGAAGGTTGGGCTCTAAGTACATTGCCAAAACCTTCACCAACTTTGCATCTGCATTCAATAGTGAAATGGGGTGATATGACCTACATTGTTGGATCCTTATCCTTCTTTAAAAAACAATCGACCCTGCGCCAATGTGGCCGGCAATATCCCCGAGATATGGAATGGTTAAACATCTCTAACAACAATGGAATCAGCAGTCGCTGCTATCGCGCCCGCAATCGCCCCCTCCCCCAGCCGAACGCGCAATGGGCGCCGCCACCTTCTCCTCCCGGGGCCACGTGTGACCAGTGGGCGCCGCCATCCTCTCCCCCCAGGTCCACGTGCGGCCCATGGGTGCCGCCATCTTGCCCCTCCCCCACAACGTGCGCACCATGGGCGCCGCCATCTTGCCCCGCCCCCACAGCGTGCGCTCCATGGACGCCGCCATCTTGTTCCCAACAGGGCCTCCGGACGCCGCCATTTTGTCTCCCCCACGGGACTGGAGCGCTGGATCCGGGTCGCCGACGCTCCCCATCTGAATCCTCGGATGACCACCCGCAGCTCGCCTCGATGACACTGGACCAGTTCCGTCCTCACAACCTGGCCACCGCTTCGACGACAGTGAAAATCAACGGCCACACGACCTCTTGCCTGCTGGACACCGGGAGCACCGAAAGCTTCATTCACCCAGACACGGTAAGGCGCTGCTCTCTCGCTGTCCACCCCGCCAACAAACAGATCTCCCTGGCCTCCGGATCCCACTCTGTCTCGATCTGAGGGTTCTGTGTGGTCAATCTCACTGTCCAGGGCGTAGAATTCAGCGGTTTCCGCCTCTACATCCTCTCCAACGCTGCACTATTGCTGGGTCTGGATTTTCAGTCTAATCTCCAGAGCCTCACCCTCAAATTCGGCGGGCCCCTACCTCCACTCACCGTTTGCGGCCTCACGACCCTCAAGGTTGACCCCCCTCCCTCTTTGCCAATCTAACTGCGGATTGCAAGCCCGTCGCCACCAGGAGCAGACGGTCCAGCGCCCAGGACAAGGCCTTCATCAGGTCCAAGGTCCGGCGGCTGCTTCGGGAGGGTATTATCGAGGCCAGCAACAGCCCCTGGAGAGCCCAAATGGTGGTGGTTAAAACTGGGGAGAAACACAGAATGGTCGTGGACTACAGCCAGACCATCAATCGGTACACGCAGCTCGACACGTACCGCCCCCCCCCCCAAACGCATATCTGATATGGTCAATCAGATTGCACAGTACCGGGTCTTCTCAACAATTGACCTGAAATCCGCCTACCACCAGCTCCCCATCCATAAATCGGACCGTCCATACACTGCCATCGATGCGGACGGTCGGCTCTATCAATTTCTTAGGGTTCCCTTCGGTGTCACTAACGGGGTCTCGGTCTTCCAACGGGAGATGGACCGAATGGTCGACCGGTACGGTCTGCAGGCCACGTTTCCGTACTTAGACAACGTCACCATCTGCGGCCATGACCAGCAGGACCACGACGCCAACCTCTCTAAATTTCTCCGCACTGCCACTCTCCTCAATCTTACATACAACAAGGAGAAGTGTGTGTTCCGTACGACCCATCTAGCCATCCTCGGCTATGTAGTCCAAAACAGACTCCTAGGGCCCGATCCCGACCGCATGTGCCCCCTCATGGAGCTCCCCTTCCCCCACTGCCCCAAGACCCTCAAACGCTGCCTTGGGATCTTCTCCTACTACGCCCAGTGGGTCCCAAACTACGCGGACAAGGACCACCTACTCATACTGTCCACCCAATTTCCCCTCACGGCCGAGGCACAATATGCATTTGCCCGTATTAGAGCAGACACAGCCAAGGCCGGGATGCACACAGTGGATGAGACACTGCCCTTTCAAATAGAAAGCAAGGCGATCAGATGTTGCCCTCGCCGCCACTCTAAACCAGGCAGGCAGACCCGTGGCATTCTTTTCCCGCACCCTTCATGCCTCTGAAATTCGGCACTCATCCGTTGAAAAAGAGGCCCAGGCTATCGTTGAAGCTGTGCGGCATTGGAGGCATTACCTGGCCGGCAGGAGATTCACTCTCCTCACTGACCAACAGTCGATAGCTTTCATGTTCAACAACACGCAGCGGGGCAAGATCAAAAATGATAAAATCTTGCGGTGGAGAATCGAGCTCTCCCTACAATTACGAGATTTTGTATCGTCCCGGCAAGCTCAACGAGGCCCCAGACACCCTCTCCCGAGGTACATGTGCCAGCGCACAAGTAGACCAATTCCGGGCCCTGCCCGACGGCCTTTGTCACCCGGGGGTCACTCGATTGCACCACCTCGTCAAAGCCCGCAATCTGCCTTACTCTGTCGAGGACGTACGGACAGTCACCAGAGACTGCCAGGTCTATACGGAGTGCACGACGCACTTCTACCGGCCGGACTGCGCGCGCCTGGTGAAAGCGTCCCTTTGAACGCCTCAGCGTGGATATCAAAGGGCTCCTCCCCTCTACCAACTGCAACACATATATCCTCAGTGTCGATGAATTCTCGAGGCTCCCCTTCGCCATCCCATGCCCCGATATGACGTCTGCCACCGTCATCAAGGCCCTCAACACCATCTTCGCTCTGTTCGATTTCCCCGACTACATCCACAGTGACAGGGGATCCTCATTCATGAGCGATGAGCTGCGTCAGTTCCTGCTCAGCAGGGGTATCGCCTCCAGCAGGACGACCAGCTGCAACCCCCGGGGAAACGGGCAGGTAGAGAGGGAGAACGGGACAGTTTGGAGGGCCGTCCAGCTGGTCCTACGGTCCAGAAACCTCCCAGCCTCTCACTGGCAGCAGGTCCTCCCTGATGCACTACACTCCATACGGTCTCTACTGTGCACTGCCACAAATAACACACCCCATGAATGTGTTTTTACCTTCCCCAGGACGTCCACGTCCGGGGTGTCGCTCCCGACTTGACTCGCAGCTCCAGGACCGGTCCTTCTACGTAGGCATATCCGACTCCACAAGGCGGACCCCTTGGTGGACAGGGTACACTTGCTCCACGCCAACCCTCAGTATGCCTATGTGGAGTTCCCCGACGGCTGCCAGGATACGGTCTCACTCAGGGACCTGGCTCCCTCAGGTTCCACTCCCACACACTTCCCGCCACCCTCCCCTCCCCCGGCGCTCCCATTAGCCCCATCAGGTCCATCCCTCCTTTCCCTGCCCACGCTAGAGGACGAGGAAGATTTTGACAGGCTCCCGGAGTCATCCGACTACTGGCCAGCATCAACACTGCCAGCACCGACGTCGGCGACGCCAGCAACGACATCTCTGCCACCGTTACGTCGCTCCCAGCAAACAGTCAAACCACCGGACCGACGTAACCTCTGACGGGCACCGGACTACCAAAATGGACATTTTTTTTTCAACCCACTGTAAATTATTTGTAAATCTGTATATAGTTCCACGCCACCCCCGCCGGACTCATTTTTAAACAGGGGGTGAATGTGGTGAACCACTGTGCACCTGTATTAGGGGAGGTACGGTAGGACCTGCACTACGGGTTCGCCAGTAGCCCCTGCCAGTTAGCTCCGCCCACAAGGAGCCGTATAAATATGCGTGACCTCTTCCTGATCACCCATTTCGCCAGCTGCAGTAGGAGGCCAGGCATCTGACTGTAATAAAGCCACAGTTGTACCAATCTGAGTCTTTTGTGCAATTGATCGTGCATCAGTAACTTATACTCTGAATTTTACAAGTGTGCAGATAAGACATAGTATTTGAAAGTAGTCACAAATCCTTTTTTTGCCTGCTTTCTTCACACGATAGACAAGTTGTTTTTGCAAGCACATGTTTTGTAGTTGAGTCTCAATTCACATGTACAATAAAACATCAGTCATCCATCCAGCAACTAAAAAGAATTATTCAATTATTTTATCTTAAGAATCTCAGAAAGTTGTACAGTTCCGGGAATCCTAGCCACACCTCTAATTAATCTATCTGCCTATTAGATCATAACCATATGACCAAATTAGACCTCTCGGCCCATCGTGTCTGCTCCGCCATTCAATCATGGCTGATATGTTTCTCATCCCCATTCTCCTGCCTTCTCTCCATAACCCCCGATCCCCTTATTAGTCAAGAACCCATCTATCTCTATCTTTAAGAGACTCAATGATTTGGCCTCCACAGCCTTCTGCGGCAATGAGTTCCAAAAAATTCACTACCCTCTGGCTGAAGAAATTCCTCCTCATCTCAGTTTTAAAGAATTTTTCCTTCGGTGACCTTGGTTTCTAGTTTTTCCTACTAGTGGAAACATCCTCTCTGTGTCCACTCTATCTAGGCCTCTCAGTATCCTGTAAGTTTCAATAAGATCCCCTTCATCCTTCTCAACTCCATAGAGTACAGACCCAGAGTCCTCAACCACTCCTCGTATGACAAGCTCTTCATTCCAGGGATCATACCTGTGAACCTCCTCGCGACCCTTTCCAAAGCCAGCACATCCTTCCTTAGATACGGGCCCAAAATTGCACACAATACTCCAAATGGGGTCTGACCAGAGCCATATACAGCCTCAGAAGTACATCCCTGCTCTTGTATTCTAGCCCTTTCAACATGAATGCTAGCATTGCATTTGCCTTCCTAACTACCAACTGAACCTGCATGTTAACCTGAGGAGAATCCTGAACCAGGACTCCCAAGTCCTTTTGTGCTTCTGATTTCCTAAGCCTGTTCCCATTTAGAAAATAGTCTATGCCTCCATTCTTCCTTCCAAAGTGCATAACCTCACAACTTTCCACATTGTATTCCATCTGCCACTTCTTTGTCCACTCTCCTAGCCTGTCCAAGTCCTTCTGCAGCCACACCCCCCCCCCCCCCCCCCATCCACCCACTTCCTCAATACGACCTGTCCCTCTGCGTATCTTTGTATCATCTGCAAACTTAGGAACAGTACCCTCAGTTCCTTCTTCCAGATCGTTAATGTATATTGTGAAAATGTGTGGTCCCACCAACCCCTGAGGCAAACTAGTCATTAGCTGCCATCCTGAAAAAGACCTATTTATTCCCATTCTCTGCCTTCTGCCAGTCAGCCAATCCACTATCCATGCCAGTATCTTACCCTTAACACAATGGACTCTTCGCTTATTTAACAGCCTCCTATGGCACGTTCACTGGTTCTCCTTTGTCTAATTTCCTTGTTACATCCTCAAAGAATTAACATAGAGCATAGAACATACAGTGCAGAAGGAGGCCATTCAGTCCTTCGAGTCTGCACCCACCCACTTAAGCCCCAACTTCCACCCTATCCCCGTAACCCAATATCCCCTCCTAACTTTTTTGATCATGAAGGACAATTTCTATCATGGTCAATCCACCTAATCCACCCAATCCCCCTAATTTGGACTGTGGGAGGAAAGCGGAGCACCCGGAGGAAACCCACGCAGACACTGGGAGAATGTGCAGACTCCGCACAGATAGTGACCCAGCGGGGAATCGAACCTGGGACCCTAGCGCTGAGAAGCCACAGTGCTATCCACTTGTGCTACCATGCTGCCTTTAATTCTAACAGATTTCTCAGACATGACCTCCCCTTGACAAAGTTGTGCTAACTCAGTCCTACTTTATCTTACACTTCCAGGTACTCTGCAGTCTCATCTTGAATAATGGACTTTAAAATGTTAACAATGACCAAAGTCAGGCTAAGCGGCCTATAATTTCCTGCCTTCTGCCACCCTCCCTTCTTAAATAGCGGTGTCACATGAGCCATTTTCCACTCTTCTAGAAACTTCCCTGCCTCCAGGTGATTCCTGAAAGATCATCACCAATGCCTCCACGATTTCCTCAGCTATCTCCTTCAGTACCCTGGGGTGTAGTCCATCCTGTCCAGGTGGCTTATACACATTCAGACCTTTCAGTTTTCCCAAACCTTCTTCTTAGTGATGGCCACTACACTCACCTCTGCCCCCTGATTCTCCTGAAGTTTTGGTATCCCACTGGTGTCTTCCACTTTGCAAAGTAACTGTTCAGTTCCTCTGCCATTTCTTTGTTTCCTATTCTTACTTCACTAGCCTCATTTTCCAGTGTTCCATTTCTATTTTTGCCTCTTACCTTTTATATACTGAAAAAAACCTCTTGCGATCTTTTATATTACTAGCTAGCTTGCATTCACATTTCAACTTCTTCCCCTATTGCTTATTTAGTTGGCCTCTCCTCGCTTTTAAAGGCTTCCCAATCCTCTGGCTTCCTGCTAATCCTCACCACTTTGTATGTTTTTTCTTTTGCCCCTGACTTCCCTCGTCAGCCATGGATACTTGGTCCTCCCCTTAGCATGTTTCCTGCTCCTTGGAATGTGCCTCCGAAACCTCCAAAAATTCCTCCCATTGCTGTTCCACTGTCTTCCCTGCTGGGCTCCCCTTCCAATCAACTCCTCCCTCATGTCTTTGTAGTTACATTTATTCAACTGTAATACCATTACATCTGATTCTCCCTCTCAAACTGCAGGGTAAATTCTATCATATTGTGGTCACTGCCCCCTAAGAGTTCCTTCACCTTAAGTTCCCTAATCAGGTCTGCCTCATTACACATCACCAAATCCAGAATTGCTTGTTCCCTAGTGGGCTCTGTCACAAGCTGCTCCAAAAAAACATCTTAGACATTCCACAAATTCCAATTCTTGGGGTGCACTACCAACCTGATTTTCCCAGTCCACCTGCATATTGAAGTCCCCATGATTATTGTAATATTGCCTTTCTTTATTTAAAAATAAATTTAGAGTACCCAATTCATTTTTTCCAATGAAGGGGCATTTAGTGTGTTCAATCCACCTACCCTGCACATCTTTGGGTTGTGGAGGCAAAACCCACGCAAACACGGGGAGAATGTGCAAACTCCACATGGACAGTGACCCAGAGCCGGGATCAAACCTGGGACCTCGGCGCCTTGAGACTGCAGTGCTACCACTGCACCACCATGTTGCCCAATATTGCCTTTTTTACATGCCTTATCTATCTCCTGATTTATTTTCTGTCCCACATCCTGAATACTGCTAGAGGATCTGTACATAACTCCCATCAGAGTCATTTTTCCTTTCCGATTCCTCAACTCTACCCATACATATTCTACGCCCTCCGATCCTGTATCGCGCCTTGCTATCAATTTAACTTCATTCTTTAGTAACAATACAACCCCGCCCCCTTTGCCCATCTGCCTGTCTTTTCAATATCCTTGGATATTGAAGCCACAGCCCTAATCCCTTTGCAGTCACATCTCTGTGATGGCCAATATTAATGCGTGCAACATGCTCATTTACCTTGTTCCATGTACTGCACGTGTTTAGATACAACACCCTTAGTCCTGCATTGACTGCCCCCCTTCTCATATTTGTCCCCTTTTTTTTGCTCTAGTTGAAGTTAGATTCCTGCCACCTCCTATACTCTCTGTTCTTTTACCTGTTCTGGAAACTTTACTAACCTCTACTGAGACCTCGGCCCCTTTAACTAGTTTCAAGTCCTCGTCATTAATCTGCACTTCTACCTTCTCCTTTAATTTTGATTTTCTAATTCTCCTTGCAACTGAACCTCCCTCTTGCCACTATAGAGTTTGAAGCCCTAGTTATGCGATTGGCCAGGAACTCTGGTCCCAGCATGATTCAGATGAAGTCCATCCCATCGGAACATGTTCCCTCTTCCCCAGTACTGGTGCCAATGTCCCACGAATTCAAACCCGTTTCTCCCACACCAATGAGCCACACATTTACCTGGTTAATCGTATTGACCCAGTGCCAATTAGCTCGTGGCTCAGGTAGTAATCCAGAGATTATTGCCTTTTTGGTTCTGCTTTTTAATTTAGCTCCTCGCTGTTCATACTACCTTAGCAGAACCTCTGTCCTTGTTCTACCTATATTGTTGGTACCTATGTGGACCATATAACTAGATCTTTACCCTCCCACTCCAAGTTCCTCTGCAGCCCAGATGAGATCTGCCGAACCCAAGCACCAGGCAGGCAACACAACCTTCGGGATTCTCGATCCAGGTCACGGGGAAATGCCCTAACAAGAATGGCACAATCTCGCAGATGAATCTCACAATCTTACACTTCCAGTTAAACATTAGAAAATAAATGGGTATCTGATTCAGAAAGGTTATTCTCACCATCCAGGCAGTGACAAAATCCCCCATCCAGGTTCCAACTGCTGCCAGCTTCATGAAGGTTCCATTTTTCATGCCCATGTACTTGTTAATGAAATAGGGACTGTGGAAGAAATATAGATCATTCGCATTATAACATAGAACAACATTAAATTATTCACCAGATATAGCCGCCCACTCCATCAGACACTGGAATATCACATGGTTGACAGAATATGTCAATCTCTTTCAATCAACAGTTTATTTGGAGCTGTGGCTTTTTAGTTATTATTAACAATTCAAAATGAGCTGATCAGGTACTTATAAATATTCAACATCATTTTTAGTTACTTGATGAACTTTCCAATCCATTTTGAAGACAATCATCCAACACCTGAGATTAAATTCTCCATTTGAGAGACTATGGGGGCGATTCTCCAATATTGAGCCCAAGTGTTCGCGCCATCGTGAATGCCATCGCATTTCACAACAGCGCAAAGTGGGCCCTGGTACGACCGATTCTGGCCCCCAGCCTCCTTTCACGGCCCCAAGTGGGCACCGCGCCAACCCGCGCATGCGCGGGAGACTTCTTTAGCGCACCTGCCCCGACTCAACATGGAGTTGGTGTTCAGGGGCCGGCCATGCCAGAAAGTAGACCCGGATTGGGGGGGGGGGGGGGGGGGGGGGGGGAACAAGGCCGGCCCGCCGATCGGTATGCCCCGATCATGGGCCAGGCCCCATCGGAGGCCCCCCACCCCTGGTTAAGGAGCCCCTCCCCCCCCCCGCCCCCCGACAGGCCACCCCCGACCGTTCGCACAGAGTTCACGCCGGCAGCAACCAGGGGTGAACAGCGCCGGCGGGACTCTGTCGTGTCGGTGCAGCTGCTGGGCCCTTCCGGGCCAGAGAATCATCATCCCTACCGATTCCAACGGCCCGCGGCCAACGCTGCGCCAAACGCGCCGGCGCAAATGGCGCCGATTCTCCGCACCTCGGAGAATCGCACGCCAGCGTCAGGACATCGTGGCGCGGTTGTGGCGATTCTCCGGCCCGGCGCGGGGCCCGGAGAATCATCACCCTTTGTTCTCCCGCCATAGCTGAATTTCACCAGATTGGTGCTCCAAATCCTTAGCCATTCAAATTTATGCATGGTGAGGACTATAAGGGATTCCCTATCGAATCCAGTTATCGGGCCGCTATTTTGAGCAGTGGCCTGATAGCCATATCCCGCGAATGGCCACACAACCCCTGGATCACAATTCAGCTCCCCCCCCCCCTCCCCCCTCCCCCCAACCCCATCTCAGCTCCCCCCTCAGCCCTCCATCCTGGATTTTTTGGGTGTCCCCTGCCTCCCTCCCCTCCCTTCCAAGTACAGGGGTGAAATGACCCACCATCCCCCCCCCCACAAAATCCTCTAACTAAAGAGACTCCCCACCGATACACCTTAATTAAGGAACTCCCCACCCCCCCCAACCTAAGCGACCCCCCTAAATAAGGTGGCCCCTGTCGGGAAGTCCCCCAGAAGAGAGACCTCTGCTCGTCAGTACAGGAAACGATTGCAAGTGCAGCCTCACAGCTGAGCCTGTTATAATCCACGTGATCCACCTTTCCTGCCAATATTTTAGCAAGTTACAAGCCAAATGGAGGTCAACAATTCACTTTCCTGAAACTTTCAGAAGAGTCTAAGGATCATCAAGAGAACAATCTTTTCTATGCCTTCCATATGTTTATGCGCACGCTACAACAGGACCGGTGTATTGAGTGCACGGTTGATCCTGTTAAATGGGAGATGATGGCTCAGCTGTGCTTTTCCTGTACCTCATTGGAGCTCAAAGTGAATGAAGTAAGTAAATGTACCATTTCCTCTCAATGCATTTAAAAGGAGAGATACTCTCACTCATTGCACACCAAATGCAACGAGAGCAAATGGATTTGTTTAGTATTTAAGCATGGATCAAAAATAAGATTTGCTATGCAAGTATCCTGTTTACAGTCTCCAGCACAGGCAATCTAATGGGTCTCATGGCTGCATGAACCAAAAAACACCATGAATAATTTGGGAGATCACAGTTTGGCTCGAATGAAACCTACAGTGGTTTCAGCTATTGTTGCCTGAGGGAACTTAAGTGTTCTCCAAATGAATTATCCTGGCATCAGCTGTCAGCTCGGCGTTGCAGAATAAAATTAATAACTGTGTTTAAATATTAAAAGTCAAGTTGAGAATGGGTTGATCCGCGTGTGCATGTTAAGTAATATCGGGATGCGAAACGTTCTGCTTGGGGTGTCACTTTTATAACACTGCAGATACCATTAGAACACATTATTAAACAACTGAGCAAGAGATGTCCCATAAATCATAAAAATATCAATAAACTGTTCACGGTTACATTTTTGATGCGGGCTTCGTTAATGGAATTGTGTGACACACAATGACTGATTTCTTCCACTACTCTAAAATAACCATCTTGATGAGAATGGGGATTTATATCTGCATTAACTCAGAAGTGTAGTGAATTGGATTCAATCCAGCCCAGGAAAATGATCCGAGGGGAGTTGTTATTTCTGTGTAATTATGATCAATAATTCTTGTGACCCAGATGCACATCTGAAACTGCAGCCTGGAAGATGTGCCTGAACTGCAAAACAGAAAGACATATTTCTAAATGCGGTGGCATTGGTTAATTAATGGACCAGGAAAAAAAATATCACTAAGTTAAAAGCAGTCCCCAGCTTGAAGGTTCTGATGCATATCAGTGTATAATCAATCCCGCCGCAAATCAGAAAGCATTATTGCTCGTTCTGGGCGGCATGGTAGTGCAGTGGTTAGCACTGTTGCTTCACAGCGTCAGGGTCCCAGGTTCGTTTCCCGGCTTAAGTTACTGTCTGTGCGGAGTCTGCACGTCCTCCCCGTCTCTGCGTCGGTTTCCTCCGAGTGCTTCGGTTTCCTCCCACAAGTCCCAAAAGAAGTGCTGTTAAGTAATTTGGACATTCTGAATTCTCCCTCCATGTACCCGAACAGGTGCCGGAAAGTGGCGACCAGGGGCTTTTCACGGTAACTTCATTGCAGTGTTCATATAAGCCTACTTGTGACAATAAAGATTATTATCAAACTTATTACAAGCCAGTAATTCATTGAATAACAATCTGAACTCCTGTCTTAATTGAAGATAAAATATAACAAGTTTATTTGTAATGCAAAGGAGTTGATTATACCAAGATGTGATTGTATACATAAACTGCTGCTCAACGCCATTTAGTTCCTCAGGCAGCAAGTTCAGATTCAGTGTCAGGAGTGAGAAAGTTGAGGTAATTATCCTTTTGGCTAAGATCAAGCGTCAGATCAAGCCCAAGATGAGATGCAATGCCTGTTCTTGTCAGCTTGGATCCTGTGTGTCCATCTTGTGGAGACCATGAATTGGGTTCAATCTGAATTTGAATTGGTTTTTGGAGCAAGCAATGAGGTGGAATAAGGGAGTGTCCTGTCCACTTTTGAATATTGGCTTTGTTAACTTTAAGAATGGAGTTTTTTTTTAATGTTTTAAGTTGAGGTAATTGTAATATTGAATCCAAAATCTGAACCTGCTGGCGTACAACAGGAATGCATTAGTTGTAAATGGACGTGCATTTCAGACAAATCAGCCTGCCACAGCTGCAAGAGGACAGAATCCTGATCTGCGGTGAACTGGCAAAAATTAGATATTCCTTTAAACTAGATTACCAGGAAAAATCATGCCTGCCCTGTCAACCAAACCAAATACATTTAAAGCTTATCTAAGTGCATTTTACAAAGCTAAAAGGGTCATGCAAAATAATACAAGTACTATGTCAGTGATACATAAGTAATCGTCTGATGCCAAACAATCCCTGGGGCATATTTTTCAACCGGTGTTTTCTTGTTCCGATACTTAAGGTGCTCGTATTAAATCCCTTTGTTTGCTTTAACAAGCCAACACCTATATTAGAAACATACTGCACCAAACGGGAGCCCATTAACCTAGTGTATCTGTACGGCAAGATAAACAGTTACTGTACAGTTGCTGGGGGAGGTGGTGGCAGTGATATTGTCACTGTACTAGTAACCTGGAGACTCTGGGGCAATCTCTGGGGACCTGGGTTCGAATCCCACCACCGCAGATCGTTAAATCTGGAAGGAAAGATCTAAAGGTGAGCATGAAACCATAGTAGATTGTCCTAAAATCCTATCTGGTTCACTGATGTCATTCCAGGAAGAAAATCTGCCATCCATACCTGGTCTGGCCTACACGTGACTCCAGATCCACAGCAATGATGTTGACTCTTAAATGCCCCGAGTTCAAGGGCAATTAGCGATGTGCAATAAATGCTCACCTAGCCAGCGATAACCATATCAAATGAACAAATGAAAAAAAAGCAACATGAAGCAAAAATGACTTTGACACTCGTGAGTAGAGGGGTGGAAGCAGATTACATGGTGGGCAAATGTTGGATTGGAGCAGGCACAATCCATACTGTAGAGAGAGGACCCAAATGCCTTGCATCCCCAGAGCAGGTAAGTCTGGGGACTTGGGCCAGGAGGGTTTAAAGGGGTTAGGAAGGGGTGGGTTAAACCTAATGGGAACGGAGAGGGGGGGGGGGGGGGCACCCCATATTTGGCAAAGCGCAAACAGCGAGCTCTCCCCTTCTCTCCCACCCTTTAAAATATTTAACTTCAAAAATTGGGCTTCTCACTCCTACCCTGCTGCCCAAGACAAACACCACTGCTTTGGGCAGTGCATTATAAGGCTAATTGACCCGTAATCGTGCATTTAAATATGGTGGACAGGCTGCTGAGTTCATGCGCCTGCCCACCCGGTGTTCTGGGGTTGAATTTGGGGGTGGGATAGGCACCCACCCCATGGGAAACATACCCGACGGGGCACATAAAATTCAGCCCGAGTAATCCAGCCATCAAGTGAAGTAAGATGCCATTATTCGCCTGATGAAGGAGCAGTGCTCCGAAAGCTAGTGATTCGAAACTAACCAGTTGGACTTTAACCTGGTGTTGTTGGACTTCTTACTGTGCCCACCCCAGTCCAATGTTGGCATTTCCACATTATTCAAAAGACAGCAGGATATAACAGAATTTGGTTATAGCATCCTACCAGATTTTTCATCATGTTCTATGCATTATTAACAATCTGCGAAAGAATTCGACACATGCAAGGTTATGCCAGGATAAGGCGGAGGAGATCAGTTTGCACAGGCAGCAATATTTGAAATAGTCAAGAGCATTTCCAATTTTGAATATTATGATACATAGAAATGATACATAGAATGCCTACAGTGGGGCAGCGCAGTGGCACAGTGGTTAACACTGCTGCCTCACGATGCCAAGAACCCGGGTTCGATCCTGGCCCTGGGTCACTGTCTGTGGGGAGTTTGCACATTCTCCCAGTGTCATGCATGGGTCTCACCCCCACAACCCAAAAAAAGATGTGCAGGGTAGGTGAATTGGCCATGCTAAATTGCCCCTTAATTGGAATAAAAGAATTGGGTACTCTAAATTTATATATTTTTAAAAAAGAATGCCTATAGTGCCAAAGGAGACCATTTGGCCCATCGAGTCTGCACCGGCCCTTCGAATGAGCACTTTCCCATGTCCACCCCACTCTATCCCCATAACCTAACCCTGGACAGTAAGAGGCAATTTAGCATGGTCAATCCACCTAACCCGCACATCTTTGGACTGTGGGAGGAAACTGGAGCACCCAGAGCAATTCCATGCAGACATGGGAAGAATGTACAAACTCCACACAGACAGTGAACAAAGGCCGGAATTGAACCTGGGTCTCTGGCACTGTGAGGCAGCAGTGTTAACCACTGTGTCACGGACCGCCCCAATGATATAGAATTGTTCACCATCCACAGCACTCTTCAAAAGAACTTAAAAATCTCCATCAATGCCATCGTAGTTCTCTGATGGTCAAAATACAGATCAATTGTTCTGCTGTCTCAAAAGAAGTAGCAGCTGGTGGAGGCCACTCAGCCCATCAAGCTGCTATGCTATTCAATAAGACCATGGCTGACCTGATTGTGAACTCCACTTTCCTGCCTGTCCTCCAGAACCCTCCAACACCCTTGTGAATCAATGATCTGCCTAACTTGGGTCGTGTGAAGTACTTACCTAACCATGATTACCAATTCCGTTACCAATAGCCTTCAGCCGCACGGCCAGAGGTCGCAGCAGTTTGTAGGGGTTATGGGTGGAACCATAAAGTGTAGACGGGCAGGGGCTAGGGTTGCCCCCAGAACGGGAACACACGATCCAGGAGTTGGCATGCTGTTGCCATGGTAGTTGCGGCTCCCCCACCTCCCTCATCCCTCCCTCCTATGGCAGCCCATCCTTCCGGAGGCTGCCCCCCACACCCACCCAGCCGGGAGTCCCCCACTCTCCCGCCGAGCACTGGCACGGCAAGCCCAGTGCCCATGGGCTCTGTAGCCGTGAGCAATGATGGCAACTCATCTCCTCGGCTACCCCACAGACGCCTGTCTGCCAGGTTCACATTTTTCAAAAGGAACACTAACCAGCACCAGCGTGACCACTTGGTGGGGAGGCCAATGAACCACGGGAGGCAATTGGATATGGGAGTCACGCCTGTTAATCTTACGGAAATAGGGTTTCAATGGTGATAATTGGTTTCTCGTCACGCGAGATCCCAATTTCGCCTACGGGAGTGGGCCGGTTGTATCGCAAACTGTTTGCCGCCTGGCGCAGTTCTCACTTTCGGTCTCTCCATCTATCCACTAGCCTCCTTTTACTCAAACAGGAGTGCCACGGGGCCGGAGAATCAGGCCCAAAGAGCATGGATCATGGAGCGGCGAAAAAGTGAAGTTTGCTGTTGATTTGCAGTAAAAAAGATTAATTAAAGACTGGCAGAAGTTAATCTGTGAAGCATCTTGCTCTCGCCTCAGAACATTTCATTCTTGATTCCATAAATGGAACCATAAAGTGTAGAACATCATTAATCTTCATTGATCTGGAGGAATGATTTAGCTTTCAAACGTCCTTGTAATATTAAACTACATTCACTTTTCCAGCAGTGCTGGTTTCCTGGTCTTTATGCTGTTCAGGTTTCACTTGAATTCAACCATCAGCATCACAAAGGACAGAAAATGGGCCATTCACCTCCTCGAGGATGTTCCGCCATTCAGTTAGATCGCGGGTAATTTGAACCTCAACGCCATTTACCCACCATATAAAAATCTGGCAATCCCAGGAATTAAAAATTCAAACTGACCCAGAATCCACAACTTTTGGGGGAGCAAGTTCTGGATTTTCACCACCCTTCCTATGAAAATGTGTTTCCTGACTTCACCCCAAAATGGCCTAAATTTAAAATTGAGAAAGTAAATTTGAGAAATGGGGCAGCGCGGTAGCATGGTGGTTAGCATAAATGCTTCACAGCTCCAGGGTCCCAGGTTCGATTCCCGGCTGGGTCACTGTCTGTGCGGAGTCTGCACGTCCTCCCCGTGTGTGTGTGGGTTTCCTCCGGGTGCTCCGGTTTCCTCCCACAGTCCAAAGATGTGCGGGTTAGGTGGATTGGCCATGCTAAATTGCCCGTAGTGTCCTAAAAAGTAAGGTTAAGGGGGGGGTGTTCTTGGGTTACGGGTATAGGGTGGATACGTGGGTTTGAGTAGGGTGATCATTGGTCGGCACAACATCGAGGGCCGAAGGGCCTGTTCTGTGCTGTACTGTTCTATGTTTGATGTTCTACCCTCCTTTTCTGGATTCCCTCAATATTACGAGCAAATAATTTTGCCATGCATACTGTTATATCCTGGTGCTAGGCAGGAAGGAATCATTCACTAGAGAACATCTAGTTTGTGATTTTTATTGTTAAATAATAACGTTGGTTAGATAACAAACACTGAACTATGAAAAACTACCAGATTATGTCAGTTGATACATTTAGCTGATCAATTTCCCAGTGTCTCCAGAATATTCCCAAGGGAAACTCGCATGTCCATCGACATTTTCCCCTAGTCACTATGACAAAAGAGTGAACAGAAATTTAATTGCCAAAGGGGTCCGTTTTCAGGTGCGGGCGAGGGGGTAAAACTCTGATAATTGCTGGCAGGTTGATAATCCAAAGTGATCTTGTCCACATTTGCAAGGCAAGGGGTTAAACCCCTGCGAAGTTGTCAGATCAATTATTGAATCAGTCAATTAATTGAGTTTTTAACCCAGAATTCTGACTTTAACAACTAGCTTCTCACAATCTATGTGGACCAGGGTCAATGAATGGCATTGTGGCACAATGCTGCCTCACAGCATCAGGAACCCGGTTCAATTCCAACTTTGGGTGACTGTATGGGTGGGCACACATTCTAGCCGTGTCTGCGTGGGTTTCTACCGGGTGATCCGGTCTCCTCCCACAGTCCAAAGGTGTACAGGTCAGGTGGATTGACGATGCTAAATTGGTCCTTAGTGTCTGAAGATTAGGCGTGGTTTTGGAGATAACGTGGGGGAGTGGGCCTAGGTAGGGTGGTCTGTCGGAGGGTCGGTACAGACCCGATGGGCTGAATGGCCTCCTTCATGACAGGGATTCTCTTCTATGAACTAGGCGTGATCACAGACGAGACTCATTGATCAGTGGGACTGACAGCCTTGTTGAAATTGCATAGCTGCTGGCCTGTCTATGTGAAAGTCACCTGTGCTGAGTGACGTAATACAGTTTAGAAGTCATTTAACCTACCCTGCACTTCAATCGAATCTTATCTTCCCTGCGACCCTCCATCCTTGCCACATTGTGGCAATATTTGCATCTTTATTTCAGACGTTCAGCGATGCAATATTTTGCTTTTGTTAAGGGTACATAATCCATTCATCAAAACATATATAGCAAAAATCATGATCAGGTTGAATTGAAAGCTACAGTAATGCAGCCATCAGATGCACCAGCATCTTCCATTTTCCTCTGGTTAATTTGTGCTTAATTTCAATTAGGTAAACTAGGAGTGATATCACTGAACAAAGAAAGCATCAACTGAGCATGTTTAAAACCACTGGATTTGATCTCCCTGAGAGACAAACAGTTAATGTTTGAACAATATTAATATTTATAGATTTATGACCACAAATCCATAAGTAATTTCCATAAATGATTTCTGAGTATTTCATGAATTTAATTTACAAATACACACAATCGTTTCTAACTTGATTAGTTCTAAAATTGGGGATCTGTAAACCGATTTGCAGACTCTTAGAAAGGGACCCATGCATTGATTTGTGAGCAGATAGTTGTAACTTGCTCTGCATGTAGATTCTGAGCTAGCTCGGGATCCTGTAGAGTATTAAAATAGCACTGTACAATTCTAAATGCTTGTTTGCTAGAAGATATCTTTTGATGAAAATTACAACAACATCAGTAATTTTCCTGAGTAGCTGATATGGTTTTTGAAATAGGTTTCATAGACTAGGGAAGTAACTTTTTTAATTAGAAACTGTAATTTTTAAAAATGTCTTCATTGTTTCTGGCTCTCAACAAATATGATATATCAAATCATTTGCATATTAAAGAATTGGTGAGTAAATTGGGCATCATCTTTAACTAAGAGCGTTACGGTGGCACAGTGGTTAGCACTGCTGCCTTACAGCGCAGGGACCTGGGTTCAATTTCAGCCTTGGGTGATTGTCCGTGTGGCGTTCTCCTCCGTGTCTGCACGGGTTTCCTCCGGGTGCTCTGGTTTCATCCCACAATCCAAAGATGTACAGGTTAGGTGGATTGGCCATGCTAATCCCTTTGTGTCCAAAAGGTTAGATGAGGTTATTGAGTTATGGGGATAGGGTCATAGTCATAGAGTCATGGAATTTATAGTGCAGATAGGGCGGGCACATGGGCCTAGATAGAGTGCTCTTTCAGAGGGCAGCACGGTGGCGCAGTAGTTAGCACTGCTGCCTCATGGCGCCAAGGTCCCAGATTCGATTCCGACCCTGGGTCACTGTCCGTGTGGAATTTAGACATTCTCCCCGTTTTTCCCCCCACAACCCAAAAGATGTGCAGGGTAGGTGGAATGGCCATGCTAAATTGCCCATTAATTGGAAAAAGTTAATTGGGTACTCTTAAAATTTAAAAAATGCTATTACATTATTACTATCAAAATATCCACGAGCTACTACAACTGCGACTATCCACTTCAACGACCATCTCAAGATACCCCGAGGTTGCAATGCCACATGGTTGTTCTTTACTGCCACCTGCTGGTTGGAGGTCGTATTTGTTACTATTACTATAACTGCTCATGCATATCATCACACACCCCGTGAGCACAACCCAGTCTATCACGTGAATCCGCCTCCCATCCATTGACTCTGCCAAACACCTCCCGTTGCCTTGGGAAAGTGTAATCAAAGACCCCTCCTATCTGGGTTATTCTCTCTTCCAACATCTTCCATCGGGCAGGAGATACAAAAGTCTGAGAACACGTACTAATAGGTTCAAAAATAGATTCTTCCCACTGTTAGCAGACTCCTGAATGACCCTCTTATGGACTGAACTGATCTCTTCACACATCTTCTCTACTGAGTAGTACTACACTCCATATGCTCACCCGCTGCTGGTGCCTCTGTATTTACATAAATAATGTCCTATGTTATTTCATGTATGGAATGATCTGTCTAGACTGTACGCAGAACAATACTTTTCACTGTACCTCAGTACACATGACAATGAATCAAATCCAAATCCAAATTTTTTTTATCTGTACTGAATGTTGCAGTTGGAAGTAGTCCGGCGTTCAGCATCTCTCTGTAAAATGATGGGCATAAACCTGCTTACTTTCTGTCTTTGTACTGCCAATGAATCTACACGATTAGCCCTACATGGAGTTCCAGGTGGGTTTGACACAATAATCAACACATTTCTTATTAATTAATATGTTCCTTGTATTCACTTACAGGCTGATGTGCAAAATTATGAACTAATTTGGCATTTTGTTCAGCGATGTGTGCTAAGCAATCAGGTTTAAAACATGGAATTAAAAAATTAATTGAAGCTACGTTAAACAACAAAGTATACTAATTCTTGGGAATGTATTCTACAGATCGACTGAATTATGAAATCACATGTTAAATTCTGCACACAATTCTGGATTCTCAAACAGTGAAAATTGGGTGGCACTGGTGGCGCAGTGGTTAGCACTGCTGACTTATGGCACCGAGGACCCGGGTTCGATTCCGGCCCCGGGTCACTGTCCGTGTGAAGTTTGCACTTTCTCCCAGTGTCTGCGTGGGACACATTCACAACCCAAAAAAGATATGCAGGCTAGGTGGATTGGCCACGCTAAATTGCCCCTTAATTTTGGGGGGGGGGGGGGGAATTGGATGCTCTAAATTTATTTTTTTAAAAGAAAAAAATCTCAAAGTGACATTATGTCTGTGGCATTTTTAAAATGGTATGTTGGAACTGCAAAAGCACTAAAATAATCTTAATTCAGCTTCTAGTAGCCAAATATAATTCACACTGAGGATTGTGATCAAAGCAGACAGTAAAGCTGTGGCTCATTTGTGTCGCAGGTTTAATGAACTATTCCCAGTGTTGTCAGCATGTTTTGAATATGAACTTTATCTCCCTGCTGAGAATGTGAGCTGTTGCCACATCTATTATCTCCTTAGGAGCCTGTCAGCATGACTCCTGCAGGGCATCAGATGGAGATTCATCTCGTAGGGCACCAGCTGGTAGCAGAGCCAATAGCTGAGCATCATCCCTTTGTGTTATACAGATTAGCTATCTGTGACAGATAGATGTCAGCCTGAAAGTGATTGTTAAGCCCATTTCACAATATCACGAGGTGCTCCTTCTGAACTTCACCAGAAACCGTCCAAAGACTAGAAATTGACCCACAAGAGGCTTAGCAGCATCTCAGACAGTCCCACTGGAATTACCCATTTCCTCATCTCCTCAAGCCCCTCCTCTGCAGCTGGCATCTTCCCATTAATCACTTCATTATTAGTTTCTTCAGAGCTCCACTCGTTATGATGAAGCAGATTACTCATCCAGTGCGGCACATTGATGTGTGAAGGTCAGAGGTCGGGGTCAAGTCTTTGCTGCTATTGTGATAGCTGCTCACATGATGCCACCTCCTAAATATCACACTCTTTCTAATCCTTGGACAATAATATTTGCAGTTGTGCAAGATAACAACAGTCAAATTCTCTGCACTCATGTTGAGGTATGCATTTGGTGCACCCCTATACATTTTTCATTTTGCTTTCATTACATTGTGACATTTAGTGAAGACAAGTTTTCTGCATATTTAGAAATGATTATGGAAAAAAACGCCCCAATCTTCCAACAGAGCTTCCTCCATACAAATTAACTGTTGATTCACCTCACTGTTAGTTGTGGACCCTTGCTATGTACAAAATAGCAACTGTATTTGTCCACAAAAGAACAGGAAAAGAGCAACTGGTCTATTTAGTCTACCTCATCCCAACGTGGTGAAATATCAAACCCATCCCAACATCCCCACTTCTGGGCTCCCCGCTCAGTTTGTACCACCAGCTGACACTTGTGAAAAGTGTGATCAGAACAGGTCCCACGCAGTTAAGTCCTAAATAGAAATTGGGGTTCTACGTACCTTATAATATCAAAAAGACCTACCCCATCACTAAGACAATGGGCAGTAAGGCATATCCCAATACTGTTGAGGTGCTATTGCCTGATTCCACTGGGTAGATGGCCTCAGAATCTCCCATTTCCTCCCATGATAATATAGGTTTGTTCATCTCCAGCATTGCTCACAGCAGTGCCATGGGGTTAACTTTTAATTCCTGGAGATTCCAGGACAATCTGGGAGGATTGGCAAACCTAACCCAATGGCAATCATGAAAACTCGGTCACCATTCTTCAGCATCTATCTCATAAAGCTAGCGATGTTTTCAAGGACATGCTGACCCATTGTGACCCACACCCACTGCGCATTCTGGCTGCCTATTCGAGAGGTGGATCATTTTTGATGAAAAACACCATTTCCTAGCATTGAACCGAGCTCTACATTTCAAAAACTGTAGATGTTGCTCCCAGTCCTCTTCAACAACCTATCCAATCCTCTCATGTGTAGAGATTTCAATCAGATCCACTGGAATATAACATTTGGCAGGGTAATAAGCCACAGTTTTCTAAGCCTGATAACTAAAGGCTCATAAAATGAGTGTCCTCTTGATGCAAAAGATGAATTGTTTGTGCAAGCTTATATACAGATCCAGCTTCTCCAGAATTTATGTACATAATTCTGCAACAATGCTGGGATGGCCCTGCAACAAAGAACAAAGAAAAATTACAGCACAGGAACAGGCCCTTCAGCCCTCCAAGCCAGTGGCGATCCAGATCCTCTAGCTAAAACTGTTGCCTATTTTCTAAGGATCTGTATCCCTCTGCTCCCTGCCCATTCATATATCTGTCCAGATACATCTTAAATGACGCTATCGTGCACACCTCGACCACCTCCGCCGGCAAGGCGTTCCAGGCACCCACCACCCTCTGCGTAAAGAACTTTCCACACATATCTCCCTTAAACTTTTCCCCCTCACCTTGAACTCGTGACCCCTTGTAATCGAGTCCCCCACGCTGGGAAAATGCTTCTTGCTATCCACCCTGTCTATAACTCTCATGATTTTGTAGATCTCAATGAGGTCCCCCCTCTCAACCTCCGTCCTAATGAAAATAATCCTAATCTACTCGACCTCTCTTCATAGCTAGCGCCCTCCATACCAGGCAACATCCTGGTGAACTTCCTCTGCACCGTCTCCAAAGCATCCACATCCTTTTGGTAATGTGGCGACCAGAACTGTACGCAGTATTCAAAATGTGGCCAGACCAAAGTCTTATACAACTGTAACATAATCTGCTAACTCTTGTACTCAATACCCCTTCCGATGAAGGAAAGCATGCTATATGCCTTCTTGACCACTCTATTGACCTGCGCAGCCACCTTCAGGGTACAATGGACCTGAACACCCAGATCTCTCTGTACATCAATTTTCCCCAGGGCTTTTTCATTTACCGCATAGTTCGCTCTTGAATTGGATCTTCCAAAATGCATCACCTCGCATTTGCACGGATTGCACTCCATCTGCCATTTCTCCGCCCAACTCTCCAGTCTATCTATATTCTGCTGTATTCTCTGACAGTCCCCTTCACTATCTGCTACTCCACCCATCTTAGTGCCTTCTGTAAACTTGGTAATCAGACCACCTATATCTTCCTTCAGATCATTTATGTATATCACAACCAACAGTGGTCCCAGCACAGATCCCTGTGGAACACCACTGGTCACAGTTCTCCATTTTGAGAAACTCCCTTCCACTACTACTCTCTGTCTCTTGTTGCCCAGTCAGTTCTTTATCCATCTAGCTAGTACAGCCTGGACCCCATGAGACTTCACTTTCTCCATCAGCCTACCATGGGGAACCTTATCAAATGACTTACTGAAGTCCATGTATATGACATATACAGCCCTTCCCTCATCAATCAACTTTGTCACTTCCTCAAATTGTATTAAGTTGGTAAGACAGGACCTTCCCTGCACAAAACCATGTTGCCTATCTCTGATAAGCCCATTTTCTTCCAAATGGGAATAGATCCTATCCCTCAGTATCTTCTCCAGCAGCTTCCCTACCACTGATGTCAGGCTCACCGGTCTATAATTATCTGAATTATCCCTGCTACCTTTCTTGAACAAGGGGACAACATTAACAATTCTCCAGTCCTTTGGTACCTCAAGTATGCTGCAAAGATATCTGTTAGGGCCCCAGCTATTTTCCCTCTCACTTCCCTCAGTAACCTGGGATAGATCCCATCCAGAACTGGGGACTTGTCAACCTTAATGCCTTTTAGAATACCCAACACATCCTGTCATCCATGGTTCCCTAATCTTGCCATTTCTATCCCTCAATGTCACAGGGACATGTCTGTCCTGCACTCTAATCAACCTTTCCTTAAAAGACTCCCACATTTCAAATGTGGATTTACCTTCAAACATCTGCTCCCAAACCTGTTGCTCCTACATCTTTCCATAATATGTTTACATATTTGTACCTCTATCTCACGCTCGCTCTTGGGAGGTCTGTAGTACATCCTCAACATTGTTACCACACCCTTCCTATTTCTGAGCTCTGCCCATATCACCTCCCTGCTCGAGTCCTCCATAGTGCCCTCCTTCAGCACAGCTATGATATCCTCTGACCAGTAATGCAACTCCTCCACCTCTTTTACCTCCCTCTCTATCCCATCTGAAGTATCAATATCCTGGGATATTTAGTTTCTAATCATGCCCTCCCCTCAACCAAGTCTCAGTAATAGCAATAACATCGTACTCCCAGTACTCATCCAAGCCCTAAAGTTCATCTGCCTTACCTACTATAAATGTACCTCAGACCACCAGTCCCTTTGCGTTCAACATCTGCTCTCTGCCTACTCTTCCCCTTAGTCACGCTGACTTCATGATCTAGTTTCTTACAGGCCTTAGTTACTACCTCCTTACTGTCCACTAACCTCCTCATTTGGTTCCCATCCCCCTGCCACATTAGTTTAAACCCTCCCCAACAGCGTTAGCAAAAGCACCCTCAAGGGCATTGGTGTCAGTCCGGCCCAGGTGTGGACCGTCCAATTTGTAGTAGTCCCACCTCCCCCAGAACCGGTCCCAATGTCCCAAAAATCTGAACCCCCTCCCTCCTGCACCACCTCTCACGCATTCATCCTGCCTATCTTTCATTTCTACTCTGACTGCCACATGGCAACCTCGATCTATCCAGTCAATATTCCACTCTAGCCTAGGAGAGCAATTATTTAGTTTTTTTAAAAGTCTTTCAAGACCCAAAAAAATTCCAAGTTTACAGTTCCATCGTTTTTGAGCATATTTATAATTCTACTAAAAATACCAACTCGAAGAATCATGAGTTCAATGTTGCTACACAATGATGAAAGACGTTCCTTCCCAAATTTGAGAATCCTGGGAAGAATATAACATTCTTTTTGTGTGCTCTTGGCATTCTTTGTGGCTACTCGCAGCCAAAGAAATAGCCGTCTCAGTGATATAGGAATACCATATCTTAGTTTCAATATTTAAACAATTTGTGATGCCTGGTATACTTGTAAATAATCCTTTTGCAATAGCACGAAGATAATTTCACTAAATATTGCACTTAATTTTGGTTATTAGGAAGAATATTAATTAAGCTAATAGTGTCTCAAAAAGGAGGCAACTATATGAAGCTGTCACGGTGTTATTAGACTAAAGGAACTCAGGCAATGTTCATCAGCAAACTGGATCAGTGCAGTCCCAATACTCGAAGCTCAACAGGCATTCAGGTCAGAGCCGTTCCCTTGATTGGTATCACCAGGTTCAATATCCTCCCCTTTCATCTCTACTACATCATTACTGAAGCAAATATGCTCCACTGGAGGCACTGCAGCAACCCATCAAGGTTAGTTCAATACTTCCTTTCTATATCTCAAAACAAGGAACAATGTGAGAATACCATCACATCCAAGTTGCACTCTATCCTGACTTTGAGATGTAATGCCATTCCGTTAGCATCACTGGGTCAATATCCTGTCATTCCCTATCTAATACCATTATCATACCATTATCAGACCAACATCAACACAAGGACTGCGCAATTCAAAGGATAATGTAGGATCACATTGGGTATACAGCACAGAGACGGGCCATTCAGCCTAACAAGTCCATGCCTGTGCTTATGCTCCACTCAAGCCTCCTCTTACCGAAACCTATCATAGCCCTCTCTTCCCTTTTCCCTCGTATGTTTGTTTAACTGCCTCTTAACAATAATACTATTGTTAAGCTCTGGTGGTATCTCTGTAATGAGAGTTAGAAAGCAAGTCTTGATTTCAATTTTGTGTTCTGCCATCACTTCTCCCCCAACTCCACAGTGCCACCTATATCCCCTTTATGTAAATGTGCAGTCTATCAAATAATAAGTGTGGTCTATTAAAGCTCCAATTATAATTTGAGCATTGGGGAACATCAACTTTTTCCTAACACTATTCAATTCACCATCTTTGTGGTCGCGAGTTCCACGTAACAATAATAATAATAATAATCTTTATTGTCACAAGTCTGCTTACATTAAAACTGCAATGAAGTTACTGTTAAAAGCCCCTAGTCGCCACATTCCGGCACCTGCTCGGGTACACAGAGTGAATTCAGAATGACCAATCCACCTAACAGCACGTCTTTCAGGACTTGTGGGAGGAAACCGGAGCACCGTGAAGAAAGCATGCAGACACAGGGAGAACATGCACATAGTGTGTTGCGAAAGATGAATTGTTTGTGCAAGCTTATATACAGATCCAGCTTCTCCAGAATTTATTTCCACAGTTCTGTAACAGTGCTGGGATGGCCCTGCAACCTCAATCTATCCAGCCAATATTCCACTATAGCTTAGGAGGGCAAAAGAGTGGCTAAGGTAAATGTTGGTCCTTTAGAGGATGAGAAGGGAGATTTAATAATGGGAGATGAGGAAATGGCTGAGGAACTGAACAGGTTTTTTGGGTCGGTCTTCACAGTGGAAGACATAAATAACATGCCAGTGACCGATGGAAATGAGGCTATGACAGATGAGGACCTTGAGATGATTTTTATCACTAAGGAGGTAGTGATGGGCAAACTAATGGGGCTAAAGGTAGACAAGTCTCCTGGCCCTGATGGAATGCATCCCAGGGTGCTAAAAGAGATGGCTAGGGAAATTGCAAATGCACTAGTGATAATTTACCGAAATTCACTAGACTCTGGGGTGGTTCCGGCGTTTTGGAAATTAGCAAATGTGACACCACAGTTTTTTTTAAAAGGAGGTAGGCAGAAAGCGAGTAACTATAGGCCAGTTAGCTTAACTTCGGTAGTAGGGAAGATGCTGGAATCTATCAACAATGAAGAAATAGCGAGGCATCTGGATGGAAATTATTCCATTGGGCAGACGCAGCATGGGTTCATAAAGGGCAAGTCGTGCCTAACTAATTTAGTGGAATTTTTTGAGGACATTATCAGTGCGGTAGATAACAGGGAGCCAATGGATGTGGTATATCTGGATTTCCAAATATTTGACAAGGTGCCACACAAAAGGTTGCTGCATTAGATAAAGATGCATGGCATTAAGGGTAAAGTAGTATCATGGATAGAGGATTGGTTAATTAATAGAAAGCAAAGAGTGGGAATTAATGGGTGTTTCTCTGATTGGCAATCAGTAGCTAGTGATGTCCCTCAGGGATCAGTGTTGGGCCCACAATTGTTGACAATTTACATAGATGATTTGGAGTTGGGGACCAAGTGCAATGTGTCCAAGTTTGCAGATGACACAAAGGTTAGTAGTAAAGTAGTAAAGCAGAAAGTGCAGAGGATACTGGAAGTCTGCAGAGGGATTTGGTTAGGTTAAGTGAATGGGCTAGGGTCTGGCAAATGAAATACAATGTTGACAAATGTGAGGTTATCCATTTTGGAAGGAATAATAGCAAAAGGGATTATTATTTAAATTATAAAATATTAAAACATTCTGCTGTGCAGAGAGAGACCTGGATGTGCTAGTGCATGAGTTGCAACACGTTGGTTTACAGGTGCAACAGGTGATTAAGAAGGCAAATGGAGTTTTGTCCTTCATTACGAGAGGGATGGAGTTTAAGACTAGGGAGGTTATGCTGCAATTGTATACGGTGTTAGTGAGGCCACACCTGGAGTAGTGTGTTCAGTTTTGGTCTCCTTACCTGAGAAAGGACGTACTGGCACTGGAGGGTGTGCAGGGGAGATTCACTAGGTTAATCACAGAGCTGAAGGGGTTGGATTACGAGGAGAGGTTGAGTAGACTGGGACTGTACTCATTGGAATTTAGAAGGATGCGGGGGGGGGGGATTTTATAGAAACATATAAAATTATGAAGGGAATAGATAGGATAGATGCGGGCAGGTTGTTTCCACTGGCGGGTGAAAGCTGAACTAGGGGGCATAGCCTTAAAATAAGGGGAAGTAGATTTAGGACTGAGTTTAGGAGGAACTTCTTCACCCAAAGGGTTGTGAACTATGGAATTCCTTGCCTAATAAAGCAGTTGAGGCTCCTTCATTAAATGTTTTAAAGATAAAGATAGATAGTTTTTTGAAGAATAAAGGGATTAAGGGTTATGCTGTTCGGGCCTGAAAGTGGAGCTGAGTCCACAAAAGATCAGCCATGATCTCATTGAATGGCGGAGCAGGCTTGAGGGGCCAGAAGGCCTACTCCTGTTCCTAGTTCTTATGCTCTTATGTTCTAAGCTGGGAATCGATCCTGGAACTCTTGCGCTGTGAAACAACAGTGTTACCCACTGTGCTCCGTGTCACCCACTCTAACCACTCTTTGAATAAAAGTTTCTTCTGAATTCCTTAATGGATTTCTCAGTGACCACTGCTTTCTCTGGGAAACAAGGAATGGAGAGCAAGCGTGACTGTCAGTATCACACACATCCTAAGAACAAATATGAAATAATATTCTCTGTGAATATTACAACAACAGATAAATTCCATTTAAGGATGGGACATTCAAACCTTTGACTTCATGGGTTGCATAGGTGCACCTATAAGGGGCAGGAAGTAGAATTTAATGCTATATACTTATTCACTTCATACATCTAATATTGCTAATAATAGGTTAGCTCAGTTAGCTAGACAACTGGTTTGTTATGCAGAATAAGGACAACGGCGCAGGTTCAATTCCCTTACAGGCTGAGGCTCCGCCTTCTCACCCTTGCCCCTCGCCTGAGGTGTGGTGACCCTCAGGTTAAATCACCACCAGTCAGCTCACCCCCTCAAAGGGGAAAGCAGCATATGGTCACCTGGGACTACGGCAACTTTACATTTATTGCTAACACCAAAAGGTCTTAGTGTTCTGATTTAGGATTTATCTATCAGTGCTGAATGAGCACGTTCCAAAACTCTGGGCTGAAAACATTTTCAATCAGGGGAAAACAATGAAATATGACTCAAAATGCAAATAGCCTGATTTGCCTGTCCTGTAGGTTGGACGTAGCTCATGGGAGGGGGTTGAGCACGGTTTTCCCATTTTAAGAATTGAGCACGAGTCATGTGTTACAGAAGCCATGTTTTTTTTTTAAATGCCCCACCCTTTTAAATTCAGATTAACACACACATTGTGGTGTAAAACATTATGGTATTAACATTATGGTATTAACTACAAATAAACAATCCAAAACTACAGGTCTAGTGTGTAGCACTCATAAAATGTATACAGAAAATCCCAAATAGATTTGTAGAGTATCCCATCATTTCGGGAGTCACTAATTAACCAATTAAATATCCAATTACAGTCTGGACGATAATGCTCGGCAAACAGCATGAGGCTATAAGAATTAGGAGCAGGGAGAAGATCATTTGGACCATCGCCCCTGATCCGCTATTGGATAAGATCATGACTGATCTGGTTGTGGCCTCAACTCCATTTTCCTGCCTGTCCCCCATAACCCTCAACACCTTATGAATAAAAAAAATCTGTCTACCTCAGTCTTTAATATTTTCAATGGCACAGCCTACGCAGGTCTCTACGGGAGAGAATTGTGAAGATGAATGACTTTACCTCCTTATCTCCTTCACAAAGGGAGATTCCTTATTCTTAAACTGCTGCCCCTGGGTGGGATTTTCCATGCAATGGGCCGTATGTTTCTTCTGGATTTCCCATTGAATGCTCCCCTCGTCGTCAGGTAACCAGTGACGTGATTGCGCCCTCAGCAGGTTCACAAGATCCCGCCAGCATGAATGGCCGAGAAATTCTGGCCCCTCGCTTTAGATTCCCCCGAGGGGAACATTCGTCTCCACATCTACCCTTGCACGCCCCCTCAGAATCTTATGTTTCAATAAGGTCACCTCTCATTCTCCTTCATTCCAATGAGTATAGACCCAACTTGCTCAACCTTTCCTCATTAGACAACACCTACATCCCGGGAATCTGCTTAGTGAACCTACTCTGAACCGCTTCTAATGCAAGTATGTCCCTCCTTACTGTCCAAAGTACTCCAAGTGTGTCTACACAATGCTCTGTCTAGCCAACTGAGCTAAACTTCCCCCCCCCCCCTCCCCACTTTATTGAATAGTGGCATTACATTTGCGGTTTCCTAATCGCTTGGACCTTCCAGAACCTGGGGAATTTGGAAAAATTATAAAAGATACATCCATTACCACTGCGACCGTTAGAACTTCAGGATACAGGCCATACTGTCCGGGGGGGGGCTGTCAAACTTTAGTCCCATAAATTTTCCTTGTACGTTTTCTCTAGTTTAGGTTCCTCCTTACTCTTTGTTTCTTAATTTTCTACCAGTTTTGGGATGACTTCCACTGAGAAGATAGATACAAAATACTTCTTCAAAATCTATGCCATCTCCCAGTTTCCCATTCATTCCCTATCCTCACTCACTAAGGGACCAATGTTTACTTTAGCTATGTAAGAAATATAACTTTTGAGGATATCAAAGAATTCTTATGAAGCTGGTAGGTATAACATGTGGCCACCTGGCAAAAAGAAACTCTCTCTCCGCTCGATGGAAAAAAACAAACAGACCCTGGAAATGTCACAGTTCCCTGGTTCAGACTTCCGTGTTGACATTTTAAAGTCAGTAATATGGCATCTTGCGCACTCTTATTGATACAAGTGTCTAGTAAAGGTTAACAAATGGTTCCCAGCATGAGGTGAATTAGAATATGCTCTTGAGCCAATGTGATGGATAGGAGGGAGGTGGCACTTTCAATACATGTCCTGCAGTTATTGTCCACAGAGCTATTCTAACAAGTGATTGAAATATGGTCAACAACCAGCCTCTAGAAATAAGGGCTGGGATTCTCCAACCCAGCGCAAGAATTGCGCCCCGACACCGGCTTCCCCATTCTCTGGCACCGTTTTCTGGGTGCCGGCGGGATCACCGCCACGCCGATTGGGGGCTGTTGACAGCGGGGGCCCCCGGCAATTCTCCGGGCCCCGATGGGCTGAGTGGCCGACGTACTTGGCCGAGTCCCGCCGGCGTGGATTACTCACCTCCCACACGGTGGGATCTGGAAGGTGAGTGTGCGGGGCCGCCCTGGATGGGGGAAGGGGGTATCCACCCCAGGGGGAGTGGCCTGGCCCGCGATCTGGTTCTACCGATCGGCAGGCGAGCTGGTTCCGGGGGGTGCCTACTTTACTCCCTGCTGGGCCCCTGTAGGGCTCCGCCATATTGAACGGGGGCCGGCTCGGAGAAGGGAACCCCCGCGCATGCGTGGATATACACCCACTGTTCCGCGCATGCGCGGGAATACGCCGGCCGCTCCGCGCACGGGCCTATCCCTACCGGTTGGAGCTGCAGGGATTACTCCGGCGGCAACCTAGCCCCCTAGAAAGTGAGAGTTCCTCACTTTCGGGGGCTGTTGCCGCCGGAGTCGTTGGCGCTGGTTTTCACGCCGGCGTGGGGGACATAGCCCCATTTTAAGAGAATCCCGCCCAAGGTATACCAATAGGTGCTGGAGGCAGTGGTCTCCAGGCAACTAACTGCCTGATGTCAGAGGGAGAAAGGCAGGAAAGGCAGCTATTGAGCAGAAGACTGCCACCACAAGCTACAGACATACTGCACCATCCTTCTGTTACTCCTTGGGAATCAGTAAACCCCTCTCATCTTTCCTGGTCCAGATGCTCATGCATCATATCTAAACTGTTGCTTTTTAGTAAATAACTTTAAAATCACTAAGTTAGCAACCACCTATTTTGTGCAATTTGCGACACCCAACCTTAAAACCAAAAACTACTCTATTCCTATTACCTCTAGAAGCTTTTACTGTGTTTATATATTTCCTGAAATTCCCTCCTGCTCCAATTTCCCCCTCTATTATTTTTCTGGTTATCCTCTGTTGGTTTCCAAAATGTTCCCAGAATTCTCTACAAAACCATTTTTAAACAAACATTCTTCATTTCTCTGCAGCAGAGGTAGAACATCACTCACTTTGCAAAGAATAGGGTTATGTGGAGGTTGGGGAATTCCATTGTTATTCAACAACTGAAGGAAACAAATATTGTTGAGTTCCTGCATCATTTTTCACCACTAGCCAGATATTTAAGACTCTCGTCTTTGTGCTTCGGCAGCTAATAGCTGGAGCACATCGGAATGGCTGGTGTCAATGGAAATTAAACACGATTCTGCATTGTTAAAATGACAGGATTGATATGGCAGCAATGGAGCTGTGCTCAAACACAATATGAACAACCTCATATAGGTTCCATTTTTAATTGGCAAACTCGTGACCCTAGTATATAAAGGTACAAACTACTGCAGAAGAACCCCAATGGAGTTGCACTGTGATGCACCATCGATTGCACGCGAGGCGAGTGGTTTACCAATGTCAGGCTTTAATTAACTAGAACACAGCCTGGCGATCGTCTACAGTGGAAAGGAACGATCGTCAGGCTTCTGAGCATTTATACCTCGTTGATAGAGGCGTGGTTAACTCAGCCTCTCGGCCAATCAGTCGAGAGGCACATGACCGACCAGGGCCAATGGTAAGCCGACGTTCTGGCCCAATGGCAGACGAGTATGCAGATCATATCATCACATTCACCCCTTACGGAGAAGGAAGGCGGGGGGGGGGGGGGGGGGGGGGGGGGGGGGGGGGTGAACGAGACCGGGGGGGGGGGGGGGGAAGAACTGATGATATGAGTAGCCGTCGGGAGAATAATTTTCTCTCCGTACCCTTGTCGAATTTGGGGGCTTGCCACTGGCCCAGACATAACAATATTTACAAAAGGAAGTCCATGGGACCGTAGAACTCTAGATGGATTCGATCAGTCGTTTGGTGGTCCTTGACGTCCTGGCCGAGCGCCGTAGTGGAGGAGGTGTCGTCGGATCGGCTGATGGTCCTGGAGTCCGGGAGCGATAGACCTCGAGTAGTCTCCGTCACCTGAGCTGGCCGCGGAGACGCCATGGATGAGGGATGGGGAAGCTGAGTGGGGTGCTGGGGTGAAAAAGGGGAGGGGGGGTCTGTGGTGGGGGGGGGCTGCACGCCGGCGGGTGCCAGGTCCCGGAGGGAGACCGTGTCCTGCCGACCGTCGGGGTACTCCACATACGCGTACTGCGGGTTAGCGTGGAGTAACTGGACATGCTCCACCAACGGATCGGACTTGTGCACCCGCACATGCTTCCGGAGCAAGATGGGTCCGGGGGTGACCAGCCACGTCGGCAGAGGGGATCCGGAGGACGACTTCCTCGGGAAAACAAGAAGACGCTCATGAGGTGTCTGATTAGTTGCAGTACAGAGGAGTGAGCGGATAGAGTGCAGTGCATCGGGGAGCACCTCTTGCCATCGGGAAATAGGGAGATTTCTAGACCGGAGGGCTAGTAGTATGGTCTTCCAGATGGTACCATTCTCCCGCTCGACCTGTCCGTTACCCCGGGGGTTATAGCTGGTCGTCCTGCTAGAGGCGATGCCCCTGTCAAGCAGGAATTGACGCAGCTCGTCGTTCATAAATGAGGACCCCCGATCGCTGTGAATGTACGCGGGGTAGCCGAACAGTGAGAAGATGGAGAGTAGGGCCTTAATGACGGTCGATGTGGTCATGTCGGGACAGGGAATGGCGAAGGGGAAGCGGGAGTGTTCGTCGATAACCGCCAGGAAGTAAATGTTGCGGTTGTTAGAGGGAAGGGGCCCCTTGAAGTCAATGCTGAGACGTTCAAAGGGGCGGGATGCTTTGATCAGGTGTGCGCGCTCGGGGCGGTAGAAGTGCGGTTTGCACTCGGCGCAGATGTGGCAGTCACGGGTTACTGTCCTGACTTCCTCGATAGAGTAGGGCAGGTTGCGGGCCTTAATGAAGTGGTGTAGGCGGGTCACCCCTGGATGGCAGAGGTCTGCGTGGAGGGAGCGGAGGCGGTCTATCTGCGCGCTGGCGCAGGTACCGCGGGACAGGGCATCAGGAGGCTCATTGAGCTTCCCAGGACGATACAAGATATCATAGTTGTACGTGGACAACTCGATCCGCCACCGTAAAATCTTGTCATTTTTGATCTTGCCCCTTTGTGCATTATCAAACATGAAGGCTACTGACCGTTGGTCTGTGAGGAGGGTAAACCTCCTGCCGGCCAAATAGTGCCTCCAATGTCGCACGGCTTCGACTATGGCCTGGGCTTCCTTTTCCACAGATGGGTGGCGGAGTTCGGAAGCCTGGAGAGTTCTGGAGAAGAAGGCCACGGGTCTGCCCGCTTGGTTCAGGGTGGCCGCCAGAGCTACTTCTGAAGCGTCGCTCTCGACCTGGAAGGGGAGGGCCTCGTCGATGGCACGCATCGTGGCCTTTGCGATGTCCGCTTTGATGCGGCTAAAGGCCTGGCAGGCCTCCGTCGACGGCGGGAAGGTCGTGGTTTGCATGAGGGGACGGGCCTTGTCCGCGTAGTTGGGAACCCATTGGGCGTAGTATGCGAAAAACCCTAGGCAGCGTTTGAGGGATTTGCGGGTATTGGGGAGAGGGAGTTCCATCAGGGGGCGCATGCGTTCGGGGTCAGGGCCTATCACTCCGTTACGCACTACGTAGCCGAGGATGGCTAGGCGGTCAGTGCTAAACACGCATTTATCCTTATTGTACGTGAGGTTAAGGAGTTTTGCGGTTTGGAGGAATTTCTGGAGGTTGGCGTCATGGTCCTGCTGGTCGTGGCCGCAGATGGTGACATTATCAAGGTACGGGAAGGTAGCCTGTAATCCGTACTTGTCGACCATTCGGTCCATCTCCCTTTGGAAGACCGAGACCCCATTCGTGACGCCAAACGGAACCCTAAGGAAGTGGTAGAGGCGCCCGTCAGCCTCGAACGCGGTGTACAGTCGGTCACTCGCGCGGATGGGGAGCTGGTGGTAAGCGGACTTAAGGTCCACTGTTGAGAAGACCTTGTATCTCGCGATCTCGTTTACCATGGTAGAGATACGGGGGAGAGGATACGCGTCCAGTTGCGTAAACCGATTGATGGTTTGGCTATAATCGATGACCATCCGGTTTTTTTTCCCCCGTCCGGACCACCAGCACTTGGGCTCGCCAGGGACTGTTGCTGGCCTCGATGACCCCTTCCGTCAGCAACCTCTGGACCTCGGACCTGATGAAGGATCGGTCCTGGGCGCTGTACCGTCTGCTCCGTGTGGCGACGGGTTTGCAATCGGGGGTGAGGTTAGCAAACAGGGAGGGAGGGTCTACTTTGAGGGACGCTAGGCTGCAGACAGTGAGGGGGGGTATAGGGCCGCCGAATTGAAAAGTCAAGCTCTGCAGGTTGCACTGGAAGTCCAGTCCTAGGAGTGCCGGTGCGCAAAGGTCAGGGAGGACAAGGAATTTATAATTTTTAAAAACCTTCCCTTGGACCGTGAGGTCCGCGATGCAGCACCCGGTGATGTGGACGGAGTGCGAACCTGAGGCTAAACCGATTTTGCGTGTTACGGGATGGACAGGGAGCGCGCAGCGTCTTACCGTGTCAGGGTGAACGAAGCTTTCCGTGCTCCCGGAGTCCAGCAGGCAGTCCGTCTTGTGGCCGTTGAGGTGGATCAGCGTAGTCGTTTTGGCGAGCGTGCGTGGATGAGACTGGTCGAGTTGAACGGCCGTGAGCCGTGGAGAAAATCCGTCGTCGCTGTCCGATTCCATGCTGGAGGGACCTTGCGTGGCAGATGTGGAAGTCGGTGGCCAGGATCCATATGTGGGGTGAACGGCCGCGAGCCGTGGAGAAAATCCGTCGTCGCTGTCCGATTCCATGCTGGAGGGACCTTGCGTGGCAGATGTGGAAGCCGGTGGCCAGGATCCCCAGGTGAGGTCTGTTCCCCAAGATGGCGGCGCCCAGGACCCGCACGTGGGGTAGGGGCCCCAAGATGGCGGCGCCCAGGAAGCCCTCGTGGCCGCTGGAGGCGGAGCTAGCGTTGCCGGCGCTGTGAGCGGAGAGGCGCGCAGGCCGGCTCCAAGAGGTGAGTGACCGGCATCAGCTGCGGGGATGCACAAGCCGGCTCCAGGACGCCGGCTAGGTGCATCAGCTGTGGGGATGCGGAAGCCGGCTCCAGGACGCCGGCTAGGTGCATCAGCTGTGGGCGGAGGTAAGGCGCGCGGGCCGGGCGCGGGGGGCCGGGGGCGGGGGGGAGCCGAGTCGCGCTGCGGGCAGGCAGGGACCGGGGGGCCCGGAGAGGCGAGCCGGTCGGGCGCCGGGGCGTGGGGGGAGCCGGGGTCCGGGAGCGAGGGAAGCAGGGCCGCTGCGGGCAGGCAGGGACCAGGGGGGCCCGGAGAGGCGAGCCGGTCGGGCGCCGGGGCCCGGGGGCGTGGGGGAGAAACGTGCGCGGCGGGCAGGCAGAGGCCTGGAGGGGCCGGGGAGGTGCGCCTGTCGGCCGGCGGGGCGCGAGTCGGGAGCGGCTGGAGGGGCCCTGGGGGAGAGAGGGAGGCACACAGGCCGTTTGCAGAGGCCTGGGGGAGGGGGGGAGAGTGCTGTGCAGCTTCCAGAAGCGCTGCAGCCAGCGATTTGGCCTGGCAGACCGTGGAGTAGTGGCCCTTCTTCCCGCAGCTCTTACAGAGGGCGGAGCGGGCTGGGCAGCGCGAGCGAGGGTGCTTAGCGTACCCACAAAAGTAGCAGCGGGGCCCCGCGGATTTATCGGGGCGCCCCGCGGCACAAGCCTGAGGGAGGCCGGGAGCGGTGGGTAGCTGGTGGGAAGCGTGCCAGGAGGCGGCCTGGCCAGGGTCATAGGTGCGAGCGCTTTGATCTGCGACCTCCAGGGAGGCGGAGAGAGTCAGTGTCTCCGTTAAACTGAGTTCGTCTCTTTCCAGCATCCGCTGGCGGATCACGGGGGACAGCATCCCAGCCACGTAAGCGTCTCTGACGAGTAGCTCCATGTGCTCTGTAGCGGACACCGCTTCACAGGCGCAACCTCTCCCCAGGGCACAGAGGGCCTGGGCGTATTGGTCTAGAGACTCATCGGGGACCTGCTTTCTGGTGGCCAGCAGATGTCGAGCGAATACCCTGTTGATCGGTTTGAGGAATTGTCCTTTTAGCTTCCGTATAGCGTCATCATAATCTGTTTCGTCTTCGATTATTGAGTAAGCGGCAATACCCACGCTGGAGTGGAGGACGTGCAGCTTCTGTGCCCCGGTGGGGGGGGTGGTTGTAGATGCCAGGAACCCTTCGAGGCAAGTCAGCCAGAGTTTGAAAAGTTCTGTAGAGTTCGGAGTTTGCGGGCTGATGCGGAGGCATTCGGGCTTGATGCGGAACTCCATCTTCAAAGTTGTAGTTAATTAAATTGATGCACCATCGATTGCACGCGAGGCGAGTGGTTTACCAATGTCAGGCTTTAATTAACTAGAACACAGCCTGGCGATCGTCTACAGTGGAAAGGAACGATCGTCAGGCTTCTGAGCATTTATACCTCGTTGATAGAGGCGTGGTTAACTCAGCCTCTCGGCCAATAGGTCGAGAGGCACATGACCGACCAGGGCCAATGGTAAGCCGACGTTCTGGCCCAATGGCAGACGAGTATGCAGATCATATCATCACACACTGTGAGCCACCAGTTCTGTTTTTGCCTTCCCTTTAACAAGGTAATAGAAATGAGAATAGGAAGAAGCAAATTCAAACATAACCAAGGTTGCATGATGTGTGTTCTGGTGTACAGAAGGAGATGGATTAATTCACAAGAGCAAGCACCCCAAAAGGAAGAATACAAATGAGTAGTTATACCCTCCATACCATTTTTATCAATCAGTTAATGGACAAACAACCGTGGAAGAGAATAATCTACATTGAAATTCAGTTAAGGGTGGCCTAGTTTCAAATAAGACATGGTTAACAATATAGGTTGGGTACTCAATGGAACTTAGAAAAATGAGGGGCGATTATTGAGACATACAGGATTCGCAGAAGACTTGACTGTGTGGATGCAGAGAGGTTGTTTCCACTTGCGGGAGAGCCTAAGACCAGAGGGCATAATCTTAGAGTAGTGAGTCGCCCATTTAACTCAGAGATGAGGAGGGTTTCTTCTCTCAGAGCGTAGTGAATCTGTGGAGTTCTTTATCGCAGAGGGCTGTAAAAGCTGAGTGTTCAAGGCAGAGATAGGCAGATTTTTAATCAGTAATGGAATCAAAAACTATGGGAATAAGATGGGAAAGTGGAGCTGAGGATCATCATATCAGATCGGTCATGGTCTCATTGAATGGCGGAGCAGACTCAGGGGCTGCGGGCATTGCTGGCCAAACTAGAATTTGTTGACCATCCTTAACTGTGCTTGAGCTAAGTGGCTTGTTAGGCCATTTCAGAGGGCAGTTAAGACCCAGCCTCACTGCGGTGGATCTAGAGTCACAAGTTGACCAAACCAGGTAAAGACGGCAGATTTCCTTCCCAGAGTGAACTAGATGGATTTTTACAACAGTTGATGATAGTTTCATGACACCACTACCAAGACCAGGGCCGGGATTCTCCCCTACCCGGCGGGGCGGGGCGGGGGGTCCCGGCGTGTTGGAGTGGTGTGAACCACTCCGGCGTTGGGCCGCCCCAAAGGTGAGGACGTCTCTGCACCTTAAGGGGCCAAGCCCTCACATTGAGGGGCTAGGCCCACACCAGAGTGGTTCCCACTCTGCCGGCTGGCGTGAACGGCCTTTGACGCCACGCCAGCCGGGGCCGAAAGGACTTCGCCAGCCGGCGTAAGTCCGCGCATGCGCCGGAGTGTCAGCGACGTCATACCGGCGCATGCGCAGGGGAGGGGGTCTCTTCTGCTTCCGCTATGGTGAAGACCATGGCGAGGGCGGAAGAAGAAGAGTTCCCCCGGCACAGGCCCGCCCACCAATTGGTGGGCCCCGATCGCGGGCCAGGCCACTGTGGGGCACCACGCCCCCCCCCTCAAAGGACCCTGCCGCCCGCCCGCACCATCAATCCCGCCAGTCAGGTAGGTAGTTTAATCCATGCCAGCGGGAAAGGCCTGTCAGCGGCGGGACTTCGGCCCATCGCGGGCCGTAGAATCGCCGCGCGATTCCCGCCCCTACCGAATCTTGGGGGGGGGGGGGGGGGGGGGGGAAAGGGCGGAGAATTCGGGACACGGCGGGGTGGGATTGATGCCAGCCCCGGGTGATTCTCCGACCCAGCGGGTGGTCGGAGAATCCCGCCCCAGATTTCAATTAATTAATCAAATTGAAATTTCACCAGTTGCTGTGGTGGGGTTTGAACTCATGTATCCATGTATCATGTATTAGCCTTAGCCTCGAGATGACAAATCCAATGGCATAGCCACGATCTATGCCACGATCTACCCGTGATCACTTGGGTTGGTTGAAAATTTGATATTTCTTTTTAAACTTTCGTTTCCAGCTGTAACAGGCACAGTTAGTTTCTTCCATGTTCCAAATTAACAGTGAACCCATTTTCTGCTCTCTAAAACCTTTTGACACATCCAGTTGCAAATAAGAAAACCTGCAGTTATGAATTGACTTTCATGACTACAGGATGTCACAAAGTGCTTCAGAGGCAGTTGAATATTTTAAGTGTAGCTGTAATGCAGTGAAGCACGGCAGGAAATTCAGAAACAGCAAAGTCCCACAAATAGCAATGATAAGGGAACAGATAATTTTTTGTGACGAGCTTGGTTGAAGGATAAAAGTTGGTCAGGGCACTTGTCAGAAAGCTCACGCACTTTTCCTTTAAAACTACGTCGGATTCCTTTACGCTACCCAAGAGAGCAGAGAGTGCCTAATTTCAGTGCTTCAGAAAGGTGCCTAATTTCAGTGTTTCTTCTGAAAGATAGCACCACTAGCAGTGCATCGCACACTTGCTTAGCATTGCACTGATGCCTCCATAGATCAGGTGTCTGGGTCTCTGAAGTGGGCCTTGAACCCACAACTTTGCGACTTAAGAGATGAATGTGCATGACTGGGCCTGGACTGGCACTTTAATCTCATTTGCATACTTTTCAATGATCTAAAGGCTACAATTTATTATATATTTGGCCAGTATGGATGGACGGACTCCCTTTCTGTCAGAAAAGCATAAATTTATTTTTCATAATTATCTTCACATTTTCACTCCTCATTGCTGACAAACTTTGACTGATTACTAGATATGTAATTTACTAAAGATTCTCAACCATAGTTTTCTGCTTCGTACCAATACCGCAGGTATAGTGTAACTGCAGCCTGTTTCTAGAATCGGGGCCTGGTCTGTCACTGGACCAAAACAGGGTAGAAATGCTCAAAGAAAGAGTTTCAATCTGCTTCACTTTGGAGTCCGTGTAGATCTCATGATCAAATTCACACAATACAAGTTTAGCATCTATACAAAGACAAAACTGCTTTGCATCAACTCTAAATTATGCCATGAATGCGACCAGAATTTTTAAAATCTAGAGCTGCCCTGAGGAGGTTTTTGTAAAAACACTGAAAACAACCCATACAACAAAGTCAGGGGGAGGGGGGTTAATTTGAACCCTGAGACACCCTCTCTGTCTGTCTCTCTCGCACCAAGCTCAGGTGGTTTGGAGATTAAAATGCCGCAGAGAGGTTCAAGATGGTTGTGAAAGTATCCTCCATGCACTCTCTACCACTCCAGCTGCCTGGAGTCCCGCTATTGCTGCAACCAGCTCTCTTGACTCCTGTAGCCTTTCAGGGAGTCTTTTCTTTCATCCCTCCCCCCACCGGCAGGCAGTATCTCCCGGACCCCCCTTTCTGAAAACTGCTCTTCCTCCCCAGTAGACTCTCAGCCATTGGTGTTCAGGCCTCAGGCTGGACAAGGCCAATCACCTTTGACTCCCCCTAACACAGGTCATTTCTCTCCCGCATTTGCGGCTCACTAACAGGTCTATCAGCAGCAGATGCAGAAGAAAAGCGGCCCATGATTGAAGATCCTTGCAGAATCTTTTACTTGCACAGAGCTTTATTTTGAACACTGGTTCCACGTACTGCAAGGAGACGAATGGCAGGCCGGATTGTGGCCCACAGGCTGTATGTTGGACAACCCTGGAGTAAGTTCCTAGCAGCCTTTTTTTAAAAAATGTTTGGCCATAAACTGTACGTGTTTTGCTCTATTTTGAGTCCATATTATTTTGGGAGCACATCCGTGCATGTACCACAAGGGATAGCCATTTTTGGCAACCAGCAAACATCAAGCAGTTTTAGATCAGAGAAATACTGCAAGGTCCATGTACAGAGAAAAGTTATAACCATCGTCTGTTCACTGTGTCTGAACACATTAGACACAAATGACGCAGAAAAAGAAAAACTAGAATTGTGTAAACTGACAAACCAAGTTTGTAGATTCACTGCCAGAAAACATCTGTATTAGAATACATTACAGAGGAACTGAATTAACAATGAGATAACCCACTTATTCTGCGAAAAATTTCACAAGTATATATAAGGTTAATGCCCCCAGTGTATTGAGGTTTTAACATCATTCTAAGAATGCTCCAATTTGCAGTCCAGCTGTTCATTGTACTAACATCAAAGTAAAGAGCTGTTAAGGCTGAAACAATAGACCGAATTCTCTGGCTGTTCTCTCGGGATTCTCCCGACCCACCGGTAGCGCACCACCTCCCGTGGGTTTCCCGGCAGCATGACACGGCCAGAGAATCCCGCTGCCAGTAAACACATGGCGCTGAATTCCCCGTTGTGGAGATTAATGCCATCGGGAAAATGGTGGTCCTTTACACCAGGAAAACTGGCATCAAAAGGCCACAGATTCACTATTTTGCTTGGGGCTCGCACCTCTAGCTGCCGATACAGCCCCCAACGCTTCTGGGTCAGATGCCGCGCATGCGCACGGCGGAGGGCTCGGCGGCCGCGCTGTACACCATGGCGAACTCAGACCGTGGATCTGGACCGCCAAAATAGTGCCTCGCATCAGCCGCTCGCGCACCCTGGACCGCCTGCACATGTTGCCCCCAGCCCCGAATAAAGCCCCCCCCCCCCCAATTGGCCATTCCCCAACTGTGGCAGCCCAGAACTGAGTCCCAGCCGCCACGCGAGGATCCGGATGGTATGAGCACATGTAAACCATGCCGTCGGGAATTTGGTCGGTCAGCAACAGAGCATCACGGTGTGGACCTCAGGCAATGGCTCAGCGCGACGTACTCCTCGAGTAACCAGATTTTCAGAGGACGAAGAATTTTAAAACCAGCGCCGCTCCCGATTTCAGCGCCAATTCTCCGCCCATTCACCAAACGCGATTATCGGTGTCGGGGAACAGAGAATCAAGCCCATGATTGGGAGATCGGAAAATCCTGGTCAAGGAGTTATTAATGCACTGAGCTACTTTTAAACAAAGTGGTATGGTATTTATAATAAAAATATCACTAGTTCAAGGAAGGATACACTTCTTAAACAGTTTCCAACAAGCTTCAAGATATAGGACCTACGGTTAATCCACAATCTTAGATTAGGAAAGGAGTAAGGATATGCTGTTGTTGCTCTTGGTATTTGATTGCAAAAACAAAACTTTCAAAATTTTTAGGTAGCAAACTTGGTATGACATGCCAGTTGTGGTTCAGTTGGTTGCTTTTTCACGTCTTGGGAGTCAAAAGGGGATGAGTTCAAGTCCCACTCCAGGGCTTGAGTGGAAAAATCAAGACTGACATTTTGGTGCTGCGCTGTCAGAGGCGCCATCTTTCGGGTGAGATGTTATACTGATGCCCAGTTTTCCCACAAAACTGGATGTAGAAGATCTCACGGCACGATTCTGAAGAGCACCGTGGAGTTATCCCTGCTCCCTCGGCCAATATTCATCCCACAATCATCATCGTCGTGAAAACAGATTTTCTGTCATTTTTATCACATTGCTGGCTGTGGAATCTTGCTGTGCAAACCGACAGTCGCATTTCTTACATTTCAACAGTGACTACACTTTTCTTTTTAAATTTCAGCAGTTGTAAAGCATTTTAGGAATGTCCTATGGTCATGAAAAGTGCCATATAAATGCAAGTGCTTCTTTTGCTTTCCATGATGTGAGCACCAAGCCATAGAAACTGCCTGGCCTTTATTCAGATAAGCAAGGGTATCTGTGCATTCTTGTTTGAATCGGAGCTGAATTTTATTAGGAAAGGACATGCGTATATTGCTGCTGCAAATACATCTTTACACTTATTTCAAGAGAATTCACTATTATGTTTTGCATTGTCTGAAATTCAGAATTTTGGACAAATCTAGCCTTAACTATTTACCAAATCTTAGACCTCTCATTTTACAGTTTTACCCCGGCCTATAAACAACATCCAAGGCCATTTTCAGGCGAAAAGTGTGTGTGTGTGTGTGTGTGTGATCTATAGGATACAGTGCAAAGCACTTCATAACAAGAACTTGAAGCTCCAACCCATAATTGTCAGTGGCTTCATTTTACTTTATGTGCCATGGAGACCCTTATCATTTGTTTTATGTCATGCCATTTCTATCTCACAATCACTCATGCTTGACCTAACCAAGGCCAAGCATTCTTTAATTGAAGGCCAACTTGATTCTCTTGGTCAATTAGCAACATATTGCCAGTGGGCCCCTGGAAGAAAGAATGCATTTTGTGTCACAGTTGGACACTTGGCAGCAATTTCTGCTGAATATGTTTGCTGCATTTTTAATGAAGACTCTTCAGGTTTACACTGGGGATTTTAAATCCATCAGGAAAGACAAGCTGCACAATACACAACAAACCATTAAATGCAGACTAAAACCCTTCTGATAAAATATGAAGGCAGAGATAGGTTTGGAGTGTCACATAGGAAACATATTTCATACAAAATGTCTGAGTTGCAGCTGATTAAAAATACAAGAACTGCAGCAGTCAAATTTGATATTATTGTGATTACCTACTTCAGCTGTCAAAACCAGTGTCCATTATGCTAATCTGTGTGTGCTGATTTCAAATCCATCAAGATACATTCAACACTTTTCCTTAATGCATTGCAATTACTATGATCTGAAGAATGAAGCAGTACTAGGAAACGTTACAATTCTTCGGCTGTTTCTTCATCTCCCGGCCGTAATAATTCCAGTTATCATATGTTAATTTTGCCACAAATGTTCCCTGAACTATATCTAAATTGAGAGTTTGTGGCAGGTTTACGTGAAGTGCACACAATGATCAGGAAGTGCCAGCTGGATGAGCCTACTTAATACCAAACAAAATGCAAGGATATTAATATTTATGTCTGTTTAGCATAACTCTGGTGCCAGATATGGAGGGAGAGAATGCAGTTGAAAAGACCAGTAGATTTGTGACAATGCTATCATTGATTGTCTCTGCAATTTATAACCGCCCACCAATACAAACGGCAAGCAAGCAGTATGCTGCTGTCACATTAGCCTCCATGTCTGCTCAACGCTGCAGTCAACTAAGCTAGATGATAGTTAACTACCCACTTTCTAGTGCACTGAGAGTATTGCACCTATTGCAATTTCAACAGGGTATGTTTTCTCTCTCTCTACTTTTAGCAGTGTTTAGTTGGGATAGTTCAAGCTCCAAATAGTGCAAAGCATTTTAGAGATCTGAAAAATAAAAGTTAAAATGCAAATTCATTCTGGTTGCGGCTATGCGGAGCTAACCCGCACGTTCGGCAGCTCCCGCTTTAAAAAGGACTTGTGGGCTCTTTTAAGGGCCCCAAACGGCGCTGATTCGACGATTCCCGGTGGATAAAGGGGTCTGTAGCAAAACCCCCCGGGATTTATGGTGCGGACTCGGAGTGGGGCGAGGAGAAAAACGGCAGCAGCTCCCCTGGAAAAGCTGGGGAAGGTGGACAAAATGGCGACCGGTGGAGCCCCTGAGGAGTGGAGGCAGTGAGCGGAGGAGCAGCAGGCGGCCCTTCTGCGCTATTTTACGGAGCTGAAAGGGGAGTTGCTGGAATCCCTGAAGGTAACAACTAGTAAGCTGCTGGAGACCCAGACAACTCAGGGTGCAGCGATACTTGAGTTGCAGCAGCAGGCCTCTGAGCGCGAGGATGAGGTTTCGGCCCTCGTGGGGAAGGCGGAGATGCACGAGGCACTCCACAAAAAGTGGCAAGATCATTTCGAGGAGATGGAGTTTCAATCAAGGAGGAAGAACTTGCGGATCCTGGGCCTCGAGGAGGGGCTGGAGGGGTCGGACCTGCCGGCCTATGTGGCCGTGATGCTGAACTCGCTGGTGGGGGCAGGATCCTTCCATCTGCCCCTGGAGCTGGAGGGGGCCCATAGAGTGCTGGCCAGGCGGCCTAAAGAGAATGAAACCCCGCGGGCGGTGCAGGTGCGGTTCCATCGGTTCAGTGACCGGGAGTGTGTGCTGCGATGGGCCAAGAAGGTGAGGAGCAGCAAGTGGGAGAATTCGGTAGTGCGCGTCTACCAGGACTGGAGTGTGGAGGTGGCTAAGCGGAGGGCCGGGTTTAACCGGACAAAGGCAGTGCTCCACGGCAATCAGGTGAAGTTCGTCATGCTGCCGCCTGCGCGCTTGTGGGTCACCTACAAGGACCGGCATCACTATTTTGAGTCCCCGGAGGAGGCGTGGGCCTTTGTGCAGGCTGAAAAGTTGGACTCGAACTAGAGATTGGGGACTGTGGGAGTTTTTTTTTCTGTATCACTGTTTATGCTGTTGCTGGTTATTCTGTTTGTTTGGTTTTTTTTCGCTCTCGCTTTCGGATGATGTTGGTTATGGTTTTGTGTCTTAAGGGGGGTATTGGGGTTTGTGGTTGATCTGTTTTTGTTTGTACGGGGTTGGTGGATGGGTTGGGACTGCTGTTTGAGAGCTGCATGGGGGGGGGGGGGGCAGTGTGAAAGCCCGGGCTTTCCTCTGGTTTCCCGCCCTGCGGGACGAGGGGGGTGGAGCTGGTGGCAAGGGGCGTGGATATCAGAACCGTTTTCCCACGCTGAAGCGGTGCCAAGGAGCTGATGCAGGGGGGGAGGGGTGACCTCATATCGGGAGGGGTCGGAGTTAGGGCGGGAGCTGCCGGGGTCAGCAGAAGTCAGCTGGCTCACGGGAGTACTATGGAGGGAGCGTCGCGGTTAGGAGGGCTCCTAGCCTGGGGGGGGGATACCGGGTTGCTGCTGGATTGGCCAGGGAGGAGCTGGTGTGGGTCGGGGTGAGGTTCTATCGCCGTGGGAAACGGGCCGAATGGGTGCTGGCCAGGGGAGAGCAGTCGATGGGCCATAGCTAGTCGACGGGGGAGGGGGGTGGGGTGCCCCCTGATCCGGCTGATCACGTGGAACGTGAGGGGGTTGAATGGGCCGGTTAAGCGGGCCCGGGTGTTTTCACATCTGAAGGCGGATGTGGCCATGCTCCAGGAGACCCACCTGTAGGTGGCGGACGAGGTCCGTCTGAGGAAGGGGTGGGTGGGGCAGGGTTTCCATTTAGGGCTCGACTCGAAGAACCGGGGGGTGGTGATCCTGGTGGGGAAGAGGGTGGCGTTTGAGGCGGTGGCTGATAGTGGCGGCAGATATGTGATGGTGAGCGGTAAGCTGCAGGGGGAGAGGGTGGTGTTGGTAAATGTGTACGCCCCAAATTGGGATGATGCTGGTTTCATGAGGCGTATGTTGGGCCACATTCCTGGCCTGGAGGTGGGGGGCCTGATCATGAGGGGGGACTTCAATACGGTGCTGGATCCCCTACTGGATCATTCTAGTTCAAGGACATGTAGGAGGCCGGCGGCGGCCAAGGTGTTGAGGGGGTTTATGGACCAGATGGGAGGAATGGATCCCTGGAGGTTTGGGAGGCCGAGGGCTCGGGAGTACTCTTTTTTCTCCCATGTGCACAGGGTTTATTCCCATATTAATTTCTTTGGCCTGAGTAGGGGGCTGGTCCCGAGGGTGGAGGAGGCCAAATATTCGGCTATTGCGATTTTGGACCATGCTCCGCATTGGGTGGATCTGGAGACGGGGGAGGTGCGGGACCAGCGCGCGCTTTGGCGTCTGGACGTGGGGTTGTTGGCTGATGAGGAGGTGTGTAAGAGGGTCCGGGGATGTATCGAGAGGTACCTCGAGGTCAATGATACTGGGGAGGTCCGGGTGGGGATGGTGTGGGAGGCTCTGAAGGCAGTGATTAGGAGGGAGCTGATCTCCATCCGAGCCCAAAGGGAAAGGGGGGAGAGGAGGGAGAGGGAGAGACTTGTGGGGGAGCTGTTGAGTGTAGATAGGAGGTACGCGGAGGCCCCGGCGGAGGGATTGCTGGGGGAGCGGCGAAGCCTGCTGGCCAAGTTTGATTTATTGAAGCTGGCGCATCAGCTTCGCAAGCGGGACGCGGCTAGGGAGATTGGTGGAGTGAAGGATAGGGGTGGGAATGTGGTGCGGCAGGGGGCAGAGGTCAATGGGGTCTTTAGGGACTTCTAAAGGGAACTGTACCGGTCGGAGCCGCCGGTGGTGGGAGGGGGAATGGAGAGCTTTTTGGACAGGCTGCGATTTCCAAGGGTGCAGGAGGAGCAGGTGGAAGGACTGGGGGTGCCGATCGAGTTGGAGGAGCTGGTCAGAGGGATTGGCCACATGCAGTCGGGGAAGGCGCCGGGACCGGGTGGGTTCCCGGTTGAATTTTATAAGAAATACGCGGACCTGTTGGGCTCCCTGTTCGTTCGGACCTATAACGAGGCATGGGAGGGGGGTGTTTTGCCCCCGACGATGTCACGGGTGCTGATTTCCCTGATCCTGAAGCGAGATAAGAACCCCTTGCAGTGCGGATCATATAGGCCAATTTCACTGCTGAATGTGGACGCCAAGTTGCTGGCGAAGATCTTGTCCACTAGAATAGAGGACTGTGTGCCGGGGGTGATACATGAAGATCAGACGGGTTTTGTGAAGGGGAGGCAGCTGAACAGTAACGTGCAAAGGCTGATAATGATGCCGGCAGCAGAAGGAGAGGCAGAGATTGTGGTGGCATTGGATGTGGAGAAGGCCTTTGATAGGGTTGAGTGGGGGTACTTGTGGGAGGTGTTAGAGAGGTTTGGGTTTGGGGAGGGGTTTATTAAATGGATGAGGTTGTTGTACGAGGCCCCAATGGCGAGTGTAGCGACAAATGGGAGGAGGTCCGAGTACTTCAGGCTCCACCGTGGGACGAGGCGGGGTGCCCCCTGTCCCCCTTGCTTTTTGCATTGGCAATTGAGCCTCTTGCCATGGCTCTCAGGAAGTCGGGGAGGTGGAGGGGTCTGGTGCGGGGTGGGGAGGAGCACCGAGTGTTGCTGTACGCAGATGACTTGCTGCTGTATGTAGCAGACCCGGTGGGGGGAATGCCGGAGGTGATGGAGATTCTTGCTGAGTTTGGGAGTTTCTCGGGCTATAAATTGAACCTGGGCAAGAGTGAGCTGTTTGTTGTACACCCGGGAGATCAGGAGGAGGGGATTGGTAGGCTTCCGTTAAAGAGGGCAGTGAGGAGTTTTAGGTACCTGGGGGTTCAGGTGGCTAGGAGTTCGGGGACTCTGCACAAGCTTAATTTTACTAGGTTGGTGGAGCAGGTGTTTAAAAGGTGGGACATGCTGCTGCTGTCGTTGGCGGGTAGAGTACAGTCCGTTAAAATGACGGTGCTCCCGAGGTTTTTGTTTTTGTTTCTGTGCCTCCCCATTTTCATTCCGAGGGCCTTTTTTAGGAGGGTGAACAGCAGCATTCTGGGATTAGTTTGGGCGCACGGGACTCAGAGGGTGAGGAGGGTCTTTTTGGAGCCGGGCAGGGATAGAGGGGGCTGGCGCTGCCCAACCTCTCTGGGTACTATTGGACGGCTAATGTCTCGATGGTACGCAAGTGGGTAATGGATGGGGAGGGGACAGCATGGAAATGGATGGAGATGGCGTCCTGTGGAGGCACGAGCCTGAAGGCACTGGTAACGGCGCCGTTGCCGCTCCCTCCAACGAGGTACACCACGAGCCCGGTGGTGGCGGCTACCCTCAAAATTTGGGGGCAGTGGCGGCGACACAGGGGGGAAGTGGGGGGCTCGGTGGAGGCCCCGCTGCGGGGGAACCACCGGTTTGTCCTAGGGAACATTGATGGCAGGTTCTTGGGGTGGCACAGGGCGGGCATTAGGAAGTTGGGAGACCTGCTCATTGACGGGAGGTTTGCGAGCCTGGGTGAACTGGAGGAGAAGTTTGAGCTCCCCCCCCCCCACCCCGGGGAATATGTTCAGGTCCCTTCAGGTCAAGGCGCTTGCTAGGCGGCAGGTGGAGGGGTTCCCTTCGCTGCCCCCGTGGGGGGTAAGGGATAGGGTGCTTTCGGGGGTGTGGGTTGGGGATGGGAAGGTGTCTGACATCTACCAGGTGATGCAGGAGGTGGAGCTGAAGGCTAAGTGGGAAGTGGAGCTGGGGGAGCAGATTGAGGAGGGGACATGGGTGAACGCCCTGGAGAGGGTGAACTCCTCCTCTTCATGTGCAAGGCTTAGCCTCATCCAGTTCAAGGTACTGCACAGGGCTCATATGTCCGGGATGAGGATGAGCAGGTTTTTTGGGGGTGAGGACAGGTGCATTAGGTGTTCAGGGAGCCCAGCGAACGATGCCCATATGTTTTGGGCATGCCCAGCACTGGGGGAATTCTGGCAGGGGGTGGCGAGAACGGTGTCAAGGGTGGTAGGGTCCAGGGTCAGGCCAGGCTGGGGACTCACGATATTTGGGGTTGGGGTGGAGCCGGGAGTGCAGAAAGAGGCCCATGTTTTGGCCTTTGCGTCCCTAGTAGGATCCTGTTGCAATGGAAAGATGAGACACCTCCGAGCGTGGAGACCTGGATCAATGACATGGCGCAATTCATTAAGCTGAAGAGGGTCAAATTCGCCCTGAGGGGGTCGGTACAAGGGTTCTTTCGGAGGTGGCAGCCTTTCCTCGACTTTCTGGCTCAACGATAAGGAACTAGGTCAGCAGCAGCCCGGGGGGTGGGGGGGAAGGGGGGGTCTCAGGTGGGTATTGTTTAAGTTAATTTGCTTATTGTTAATTTATTTTGTTGTTTATTGGGTTTGGGGGGGGTTTGTTACATGCGTTGTTACGGGTGCCGGGGGGTGTTTAATATTGTTCTGTTGATGTATTTTTTTCAAAAAATTCCAATAAAAATTATTTTATTTTTTTAATGCAAATTCATTCCTCATCACAGATCCGAAAGAATTATTCAAAAGGTAGGAAGATATGAAAGAAAGCAAGAATGCCTTGCATTTATAGAGTGCCCTTCAATGATGTCCAATTGTGATAAATATCTCGTTTGTGGTTCATGTTAATATTTTAGAGCTAATGTTTAGCTTATGAAGGTAGGGAAACTAATATTAGAGATTGTCGCAACATATAATAACAATGGACAGTCATTAGAGTCAGAATAGAAGACATGGACCATAAAACAGGTTTACTTGGATGAAGAGCTAGAGAGGGGAGGTTTGCAAAGTAATGCAGTCTAAGGGATGCCTTTGGGGGGTGGGGGGGGGGGGGGAGGGGTGGTGTTACAGCTTAATTAGCTTTAAAATATTCAGTGAACCCTGGAAGTTATGTTGCCATGGAGATAGATGAAGTTTACTTGAGTTTCAGTTTATCTTTGTGTTTGCTGGGAGGAGGAGTTGATGGCAGAGAAGCCCTAGGAGCTGTTAGCAGGCATGTGGAACTTAAGACTCAGAAGTCCTGGGGGTCTGAGAATGTGGTGGAGCATCACTGCTTTCATGCCAGGCACGATGGGTCTCAGAAGCGCTGGGAGCTATTTATGGCTCAGTGAAGCCAGGAAACTGGAGTTCAGAGAAACCCAGGGACAGTGCCAGCTTAGTGAAGCTAGCAGTGTGCGAAAGAGTTGGGCCTGTGCCAGTAATTAGAGGCAGGAGTACAGCATTGTGAATCCCGTAAAACGCAATCGGGATCAACTATCGGGTGGTCAGCCGTCATAAGGAAGTCAGGTCAGAGCAGCCTTTGTGAGAATTGGGAGGCCAGATCTTCAAAAGTGAAGACTTAAAATTCCTCATGAGGGAGACAGAGATTGAATGAGATATTGTGGCGCATGGTTGTCACTGATGTCTGGATAGGTTGCTGAGAAATCCATATATCCGTGTCCTGATTGCATGGGCCACTTAATGTGCAATGTGGTGTATTTGACCATAATTCATCTGATAATTCTATTTACCCCATATTAATTCTGAATGTTGGGAGTGTAAGATAGATATTGCAGAGTGTTTTACTTTTCTGACTTTGTAAATTTATTTTGTTTGTTTAAAACTGTGGAATCTTGTACCTTTACTCGTCTACTGGCCAATAGGGATTCCAAACTTTGTCAACAATAAAAAAAAGTTACCGGTTCGTAACCAGATCATAACATAAATCTCGTGAGATTTCAAATTCACAAACGTGCTGGAATTCACTGAGATTAAAATATGAATTGCACAGCAAATATTTCCAAATTTATTGAAAATCCTTTTGTCAGTTTTTATGGCTTTTCTGAAGAGGAAAAATTTATCTTTGAACAATTTGCAACAATTAACCAAGTTTAGGTTAATGATAGAAATTAACTTTTCTGGTCAGCTATAACCATGAGAGTAAGGGAAGATGAGAGAAGTTTAATTGAGAACTCATTAAGAATAATCAACTATAATCATATTAAGCATTAATTCAGTGCAACAATAGCTGGGAATCCACAAAGGATTAATCTAGATCATACACTTTAATTTCACATTTGCAAGTTGCTTAAGACTACAAGGCCAGTGACGTCAACTAGCTAAAAGGCCCAATTGTTGTACAGTATGAGTAGTCCCGTTTCTATAATAACAGCCAGTCTAAGGCGGATAATTTCTGAACAAAAAGTATGCTATTCCAATTAAATTGGCAAGCGATGGAATGCGAAATTGGCATCAATATATTTAAATACATATATCTCTTAAATTGATTGGCAGACAGGTTGGCCAAATTGAGTGATTTATCAATTAGTTAAAGCCAATCAGAAGTAAAAAGAAGGCCAGACCTTAAGATAATAATCTCCTTAAGTAAAATTTACTGGGTTGCAAAAACTCACTCCGGAATCACCCTATCTATATTTCTGAAACCTATTTCTTTGCCGCTTGCTTTTGCTAATCACCATCTTTCTTTTGTTTAAATCACTTTGTTATGCTGTACTGCGTATTATGATTTGAAAAATTACCACTATCTGTAATTGAATGAAAATTCAACTACTGTATTCGCTAAAGACAATCAATCTGACAAGCTTGCTGCTGGGCTAGTCGGAACTTCCTAAATGTTGCATTGAAAAGAAGGTTACCAGTGGCACAGCTGACAAATAAAGTACAAGTGGGACTTTGCCAAAAATCACAGACTTGACCTCTGTTATTTGGGAACCGAGAAGACATAACAGATATCCAGGGTTCCGAATAGACACAGAGATCCATCAGTTAACCACATGAGAAGAAATGTTGAATTTTGAGTTAAAAACTAGGGCTAAGAAAGCAGATTTAGCTGAGGTAATAGCAGCATTTGGCATTAGAAGAAGAAAAGCCTGACACATGTAAAACACAGCTCAAGTCAGCTAGAGTTCCAAAGAGTCATATTAGGCTCGAAACGTTAAAGCTGTTGCCCTCTCTAAAATGTTGCCACACCTGCTGAGCTTTGCAGTATCGTCTGCTTTTACTTAAGTTAGCTACAATTCAGTTCCAGGTGAAGCTGCCGGCGACAGAAAGTGGCAGAGAAATAAAAAGCTCGAACCTGAAAAAGAGCTGAAAACAAAAAATTGAGCTTGAATTTAGGAGCGGGAGGTTAGCAAGAGGGCCGGAACTTAAGGCGAAGAAACCCTTACGGGGCAGTGACCACAATATGATAGAATTTACCCTGCAGTTTGAGGGGGAGAAGCTAGAATCAGATGTAATGGTATTACAATTGAATGAAGGTCACTACAAAGATATGAGGAGGAACTGGCCAGAGTTGATTGGAAGCAGAGCCTACCAGGAAGACTCTGGAACAGCAATGGCAACAGCTTTTCCCAGTTATTCAGGAGGCACAACACAAATTGATCCCAACGAGCAGGAAAAATGCTAAGGGGAAGACAAGGCAACCATGGCTGACAAGGGAAGTGAAGGACAGCATAAAAGTAAAAGGGAAAAGCATACAATGCGGCGCGGATTAGTAGGAAGCTAGAGGATTTGGAAGCCTTTAAAAGCAAGCAGAAGGTAACTATTAAAAAAACAATATAAGGGGAGGGGCAGGGAGAGATGATGAAATCTGAGTGTAAGCTAGCTCGTACTATAAAGGAAGATTGCAAGAGTCTTTTTTCAACATGTAAAAGGTAAGAGGCAAGAATGGACATTGGAACACTGGAAAATGAGGCTGGAGAACTAGCAATAGGGATCCAAAAAAATGGCAGAGGAACTGAATAGGTACTTTGCATCAGTCTTCAGAGTGGAAGACACCAGTGGCACACCAGAACTTCAGGGGGCAGAGGTGAGTGCAGTGGCCATCACTAAGGAGAAGGCACTGGGGAAACTGAAAGGGCTGAGGGTGGATAAAAGATGGACTACACCCCAGGGTTCTGAAGGAGGTAGCTGAGGAGATTGTGGAGGCATTGGTGGTGTTCATTCAGGATGTGGAGATGCCGGCGTTGGATTGGGGTGAGCACAGTAAGAAGTCTTACAACACCAGGTTAAAGTCCAACATGTTTGTTTCAAACACTAGCTTTCGGAGGAAGGAGCAGTGCTCTGAAAGCCAGTGTTTGAAACAAACATGTTGGACTTTAACCTGGTGCTGTAAGACTTCATTCAGGAATCACTGGAGGCAGAAAGGGTCCCAGAGGATTGGAAACGGCCAATGTAACACCCCTGTTAAAGAAGGTAGGGAGGTAGAAGACAGGAAATTATAGCCTGGTTAGCTCTGCTAGATGGGTACGATATATCACAGGGGCAGCAGATCTCCATTTGTAAACCCACAGAGAAGCTAGAATAATAGTCCTGAGAAGACAGAAGCTCCTCCAGTAGGGCAGCAAGGTGGCGCAGTGGTTAGGACTGTTGCCTCACGGCACCGAGGTCCCAGGTTCGATCCCGGCTCTAGGTCACCATCCGTGTGGAGTTTGCCCATTCTCCCCGTGTTTGCGTGGGTTTCGCACCCACAACCCAAAGATGTGCAGGCTAGGTGGATTGGCCATGCTAAATTGCCCTTTAATTGGAAAAAATGAATTTGGTACTCTAAATTTATTTTTTAAAAGCTGTTCCTATCAATAAAAATGATTGCACGGAGGATAAATTGATGTAAAGAAACCAGTTTGTGTTCATTACCATGAGACACGGCATATAAAACCAAACTATTGGAAGCAGAACTAGAATAGGAACACTGCCGGAGTCTCCAGGAAATCTTGCACCAGAAGAGGAAGTGGGTGATAAGCCAGTGACACTGGTGCAAGTGACAGGAATTTCCATGGGGAAAGCTGCATCAGAAAGTGAAGATCGTGAGAATCCATTGCACCTAATGTGTTTTCATTGGAAACAGATAGGGATGTTAATGATGTTAAGGAGTTTATTCTGAAGGGAAAGTCACGCCGTTTATTTTGTCCAAGAGACAAGAAAGATCGTTATCCTGGTTTAGCTCATAGCTTATTGCTAAGCAAGGGATTTAGACCTTTCTTTGGAAGGTTTGCTGAATCAGAATGTATTAATACAGGCTATTGATGGGAAATGTGTAACCTTACTATTGCACAAAGTAAATTTGAACTGTTTTCCGATTAAGAGGCCATTGTGTGGTTGGAATTGTTTCTAAATTACCTGTGAAAAATGTTGATTTCATATTTGGAAATGATAATGGGCATGTGGTTTTTCCACAACTCAGGAATGGTTCCAAATAACCAGCTCCATTTGGCCCATGGAGTCTGCACCAACTCTCTGAACGAGGGTCCTGCTCAGGTCCACTCCCCCCAAAACACCATCTAACCTGCACATCTTTTAGACTATGGGAAGAAACTGGAGCAAACCCACACAGACAAGGGGAGAAAATGCAAACTCAACACAGGCAGTCACCCAAGGCCGGAATTGAACCCGGTTTCCTGGCGCTGGGAGGTGTGTGAGGCAGCAGTGTTAACCAGTGTACCACCCGGTGAGTTCCTGCAAGTAAAAACTCCTCCCTTATCTGTGATCCGTCCAGTTAAGAAACAAAGCAATGCAAGAAAAGATACCGATGTAATAATTCTAGCAATGGACAATACAAAGACAGAAGGGGCGGGGTTCTGCAGGAATCGGCGAGGCGGGCTACTCCGGCGCAAAGAAGTGACGTAAACCACTCCGGCGCCGGGCTGCCCCAAAGGTGCGGACTCCTCCGCACCTTCAGGGGCCGGAGTGGTTTGCGCCGCACCGGCTGGCGGGGAAGGGGCTTGCGCCACCACACCAACTGGTGCCGAAGGGCCTCCGCGAGTTGGCGCATGCGCGGGAGCGTCAGCATGTGCTGGCATCATCCCAGCCATGCGAGGGGGAGGTTCATCTCCACGTTGGCCATCGCGGAGGCCCACAGCAGCCGATGCAGAGGAATAGAGTGCCCCCACGGCACAGAGCTGCCTGCAGACCGGTGGGCCCCGACCGCAGGCCAGGCCACCGTGCGGGCACATTCCGGAGCCAGATCCCTCCGCGCCCCCCCCCCATCCCCCCCCCAAACCCCCCCCACCCCCCACCCCCCACCCCCCTGAGGAACCCAGAGGCCACCCGCTCAGCCAGATCCCGCCGGTAAGTACCTGTTGTAATTTACGCCGGCGGGACCGGCCGATAACGGGTGTCCATCGCGGGCCGGAGAATCACCAGGGTGGGGCCGCAGCCAGCGGCCGCCGACTGGCCCAGCGTGATTCCCGCCCCCACCAAATCCCCGGCGCCGGAGAATTCGGCAGCTGGCAGGGACGGGATTCACGCCGCCCCCCCCCCCCCCCCGGCAATTCTCCTACCTGGCCGTGAGGGGGTCGTAGAATCCCGCCCAAGGTGTCTGTATATTTCGAAATCAAAAAGGACTGAAGCCTCGGAATTACTCTAAATGACAGTTGACACTGACTTAAATGTGCTGAGATAGCACAAGAATGAAACTTTGCTTGTCAGTGTTAAGATATAGTATACAATTGAAAACTTCCAGAAACTGGGCGAGTTCAAAAGACCAGTTACTACCTCAAAATGATTCAAATAAAGTCATTTTTAAAAATTCATTCACGGGATGTGGGCATCATTGGCGTGGCCAGTATTCAGTTTGAAGGTACGACTATAGCTGATGAAGAGGGTAACAATTCAACTATGGGCTTAACTTTATCTTTGTAAAGCAGAAAAGATGAAAAAGCTACAAACCAGGAGGACAACAAGGTTCAAAAGCTGAAATTGGCACCGACTGAACTTGAAAATGCACCTCTGTATAACTATGAGGAATCTTCTTTAGCAGATGGACATTTGGACTATAATTATTAAGAATAAAACTTCAAAAAAAATTGTAAAAAGTAATATTTTTCACCTTATACTGGCCATGGAATTCAGCAGTGTACTGAAGAACTTGTGAATTTTGTTGGTATGGTTATTGTGCGTATCGCATGCTTAGGATATATAACAAAGCGGTTATATTCTAAACAGCAAATTAAAACACATGACATTGATGATGCTTTTTTTTGGCGGGGAGGTGTGATGAATATCTGGTTCATGTTTCAGAGATAATGTTTAGTTGTGAGAAGGTGATGGTGGTAAAAGTAAGGTAACTAAAATGCAGGGGCATTAGAGATTTCCAGAATACCTAAAAGTAAATGGCTGTTTGGAAGATTACCCGTGTTGGTTTGTTTAATAGAGTCAGAAAAGAAGGCATGGAATTACTTAACTCGAGAACTGGAGGTGCGATGTCTACACAGTACTTGCAGAGAGATGTTTTGATTTGGGAGTTAAAGGAATTTAAAAACATTCAGTGATCCCCGAAAGGCTATGTCCTCATGGAGATCAGGAGTTGAAAGTGTGGGAGTGCAGTTTTAACCATCAGGAGGTGAGCAGCTGTTGAGGCAGACAAATGGACCGGCTTTGGAAGGAATTCAGAGGCTAGATCTTCTAAATTGAAGAGTTAAAATCCCTCATGAGGAAGGCAGTTTTAACAAGATTTTGTGACTTACAGTGGTCACTGACATCTGTGTCGGCAGTTGAGAAATCCAGGGGTCTGTCTTTTTAATGCGCAGTCTGGTGAGTTCAACCATAGTTTGCCTATTACTTCATAATCACTTTGTGTTAATTAGACATTCTCTCCCTCCATCACAGATGCACACTGGCAACTGTGTACGCCATCTATAAAATGCAGTGCAGCAACTCACTGAGGCTACATCGACAACACCATCCATCACCTCAAAGGTCAAAGGCCAGCAAATGCATGGGAATACCCATACCTGCAAATTCCCCTCCAAGCCAACATTATCCTGACTTGGAACTATAATCGCCATTCCTTCAATGTCACGGAGTTAAAATCCTCATGCTCCCTTTCTAAAAGTGCTGTGGGTGCACCTATACCTTAAGGACTGCACTGGTTCAAGAAGGTAGTGGCACCACTTTCTCATGGGTAATTAGGGATGGTCAATATGCTGGCATTGCCAGCGATACTCGCATCCCATGAAAAGAGTAAACTGAAGCAAAACTACCCAGACCCTGCCTTCTCAACTGAACCCTGAGACGCCATTGAGAAGTCATGTCATGAAAAGAGCTTCCACCCCAGTATCTCGATTCATGAATTTGAGAAGAGCCAATGAGGAAAATCTTCGCCAGATGAGGATGAAAATCGTGGAGGAGCGAGAGTAAATGTTAAAGGAGCAGGAGCGGGCCTTGGAAAGCCTGATGATCGAGCAGAAGGCCGTTTTGGAAAAGGGCTTTCAGGAGAAAGCTGAGCTTATGGAGGAACAAATTCATCACGTGGCATGTTGGTGATAGACAAGCACACACACGTTTACTTCACCACATTGAAACCTATGTACCCAAAAGTCATAGAATCATACAGAACAGATCGAGAGTATTTACCCATTGTGTCTCTCGAGTTATCCAGGCAGATTGGAGAAGAATGGGGATTGGGTCATTTCTTGTATGTTTACAATTTCATTTTTGGAAATTGATTATGGAATCTGCTTCCACCACCCTTGTAAAACAATGCATGAAAAAAAAATCCTCATTTGCTGTTTGGATTTTCCTCCCAGATTCTGTGTCCTCTGGTTACTGAACCTTTTTCTCCCAATCTGCTCCATTTTGATTGCCTCCATTTAATATCCTCTTAATCCTCCTGCTCTAGAGAGAGAAATCTCAGCTTCTCTATTCTCATGTAACAGAAGCACCTCAGCCAAGGGATCATTCTGGAAAAACTCCTCCAGTCCACCCAAAAGCTTTGACATCCTTCCCAAAGTACAATGCCCAGAATTGAATGCAATATTCTAACTGAGGTCCAGCCAGTGACCTATAAAGGCTTATCATAACTTTTGTACTCTAATGTGAGTCTTTCAGATGGCAAAAACTCAACAGCTTTGGCAATTTCTAATTGTTTTTGTAAGAAGTATTTGTGGCACAATGCAAGAGGCACTGAAGTAAAAACTGATCATTTGGTTGACTTCAAACAAGCTGCTTTTACACAAAGATTCTCAGTTTAAGAGCTGGTGTCTGCCTCTATCTCCTTCTTGATTGATGTGAATTAGCCTTTTGATGTGACTGATTGCTGCCAGATCTGTATGAAACAGGAATTCAGCATAAAGCAATGTTATCCCATCATTCAGAAAACATTGTGGGTTGGACTTTCATTCTGGCTCGGGACCCTGACTTCCTAGTCGAGTGGGGGTCTCGACCCCGCACAGTGACAGGAATAGTCAACCGGCAGTGATTTTCCCTGGTTTGGCCAATTACTGGCCAGAGGGTTCACACAGCCACCCAAATGAAGAACTGCAGGAAGGCTCCCAAAGCTGGAGGGTCAACAGGAAGCCATCGAGCAAACAAAGAGCTTGAGCCTACCATTGAAGGTAAGGGCTGCCTGCCTCCACCTTGGAGCAGCCATCTCAGCAACTTTAAAACATTTGAACTAAAAAATGGCCAGAGCATCTGGGCCACCATTGTGAAGTGAAAACCCTGCCCCAGGGCAGGATATAGCCACAGCTAGGTCCAAATAGGTAGGGGTGAGGTGCCTCAGGCAAGCATAAGGTATTTAAATGTAATGTGTTGGGGGCAGGAAGCTAATGTCAATCAGAGGGGATGGGGGTGAGGAGGACCAGCTATGTGCAAAATTCTGGACAAGTACTCCTCAAAGCGCAAGAAATCTCATTGCAAATGGTCCATACTATGCATTTCACATTTCCTATTAGGTTTCAACATTTCCACTGGTAGGTGAGCTGATAAAACACCGCAAAGCTAGATTAATTTTACTTTGAAGCAATGGTCAATATTTTTATTTGACTTTCAATCATTTTACAACTTCAATGAAAGCTTGTATTCAGTTGTAACCAACTGATATTTACTTTTAGTCACTTTGCCATATGTTGTTGTGATGGTTTAAGGAATAGATTTGAGTTGTTTGTCACCCATAACAGGCACTCAGCTCAAGCCCAAAGGGGTACAGGCAATTGCAGAAAATATAACACCAGTTAAAAAAAAAATTAATGCACCAACTTTGGTTTCCCTTCAGCGTCAGTATGATGAACCCAAACTGCTTCATGTATGTCAGAAGCCCAATTAACTGCCTGAGTCTGTTCATGGTTCAATACTGATGACCCTCGTCATCTGTTAGCTGCATTGTTACCCTCGTCTATAACAACCGCACAAAGACAGACACAGAGCTAAGGTGCAGCTGTGACAGGCTCTGTGAAGCAACTCTCAGAAGAACCAGGCAAAAAAAAATCCATGAGCAGAAGGCGTACTTTTAAATTAGGTATGATTAATGACTGGTCGACAACAGGGTGACCCTAATTAAATAACAGTGGTTAATTAGCGAATGATTTATGCAGATGAAGGCACTTCGAGATGGTGGAAATGGGATTTATAATCAAAGTAATATGAACAGCTAGAAACGCAGTTGATGGTTTTTTTTGTCTCGTGAGGAAGGGGATTCCTTTCTTACTCCCCAATAAGCTTATTTATGCTCCAAAATAATTCCTTAAAAGCAATTAACTGGAAAGGGGAGTCTGCCACTTCCAACAAAAAAAATCCAGCAACTTCCTGTTCATTTATCTGATATAAGATTCTGTCTCCACCTCTGAAGCAATCCACTTTTGATTTATTTAACGCTCATGAATCCCAGAATAATTTTTCATTCCAGACAGAGAGGGGAGGAGAACAAAGAGCTTGGTACTAATTTTAAAACATTCAAAGCCACAAAGCTTTTTGCAACCTAAAGTAAACCTGCACTAATTTCATTGCTGCCTTTTTGCCCCATTTCACAGCGAGAAAGGAAATTGCTAAAGGTCATGATCAATGTTGTGACCCTCCAGTGTTGTTAACACAAATCACGGGGAGACAGGATATCTTAGCATTAAAGCAATGTCCTTTCATGCACCGGACCTGGGTTCAAATCTAATCCACACAGAGATGCTTCAGTGTTTACTCTTCAATGGCCAGAGCCATTAATGGTTCTAACTGAAACGGATTGTCTCATTCCTGTTTTTCTATTAAGACATACATCACAAATCTGCATTTCAACCCACACCAATTCCACTGCATTCCTAGATTTGGTGGCAGTGTTCTGAGGGGAAATGCCTATTAAAATATTCTTGTCACCGACTGAAGAAATTATGGACGCGGCAAGGATTGGTGTAACACAAAGAGGAACCGCCCAAACTAACCGTGATCCTTAAATAAAACTAGAAAATGCTCGCAACACTCAGCAAGTCAGGCAGCATCTTGTAGAGAGAAACAGAGTTAACAGGTCTTTCACCTGATCTCAAAAATGTTAAGAGACCAGAACGGGATTGGACTAGCCATAAAAATGCTGTGGGTACAAGAGCAGCTCAGAGCACGGTAATTCTGCACAGCGTTAACTCCCATCCTGACTCCCCAAAGGCTGACCACCATCTACAAAGCACACATTAGGAGTGTGATGGAATACTCTCCACCTGCCGGGACAAGTGCAGCTCCAACGTTCAATAAACACAACAGCATCCAGAACAAAGCAGCATGGTTGAATGGCTCCCAAAGAACCCCTACAGTGCAGAAGGAGGCCATTCGGCCCATCGAGTCTGCACCGACCCTCTGAAAGAACACTCTACCGAGACACACTTCCCCGTAACCCCATCTAACCAGCGCATCTTTGGACACTAAGGGGCAATTTATCATGGCCAATCCGCCTAACCTGCACATTTTTGGACTGTGGGAGGAAACGGGAGCACCTGGAGGAAGCCCACACAGACAGGGGGAGAATTTGTAAACTCCACACAGACAGAGTCACCCAAGGCTGGAATTGAACCTGGATCCTGGGCATTGTGCGGCCGCAGTACTAACCACTGTGCCACCATGCTGTCCCATCCACCACCTTCAACATTCACTTCTTCCACGACCAACACGCAGTAACAGCTGTGTACACCATCTACAAAATGCACTGCAGCAACTCAACAAAGCTATTTCAACAGCACCTTCCAAACCCGTGATTTCTACCACCCAGAAGGACAAGGGCAGCAGATGCATGGGCGCACAACCACTGCACGTTACCCTTACAAGCCACACATCATGCTGACTTGGAAATACATTACCGTTTGTTCACAGTCATTGGGTCAAAGTCCTGGAACACCATTCCTAACAGCATTGTGGGTGCACCTACACCAGATGGCCTGCAGTGGTTGAAGAAGGCAGTTCACCAGCACTTATCAAGGCAATTAGAGATGAGCAATAAATGCTCGCCATGCCAGCAAATCCCACATCCTTCAAAAGAATAAAAACGTAATAGGTTTTGAGCAAGGGCTGGGTTGGACAAGGACCAAGGTTGGTCTGTATTAGGGTGGAAAACAGGAGAGATTGACTGACAGAAAAAGAGTAAGTGTGCGATTTTCCAGTCCTTCAGCGCGTGTTTTCCAGCAGGAGAGGCAGGTCGCAATTTACTGCCGGCGGGATCTTCAGCGTCTCCAATGACTATGGCGGTCTGCGTCCATCTCTCGACCGGCGAAACCTCCGCAAAATTGTTAAACTCACTACTGAGTCCGGCAGGCTGTAAAATGTCCAATTGATAGGCGACGCGCTGAAGCATTGAGGCACAGTGCAGCAGCCCACGGATAGAAATGTCAGTCTTAGATTAAGGTGGAGAATTAAAATGACAGGCTACCTGAAGCTCAGGGTCCTGCTTCTGACTGAACAGGCGTGTTCAACAAAGCAGTCCATCCTGCCTGCATTTGGTCCCCCAGTGTAGAGGAGGCTGCATTGTGAGCAGCGAACACAGTCTACTAAATAAATCGTTGCATCATCTGTTTGAGATCTTTGGCGGGGTTCTCCGCGAACTGGCGGAGCGGGCAACGCCGGCGCCAAGGAGTGGTGTGAACCACTCCGGCGTCAGGCCGCCCCAAAGGTGCGGAATCCTATGCACCTTCAGTGGCTAGGCCGTGTTTGGCGCCGTGGAAGGGCTTGGCGCCACGCTAACCGGTGCTGAAGGACCTCCGCCAGCTGGCACGAGTTGGCACATGTGCGGGAGTATCAGTGTGTGTTGGCGTCATCCCAGCGCATGCGCAGGGGGTTCTTCTCCGCACCGGCCATGGCGGAGGTTGACAGCAGGCGGTGCGGAGGGAAAGAGTGCCCCCACGGCACAGGCCCACCTGCAGATCGGTCGGCCCCGATCGTGGGCCAACCCACCGTGGGGGCACCCCCCACCCCCGGGGCCAGATCCCCCGCGCCCCTCCCGAGGACTCTGCAGGCCGCCTGTGGAGCCAGGTCCCACTGGTAAGGACCGGTTATGATTTACGCTGGCGGGACGCACCCAAAACAGGCAGCCACTCGGCCCATCGCGGGCTGGAAAATCGCCTGGGGGGCCGCTGCCAGCAGCCGCCGACCGGCGCGCCACGATTCCCACCCCCGCCAAACCCCGGCACCGGGGAATTCGGCAGCCAGCGGGGGAGGGATTCACGCCGGCCCCCGGCGATTCTCCAACCCAGCAAGGGAGGGGGGGTCGGAGAATCCCGCCCCTTGAACGGTGAGGTTCAAAAAGGCAGGTGTTAAATCTCCTGGGTTAGCATGGAAAGGTGCTGTGGGAATGGGATGAGGTATGAGGGGGCTTGGTGATTGAGATGTGGACCAAGGTATCATAGAGGGAACAGTCCCATCAGGAATTCTGAATGGGTGAGAGAAGACATGTTTGGTGTTGGCTTCACGCTGGAGGTAGTGGAAATGGCAGAAGATGATCCGTTGAGCATACAGGCTGATAGCATTGAAGGCGAGGAAAAGGGGGCCTCGACCATTTCTGCCACATGTCCCACATTTACCCTCTTCCCCACCCTTTCAGAATCAGAGTAGGGTTTCCCCCTGACCTCACCATTCAGCCCACCAGCCTCTTATTTTTATTCCAGATCCCCAGATCCCCAGCATCCTGCCTGATCTTTAAAATGTTGGCCATGGTTCAGTCATTTTGGCAAACTAACTCAAAGCTCATAGGAGAATTGAGAATGTTCTTAATGGAGATGTCGCAATGCTGCAATAAGATGGAGAAACGTAAACAAAACAGCTTAGGCGCATCTCACACTATTGAATTTCTTTTTTATATTTTCAAGTAATCAGATTTAGAAATAATTGCTTGTCAAAGAAATTTTATAAGTTTAATTTAGCCCACACAAAAAAAAATCTTGATAAATGGCAGAGATTACAATTTGGTTAAACACAGGGGACTCTCTGGTTTTGGGACATATTTGCCATTACAATTCAAGAATGATGAACAAATAAATAGGCCATTCAGTCCCTCAAGCTTGCTACATCATTCAATTAGATCATGGCTGATTCTATACCTCATTGCCATTTCTCCCACACTATCCCGATATGCCTTGATGTCTTTAGTGGAAAGGGTTAAATGACCTGCAGCAATTCAGAAAGAACATAAGAACATAAGAACTAGGAGCAGGAGTAGGCCATCTGGCCTCTCGAGCCTGCTCCGCCATTCAATGAGATCATGGCTGATCTTTTGTGGACTCAGCTCCACTTTCCGGCCCGAACACCATAACCCTTAATCCCTTTATCCTTCAAATAGCTATCTTTACCTTAAAAACATGTAATGAAGGAGCCTCAACTGCTTCACTGGGCAAGGAATTCCATAGATTCACAACCCTTTGGGTGAAGAAGTTCCTCCTAAACTCAGTCCTAAATCTACTTCCCCTTATTTTGAGGCTATGTCCCCTAGTTCTGCTTTCACCCGCCAGTGGAAACAACCTGCCCGCATCTATCCTATCTATTCCCTTCATAATTTTAAATGTTTCTATAAGATCCCCCCTCATCCTTCTAAATTCCAACGAGTACAGTCCCAGTCTACTCAACCTCTCCTCATAATCAAACCCCTTCAGCTCTGGGATTAACCTAGTGAATCTCCTCTGCACACCCTCCAGTGCCAGTACGTCCTTTCTCAAGTAAGGAGACCAAAACTGAACACAATACTCCAGGTGTGGCCTCACTAACACCCTATACAATTGCAACATAACCTCCCTAGTCTTAAACTCCATCCCTCTAGCAATAAAGGATAAAATTCCATTTGCCTTCTTAATCACCTGTTGCACCTGTAAACCAACCTTCTGTGACTCATGCACTAGCACACCCAAGTCTCTCTGCACAGCAGCATGCTTTAATATTTTATCGTTTAAATAATAATCCCGTTTGCTGTTATTCTTACCAAAATGGATAACCTCACATTTGTCAACATTGTATTGCATCTGCCAGACCCTAGCCCATTCACTTAACCTATCCAAATCCCTCTGCAGACTTCCAGTATCCTCTGCACTTTTCGCTTTACCACTCATCTTAGTGTCATCTGCAAACTTGGACACATTGCCCTTGGTCCCCAACTCCAAATCATCTATGTAAATTGTGAACAATTGTGGGCCCAACACTGATCCCTGAGGGACACCACTAGCTACTGATTGCCAACCAGAGAAACACCCATTAATCCCCACTCTTTGCTTTCTATTAATTAACCAATCCTCTATCCATGCTACTTTACCCTTAATGCCATGCATCTTTATCTTATGCAGCAACCTTTTGTGTGGCACCTTGTCAAAGGCTTTCTGGAAATCCAGATATACCACATCCATCGGCTCCCCGTTAGCTTGGCTCATCCATACAGAGCTCTTAGGGAAGTGTCATATTGATATGTTCCAGCTAAGCTGCGAGACAAGGCATAGACCTCTGCTTCATCATTAAGGTGTGTCTGTGGCAGATGGCGGTGTACACAGACGGAGCATGGTGATGCACAGACGCAGAGAAGAGCAAAGTCATTCCCTTCACTATAAATTATGGCAACATAATTCACGTGGGGCGATCAAAAGAGTGGAAAATGTCACAGGGTGGTCAGGCTGTGGTTGGGTCTGCCTGATTGAGGTGTGTCAGTGCCGTGGAACAGATAGCCGTGGAGATTGCCTAGGTGCTTGAGCAGCTGTCTGTTGGTGATGGTGAATCACCATTAGCAAATGTTAACGGCAGTGATGAAATCACCATGGCACATGGTGGCAATGGTGAAGGTCATGATGCCCATTCACTGAACAAAATGGGTCACTGGTGAGAGCGAATACAATGATGGGGTTGCATCACCTCGGGCAGTGCGAGCATTGTTAAGGCAAAGGTGGGCAGAGTGCCCTTTCACAGTAAGAAGGTGCCATGAATTTAAACCTGGACAGAGTTCTTTTATTTGTGCTGCTGCCTGGTAGATGGCAGAGTGCGTTGCAGTCTGGTAAAATAGTATAACTGCTTCTCTCAGCTAAGGGTGGTTTTCACAATGGATGTATATTTCTTTTCCTGGGTGCTTGAGTTTGTTAATGTTACAACCATTACTAATTGTAAAAGAGTTGGAAGGACCTTTGTCCTAGCAGACTCCTCTGGTGGTCAGGCCTGGGTTAGAAACTGTAAATGGTCTTGGAATAATTCCTTTTGAATTTGGTCTCTACAGCCCACAGGATTGTTTATGTCACTTCAGAGGTCACAAGGTGATAGTATCAGTATCAGAAAGGTGACACAGCCAGAGAAAGAGAGAGAGAGCTGGAGAGAAAGAGAGAGAGCTGGAGAGAGAGAAAGAGAGAGAGCTGGAGAGAGAGAGAGAGAGAGAGAGAGAGCCCTTTGTATATAGCACATCTGAGCACTTCTTGAATATTTTTCCTAAAACTTCTGGAGAGCTCAAAATGAATGCTAACATTATGTAGGTGGTCCTTACCTGTAATAATGAGGGTGACATGCTGAGCTCCATCTCAATGTGCCACCAAGAGGTCGCTGGCTGATTTTTGATGCTTTGGCGATGACCCTCCTCCTGCAGTGTCAGCCCTGCCTACAGGGCCAGGACTCCCACCTGCCCAGTTACCAGCAGCCTCCTTTTCCATTCCAAAAATCCTCCAAATGGAGAATCTGCCTCCTCAGAATTTGGAGCTCTGCGCATGGTGTCTCGCTATCGATATGTACGCCCCTCCGTTGTGCAATGTTGTGTAGTTTGTAGCGCTCCACTACTATTCTTCATTCCTTTCATGGGCCATGTCCATATGGGTTTCCTCCAGGTTCTCCGGTTTTCTCCTTCTGCACTGTACAGATTCTAAGATTCCTGGACAGGGTCATTATCCAAGTCCTTATGGGCTGGTCCCTTGTCCCCTAGAAGCCAATCACAGACCTGCGTTGAGGGTTGATGAGGAAGGAGTCGTGCATGACAGTTGCCAGAAACTTTGCATGCACTTAAAGGAAGACTTTGACGTGCTCACAAATTGCCTAGATATTAACTGAGTGGAAGGGTTTCCAGTTGGCAAAGGTGTCCCTTTGAATGGGGCCTTTATATCAATATGGGTGCGACCAATAACACCCTGCAGAGAGAGGAGATTGCTAATTGGGCAAATCTCAGTGTCTGTCATACCAAAACTACAGGGAAATTAAACCCCAGAAAGCAATGATGATGAGGGTTTCAACCATATAAGTGTGACAGGAGTAAAACACAGTGATATTTTAGGGCTTCAGATACAGCTAGCAGGCAGCTGTGAGCTGCTGACTGCGATATAACAGGACAGGTCACCTGATGATCCCCGAGATATAACAGGACAGGTCACCTGATGATCCCTGAGATATAACAGGACTGGTCACCTGATGATCCCTGAGATATAACAGACAAGTCTCCTGATGATCTCTGGGAAGATCCTGACACTGTCAGGGCATTTGCAGGGGTCAGAGGTCAATGAATTGTGACTCAACTTGCTGATAGGCCATGCAACATATGCCTGTCACAACCTCACAGCACAGCCACAGTTGCCTTTGTCACGGATTCTCCATCATATTGTGGCAGGATGTCCTAGGACTGTACACCCTTCCCACAGGGTAGTACTTGGTTGTCCTGCCTCTCCTCTGCCTCCTTAGCAAGTGTGCAGCGGCCTCTTCCTCCTGACCTCTCGATCCTCCAGCTGCTCGGGGCGATCGGCTTCTATGTGTGAGAGCGCCCTGCCCGCCTATGTTGCTTCACATGAAGCACTATGCGCCCTCCTCCAGTGCACTGTTCTCCCAGCAGCTGGGTGCACAAATCAGTGGGGTCAATATAACTGCCCTGTGGGAGCTCCACCCTCCTATTGCCTTAGGTTAAGACACTTGGAATTTGTTTTGTCCACTTCTGGGGCGGTGCATAAAATCTTTGCAGCAATTTCAAGAGGGGTGCCCTATCTCTCCAAAGAAATACATCACGTTCAGACCTGCTCTTACCAAGTCTACTTTGCACATTTCAGGTTCCACACTCCGGGCTACCAAAGTCCAGCTACACTGAGGCAATCAGTGATTCAAAAACGAACTTGGCTCCCATTCCTGAATAACCTCAAGTCATGGTGAAAATCCGAGCCTAGGTGTGGCCATTCTGCAATGCGCCTTCACACTCGGGACACAAATTTGGCCCTGGGAATTAATCTGGCAGCTGGCAGGGGAAACATTAAACCAAATGTTTGACTACCACCTGGTGGTAACTGTTTGATATTGCATGTGATGTACACAAGGTGGCGAAGCAGCAAGTAAAATACAGATTGATTTTTGGGTCTTATAAGCCGATCGTTACATTAAAATGCAGAAGGGGCTGGAATTGTTTCCTTCAAAGACACAAAATTCACGAATAATGATGCCTATTCTGACCTTCAGTGCCTTAGCAGGATTATACAAACCCAGAACGAAGTTCTGCCACTACCGGCTCAAAAAATGTGAACTCAGTTGTTGCTCAGAGAAGTTGAAAAGACTGTGGCCCTTAAGGGATAAACCGGGGGCATGTTTTGTGGTGGACTTAGCCCGGCATTGTCTGCCGGCATCTTCTGATCCTGCCAATGTCAACAGGGTTTCCCATTGTTCGCAACCTGCGCCGTCGGGGAAACCACGGTAGGGGGTCAGACCCGTCATCGGGACAGGAAGATCCTGCCGGGAGAAATGGCCTGAAAATCCAGGCCATTTTCTCTGTATATTTAATCAAACACTTTCACAATCAGACTTCCCCTTTCTCAGAAAAAGAGTCTCGGTCTGATCACCTTTTTGCATCTTTATAGCCTCATCGTTCTAGCATCATCCTTATGAAGCTTTTCTTACACCATCTTCAGTGCTTTTAAGATATATCCCACACGCCATTTTCAGCTCAGCTATGGCTGATTTTCCTGTGAACATTTGTAATATACTTCAATTATAACATCTTAAAAAGTCAAGCATTGCTTACAATTAAACAGCCAGCTTTTATGAATTCCAATAATTCTAAAACTTGAAAGTACTTCTTTTCCTGGATTTCCATAAAATCCCTACAGTGCTGAAGGAGACCATTCGGCCCATCGAGTGTGCATCAACCCTTCAAAAAGAACCTAGGTCCACTCCCCTGCCCCACACCGTAACTCCACCGAACCTGCACAGCTTTGGACTGTGGGAGGAAACCCACACAGACATCTGGAGAATGTGCAAACTCCTCACAGTCACTCAAGGCCTGAATTGAATCCGGGTCTCTGGCGCAGAGAGGCAGCACTGTGCCACCATGCCACCCTTGATTTGTCACCAAGCATTTTCTTCCGAATAAGGAGGTATTGGGCTCTGACACAAGTTTCTGAATGGCGCGTGCCATGGTATTGCAGTTGACATCAAAGTACAGATTTTCTGGTGCAGCCATGCGACCTAACACCACCGCCCAAGGACAGCTCAAATGTGGGCCATAGGCCTCATGAACATAGTTTGAGGTGAACTGCTAGCACCTATCATACCACTAAAGCAGCCCACCCACATCGAACAATGGGCGACATGGTGGCACAGCGGTTAGTACTGCTGCGTCACAGCTCAAGGGGCCCGGGATCAATTCCGGCCTCGAGTGACTGTCTGTGTGGAGTCTGCACGTTCTCCCCGTGTCTGCATGTGTTTCCTCCAGGTGCTCCGGTTTCCTCCCACAGTCCAAAGGTATGCAGGTTAGGTGGATTGGCTATGTTAAATTGCCCCCAAGTGTCTAAAATATTAGGTGGGGTTATGGAGAAAGGGTGGGGGCATGGGCTTCGGTGGGATACTCGCCAGACAAGGACTGCGGTCGCAGCAAAGGGAACGGTCAAGGGGGTTGGGGGGGGGGGGGGGGGGGGGGGGGGGGGGGGGAGGAACTAAAGGCAGTCAAAGAACCTAATGGAGAGCTCAGTCTCCTCTGGGCTCCACTGAATATTTTTTTCTAAAGGAAACTTCTCTTTGTTGTGGCTGCTGCTTGTAGGGCTGCTTGAAAACCAGAGCAGGAAGGCCCTGTGCAGCCAACAGGCATAAACCCAACAACTGGCCCCAGGAATGACTGCAAAATAAAATCACCTACTTTTGGCATCAAATCCATTCCAGATAGTTTTGAGGTGCTGGATGTAAAAGCCCCCAAACCACACACACACACACACACACACTCACACACCCTAAAAGTGGTCTTCATTACCCCCATTTCCTCCCCAGCTCCAATTTCTATCCCATTTCAGATTAATTTAGTCTACGCACTGCACTCCTTTTTAAATTAACTTGTTCATGGGGTCTGGGAACTACTGACAAACATTTCTTGCCCATTCCTACATATCCTCAAGGAGGTGGTGGTGAGACACCTTCCTGAACCACTGCAGTTCATGTTGTGTAGGTTCAAGGAATATGTCCAGGATTGTGGGCCAACGATGATGACAGTGTACTTTGATGTTAGGGTACGTTGTGCAACTTGGGAGGTGATCTTGGAGGAGGTGATGTTTCCATGCCTGATGCTGTTGTCCCTCGGGGTGGTATAGAACTGTTGGTCCTGTTGAAACTTTGGCGAGTTGCTGCAGTGCGTCATGAAGACAGTACAGGCAGTCGGTCAGAGTGCAACAATGGTGGAAGGTGACCATGTTTAAAGTGTTGATTGGTTTAAAGTAAGATTTTCTGCCCAAACATGATGCATGATTATCTGCTCCAGTGAGGAACCTCAACAACAAAATGCTTCAATAGTACCCCTCCCCACTCCCCCTCCGGGTCTAAACGCAGATCAAAGTAACAGTAGCACAGTTGTTAAAACTGAAGTGCCCTCCACACTCCGATGGCTTTGGTTTGTTATGATCAGGAGTATCAGTTGTGCTATGTCTGCATTCAGTGTAGTGTTTAAGAATCACTGAAGATGGTTAGATGCAACGGCAGTTAAATAATCGTACTATAAAATATACCAAAAGCATTCATCACAATTAAGATTGTCACTTTATGATTTATCAAAAAGCAAAATCAGAATTATCAGTATGGAAAATCCAAACAAACAATTTAGTTTATGCTATATGGCATGTATTGTGCAGCTTAGGCAGATTCTGATCAATTGTGGCAGAAAAAGCTATCTGTTATAAACTAAAATGTGGAAGGGGTGGGGAGGAATGATAAGATTCAACATTATAATCTATTTTCAGCTATCTATATCTTGTGCAAGGACAACTAAAGTTTATGTTGACAAGATTGAAGCTTGCCATGAAAACCAAAAGGGAAAATACAAGCAGCTGCTTTATACGATGGGAGGTTTCCCCACTTCTCATTTTTGTATTGATGCTGACATTCTTAATCCCAATGTCCAGTGTTCCCTCTGCAATTTGCAGCAAGAAGTGTTTTTGTTCAATTCTAAATACAGGTTTGTTTCAGCTAAGGAGCTTGCTGCTGTGGTATTACATTTAGTTCTAATCCAGCATTGACAGCAGTGTGAGTTTGCTGTGGGTGATTGAAATCAGATATAAAATTGCCAAACTCACCTCACATTTCCACCAATTAAGAGACACAGGTTGTAAATATGAGAGAAGATGAACAGGAAGAGAATAGTGGAAAAGAGCATCACCATCCAGGAGCCATGATCTTTTCGGAACATATTTAGTCGAAGTAATCGACCTAGTGCAAGAAAAATTTGAGGCAAACTTACTTAATTTCAATACAAAGAAATTTACTCTTTTAAGACATACACTTTTGGTGATCTGCTTCAGTTATTTTTAAATAAGCTTACCTCTTGCATAAATTCTCTCAATAATAGCGCAAGGCCACACAAGGCATGACAAAAAGGTAGGAGAAAAATGGATGTCAATTAAAAAAAATCAATTTAGACACCTCAGGAAGACCTTCTTTGTTCAAAAAGTGCTAAATGTTTGGAATAATTTATTATTTAAGTGTAACAGACACCCCCAAACATCAGTGTTGTTTAGAAATATAGTCAAAGCATTAAAAAGATTTAAGTGTAGAGGAAAAGCTTTGGAAAGTCACATCACCTTTTCTCACAGCGACAGGTCTGTATAATTTTACTGACAATGTTAAACAGCTCAACAAGCTTCAGAATCAAATAATGATAAGCGCATGAGGTTGCCATTCGGCCTATTGAGCCTGTGCCAGCCCTGAAGAGCTGTCCACGTAGTCCCACTCCCTGCTTTCTAGTTATAATTTGCCAACCGTGAAAAAGACCCATTTATCCCAACTCTCTGTTTCCTGTTTTTAAATAAGGACACGGGGAGTCTACACCGAGTAAAGAAAATAAATAGATTTATTTACAATGCGGCATATACAGATCCTGGTAAATCGCTACCGGGTCTCTTTCTGGGTGGTGCTTTACTAGCTGACATTTTATTTATTTATTTTTTATAAATTTAGAGTATCCAATTCATTTTTTCCAATTAAGGGGCAATTTAGCGTGGCCAATTCACCTATCCTGCACATCTTTGGATTGTGGGGGTGAAACCCACGCAAAAACGGGGAGAATGTGCAAACGCCACATGGACAGTGACCCAGAGCCGGGATCGAACCAGGGACCTCAGCGCCATGAGGCAACAGCGCTAACCATTTGTGCCACCGTGCTTATTTTTAAATTCTTTTTTTAATTTTTTATTCTTTTCCAATTAAGAGGCAATTATGTGTGGCCAATCCACCTAACCTGCACATCTTTTGGGTTCTTGGGGTGAAACCCATGTAGACATGGGGTGAATATGCAAACTCCACAAGGACAGTGACCCTAGACCCTACGCAGAAGCTGGCCGACATTTTAAACATCAAGTTCTCACACCCCTAGTGGGGGAGCTTATTCTCTGCGAGGAATACAGGGAAGATGATCATTCCTCCCCCTGGGGGCCCATGCAGGATATTACAGTGTTCCCCAGCTTTGACAAAGAGTCATCAGACTCTAAACGTTCGCTCCCTTTTTCTCCACCGATGCTGTCAGACCTGCTGAGATTGTCCAGTATTTTGTGTTTTTAATTACATTGTTCGTTAGCCAATCCTCTATCCATGTTATGTCACCACCAACACCATGAACTCTCATCTTATGCTGCAACTTTAATGCAGCACCTTCCCGAAAAGCTATTACCAATTCAAATACACAACATCTACTGGTACTCCTTTATCCATCCTGTTTGTTGCATCCTCAAAAAGCATCAATAAAATTGTGAAACATAGGGCGCGATTCTCCGCAAATGCGGCGAATCGTAAAGGCTGCCGTGAAACTGGCCATGTTTCACGGCAGCCTCCGCGCCCCCTCCCGGGACCCGATTCTCCCCCCGGGCGGGGCTAGCAGCAGGGCCCTGTGAAGCACGGCATCGCGGCCTTAGCGACCGTTGCTAAATCCGCGCGCCAAGCGTCATGCCGGCTGACACGCACGATGAAGTCAGCCGCGCATGCGCAGGTTGGACGGCTCCAACCCGCGCATGCGTGGGGCCGTCATCTCCCTCGGCCGCCCCGCGGACTGATCCTGCAGGGCAGCAGAGGGAGAAAGAGTGCGTCCGTTACGGACGCACTGCCCACGATCGGTGGGCACCGATCGTGGGCCCATGCCCCCCTTGGCACGGCCGTGCCAATCGGGGCCCTGGATGCCCAGAACGGGCATGTTGCGGACGTTTTTACGACGGCAGCAAGCAGGTGTGTTTGCTGCCATATAAACAGCCGTAAAGGCCTGGGAACTCGGCCCAATCGGCTTGGGGAGAATCGCTGTTCACCGTAAAAAACGGCGAGCAGCGATTCGTGTTGTGGGGCGGACGTGGGGGGGGAATAGCGGGAGGGCGTGAAAAATGTCGGGGACGCCCTCCCGCTATTCTCCGACCCGTCGCGGGCAGCAGAGAATTGCGCCCATAATTTCCCTTTCTCGAGTCCACATTGGCTTGAAGTGATTTTCCAAAAGTCCTGCTACTGCCTCCTTAATTTTTTTTGAATTTATTCTTTCATGGGATGTGGAGGTCACTGGCAAGGCCAGCATTTGTTGCCCCTCCCTAATTACCCTTGACCTGATTGATGCCTTGCCACACAATTTCAGAGGGCATTTGCAGTGGACCTGGAGTCACATGTAGGCCAGACCAGGTTAAGGATTTCCTTCTGTAAAACGGCATCAGTGAACCAGGTGGGTTTTTAAACAACAATCGTTTCACGGTCACCATTACCAAGACTAATTTTTCACTTCCAAATAATTCCACAGGTAGCCACGGTGAGATTTTAATCTTTTTCCCCAGTACACTGGTCTGAGCCTCTGGATTATAAATTCAGTTATAATGCTGCTACAGCGTTGTTTCCCCAAACAGGATCCAAGCAGGTCAGTGAAGCAGAACCAAGACACAGAGCATTTCTTTAATGAGACTTCATTGACTTTGTTCAGTCTCACATCTCCCCTCCCACACTCGCACAGCGTTCCAGCGATTCCTCATTTATATTTGCCCAAAGTACTGAATTAAACAATTACGTTCACCATTTTAATCAGTATAATTAGGGGCTGGTTTAGCACAGGGCTAAAGAGCTGGCTTTTGAAGCACACCAAAGCAGGCCAGCAGCACGGTTCAATTCCCGTACCAGCCTCCCCGAACAGGCGCCGGAATGTGGCGACTAGGGGCTTTTCACAGTAACTTCATTTGAAGCCTACTTGTGACAATAAGCGATTTTCATTTCATTTCATTAACATTTAACAATTGATTTGAGCATGATGAAATCTCATAAGCCTTCTGAACAGCCTTCTCAATTTGTCCTCTCACCTTCAAAGACTTACCCACTTGCACCACTAAAGCTTTCTATTTCTGCCCCTCTTTTAAAACTGTATCATTTGGTTTATATTGTCACTTCTCATTCTTCCAATCAAAATGAATCACTTTCCACTTCGATGTATTAAGTTTCATCATCCTTGTGTCTGTATTTAACCAGTATGTCTTTGTCCGCCTGGGGTCTGTTACTATGCTTTGTATTTTCACATTCTTTATTACATTTCAGATCCTCTGCAAGATTAGTCCTGATCATTAATATAGATCAAAAAAGCAACAATGCCGACTTTAGCCCTCAGGGACAGCACTGCACAGTCATTCAGCACGATAATCTACATTCTGTCCCTGAGCCAATAATAGGGACAGGATTTGAAGGCCTCGGACGTCTGGTGATGGGGATGTGCTGAGAAATCGCACACCAGGTGGCTCTCCTGGCTTTTTTTGCCCAGAAAACGCCCGCTAACACGAAACAACATCCACACACCATGGCAAGAAGGGAAAATTGCCAAACAGAAGCCACTCCAGAGGATGTGTGGAAACCAGGATCGGAGAAAGCCTGAACAAGCAAACGACCGAGCCGGCCGATACACGGGGCGTCGAAACTCGGGCTTCGCCCGGCCCAAAACACAAGCCCCCCCTCCCCCTCACCCCACACCAGGGGATGGGTGGAAGATATGTCTCTCAAGGAGAATTGAGAGAACATCGGGAAGAGAAAAGTCGGACATTCAAGCTGCAGTGAAAGGTGCGTTTCTGAAGCTCTGGCGACCTTGCAGATGGCCCAGGATAAGGCGGAATGGCGACTGTAAGCCAGGAGGAAATGATGACGGAGCTAGAAAAGGCTGCAACAGACCAGGGTGACCAGATCATCACCCTGGAGAAGGAGATGGTAAGGCTGGTCGCGACACAGGGGAGCCTGAAAGGGAAAATCAAGGACCAGGAGAACCGGTCAAAGTGTCAAAACCTATCAATCGTGGGCCTACCGGAGGGGATCACAGGTAGGAGCCCCGCAGAATATGTGCCGCAAATGTAGGGTAACCTGGTGGGAAGGGGTAACATACCCAAAGCACCAGAAATGACAGAGCACACCGGTTGCTTTGCCCAAAGTCGGGGAACAGCCGAAGGCGAGAATCGCCAAAGGTGCACCGGTACCAGGATCGGGAATGAATCCTGCACTGGGCCAGACAAACCAAAAACTGTAACTGGGAAGGCCACTGGATTCGGATTTATCGAGACATTGGAGCTGACCTGGACAAGCGCCGGGTCGAATGTAATAGGGTGAAGGCCATGCTGTACAAAAACGGCGTTAAGGTTTGGGATGCTGTACCCAACCAAGTTCTGAGTTTCGTTCCAAGGCAGGAGCACTTCTTCACAGTTCCTGTGGATGCTGACAAGTTTGTCGCAGAGAACGCACTAGAGAGGGGCAGCAGGGACAGTGATGAAGAGCCCGCAGGAAGAGATTCTTATTGCTTAATGTTTACTTTTTACATTCTGTACAGCCAACTGTGAACCAGCACCATATCGACCATTTTGCACAGGATTGTACAGCCTTGTTCTGGGGACAAGAGAGGAAGGTAGGAACGAGTGCAACAAAGTATAGGAGAAGGTGAGGAGAATGGCAGACAAGAATCTCAGGAAGCGGGCGACAGGAGGATGCACAACGAGCCCAGGAGGGGGGGGGGGGTTCACCGCATAGCAGAGTAGCTAGCACCAGGAATCGTGCCAGAGAGAGAGGCCGCGCTGCATCCCCCGCAAGGGGGAAAGTGCCTGGCGAGGGGGGGGAAGACAACTAATGGAAGAAATAGGGGGAAGTGGGGAGCGGAGGGACAGCTACAGGGTAGGGAGGGGAAGAAGGGAGAGGGGGGAAGAAAACACCACAAGAAAGACTGAGGGCATTAGACTGGCTACAACAGGGCACGCGTGGTGACTTGGAAAAAATGCAAGCAACCACTTTGAAGGGTTACTGAAAAAAGGAAAACCCCAGAGTGCGGGTTCTCACCCACATGGTGTATTCACAGTTGGCAGCCATGTTGGGTGCCTCCTGGACAAAGGGAAACCTCGGAGCGTAGGGACCCAACCTCATGGATGAACAGTGCCTGCGACCATCTTGGACGGCTCCCTAACAAAGGGAAATCCCGGAGTACAGGGGCGTGTCCACCAGCTAAGTATGGTTGATCCTGCAGGAGGTCGGGGGAGTTTACAGTGACAAGAACGGTTATGGACCCAGGGGGCTGGTAAGTCATGGTCAGTGGTTTCCAGGGGGCACCAGTAGTCCTGGTGAACATGTATGCTCCCAACTGGGACGACATGGGAGTTTGTTTTGTAAAGAAGGCCATGGTGGATATCCCCGACATAGACACACCGACTAATTTGGGGGGGGGAGATTTTAACTGTGTACAGAACACAGGAACAGACAGGTCGAACCCCAAAATGGGAAAGACCTCCATATGGCGAAATAACTCAGCTTATTCATGGAGCAGATGAGGGCAGGGGACCCATGGCGGTTCACCCACACAGGGGCAAAGGAGTTCTCCTTCTTCTCCCAAGTACATAATGTCTGGTCACGGATCGACTTCTTCGTAGTGGGGAAATCAGTGCTTCCAGGGCTAGTAAGAGCGGGAATATTCACGACCGTAATCTCCAACCACGCTCCACATTATAGGGATGCGAGGTTGGAGACACGCCATGCCCACTGACCCCATGGGGGTTGGACAAGGCCCACCTGGCCGACAAGGCCTTCTGTGAGAAAATATCACAGGCCATAAACGAGCTTACAAAAGACGGAGAGATAGGGAAAAGAATGCACTGAATGTAGACCAGCGAATATTGAGATTGTCAATTGTGTGACAGAACAGTGACTGCACTTCAAAAAATAATTAACTGGGACATCCCTAAGATGTGATGATGAGCTTTATAAATGCACTTCTTTCTTTTCTTTGCAAAAAATATGATGATTCATCTAAACTGACTTTTCTTTATATCCCAACAAATCGACAATGAATCACGTTTATCCATATGCCCCATTGAAAATGCCTGCAGCAAATGCATATCAGAAATTGAATAAATTACCTATTCTTGCCTGAAAAGACAGATAATCCCCTCACAGAGCTGATGGCATATGTGCATCATTTGCACAAGGCCTTAGAACAGCGGTTGCTACACAACCATGTTTGAATTCAATATTTGACAATAATACGGAGTTATTACAGCCATGGACACAGAGCAGGTTGGGACGGCTGTTAAAAAGATATGCGGGATCATTAGAGATTTAGGGCTGGATTCTCCGTTAGGAAACTATGTCTTCCTGCCGGAAGTGAATCACTTGGGATTTGCGCTCCTCCTGGGAGCAGCTGGCAGTCACAAGGCAGGCCATACTAAAAGTCCAGCACTCTGCCTCCGTGAAACACCACAGTTTGTGGGCATTGAGACCATGGCTCAGATGAGGGCAGGCCTCCAGCACTGGGTGCCAGGTGATGTTGGCACCTCCGGAACTCACTCCGGCCTCACCTCTGTCCCATTGAGTAGCCAAGGATGAGGGAGCACTCCAAGGGCGGAGGAGTGTGAGGGGTGGGCTGGGTGTCCCCTCTGGTCTTTAAAAAGGTCTTTTTTAAACAGTTCAGTGTATGTTTGGTCAGCTGGTGAAACTACAAATTAATATCCCTCCTGCACAAGTGACAATACGTAACATTAGAACCTACAAGGATATCATGGAGCAAGTAGAGTCCGTTACATTTGAAAGGCAGACCTTTGTTGAACAGAACAAGCCTATATTTAGTGAACCATCCTCCAAGCTGTCTGAGTTAGAGAATTCCAAAGAATAACAGCCCTCCCAAGGCAAAAGTTAATCCCCATCTCAAATCGGAGACTCCTTGTTGTGAAACCATGGGCGGGCCTCTCCGACCCCGCGCCAGTTGTCACGTGGTGTGGTTGTCACGGCGCCAGTGGCGGGCCGCTCTACGCGGCTGGCCCACCGATTCTCCGGCCCGAATGGGCCAAGAGGCTGTAAGAAAAGAGACAAGTCCGACCGCCGCCATTCTAACCTGCTCTGGGCCGGCGGGACCTTGGCATGCAAGGGTTGGGTGGCAGCCTTTGGGGGGGGCCTCCGATGTAGCCTGGCCCGCGATCGGGGCCCACCGATCGGTGGGCCGGCCTCTGTGGCTGGGGCCTCCTTTCCTGTGCGCCGGCCCCTGTAGTCTTGCACCATGTTGCGTCGGGGCCGGCACGTTGAAGGAGGTCGCTGCGCATGTGCGCATTGGCGCCATGCCACTGCACATGTCCTCATTGGCTCTGACACAACTGCGCATGCATGGGTCCCGTGGCGCATAGTTCGCACCGGGATCTGCAGCTGGAGCGGCGCAAACCGCTCCAGCGCCGTGCTGACCCCCCTGTAGGGGCCAGGATTAGTCGTGGGAGCGGCCCGTTTACGCCGTCATAAAACGCGACGGCGATTACAGCGGCATGGACACTCTGCCACGGGATGGGAGAATCCCGCCCCATGCCTCCCGAGTTATAGATCACCCGTGATTCCACGTTAGGATGACTACAGACATCAAGAAAGAAATGAGTGGCAGAGTGACTAAAACAAGACTAAGGGAAGGAACAATAACAAAGATATATTTGTCACTTTTTGCAATGGATTTTATTCCAATTAAATTTTGTATTTAATATTATTTTTAATAAGTACATTTCTGGCCATTTTATGCTGCTGGCTAAATTGTCCAACAGCTGGTATTGATAAGGGGACTCTTAAATTGTGTGATTAAGGTGGTCTCATTGAAATTGGTATAAGAGGCAGTGATGATGCAGCAACTATCAAGACATGGCCCCAAAAGGCAATTGCCAGGAGACACCACATCTTGGGGTCAACACAGCAGGTACACGGAGGGCTTGTCAGGCAGGTTTTATAGGGGTTATATTCTATTGTGGAAGGTGCCATAGGGATTGATGAATCCAAGCGAACAAAGGTGCAGGAGAAATTGCCAATTGCTTCCAACACATAGACGCAGCTTTATGATTATGAATTAGATCTACTGGATTGCTTAAGTATACATTGGGGACTTGTATAGACAAAAATAAAATGTCCGTCTATTTCATAAAGATTTCCAATGTTTTATTTTTAGGTTTGAAGAGTCAAAGTATCCATTGGGGACTATATAGACAAAATAAAATATCCGTCTATTTCATAAAGATTTCCAATGTTCTATTTGAAGGATTGTATAGTCACTATGCTCGCGCATCCTTTTCATTTCCAGATTAAATAGGGGACAGATTGATCCGTATCAGTGGAATCATGGTCTTTCGTTCACAGAATTTACAGTGCTGTCAGAATCCCTGAATTGTGAAATACTTCAAATGCCAAGGGCAACCATCTCCCTAAGTCACGACCTAAGAGCTCAGGAGCACAGATGAAGAAAATGTCTCGAAGCTCGTGACCGCAAAAAAATCGGAATCTTTGAGGGCAGCCCTTTGCTTAGGTAAGGAATACATTTGACAATGAATGCTCCATGGTTAAAAAATGCCATTGCGTAATATCATGGCAGAGACAATTATATTGCAACACTACAGACTTTGTAGTTAGTGATTTGTAGTTAGTGATTTCCTATGCCAAGTATCATGCCAACTTTCTTTAGATTGAACAGGTACACAATACAATTAGATTTTACATTTTTAATTTTATCAAGTAATTAAATGTACAAAAGAATTGTGCAGATGCAAATGAATGTAAACACTAGCTTTGATTATGAGGATACAGGGGACTAGAAATAACACTTGGTCGCTTTATTGTAGAGCTTGTGGTCCGGTGGGAACACATTCTGATAGGAGGGCAATTCAAAGAAAGTATTCAGCTCACAATTTATACACATGCTTTCTCCAAGTTTTGATTAGTCCACACATTTGAGTGCAAACGAACATTATTGTTGCACTACAGCCTTTAATAATAATGCTGCAGATGACCTTCATGCAAATACAATTCAAATGAGGAAATGCTTTCATGGGAATCTTTGTTCAGAGGAAACCACAAACAAGAGGAAACAGTGACATGAGGAAACACTTCTTGTTTTTACACGTCCAGTGGTTAGGCTCAAATTCATTGCAGAGGTGGTGGATTCACTTGGGATTCTTAAACGGTAATAGGATAAGTATCTGAAGTGAAAATAATTGCAGGGCTGCTCAACAAGGGAGTGGAGCTTGCTATCAGAGATGCTGTGCAGTTGCCGGCACTTTACTGGGGTGGGCACAGTAAGAAGTCCCTCAACACCAGACCTCACCTGTTGAAGGAGCAGCACTCCGAAAGCTTGTGATTTCAAATAAGCCTGTTGGATTTTAACCTGGTGTTGAGATAGAATAGAACAGTACAGCACAGAACAGGCCCTTCAGCCCTCGATGTTGTGCCGAGCAATGATCACCCTACTTAAACCCACGTAACCCATAAACCCGTAACCCAACAATCCCCCCCATTAACCTTACACTACGGGCAATTTAGCATGGCCAATCCACCTAACCCGCACATCTTTGGACTGTGGGAGGAAACCGGAGCACCCGGAGGAAACCCACGCACACACGGGGAGGATGTGCAGACTCCGCACAGACAGTGACCCAGCCGGGAATCGAACCTGGGACCCTGGAGCTGTGAAGCATTGATGCTAACCACCATGCTACCGTGAGGCCAGTAAGATACTTCTTACTGTGCTCATCAGAGAGGCAACAAACATGAGCAGGACAGGCTGAATGGTCTTCTCTCTCAACTGGCGTACAGGGCAACCTTGGTCAGAAGTTGTTCATCGTCATTATGAATTCCATTGGCTGATAATAGAAGATGCTTATCTGTGGATTATTGGTCCCCAGTTTTCTCTATTCCTATCCCTCAGAGGACTTGTAGGTTTAGTTCAGATCCGTAAGAAGTCTTACAACACCAGGTTAAAGTCCAACAGGTTTGTTTCAAACACGAGCTTTCGGAGCACGGCTCCTTCTTCAGGTGAATGGAAAGGCTTGTTCCAGAAATGTTTATATAGACACAGTCAGAGATGCCCCGGAATGCGAGCACCTGCAGGCAATCAAATCATCAAAGATGCAGAGAGAGAGGTAACTCCAGGTTAAAGAGGTGTGAATTGTCCCAAGCCAGTTCAGTCGGTAGGCCTCTGCAAGTCCAGGCTTGTTGGTGGGGGCCGAATGTAATGCGACATGAATCCCAGATCCCGGTTGAGTCCGCATTCATGCGTGCGGAACTTAGCTATAAGTTTTTGCTCAGCAATTTTGCGTTGTCGCGTCTCCTGAAGGCCTCCTTGTAGAATGCTGACCCGGAGATCAGAGGCTGAATGTCCTTGACTGCTGAAGTGTTCCCCAACTGGAAGGGAACAGTCCTGCCTGTTGATAGTCGCACGATGCCCGTTTATTCGTTGTCGCAGTGTCTGCATGGTCTCGCCAATGTACCACGCTTCGGGACATCCTTTCCTGCAGCGTATGGGGTAGACTACATTGGTCGAGTCGCACGAGTATGCGCCGCGTACCTGGTGGGTGGTGTTTCCACGTGTAATGGTGGTGTCCATGTCGATGATCTGGCATGTCTTGCAGAGATTACCCTGGCAGGGTTTTGTGGTGTTGTGGTTGCTGTTCTGAAGGCTGGGTAATTTGCTGCAAACAATGGTTTGTTTGAGGTTGCGCGGTTGTTTGAAGGCCAGTAGTGGGGGTGTGGGGATGACCTTGGCAAGATGTCCATCCTCGCTGATGATGTGTTGGAGGCTGCGAAGAAGATGTCGTAGTTTCTCCGCCCCAGGAAAGTACTGGACGACGAAGGGTACTCTGTCAGTGGTGTCCCGTGTTTGTCTTCTGAGGAGGTCGGTGCGGTTTTTTGCTGTGGCGCGGTGGAACTGTCGATCAATGAGTCGAGCGCCATATCCCGTTCGTACGAGGGCATCTTTCAGCATCTGTAGGTGTCTGTTGCGCTCCTCCTTGTCTGAGCAGATCCTGTGTATACGGAGGGCTTGTCCATAGGGGATGGCTTCTTTAATGTGTTTCGGGTGAAAGCTGGAGAAGTGGAGCATCGTGAGATTATCTGTGGGCTTGCGGTAAAGCGAGGTGCTGAGGTGACCGTCCTTGATGGAGACGAGTGTGTCCAAGAATGGAACTGAATTTGGAGAATAGTCCATGGTGAGTTTGATGGTGGGATGGAACTTATTGATGTCATCGTGTAGTCGTTTCAGTGATGTCTCGCCGTGGGTCCAAAGGAAAAAAATGTCATTGATGTATCTGGTGTATAGCATCGGTTGAAAGTCCTGTGTGGTGAGGAAGTCCTGTTCAAACTTGTGCATGAAGATGTTGGCATATTGAGGTGCAAATTTGGTCCCCATGGCTGTTCCGTGCGTCTGGATGAAGAATTTGTTGTCGAAGGTGAAGACGTTGTGGTCTAGAATGAAACGGATGAGTTGCAGAATTGCGTCTGGAGATTGGCAGTTGTCGGTGTTGAGGACTGAGGCTGTTGCAGCAATGCCGTCGTCATGGGGGATGCTGGTGTAGAGTGCCGAGACATCCATTGTGACGAGG